>NW_026712313.1:0-1200000 GCF_030504385.1 Musca domestica | reverse complement strand
ATTTTCGCGATAATTTTCGGCATTTATTCTGATTCGATCGATTAATACGAGCGGAGAGCGACCATCGGCTTTTATGGCGGTCCACACCATCACCATGGCCCGCGCTTGAGTTCTAGTGGCCGACCGAAGGTGCACATTTACAGCTGACCTCTTTGGCAAGTAAACACGATCATTTTGTTTGTTTACAAACTGCTGGACAAGGAATGTTTGCTCTCTCATCGGAGAAAACAAAATTCGGCAGCTTACCACTTTCGGCCAAGCGAAGCAACTCTTTAGCTCTATTGAGTCTATTTTCTTTCTGTTGCGGTGTAATTTCTTGCACTGTTTGGAATTTCAATGGCTTTACCCCGAGCTCATTTTTCAATATTTCCCGAATGGACTATTGCGATATGTTTAGCTCACGAGCCATTTTTCAGCCACTGCGACGAGGGTCTCCATCAAGAGCCGCTTCTTTAATTTTCGAACAATTTCTGCAGATGTTGCTGTTTTCTTCCGTCCAACTCCTTGACGTCGGGCTTCGCCACCAGTATCACGGTAACGAGCGATGGTACGAGACACAAAAGATTTATTCACATTTAAATGGTGGAGTGCTCTAACGATAGCCACTTGTGGTTTTCCAGCCAAATATAAAGAAATCACACTATCACGCTTGAATTCCATCAGGAAGAGCTTGTAATCAATATAATTAGCTGCCACTGGCATAATATTAACAGCTGTCGGACGAGTGGCTTAGAAATGACAGCAGTCTGAAGTTGGTTGCAGTTTTTTCATCTCACCCTGTATTTACAACTATTCGTACAATTATAGTACTCATTCTCCATCTCCAAAAACAATAGGGTTCTATTCTGACCCTAAGCCCATCTCAATGCAAAATTTCACGAGGATCGGACCGTACTTGCGACCTGTATTTTGATTGTTATTTATCATGGACAGACGGACAAACATACACACATAACTAGATCGACTCAGCTCGGAGCTTAACTCTCTAGTTTAGTAAAAACTCTTCAATTTTTTCGATTTTTTTAAATCCAAGATTCAGGGCTCCGATTTCTTCCCAGTGGTAGGTATTTTTACCCTTATTTCGGGAAACTATTTTTTTCTTGGGGGAACCCCGACCCGGGACCCCGGGTTCAAGTCCCGCACTGGACCACTTACCCGATGATATAGGCAATAAAATATGGTTGAATGTTATTGTCAAATTATCGTTGTTTTTTGGACTCGTATATCTTATATAACCACCAAAAAGTCGAAATAGGACCCATTATGGGGGACAACAAAATTGATGCAAAATTATTGCTGATACTCTTACCTTTCCAGAATGCTACAATTTGTGTTTATACCTTTCTGGGTCCAGAGATAATCCTTTTTGGGTATGTTCAGCAGGCTACGCGAAACTTAGTTTTCTAAATTTAATACTTTTTGTAAGTAGAGGGTTTTCGGCCGGGGCTTGAGATTTTCTCTTCTGGGTATGACCCACACCGGGCTTTTAACCCGGACTTTCGGGTCAAAATATGGGCTACCGGGTCCATCCTCCAAGAAAAAAATGGTTTCCCGGAATCAGGGTAAAAATACCTACCACTGGAAAATAGTTCGAAAAAATCGAAGAGCTTTTACCAAATTAGAATTAGAGTTAATTGAAGAACTATAAAGTAATCCACGTGGAAAAAAAAATATTTTTTTTAATCCAAGATTCTAGGCTCTAGTGGTCTTTAAAAATATTATTTGAAAATGTCTCAAATATTGGTAGAATGTTCTTAGATAAAATATGTCTAACAAATTTTAAATATTGCATAAATGTCTCAATATTCTAGCTCCCATTGATTAATAACTCCCTTCCAAAAAAATACTCATTTCCCATCAACAAAAACCATGCGCAAATTCTTGGAAATTACCATCGCGTCCAAATTCAAACATTAGCCATAGGAAAAACCACATTCCGCGCAAAGAATTTATTTATTTGACCGTTTTTGGTACCGAAGAAAAAAAAGACAACAACAACACCACAAAAACTAATAACAAATGACACGCCATAACTATTTATTGAAGTTTGACGTTTTTTGCCGACAAAAAGCCAAACAAAAACTAGACACACACACACTCGCGTACAACATGCCTTTACACATTTATAAAATAATTATTGTTTATTTGGCCACAATAGTTTAGGCCCCATTCAGTTCTAACACTTTGACTTGAAAACAACTACAACAACAAAAAATGTGGCATATTTTTACGTTTATTTTGCACCTTCTCTAATCTTTTGTAGACCATTTCGCATATTTTTCAATATTTTTTTATTTTTTTTCTTTTGACTTGAGCTTCGAACCAAGTTATGCTGGCCAACAGCACTCAGCTCTCTCAAGAAGTGTGGACTAGTCAACATTATTATTTTTTTTTGCATTTTTTTCCAAGTTATTTCTTTTTTATGTTGGACTTTTTTCTTCTCCCACTTCTGCTTCTTCTTTATCTTTTTGTTCGCTTCGCATTTTAGTTCGCACGTTTATTTGAGATGCATAACGTGTCGTTGATTTTTATTAAAAGCAAACATTCACATTTCATGTTAGCTATGTGTGGCGTTGTGAATACATGTATGTATGTATGTGCATATGTATGTAATGGGGCTGTCAGCAGCCATCCCAGCCAGTCTTGGAATATATCTATCTGACAATATCTGGCATTTTGTTGCATAGAAATAACTCGCATTTTTTTATTTATTTTTTTTTTAATTTTTTTTTGGTATGCCACCACCATAGTTTAGCCATTAAAATTTATTAAAAAAAATAAAAAAAGTAAAAAATAAACAAATAGCTGTATTTTTTAAATTCTTCGTTAAATTGTATTTTGGATTTCTGGCTAACAAGTTTCATTGTGGGTTATCATAGCATTATTATTAATTTTTTTTCTTCAATTTTTATTCATCGGACAAGGTGTGTACTAAAAGTACTAAATTTCGTACCTTTTGGTATTTTTCTGATCGGATATAGCTACAATCTTGACATTAGCTTTAAAAAATTAATTAATTAATTATAAAAACCAGTAAAGAAAGTCTTAGTCCGCCCGCCCGACTTTTTGATACCCTATACCACTTTGCTAATTTAGTAGAGCTCCACATAACAATTAAAAGTTTTTATGGGAGAATTCAATCATACACGCTATGATTATAATTTAAAGTTCAAAGGACTAAATATGCCGAAGCATTTGTATCTTTAAATTCGGACTTGTATTGCCCATTTGGTGCACAATTTTTTTGAAATCAGATAAAGATATATATGGGGGCTATATCTAAATCTAAACCGATCTTGATAAAATTTCGGAAATATATATTGCGTTGTTCTATGCGAACATGTTTGAGCCTCAAAATGTTCTATGCGAACATGTTTGAGCCTCAAAATGTTCTATGCGAACATGTTTGAGCCTCAAAATGTTCTATGCGAACATGTTTGAGCCTCAAACTTGTCTATGCGAACATGTTAGATCCTCAAACTGTTCTATGCGAACATGTTTGAGCCTCAAAATGTTTTATGCGAACATGTTTGAACCTCATGTTTGATCCTCAAACTGTTCTATGCGAACATGTTTGAGCCTCAAAATGTTCTATGCGAACATGTTTGAGCCTCAACTGTTCTATGCGAACATGTTCGAGCCTTAAACTCTTCTATGCGAACATGTTTGAGCCTCAAACTGTTCTATGCAGACATGTTTGAGCCACAAATTTTTCTATGCGAAAATGTTTGAGCCTCAAACTGTTCTATGCAAACATGTTTGAGCCTCAAACTGTTCTATGCAAACATGTTTGATCCTCAAACTGTTCTATGCAAACATGTTTGAGCCTCAAACTGTTCTATGCAAACATGTTTGATCCTCAAACTGTCCTATGCGAACATGTTTGAGCCTCAAACTGTTCTATGAAAACATGTTTGATCCTCAAACTGTCCTATGCGAACATGTTTGAGCCTCAAACTGTCCTATGCGAACATGTTTGAGCCTCAAACTGTCCTATGCGAACATGTTTGAGCCTCAAACTGTCCTATGCGAACATGTTTGAGCCTCAAACTGTCCTATGCGAACATGTTTGAGCCTCAAACTGTCCTATGGGAACATGTTTGAGCCTCAAACAGTTCTATACGAACATGGGCAAATATTAGACGTTTGGTGCACAATAAAAGGTAAATCGGACGAAGTTATATATGGGAGATATATTCAAATCCGAA
This sequence comes from Musca domestica, assembly GCF_030504385.1. Taxonomy (NCBI): domain Eukaryota; kingdom Metazoa; phylum Arthropoda; class Insecta; order Diptera; family Muscidae; genus Musca; species Musca domestica. The sequence goes on along the minus strand of NW_026712313.1, from coordinate 1,195,792 downwards.
CCGATCTCGATAAAATTTAGCAAAGGTATTTCTGAGCTGTATTTGATATATTTCCCCAAATATTGTTGTTACAGCGAACATGTTTGAGCCTCAAACTGTTCTATGCGAACATGTTTGAACCTCATACTTTTCTATGCGAACATGTTTGAGCCTCATGTTTGAGCCTCAAACTGTTCTATGCGAACATGTTTGAGCCTCAAAATGTTCTATGCGAACATGTTTGAACCTCATACTTTTCTATGCGAACATGTTAGAGCCTCATATTTGAGCCTCAAACTGTTCTATGCGAACAGTTTTGAGCGTCATATTTGAGCCTCAAACTGTTCTATGCGAACATGTTAGAGCCTCATATTTGAGCCTCAAACTGTCCTATGCGAACATGTTTGAGCCTCAAACTGTCCTATGCGAACATGTTTGAGCCTCAAACTGTCCTATGGGAACATGTTTGAGCCTCAAACAGTTCTATACGAACATGGGCAAATATTAGACGTTTGGTGCACAATAAAAGGTAAATCGGACGAAGTTATATATGGGAGATATATTCAAATCCGAACCGATCTCGATAAAATTTAGCAAAGGTATTTCTGAGCTGTATTTGATATATTTCCCCAAATATTGTTGTTACAGCGAACATGTTTGAGCCTCAAACTGTTCTATGCGAACATGTTTGAACCTCATACTTTTCTATGCGAACATGTTTGAGCCTCAAACTGTTCTATGCGAACATGTTTGAGCCTCAAACTGTTCTATGCGAACATGTTTGAGCCTCAAACTGTTCTATGCGAACATGTTTGAGCCTCAAAATGTTCTATGCGAACATGTTTGAACCTCATACTTTTCTTTGCGAACATGTTAGAGCCTCATATTTGAGCCTCAAACTGTTCTATGCGAACATGTTTGAGCCTCATATTTGAGCCTCAAACTGTTCTATGCGAACATGTTAGAGCCTCATATTTGAGCTTCAAACTGTTCTATGCGAACATGTTTGAGCCTCAAACTGTTCTATGCGAACATGTTTGAATCCTATGTTTGAGTCTTAAACCGTTCTATGCGAACATGTTTGAGCCTCAAACCGTTCTATGCGAACATGTTTGAGCCTCAAACCGTTCTATGCGAACATGTTTGAACCTCATGTTTGAGCCTCAAACTTGTCTATACGGACATGTTTGAGCCTCAAACTTGTCTATACGAACATGTTTTAACCTCAAACTTGTCTATACGAACATGTTTGAGCCTCAAACTTGCCTATGCGACCATGTTTGAGCCTCAAACTTGTCTATGCGAACATGTTTAAGCCTCAAACTGTTCTCTGCGAACATGTTTGGGCGTCAAACTGTTCTCTGCGAACATGTTTGAGCCTCAAACTGTTCTTTGCGAACATGTTTGGGCCTCAAACTGTTCTCTGCGAACATGTTTGGGCCTCAAACTGTTCTCTGCGAACATGTTTGAGCCTCAACGAGCGGAGAGCGACCATCGGCTGTTGTCAGGGGCTTGAGTTCTGGTGGCCAACCGAAGGTGCACATTTTCATCAGACCTCTTTGGCAAGTAAACACGATCATTTCGTTTTTTTACAAACTGCTGGACAACGAATGTTTTCTCATCGTAGAAAACCAAATTCGGCAGTTACCCACATTAGCCTAAGCGAAGCAGCTCTTTTAAATATATTTTCTTTCTGTTGCGGTGTAAGGAGCTGGTTGTGGATATGCGTACCACAATTGTATTAAATGTTACTAAATTAGGTAAGATACGAAATGGAGAATATTGGCCTACTACTTTGGAAATTCCCACAGAATGAACCACATAAAATTGGGTTTATCATTAAAAAATAAATAAATAAAAAATATTTTTTTTTTACTTTTATTTATTTTTTTTTTTTTTCTAAAACACAAAGTTAATTTTTTTTTGAGGACCAAAAAAGGCGATTTTTTTTTTAATTTTTTTTTTTGATGTCCAACAATTTTGTAAAAATCCTTTTCAAATATATGATTAACAATCGTGATTTTTTTAATAACTTTTTTTACTTCTATTTTAAAAGTATTATTTTATATTCCTTTTATATATTCTGTTCTTCAATAAAACCTCCCAAACAATTTCCCCCCACATTCTTCATAACCAATTACAACAAAACTATGTCAATTCCATTGACGATTTATTTAAATTGCCAACAGCAACAACAACAATTTATGTAACCCAATTTCCACTGACCACAATTACAACAACGACGACAACCACGACAATCAACGTGAAAGCATTTAAATATCGAATGGAAGTGGAAAAAAAGTATTGAACAAAAAAAAAAAAAAAAAAAAAACAAATTCTTTACATTTTAAATTGAAATGATTAAAGACATTTATTTGTCAGCTTATGGCACGTTTTGACGTCTTGGCGTTCTGGTGGTGGTGGCGGCAAAAAAAAAAAAAAATAAAATGTAATGTGTGAAGTACAGCGATGGCAATGAAGGTCATGGCATACTCTGTCTTACACTTGTGAAGGGATTAATGGGAAGATGGCTTCAAGGGGCTTAGATTTCTTAAGTAGGATATTTTATAGTCAGAACACTGGTAAAAAATGTTACAGACAGAAAAGCTCTTAAAGGCCTTCTATAGACATAAGCCATCATATTACCTTTGCAAGAGTTTCCGAAGCTTCTTCTAGGGATAAAACGTCTTCTTTGAATAATACCTTTTAAATTCTAATTTAAAAAAAAAAAAAATATTTTCGGATCAAAATAGATATTATTGGGAATTGTTTGAGAACCATCTCCAAATGGGGAATATTTTTCAAATATTTCTCGAGGACCGATATTCGGTTTCTTTTTTTTTTCAAGAATATTTTTAAAATATCATTTACTTCGGATTTTTAGAAATATTTGTTCGAGGGCACAAATACAAAAAAAAAAAAAAAGATAAATAGTATCAGTTGGTTTTGTCGACAGATATATAGCTCCAACCTTAAGTTATGATTATTCTAAATGTTGTTGAACACTAAGTACCAGAAAGAGTACGCCGATATATCCCATTTACCGGATGCTTGTTTTGGATTTTATTATCTTTCAAAATTTTGACCCTTCGTGGGGGAGGTACCAGAAGGAGTGGATCGATATATCCCATCTTCACAGCAGATCTCGTGTTAGTAGAAATAATGGGATGGGTGAAATATGAAGAGAACCGGATGTTATTTCGGATTTAATAATCGTTTTTTTGACCCTTTATGGGGGAGGTACCAGAAGGAGTGGACCGATATATTCCAGACCTTGGGTTAATAAAACTAATGTAATGTGTGTAATTTGAAGACATTCGGGATCAATATCATATTTTATAAGAGTTATATAATTATTGAAAAGTTTGACCCTTTGTGGGGGGGGGAGATACTTGATGGAGTGAACCGATATTGTCCATTTTCGCACCTGATTCAAATATTAGGATTTGAAAAATTGGAGCAAAATCGGATTATCCTTCCTCTCCCTCTGCAGAAAAGTATTTTTTGAAAATTTCGAACTTTATTGAGGGAGGTATCAGAAGGAGGGGGATCGATGTTACCCATTTCCGAACTCGATCGAAGTTTGATAATAATATTACGATGTACCAAGTTTGGAGAAAATCGAATGTTCCCTTCGAGAGTTGATAGACAGACGGACGGGCATCGCTAGATCGACTCCTAATGTCCTGAAACGGATTTGTTTCGTAGATACCTAGGGTCTAAAATTGTTTTTCGATGAGACACGTTTTGGCCGTATCAAATGATACATACCCTCTCTAGCCATTTGGCTGAGGGTATAAAAATGAAATAACCGTAAATTTTTAAGAAAAAATTTCCTGGGATCTTAACCCAGTTAACGCAGATTTTCAATAACAATTTTTAAGTACCTGATCCAATTAAAATGAATTCTTAGAATATAAAATTACTCTAAATGTTTGATTTCAAATCACTTTTCACCACCAGTGTAACCTAGAATTACCTCCATGAATATCACATATACGAAATTGAGTGAAGGTCTTCTTCAAAGGTTGTGTGAATACACAACACCTGTCAATACGTGGGTCATATGACAAAATCGATGATATGCAAGAAATCGCCCCCTTCCCCTCCCCCCCCCCCCCCCCCCTCCACTGCCATTTGTCAATCATGGTGTACCTTCACTACACTCTAATTATAGGTCACATTGTTACCTAGGTATCAAGTGACCTCTCTTTCAATATTCTCGTATTTTCTTTAACCTCCCTTCAGGGGGGGTGTAAGGTGGGTGTAGTTTTATCGTTTTTTTATTGCAAACAATTTAAACGCTACAAATTAATCATCTCCCAAACGAATTTGTCATATCGCACCTTTTCTGTGTTAAGGCGATTGGTCGCGATGTGTCGATGGTCAATCGATGACAAATTGCGTTGACCACAAAATGTCAACTTTCGCCAAAGCTTTGGGGGGAATTAACGTGTGGTAATTACACGGTTGATTTATATAAATTACAAGGGTGTTTCGTTGCCAGTGGATTATTCTCAAGGGGATAAGCGACAATTTCTTGCTTGTTTTGCAATCAAAAGATTATCAGGGTTTGATTAAAAAAACCGAATGGAAGACCCCAGAGTAGTAAATCAAATTTGTTGGAAAATTGATTTTTGCATTGAGAATTGAAAATTTGAGAAAGGTATTTTTTATACCCTACACCACATAGTGGTAAGGGTATTATGTCTTTGTGCATTTGTTTGTAACATGGAGAAGGAAACGAGATAGACCCATAGTTACTTTTGAGTACCTTCATAGAATCACTTTCTGAGTCGATTTATGCATGTCAGTCCGTCTGTCCAAGTATTCTTGTGAACAAAATGCAGGTCGCATTTATTATCCGATTGAGATGAAATTTTCCAAACAATATTTTTTTGCCCCAAGGACGAACCCTATTGAAATTGCTGAGAATCGGATCAAATTTAGATATAGCTCCCATATATATCTTCATCCGATTTCGGGTTAAATGTGCACCAAATATCCACTATCAGTCCAAATTACCTGAATTTTGGCACACCCAACCGAGTTCGGCCTAGAAGCAAGTATATCAAATTTGGAGAAAATCGGTTCAGATATTGCTATAGCTCCCATATATATCTTTCATCCGATTTGGTGTTTAAGCCTCTCACATTCGTAATATGCACTCCACAAGAATGATATTTGGTACCAGATATAAGATATAGCCCAGAAATAGCTGTTTGTAATTTTATCGAAATCGGTTCAGATTTGGATATAGCTCCCATATATATCTTCATCCGATTTCGGGTTAATTGTGCACCAAATGGCCGATATAAGTCCAAATGGACTGAATTTTAGTACATCGGACCAAATTCAGCCTAGAAGCAAGTATATCAAATTTAGTGAAAATCGGTTCAGATATAGATATAGCAACCATATATATGTTTCATCCGATTTAGAGTTTTAGTCCCATACATTCGTAATATTCACTCCACAACCGTGATATTTGGCACCAGGTATTAGATGGAGCACAGGAATAGCTGTTTTAAATTTTATCGAAATCGGTTCAGATTTGGATATAGCTCTAATATATATCTTCATCCGATTTCGGGTTAAATGTACACTAAATGGTCAATATCAGCCCAAATCACCAGTCTAGAAGATAATACGTAAAATTTGGAGAAACCCGGTTAAGAGATAGCTATAGTTCGTAAAATGCACGATAGAATTAGATAGATTTTGATTTTGTACCAAATATCTCATAGAGCTCTGAAATGCCCTGTATAAACCTTTTTACGAGAGCTCTACTAAATATGCATAGTGGTGTAGGGTATCATATAGTCGGCCCCGCCCGACTTTTGAGCTTTCCTTACTGGTTTAAAAATAATTTTTGGAGAGCTAAAGAAAAATTTGAGGATTCCAGCTTTATCCCCTCATCCAATACCCAATTTAGTACTACTTAGTACTTTTCGAACAACTATAGGACATATTTTCAAAACAAACCATATTTTAAACCCAGGCACCGTCAGTGACATCTATATCAAGTTTTACGATTCCAGCTCTGTTCCTGCACCCAATATCAAATTTAGTACTATTTATTACTTTTCGTACAGTTAAAGTACGCATTTTCAAAATCACCTCCATATCGGAATTTCAAAAACACACAGAGATCCCTAAATAAAATTTCGGAATTTCAGCTCTTTTACTTCACCCAATACCAAGTTTAGTACTATATAGTACTTTTCGTACAACTACAGTACACATATCCGAAACCACCACCATACCCCAATTCAAAAGGGCTTGAATATTAAATTTGAGGATTCCAGCCCTATTTCTTCACCCAATACCAAATTTATTACCATTTAGTATATGAAATTTTATGATGTATTCTTTCTCCAAATACCAAATTTAGTACTTTTCGTACATATATAGGACGCATTTACAAACCACCAAACACAGATATCGTCTGTAATCTAAATATAAATTTTTCACCAAATATAGTACCATTCACTACTTTTCGTACAATTATAGTACACATTTCCGAATCCACCTCCATATGTCCAGGCTACACATGAACAAATTTCAAGCACTATCTGTTCAAGATATCTGTTCAAATTGTACCAAATATAGTACCATTCAGTCCTTTTCGTACACTCATAGTACACATTTCCCAAACCTCCCAATATGTCTAGGCTACACATGAACAGCAACCCTTATACCAAATTTCAGATTTCAAGCACTATCTGTTCACCCAATATGAAATTTTACCACGTACAGGGTAAGACAAAAAAAAAAAAACTGCAACAAAGCCAAACGTCATAATTTTTACATTTTTTTTTTAATTTTATTGAATGAAAGCAAAAAATGTCGGAAATAGCATCAAATTTTAGAATGAGTTTAGATTTCTTCGAATTGGTCACCTTTGGCACGAATTATGGCCTTCAAACAGCCAATGTCACCGTCACACGCTGCCCGAATGTTGCTCTGCGGTATTTTAGTCCATTCCCGACGAAGCGCTTGCTTGAGGTGATCGACACTTTGGTATTTTCCAGTGCCATCCTTGCTTTCCAAAATATACTCCAGACACAATAGTCCAACGGATTGGTATCCGTAAATTTTGGTGGCCATTATGCGCTGGAAATGAAGCGAGGAACCTCATATTGTAACCATTCTTGGGTGGCGCGTGCTAAGTGCGATGGTGCTGAGTCCTGTTGGAATGTCCAAGGTCTGCGGCCAAAATTTTTGCGAGCCCCAGGTTTTAAGACACCCTCCAGACAATTTTCGTGACAATATTCGGCATTTATTCTGAGGCCACGGTCGATTAATACAAGCGGAGAGTGACCATCGGCTGTTATGGCGACCCACACCATCATCATGGCCGTCGCTTGAGTTGGGGTGGCCAACCGAAGGTGCACATTTTCAGCTTACCTTTTTGGCAAGTAAACACGATCATTTATTTTTGATTACAAACTGCTGGACAACGAATGTTGTCTAATCGGGAAAACCCAAATTCGGCAGTTCACCACTTTCGGCCCAGCGAAACAACTCTTTAGCTCTTTTGAGTCTATTTTCTTTCTGATGCGGTGTAAGTTCTTGCACTTTTTGAAATTACAATAGCTTTACCTCAAACTCATTTTTCAATATTTGCCGAATATAAATATTGCGATATGTTTAGCTCATGAGCCATTTTTCGGCCACTGCGATGCGGGTTTTCATCAAGAGTCGCTTCTTTACTTTTCGAACCATTTCTGCTGAAGTTGCTGTTTTCTTTCGTCCACTTCCTTGACGCTGACGGGCTAAGCTACCAGTATCACGGTAACGAGCGATGGTACGAGACACAAAAGATTTATTCACATTTAAATGCTGGAGTCCTCTAACGATAGCCACTTGTGATTTTCCAGCCAAATATAAAGAAATAACACTATCACGCTTGAATTCCATCACGAATTACTTTTTTCCTGGAAAATTCGCATCAAAATGCTTTTGTAGGCTTGTAAACAATATAATGAGCTGTCAATGGAATAATTTTAACAGCTGTCGGACGAGTGGCTTAGAAATGACAGCAGTCAGAAATTGATTGCAGTTTTTATACCCTCCACCATTCTATGGACGGTACTTTGTCATTCCGTTTGTAACTCCTCGAAATATTCATAATAGACCCTACAAAGAATATATATTCTGGATCAGCGTAAAATTCTAAGACGATCTAGCGATGCCCGTTTGTCTGTCTGTTTGTCTGTCCGTCTGTCTGTTATAATCATGCTATCTTTCGAACGAATTGAGATAGCCCCCATATAAGGGTACCTCCCGATATTCGGTATTTTGATGATTTTAGCTATTTACCGGAATTATTTCAAATTTCTTATTTAAAGTTCGTAATTTTTGTATGCAGGTCTACGTCTTCGTATAGCCCCCATATAACGGTACCTCCCGATATTTGGTTTTTTTATGATTTTAGCGACGTTATTTACCGGAATTATTTCAATTTTCGTATTTAGAGTTCGTAATGGGTGCTACAGCCTATGACAGTAGATTGTCTGTGCAGGTCCACGTCTTCGTATAGCCCCCATATAATGGTACTTCCCGATATTCGGTTTTTGATGATTTTAACGACAATATTCATCAGAATTCTTTCAAATTTGGTATTTGAAGTTCGTAATGGTTACTACAGCCTAGGACAGAAAATTGTCTGCGCAGGTCCAAGTCTTCGTATAGCCCCCATATAAGGGTACCTCCCGATATTCGGCATTTCGATGATTTTAGCGACATTATTCAGGGGAAATGTTTCAAATTTGGAATTTGAAGATCGCGATGAATACTACATCCTAAGACAGAAAATTGTCTGTGCCGGTACCTCTCGATATTCGATATTTTGATGATTTTAGCGACATTATTCACCGGAATTGTTTCGAATTTCGTATTTAAAGTTCGTCATAGTTACTACAGCCTAGGACAGAAAATTGTCTGTGCAGGTCCAAGTCTTCGTATAGCCCCCATATAAGGGTACCTCCCGATATTCAGTATTTTGATGATTTTAGCGACATAATTCACCAGAATTGTTTCGAATTTGGTATTTGTAATGAATACTGCAGCTAAGACAGAAAATTGTCTGTGCAGGTCCACGTCTTCGTATAGACCCCATATAAGGGTACCTCCCGATATTAGGTATTTTCATGATTTTAGCGACATTATTTACCGGAATTATTTTAAATTTCGTATTTAAAGTTCGTTATAGTTACTACAGTCTATGACAAACAAATTCGTATGCAGGTCCACGTCTTCGTATAGTCCCCATATAACGGTTTTCATTTAAGTGGTAGTTTTCGGAATTTTTGTTTGAAAATTTTCAAGTTTCTTCGAAATGGTGGAGGGTAGTAAAAGTTCGGCCCGGCCGAATTAAGCTGCTTTCTTACTTGTTTAATCTCACCCTGTATATCAAAAGGCAACAATTCAAGATTCTAGTCTACCAGCTTCTTGGCTAAGCTATTAGAAGGCAATCACCTCGCCTTTTACAATTTCAGGTTCATAGCTCTCTATTAAAGATCCTATTCCAAATTTATTCCGATTTTTGTAAATTTTAATAAAAATCCGAATCTAAAACTCAATTTTTTCTTGAACCTAGAATATTACATAGCTGGCTTGCATTTATTCCAAAGCTCATAGTAGGACAATGTGTATGTGTGTCTGAGTTTGGCGCACAACTTAGATATCCAAACTTTGGTCTGTGATCGTGGACTTAGATCAAAACAACAAACGTACGTACGGACATACAACCACGCATATCGACAAATAGTTTTGCTCAATTGTGAATTTAAATTGCACAAAATGTGTGGTAATGTGAGGCCAATACAGGCATGCTTACATACATAGATACGTTTATACATTCATATGTATTTACATATGTCTGTTTTTTTAGCTCCCCAGATCTGTAAATGGCATATACCGTTGCGTTGTTGTCATTTTTATTCATTTCAAATTGTCTGTTTGCCCATCCGTCCGTCCGACCGTCCACCCCGTCTGTCCATCCATCCACTTTGGCTGGCGTCCCCATCCAAGCAAGGTGTGGTGCCCCATTGCACCGCCCAATGATTTTGAATAGCGTCGATTTAAAACGTTTTTTTTTTCCTAGATTTTTTTCGTATTGTTGTAGCTTACATTCCAAAATAACGCCATTTATGATTTTGAAAAAAAAAGAAGAGAAGAAGAAAGGAATTTATTTGTTGTTGATTTTTTGTTGTTGTTGCTTTTGTATTAAACTTTAATACAATGAGCTTGAGTTTATATGGCCGGGCTTGGCGGTTGTCTGTTATTGTTGTCATAGTCATTTCGCACATGAGCAGCTCTTTGAATAAATAGTCAAATACCAAACATTTGCCAACAACAACAATAGCAGCAACAACAAGTTAAAAAGCAGTAAGTTCGGCCGGGCCGAACTTTCAATACCCTCCACCATTTGGAAGGAATTTGGAAATTTTCAAAAAATAAAATCCTTAAAAAATTCTGTTAAAATTTTAAGAATACCGACTATAGCCGTTATACCGAGGTCTATACGACGTGGACCTACATAGGCCTTGTTTGTCATAAGCCGCCGTTACCATATTCAAATTCGAAAACTTGAAAAAAAAACGGTGAATAATGTAGCTAAAATCATCAAAATATCGTATATATGGAGGAGGTTCCGTTATATCGGAGCTGTGCAGACCTGGACTAGCATAGAAAATTTTCTGTCACAGTCTGTAGCATCCATTACGAACTTCAAAAACGACATCTCAAACAATTTCGGTGGGTATTGTACCTAAAATCGTCAAAATACCGAATATAAGGGTGTACTGATATATGGGGCCTATACGAAGACCTGGACCTGCATATACTATTTTCTGTCATAGGCTCTAGTATCCATTACGAACTCTAAATACGTAATTTCGAACTACTTCGGCGAATAATGACGCTAAAATCATCAAAATACCGAATATAGGGAGGTACCGTTATATGGGGGCTATACGAAAACATGGACCTGCACAGACAAATTTCTGTCTTAGGCTGTAGTATCCATTACGAACTTCAAATACCAAATTTGAAACAATTCTGTTGAATAATGTTGCTAAAATCATCAAAATACCGAATACAGGGAGGTGCCGTTATATGGGAGCTATACGAAGACTTGGACCTTCACAGACAATTTTCTGTCTTAGGCTGTAGTATTCATAGCGAACTTCAAATGCCAAATTTGAAACAATTCCGGTGAATAATGTCGCTAAAATCATCAAAATACCGAATATCGGGAGGTACCGTTACTTGGGGGCTATACGAAGACCTGGACCTGCACAGACAAATTTCTGTCTTAGGCTGTAATATCCATTACGAACTTCAAATACCAAATTTGAAACAATTCCGTTAAATAATGTCGCTAAAATCATCAAAATACCGAATATCGGGAGGTACCGTTATATGGGGGCTCTACGAAGACGTGGACCTGCACAGACAATTTTCTGTCTTAGGCTGTAGTATCCCTTACGAACTTCAAATACCAAATTTTAAACAATTCCGTTGACGAATGTTGCTAAAATCAACAAAATGCCGAATATCGGGAGGTACCGTTATATGGGGGCTATACGTAGACCTGGACCTGCACAGACAAATTTCTGTCTTAGGCTGTAGTATTCATTGCGAACTTCAAATACGGCATTTCAAACAATTTCGGTGGGTATTGTACCTAAAATCATCAAAATACCGAATTTCGGGAGATATCGTTATATGGGGGCTATACGAAGACGTGGATCTGCATAGACAAGTTTCTGTCATAGGCTGTAGTATCCATTACGAACTTCACATACCATATTTGAAACGATTCCGTTGAATAATGTCTCTAAAATCATCAAAGTACAGAATATCGGGAGGTACCGTTATATGGGGACTATACGAAGACTTGGATCTGCACAGACAATTTTCTGTCTTAGGCTTTAGTATCCATTTCGAACTTCAAATACCAAATTTGAAATAGTTCCGGTGAATAATGTCGCTAAAATCATCAAAATACCGAATATCGGGAGGTTCCGTTATATGGGGGTTATATGAAAACGTGGACATACATGGCCCATTTACGAACTTAACCTGCCTACTGGAAAAATAAACACGTGTGCAAAGTTTTAGCCTTCTATCTTAATTCGTTCCGAAGATAGCGTGATTACAACAGAAAGACGGACAGACAGACAAACGGACGCACGGACGGACGGACGGACAGACAGACGGACATCGCTAAATCGTCAAAAACAACAACGGAGCTGGTTACACAGAAATTCTTTGGCAAATTTATTGTAAAAAATATATTTTTTGTTTTGTTATTTTCCATTTTTGGCTGTTTTATTGCTCGTGTGCCGCAAGATTTTTATAGGGATGGCAATTTTGATAGATTCTGAGCTATTCCGCTAGACTATATATATGACTTCTTGTATAGCAGGGGGGCCAATGCATGCAATATCTCCTTAAGATCTTGACTATTTGCTCTCTCTCTCTCTCTCTATCCCTCTCAGTCTCTACAAGTTTTAATAAAGGCTCTCTCTCTTCCTCTTAAAATCCCAAAGAAATCTCCTCAAACGACATCCCTATTTCTTCACACATGATAAAAATATTTATGAGTCGCACTCAGACAACCGTCGCTCGGGGATAGCGCCAAATAAACTAATGTCCCACTGTCAGTTGATTTAAATGGCCTTATAAATCATACACACACAGAGACACACACACACGCCTTGTCAACACCGCGACCAAATCGAAATTTATCGCAAAGTCCGTTAATGCATTCCTTAAGATTTTTGGGTCCAAGTGGGGGAGGGCGGGGGCCGTAGTTGTTGGCCAACCAAAAAAACTTTGTTGTCAACGGTGTTAAATTTCGGAAAGTCAATAGAAGCCGCAATTGAAATTCTATTAGAATTCAATTAACATTCGCATCGAACGATTTGTATTGAATTTGCAATTGATTTTGGAATTCGAATTCGCATAGATTCAAGGAATTTGTCAGGTCTTCCAAGAATTTTCGTATGTATCGTGGGTATGAATGTAAATATGTAGTTGACAAATGGAAACTTCCAAATATTGTTGTGTGATGGGTGTCCGGAAATGTTTAATGATTGACGGAGCAAAAGCGAAATCTTGGCATATTGGACTCCCTACAATTGGTCTACAAAGACCGCCTCTAGCTGGTCTATAGAGACCGCCTCCAGCTGGTGCATAGAGACCGCCTGTAGTCGGTCTATAGAGACCGCCTTTAGCAGGTCTATAGAGACCGCCTCTAGCAGGTCTATAGAGACCGTCTCTAGCAGGTCTATAGAGACAGCCTCTAGCAGGTCTATAGAGACCGACTCCAGCCGGTCTATAGAGACCGCCTATAGCCGGTCTATAGAGACCACCTGTAGCCGGTCTATAGAGACCGCCTCTAGCCGGAATATAGAGAACGCCTCCAGCCGGTCTATAGAGAACGCTTCCAGCCGGTCTATAGAAAACGCCTCCAGCCGGTCTATAGAGAACGCCTTCAGCCGGTCTATAGAGAACGCCTTCAGCCGGTCTATAGAGACCGCCTTTAGCCGGTCTAAAGAGACCGCATCTGGCCAATCTTTATGGACCGCCTCTAGCCAGTCTATATACACCTCCTCTGGCCAGTCTATATGGACCGCCTCTAGCCGGCATCTAGCCGGTCTATAGAGACCGCCTCTAACCTATCTATGGGGAATGAATCCTGCCGAACAATAAAGACAGCCTTCAACTAAAGACAACTTCTAGGTGGGCTATATATACTGCCTCCTTCCGCCTTCTGCTGGCCGGTAAAGAGACCTTCTTCAGGCTGGTCTAAAACGAGACAGCCTTCAGCTGTAGTCTATAGGCGAATTTTATTCAGCTCTGGTCTACGAACAGACCACATTTAGGCTGGTCATTAGATACATCCTTTAGGTTGGTTAATAAACTCACTTTCGAGACTCTTTTGAATACGTCTATATTGACTCCTTCGAACTCGTCTAAAAAGGTTCCCATTAAGACTCTTACGATCTCATCTAAAAAACTCCCTGAAACTCGTCTATAAATACCCTCTCGAACATGCCAATAAAGTCTTCCTCGAATTCATCTACAAGGATTCCTTAGAACTCGTCTTGCCATCCCCTCTCCAACTTCGCAAAAAAGTCGCTCGAATTCGCCTAAAAAGATTCCCTTGGACTCGTCTAAAAATATTCCCTTAAAATCGCCTAATAAATGCTCCCTTGGACTCGTCTTAAGGACTCCCATGGACTTGTCTATAGAGGCTCTGTCGGACTCGTCTATAAAGTCTCTCTCGGACTCATCTATACAAACCACCTCGAACTCGTATATAAGGTCTCATTTAAAGTCGACAATATAAACTCACCTAGAACGACTCCCTATAACCCGTCTAAAAAACTTACTCGAACTCCTCTAAAAATATTCTTCGGACTCCCAGAAAGTCTTGTATAAAGACTCCTTCGAACTCGTTTATCAAGTCTCCCTCGAACTCGTCTAAAAAACCTTTTTCGGACCCGTGTATAGAAAGTTCCAAGAAGTCGTCTATTGAGACTCCCTCGAATTCGTCTGTAAAGACTCCCTCGAACTCGTCTACAAAACCTTTTTCGGACCCGTTTTAAGAAAGTTCCAAGAAGTCGTCTACAAAGACTCCCTCGAACTCGTCTATAAAGACTCCCTCGAACTCGTCTATAAAGACTCAATCGAACTCGTCTATAAAGACTCCCTCGAACTGGTCTATAAAGACTCCCTTGAACTGGTCTATAAAGACTCCCTTGAACTCGTCTATAAAGACTCTCTTGAACTCGTCTATAAAGACTCTCTCGAACTCGTCTCTAAAAGACTCCCTCGAACTCGTCTATAAAAGACTCCCTCGAACTCGTCTATAAAAGACTCCCTCGAACTCGTCTATAAAAGACTCCCTCGAACTCGTCTATAAAATACTCCCTCGAACTCGTCTATAAAAGACTATCTCGAACTCGTCTATAAAAGACTCCCTCGAACTCGTCTATAAAAGACTCCCTCGAACTCGTCTATATAAGACTCCCTCGAACTCGTCTATAAAAGACTCCCTCGAACTCGTCTATAAAAGACTCCCTCGAACTCGTCTATAAAAGACTCCCTCGAACTCGTCTATAAAAGACTCCCTCGAACTCGTCTATATAAGACTCCCTCGAACTCGTCTATAAAAGACTCCCTCGAACTCGTCTATAAAAGACTCCTTCGAACTCGTCTATAAAAGACTCCCTCGAACTCGTCTATAAAAGACTCCCTCGAACTCGTCTATAAAAGACTCCCTCGAACTCGTCTATGAAGACTCTCTCGAACTCGTCTATAAAAGACTCACTAGAACTCGTCAATAAAGACTCCCTCGTACTCATCTATGAACTCCCCCTCGAATTCGTCTAAATGGACTCTCTTTAACTCGTATATAAAAACTCATCCTTAGACTCGTCGAAATACTTTTCTTAACTCGTCTACAAAGACTTCTTATCTTCAATAACATAAGTATCCAATCTTCATGTTTTGTATTCGGACTGCTCTCTCTCTCTCACCATTTCCCTGATCATTTTTTGTCATAAAAAATTCCCAATAAATAATTATTTTATTTAGAGACAGATTATTAAAGGTTGTTGGTGGCCAACTATGGCATGCATGTGAGTGGGCGGGCTCTTTGGTGATTTTACCATTATTCACCGCATTTTTTTTGCTTTGCCTTCAACGCAATTTATTTCTTTTAATGGCGTTGAATATTTGTGATTTATGTGTTAATTTTTGTGATTTCAATTGGAATATTAATTTTGAATATTTATGAGTTGCGATTTTTTTCTTGTTTCTCAGTTAGAATTAGAGAAATCTAAACATTTTATTTTTGTACAGACAATAAACCACACCTTTGCTAAATGACAATAATTGTTGCTGTTGTATTTTTTCAGCTTTTTTTTGTTGGCATTCTTTTTGCCATATTTGCACAACATTTATTCTCTCGATTTATTGTCCATTTCCATAAGGAATTCGTTAACGTGTTTCGTAAATTATTTTTTGCCATTTTGGTTTCGCAAAAATACAAAAAAAAAAAAAAATATATTATTTCTTTTTAAATGGTAGAAAAGAAATGTTGAATTTTTTTATGGCATAAATTTACTGTTTTTTTTTCTTTAAATAAAAACACAAATAATTAAGTTAACAATTAATGTTTTAAAACCAAATATGGATTTTATGGCAATGTAAACAACAGGGTCATTTAAGGAGCTACAAAGAAATTATAAAACATTTTAATTAAGATTTGTAGACCTGATGATTGGTTATTTATAGGCAAGATTGAGGAGAGTTCTCTCTTCAGAGGAACTGAAATGGGAGTATTTTTAGACGAGTCTTTACAGACGAGACCTGATGATTGGCTACTTATAGGTAAGACAGAGGAGATTTCTCTCTACAGAGGAGCTACAATGGGAGTATTTTTAGACGAGTTTGAGAGAGTCTTTATAGACGAATTTGAGAGAGTATTTACAGACGATTTCGAGAGGTTCTTTATTGGGGAGTTGTAAGGAGTCTTTATAAACGAGTCGGAGGGATTATTTTTAAAAGGCCTTTAGACGAGTTGGAGGGAGCCTTTATAGACGAGTTTAAAGGAGTGTTTATAGACGAGGGTTGAGGAAGTTATTTTATAAAGTAGTTCGAGGGAGGTGTAGTAATGCGAGGGAGTCTTACATAGAAGTTCAAGCGAGTCTTTTTAGACGAGTTCGACGGAGTCTAATAGACAACATCGGGTAAGTTGTTGTAGAATTCAAAGGAGTCTTTTTGGACGAGTTCTAGGGTGAATTCAAAGACTAGTTCGAGGGCTCATGAGAGTCTCTATAGACGAGTTCGAGGGAGTTTTTATACACCCCTGCGGGTTAGTGGTTATAGATGAATTTAAAAGGGCCTTTTTAGACGAGTTCGAGGGCGAACTTAAAGACAAGTTCGGGCCTGATGGGAGCCTTTATAGACAAGTTCAAGGGGGTTTTTATAGACAAGGTTTTAATACGAGTTCCATTGAGGCTTTATATTCGAGATAAGCTGGAGGGAGTATTTATATACCAGTTCGACAGAGTCTATATAGACGATTTCGATAGAGTCGTATAGACGATTTCGAAGGAGTATGTATCTTGGGAGGGCGTAAAGCTGTCTACAGGGACGACCTAAAGGCTGCAGGGCCTGAGGGCGATTTTAATGTACGGCCCGAAGTTGGTCTTTATAGACCGGCTGAAGGCTGTATCTATAGATGACCTGAAGGCTGTCTCTATAGACCGGATGGAGACGGTCTGTATTGACCAGCCTGAAGGCTGTGTCTCTCCATAGACCAGCCTGAAGGCTGTGTGTCTTTCCATAGACCAGTCTGAAGGCTGTATGTCTTTCCATAGACCAGCCTGAAGGCTGTGTGTCTCTCCATAGACCAGCCTGAAGGCTGTGTCTCTCCATAGACCAGCCTGAAGGCTGTGTCTCTCCATAGACCAGCCTGAAGTTGGGTCTCTCCATAGACCAGCCTGAAGGCTGTGTTCTCTCCATAGACCTGCCTGAAGGCTGTGTTCTCGCCATAGACTAGCCTGAAGGCTCCGTGTCTCTCCATAGACCAGCCTGAAGGCTCTGTGTCTCTCCATAGACCAGCCTGAAGGCTGTGTGTCTCTCCATAGACCAGCCTGAAGGCTGTGTGTCTCTCCATAGACCAGCCTGAAGGCTGTGTGTCTCTCCTTAGACCAGCCTGAAGGCTGTGCGTCACTCCATAGACAAGCCTGAAGGCTGTGTGTCTCTCCATAGACCAGCCTGAAGGCTGTGCGTCACTCCATAGACCAGCCTGAAGGTGGTCTCTTCATAGACTAGCCTAAAGGTGATATCTATGGACAAGCTAAAGTTGGTCTCCATAGACCAGCGGAAGTTGGAAGACGCTTTGAAAGCCACCAATACATGAAAGCCTCCAGAGGGACCTCTATAACCTCTAGATGGAGAACTTCAGAAGGTCTTCTAAGGATAGAAGACCCCTTTAAAGTCTCCTATGTTTAGAAGACCTTGTGATGATCATCTATTCAAAAATCTTCAGAAAACATTCTGTAGGTCTTGTATAGATAGAAGGTCTTCCGAAGTCCTCCTGTAAAAACAAGGTGGAATTTCCTGTAAAAAGTTATCCTGTAAAAATAAGGGCCTCTAAATGATTCTTATAGGTGGAAGGTGGAAGGACCTTCTGAAAGACTCATATAGAGGTGATAGGCCTCCAACAGATAGAAGACATTTTTAAGGCCTTCAGGAAGATTTCTCTCCGTAGAATACCTTAATGATGTCTTCTATCTCTGAGAGACCTTCAGAATGTCATACTTTTATAAGAGACCTTCAGGATATTCAGAAGGTCTTCTATTTATAGAAGACTTTCAAAAGGTCTTCTATCTAAAAATCGCATCTAAAAGGACTTCCATGGATTTAAGACCATTTGAGGGTTTCTTAGTTATCTAAGAATTATATTGCTAGCAGACCTCCCAAAGATGTCTATAAAAATATGACTAGCTCCTGACTTTTTTCTTTGACTTTTTTCTTTTGCTGACTTTTTTCTTTGAGTGTAACGCGCATATTTTCAATTATCCCATTATAATTACTCTAATATTCCGTAATGGCATTTTATGGCTACCCGTGGTTCTCATATCGATCAAACTTTTGAAATTAGAAATTCCGGGAAACTACATTTCATGCCAATAGTACTTGTTGTTGTTGTTGTTGGATTTTAATCTACAACAATTTCAATTAAAAAAACGAAAAGTACTTTGAGTACTGCAAACTGAAAAAAGAAGACAGTGGCCAGTCAGTTAAAGGCCGACATACACACGCCGTGTATGAGTGTTTGCTGGATGACGTTTGTCATAAAAAAAACGCTTAATCTCATGTGAAGTGGCGCATAATTTTTATGATGACCACTTAGTTTTTGTTTTTTGTGTCAATAATATGGTTGTTGTTGTTAGTTTCCACTATTCGCAATCTCTTTCAAGTTCAATTCAATATTTATTTATTTTTGTACTTTTGGGTTTTTTTTTACGGGGAGGTGAAGACCTAAAATATGGGCGATATCGAAAGAATGTGCTGGCTCGCCGGTATTTATGGCTTAATTTATTTATGACAACGACGATGAAAGCATTTGGCTTCGATTTCGTTTAGTTTTTTGCTGGACTGTGGTGGTGTCTGCAAATTTGACTATAGCTTAGTAATTTTTTGAATTTTTTTTAGAGGTAGGAATTTGTACTCCGACTCCGGAAATGTTTTTTTCTTATTGGGGAACGTACCCGAATATTTAAACCGAAAGTCCGGTTCCAAGACCCGTGTTAAATCCGGATCAACAAAGCCAATACGGATAATATATGTATCATTTAAAAGCTAATGAAAATGTCTCTCCAATAAATGGCCACATAATGGGTTCAGAAAGTTACGGTTCAGAAGTTACATCAAAATCGATTTTTTGTACCCGTTTTTTTTTAATTCCGCCAGAAAGCGATAAAGACCCCATTTTAGGATATTACGAAATATATGCGAAACAATTTTGTTATTCTCTATCCTGGATCCAGGGTGTCTTTGAAACCGGTCGACCCGATTTTGCTTAGTATATTGAAATTATGTTTTCAGTACGAAAACATTACTTACTACTTAGACATAACCAGAGGAGCTATTTTCAAGCCCCGCTCGAAAATCAGCTACTTAAAAAATTATGAAATTTAGAAAATTTTTGGTTTGCACAGGGAAGAAAAATTCAAGCCCCATTTAAAACAATTTCAAATTTAGAAAAACTTTGGTTCGCGTAGCCGTTGTTGGACATACCCACAGATAAAAATCTCAAGCACCTATTGAAGGTCGCCTACTTTAAATTTAGAAAAACTTTGGGTATACCCGGAGGAAAAAATCTCAAGCACTTATTATCGCATTTTGGAAAAGTTGGAGTTTTAGCTATAATTTGGTATATATTTTATGGACGCTTATATTAGGAATTTTTGGGTTTTTATAAACAATTGGCCCCAAAAAATGGATAATCTAGATATAACTTTCGAAGATCGGTTTAGTAGGGCCGGTCCAATATTCGGGTCCGTTCCCCAAGAAAAAAATACTTTCCCGGCATCAGGCTATAAATATCTATCTCTCGAAAAAAGATTTCAAAAAATCCGATAGCTTTTACTAAACAAGAGTTGTTCCATTTTTGTATAACGTGACCAACAGAAGTCCCATCTGAGAGTCTCCGATTTAGAGAAGTCACAGAAAAAGTGTTATTTTATTGGAATTCCTATTAAGGATATTTTTCTTTTGGACAGCAAAGGTTCAAAAATATACCTAAAATATCCTCCTGACTGGACCCAGCAGTCCGATAATAATTGTTACCTTTTGTGAGGGACGAAGCCGATAAATTCCATATTCACATCAGGTCTTTGATTGAGTACCAAATTTGAAAAGAATAGCCGAATTATTTCCCACATTATAAGTATTGCAAACCGCGAACCTTTGTGGGAGAGGTACCTGAAATGGTAGGCCTTTCATTTTGACATCGGAACTTGTGTTAGTAAAAATATTGGGATATATGAAATTTAAAGAGAATCTAATGTTTATTTGGCATTTTATGGGAGATATAATTATTCAAAATTGTGATCCTTTGTGGGGGAGGTACCAGAGGGAGTGGTTCGACATATTTCATCTTCACGTCTGGCTTTGTGTTAATGGAAATATTGGGATATGTAAATTTTTTGAAGAGAATGTGATGCTTATTTGGCATTTTATGGGAGATATAATTATTTAAATTTTTGACCCGTTGTGGGGGAGGTACTTGAAGGAGTGGCCCGATATATTCCATCTTCAACACCAAGTCTTGTGCTTATAGAAAAATTGGGATATGTAAAATTTGAAGATAATCTGATGCTTATTTGTCATTTTAAGGGAGATCTAATTATTCAAAATTTTGACCTGTTGTGGGCGAGGTATCAGAGGGAGTGGTCCGATGTATTTCATCTTCACACCAAATCTTGTGTTAGTAGAAATATAAAAATGTGCAAAGTTTGAAAGGAATCGGATGCGCATTTCGAGGTTTTACGAAGCTCATTGCTATTTAAAATTTTGAGCCCTTATGGGAGAGGTACCAGAAGGAGCGCCTGACGTTGTGTTGAAAGAAATATTGGGACATGTAAAATGTGAAGAGGAAATTATGCTAATTTGGCATTTTATAGGAGATATAATTATTCAAAATTGTGACCATTTGTGGGGGAGATACCAGAAGAAGTAGTCCGACATATTCCATCTGCACACCAAATCTTGTGGTAGTAGAAATATAAGGATGTGCCAAATTTAAACGGAATCGGATGCTCATTTCGCGTTTTATGAATTTCATGGCTATTCAAAATTTTGAGCCGTTGTGGGGGAGGTACCAGAAGAAGTGGACCGATATATCCCACCTTCACACCAGATTTTGTGTTTTTAGAAATATTGGAATAGGTGAAATTCGACAGCAATCGGACTCTTATTTCATATTTAATAAGAGCTATAATTATTCCGAATTTTGAACATTTGTGGTGGAGGTACTTGATGGAGTGGGCCGATATATCCTACCTTCACACCAGATCTTTTGTTTGTAGAAATATTGGAATTTGCGAAACTTGAAGGCATTCGGGCTCTTATTTTATTTTTTTAAAAGAGATATAATTATTCCAAATTTTGACCCGTTGTGGGCGAGGTACTAGAAGGAGTGGACCGCTATATCCTACCTTCACACCAGATCTAGCGTTGGAAACATATTGGAATATGTAGAATTTGAAGGCAATCGGGCTCTTATTTAACATTTTATAATAATTGTAAGCATCCCCAATTTTTTAAATTTTGTTGAGAAGGTACTAGAAGGTGTGGTCCCATATATTCCGCCTTCATAGAAGATCTTGTGTTCGTAAAAATATTAGAATGTGCCAAATTCGAAGGCAATCCGGCTCTTATTTTACATTTAATAAGAGTTATAATTATTCCACAATTTGACCCTTTGTGGGGGAGGTACTTGATGGAGTGGGCCAATATAGTCCATTTTCTCACCTGATCTAGTATTGCCCAAACTATCGGTTTTCACAAAGTTTGTATTAAATATAATGGTCCTTTCTCTTTCTGTAAGGTAAATCAGTTTTTTTTTTTTTTTTTTTTTTTTTTTTTTAATTATTACCCCTTTATAGGGAAGGTACCAGAAGGAGTTGACCAATGTTGCCCATCTCGAGCTAAGTTTGACAATAATATTACATTGTACCAAGTTTAGACCAAATCCGATACTCCATTCGAAAGTTATCGGGCACTCCAGCCAGGCAGACAGACGGATGGACGAACGGACATCCCTAGATCGACTCCAAATGTCCTCAAACGGATTTGGTTCACAGATACCTTAGGTTTAAAACCGCTATTTAGATGTGGCACTTTGTGGTCGTATCACATATGATATATACCCTATGTAGCCATATAAAAAACAATTAAAAAAGCTGCAAGTTTGGCCGCGCCGAACATTGAATAGTCTCCACCATTTGGAACGAATTTGGCAATTCTCAAAAACAATAAAATCCGTAGAAAATTCTGTTAAAATCTTAAAAATGCCGAATGCAGCTGTTTTATTAGGGTCTATACGACGACATGGACCGGCATAGGTAGAATTTGTGATAAGCCAATACAATATTCAAATGCGAAACTTAAAAAAATCGGTAACGATGTAGCTAAAATCATCGAAATACCGAATATCGGGAGGTACCGTTATATGGGGGCTATACGAAGACGTGGATCGGCACAGACAATTTTCTATCTTTGGCTGTAGTATCTATTACGAACTTCAAATGCTGAATTTGAAACAATTCCGGGGAATAATGTCGCTAAAATGATCAAAATATCGAATAATGGGAGGTACCGTTATATGGGGGCTATACGAAGACGTGGACCTACATGGCCCATTTTCAATACCAAAAGTCCTGCAAAAATAACATACATTTGAGTAAAATTTGATCAATCTACTTCAGTTCGTTCGGCAGCTGTTAATGGTGATTTCCACAAACGGACCGACATCGCTAAATCGACATAGAATTTTAAGCTGATCAAGAATATACTTGGTGGTGTCTAAAATTTACATTTCGAGGTGTTGCAAGCGAAATGACAAACTTAATATACCCTCCATACTAAGGTGGAAGGTATAATAAAATAAATATAAAAAATTCGTATCTAAAGAGTTCCTTCAGAAAATCTACGATAAGCAGCATAACTTCTGGAGGCATTGT
This sequence comes from Musca domestica, assembly GCF_030504385.1. Lineage (NCBI taxonomy): Eukaryota > Metazoa > Arthropoda > Insecta > Diptera > Muscidae > Musca > Musca domestica. The sequence goes on along the minus strand of NW_026712313.1, from coordinate 1,172,528 downwards.
AGAAATAGAGAAGATTTGTAATAGGACTTCTATGTAGATGACCTGGGAGAGGGGTATTGTTCTCTTTGATTAGATTACTCTTCTTCATATACTCTATAAGATGTCCCTTCATCTTTATGAGAATGTGCGCAATTTGAATGTCATTGGCCTCTCTCAAGGACTTCTGCTCTTCAATACAAAAACATGTCCTTCAGCATTTCACTACAAAAAAAATAATATTTTTTTCTTCCTTCTATTTTCAGGTAAGAATCGTATGCCCCTTTTTCCATTTGGATTCATGGTAAGAATTATAGCACCTACACATTGACAATTAATTTCCTGGATATTCATTCCACCACCACCACCACCCCATAACCACTTTCAATTATCCTTAAAAAAACATTTTATGACCAACCATTCATATCTGTCAATATTTTGTGTCAATTAAATAAATTGCACTACACTTCCCAAATCCCCTAATCGTTTAATCTGCCCTTGACCTTTTGGGTCACATCATAATGATTGCGGTACACATTTGTTGTTGCTGTTACAAAGCCGAGGAACTCCCCACACCCCGTGAAATAAAAAAACGGAAAAAAAATTCAAACAAACAAATGAAATTAATTGTAAGTGAGCATGTTAAATTTAATGGACATGGAATTCTTGTGCGATGGACATAGCGAAGCCAGAGAGAGGGAGGGAAAGAGAGAGGGGTCGGTGGGTTGGTTGAATGGTTGGCTCGATAACTTGTTAATGGTGACATAGTCCGGTTTCATTAACGGCCTAACAAGCAAATTGATTGGCCGTCTTCTGGATTAGTGCACCTACTCGGCTTGATGGGGGCAGTATGACCCCCCTGGCGGCGAGGGAGCCACAAACAATTAAATGTTTCAGGTTAATGTTAAAATGGTAATTCGATATACATGTATGTGCATAGGCCAAAATGAGTGACCAGAATGTGGAGACAACACACATTGTTTCGGCCGATGAGGTGGTGGCGGTGAAGAGACAGGGGGGATGTATGTATATTTTTACTTATATTTGTTTAATTTCATCCGGATTGACATGTCATGCCTGAGTTACTGTAATTACATGATAATCGTTTTCAGTGCCATTGTCATTGTTGTTGCTGTGCGGTTGTTAGCAATATTTTTAGGTAATTTTTATGTGTAGATTTTTAAATTGAAAATGTCCAATATTTAAAAATTCTGTGTATATTAGACCTGAATCGGGGTGTTTTATCTTAAGCAGACCTCTCATAAGTTTTCTTTATAAAGGGGACCTCACAAGAGGACCTATGGGTAGAAGACCTATAAGAGGGCTTCTAATGCTTAAGTGTTCCATACGCCATTTTGACTTTTTGAAATATGGGTCAATTTGGTGAGTTATTTCCGAACTTTTGATCAGATTAGTCTGGCATATATTCTAATTTTAATGATGTTCACTCAAATAGGTAAATATGAATGAAAAAAAATTGAAAATTCATTTCAATACTCAAAATACTATTTTTCGATTTAAAAATTAAGAATTTCAAAGATCAGAAACATTTTTGGTACATTTGTTCCATGTCACACCCAATATTTTGCAATTTTGGGAAAAGTGTGTATTGCGACGTGCCAGGTTCCGAATATATTGGTTAGTCCCTTCACTTTGTATGAGATATGTGATAATTTTTTTAAAAAATGTTAAAATGTGCGTGAGGTACCAGTTATAGTCGACCCAAATATTCGATTTTCCCACTTCATCTTATACAGATAAAAATATTGGTATGGGCAAAAAATTAAAAGAAAATCGAACATTTTTATACAATTTTATGCGAATACATAAAATCCATATTCGTCTCAGGTTCCAGCTTGAGAGAAATACAGGGTGAGATAAAAAAAAACTGCAACAAAGTCAAACACCATAATTTTTACATTTTTTTAATTTTATCGAATGAAAGCAAAAAATGTCGGGAAAACATCAGATTTTATTCCAAAATTTAGTTTAGATTTGTTCGAATTTGTCACCTTTAGCACGAACTATGGGCTTCAAACGGCCAATGAAGCAATCACACGCTGCCCGAATGTTGCTGTGAGGTATTTTGGAACATTCCCGGCGAAGTGTTTGCTCAGATGACCGACACTTTGGTATTTTTTAGTGTCAACCTTGCTTTCCAAAAAAATACAGACACAATAGTCCACCGGATTGGTATCCGGATATTTTGGTGGCCATTGTGCGCTGGAAATGAAGCGACGAACCTCAGTTTGTAACCATTCTTGGGGGGCGCGTTTTTTGGAGTGTTCAAGGTCTGCGGCCAAAATTTTTGCGTGCCCAAGGCTTTAATACATCCTCCAGAATATTTTCGCGATATTATTCGGCATATATTCTGATGCCACGGACAATTAATACGAGCGGAGAGCGACCATCGGCTGTTATGGCGGCCCACACGATTACCATGGTCGGCGCTTTAGTTTTGGTGGCCAACCAGCAGTTCACTTTCTTCCAAGCGAAGCAAATCTTTAGCTGCGATGTAAGTTCTTGCATTTTTTGGAATTTCAATGGCTTTACCCCGAGCTCATTTTTCAATATTTGTCGAATGGAATATTGCGATATGTTCAGCTCACGAGCCATTTTTCGCCCACTGCGATGCGGGTTTCGATCAAGTCGCTTCTTTATTTTTGGAACCATTTCTGCTGATGTTGCCGTTTTCTTCCGTCCACTTCCTTGATGTCTGTCACGGTAACGAGCGTTGGTACGAGATGCAAAAGATTTATTCACATTTAAATGCTGGAGTACTCTAACGATATGTCCGTCAAGATAAATTTCATTTGTGCCCAGCCTCGACACCGCTTCATTCTTAGTTTCTGTTCTGTGGACCCTTTCATCTGCAATTTCCCTAAAATTGAGCGATAATTCTTCAGAAAATTCAAAAAATTCCTAAGTCTGAAATTATTTTTTACCATACGGTCCATAAATTCGGAAAGTACTTCTCGAGACCTTTCATTTGTGACACCGCTTCATTCTTAGTTTCTGTTCTGTGGACCCTTCTATCTGCAATTTCCCTAAAATTGAGCGATAATTCTTTAGAAAACTCAAAAAATTCCTAAGTCTGAAATTATTTTTGACCATAAGGTCCATATATTCGGAAAGTACTACTCGAGACCTTTCATTTGTGCCCAGCCTCGACACCGCTTCATTTTTAGTTTCTGTTCTGGGGATGCTTTTATCTGCAATTTCCCTAAAATTGAGCGATAATTCTTCAGAAAATGCAAAAAATTCCTATGTCTGAAATTCTTTTTGACTATAAGGTCCACAGATTCGGAAAGTACTCCTCGAGACCTTTCATTTGTGCCCAGCCTCGACACCGCTTCATTTTTAGTTTCTGTTCTGGGGATGCTTTTATCTGCAATTTCCATAAAATTGAGCGATAATTCTTCAGAAAATGCAAAAAATTCCTAAGTCTGAAATTCTTTTTGACTATATGGTCCACAGCTTCGGAAAGTACTCCTTGAGACCTTTCATTTGTGCCCAGCCTCGACACCGCTTCATTTTTAGTTTCAGTTCTGTGGACGCTTTTATCTGCAATTTCCCTAAAATTGAGCGATAATTCTTCAGAAAATGCAAAAAATTCCTATGTCTGAAATTCTTTTTGACTATAAGGTCCACAGATTCGGAAAGTACTCCTCGAGACCTTTCATTTGTGCCCAGCCTCGACACCGCTTCATTTTTAGTTTCTGTTCTGGGGATGCTTTTATCTGCAATTTCCATAAAATTGAGCGATAATTCTTCAGAAAATGCAAAAAATTCCTAAGTCTGAAATTCTTTTTGACTATAAGGTCCACAGCTTCGGAAAGTACTCCTTGAGACCTTTCATTTGTGCCCAGCCTCGACACCGCTTCATTTTTAGTTTCAGTTCTGTGGACGCTTTTATCTGCAATTTCCCTAAAATTGAGCGATAATTCTTCAGAAAATGCAAAAAATTCCTATGTCTGAAATTCTTTTTGACTATAAGGTCCACAGATTCGGAAAGTACTCCTCGAGACCTTTCATTTGCGCCCAGCCTCGACACCGCTTCATGTTTAGTTTCTGTTCTGCGGACGCTATTATCTGCAATTTCCCTAAAATTGAGCGATAATTCTTCAGAAAATGCAAAAAATTCCTAAGTCTGAAATTCTTTTTGAACATAAGGTCCACAGATTCGGAAAGTACTCCTCGAGACCTTTCATTTGTGCCCAGCCTCGACACCGCTTCATTTTTAGTTTCAGTTCTGTGGACGCTTTTATCTGCAATTTCCCTAAAATTGGACGATAATTCTTCAGAAAATGCAAAAAATTCCTAAGTCTGAAATTCTTTTTGACTATAAGGTCCACAGATTCGGAAAGTACTCCTCGAGACCTTTCATTTGCGCCCAGCCTCGACACCGCTTCATTTTTAGTTTCAGTTCTGTGGACGCTTTTATCTGCAATTTCCCTAAAATTGAGCGATAATTCTTTAGAAAACTCAAAAAATTCCTAAGTCTGAAATTATTTTTGACCATAAGGTCCATATATTCGGAAAGTACTACTCGAGACCTTTCATTTGTGCCCAGCCTTGACACCGCTTCATTTTTAAATATTTTATTCTCGGCTTAAATGTAGAGTTAAGGGTTTCAATGTTTTTCAACGTAAATTTTAATTAGGTTTTTTTATTTAGCGATTTCATTTTAAATTTGAAATTTGTACGGAAAATTATGAAATTTGATGAAAATTAATATAATTTAATTTACATTTAATTTTTTTCTGGTTTACTACTCCCTCTCTCTCTCTTAATTAACCCTTTGCGAACCGGAGAAAATATCACTTTGGAACTTTTTTCTGAAAAATTCTCATTAAAATGCTTTTGTACACTTGTAAACAATATAATGAGCTGTCACTTGAATAATTTTACCAGCTGTCGGAAGAGTGGCTTAGAAATGACAGCAGTCTGAAGTTGGTTGCAGTTTTTTCATCTCACGCTGTATATAAATGGTCCTCTATCTACAGAAGTCCCCTAATTTGCCCCCATCTTTACTGGATTTATAAAACGCCATTTAATAGAGAATTTCGTTTATGGAGAAAAAATAAACAATTATATGATGGAAACCTTTTGAAGACCCATTAAAAGGGTTCTATCTGTGAAACGCTCTACCTACGTAGATGTATGTCTATAAAGAGCATATAAAAATGCCTTTATTTGTTAACTAATATAGAAATAGTGGTTTGCGGATCCTGTAGAAATAGAGCGTCTCTTTAAAATATGTCTATAGAGGACCCAAAAAGAGGATCTATCAAAGACCATCTATGTATGGTCTTCTAATAAAAAAATAATATTAAACTTCTTATCAATACAGGGGTTTTTGGACTTTTATTAGTCCTCTTCGGATAGGCGGCCTCCTTCTCGGTTTCGAAGGAATGTTAGAAACGATTATCTCTTTGAAGAGTAACGATTCTCGGTTTAAGGCCTTTTTTTCTTTAAAAGACCATTTAGAGGGTCTTTAATTTTAAAAATCCTCTAAAAATTTTCAGTGTATACAGTAATTTAGAAGAATTAAAGCAAGAAAATTATCTGAATGCCATTTTACCAAGACCATAATTTTTTTTTTTATTTGAAACGATCTGTGTTGAATTTTCTACAGAATTTCCAAGAAATTTCCACATTCCAATACAATTTCTTAATATTCTCAGAATCTAATAAATATTTTATAATTTCTCATAAACAACTTGTAATTCGTTCATTTAATTAGTTTCATAATGAATTGCTGATCATTGGTAATGTTTTTATTTCGCTGCAATCTAAGGAATGTTGGAAAATATGCTAAATCTTGTAGAGAGAGACTCGGCTTTTTCCGACATTTGTCCGGTTACAACATTCTTCCATACTTTACATTTACAACTTGAAGCGAGGTCCATGATTTATTGCAATTACTAATTAACCATTTTTTGTAATAGTTTTATAATTCGAAAAGAAATATTTTATAAATTCCATTGGCGTTCTTATTGCATTTCTAAATGATCGGAGAAAAAATAGGATGAAGAAAAAACCTCAAACAAAAACAATTCTGTTTTTTTTTTCTTCTCAAAACACTTGTGTGCAGATAGATGACTGACTGACAGACATATTTTTTTATTCTAATCATACAAACACACCCTCCTCAGGACCAGTTTATCGTACCGTAATCACTTGCTAATCTAAACTCCTTCCTCCCCTGTTTGCCTACTTTGAGCTCTCATAAATATTTATTTAATTATGGCGCTGTATTTTGCGTTTTTCTTTTTCTCAATGTGCAGAATTCTCAAAGCTATCAATGGTTTGAATTTAAATACTACGCAAAAAAATAATAATTAATACAAATTTAAAACAAATAAACGACTAGAGTGCTATTGATATGTGTGAAAAGTCTTCATATGAGGAGTTTTATAGATCTTTCAGTAGTTATCCTATAACTTTTACGCCAAATTTTTTACATTTTTTTTTACATTTTATTGAGTGAAAGCAAAAAATGTCGGAAACAGCATCAAATTTTAGAATAAGAACGGTGTTGGCATTTTTTTCGGGATACCATAGTATTTTGTTCTTGTCTCTAACTTTAGAATAAGTTTAGATTTATTCGAATTGGTCACCTTTGGCACGAGTTTTGGCCTTCAAACGACCAATGAAACAGTCACATGCTGCCCGAATGTTGCTTTGCGGTATTTTGGCCCATTCCCGGCGAAGCGCTTGCTTGAGGTAATTGACACTTTGGTATTTTTTAGTGCCAATCTTGCTTTCCAAAATACTCCAGACACAATAGTCCAACGGATTGATATCCGGAGATTTTAGATTTATTTTGTAATGCATTCTTGGATGGCTTGTGTTGAGTGCGATGGTGCTGAGTCCTGTTGGAATGTCCAAGGTCTGCGGCCAAAATGTTTGCGTGCCCAAGGCTGTAATACACCCTCCAGATTTTTTTTGCGATAATATTCGGCGTTTATTCTGATGCCACGGTCGATTAATACGAGTGGAGAGCGACCATCGGTTGTTATGGCGGCCCACACCATCACCATGACCGGCGCATGAGTTCTGGTGGTCAACCGAAGGTGCACATTTCAGCTGAACTCTTTGGCAAGTAAACACGATCATTTTGTTTGTTTACAAACTGCTCGACAACGAATGTTTTCTCATCGGAGAAATTCAAATTCGGCAGTTCCTTATCTTTTTTGAGTCGATTTTCTTTCTGTTGCGGTGTAAGTTTTTGTATTTTTTGGAATTTCAATGGCTTGGCTTTACCCTGAGGTCATTTTTCAACATTTGTCGAATGGAATATTGCGATATGTTTAGCTCACGAGCCATTTTTCGGGCACTGCAACGCGGGTTTCGATCAAGTAGCTTCTTTACTTTTCGAACCATTTCTGCTGATGTTGCTGTTTTCTTCCGTCCACTTTCTTGACGTCGGGCGCGGCATAGCCGTATCAGTATCACGAGACCCAAAAGATTTATTCACATTTAAATGCTGGAGTGCTCTAACGGTAGCCACCTGTGGTTTTCCAGCCAAATATAAAGAAATCACACTATCACGCTTGAATTCCATCACGAATAAGTGTTTTTCTGGAAAATTCTCACCAAAGTGCTTTTGTACGCTTGTAAACAATATAAAAAGCTGTCACTGGAATAATTTTAACAGCTGTCGGACGAGTGATCCCCGATATCGTATAGCCCACATACAACGGTACCCTCCGATATTCGGTATTTTGATGATTTTAGCGACATTATTCACCAGAGTTGTTTTAAATTTCGTATTTAGAGTTCGTAATGGGAACTACAGTCTATGACAGAAAATTGTCTTTGCAGGTCCAGGTCTTCGTATAGGCCCCATATATCAGTACCTCCCTATATTTGGTATTTTGACAATTTAAGGTTAAACATTCATCGGAGTTGTTTCAAATTTAGTATTTAGAATTTGTAGTGGGAACTAAGGTCTATGACAGAAAATTGTCTTTGCAGGTCCAGGTCTTCGTATGGGCTCCATATATCAGTACCTCACTATATTCGGTATTTTGACAATTTTAGGTTAAATATTCATCGGAGTTGTTTCAAATTTAGTATTTAGAATTTGTAGTGGGAACTACAGTATATGACAGAAAATTGTCTACGCAGGTCCAGGTCTTCGTATAGCTCCCATATATCAGTACCTCCCTATATTCGGTATTTTGACGATTTTAGGTACAATATTTATCGAAATTGTTTGAAATTTCGTATTTGGTGGTCCTAATAGTTACTACAGCCTGTGACGGAAAATTGTCTATGCAGGTCCAGGTCTTCGTATAGCCCCGATGTAACGGTACATCCCATCTAGTCGGTATTTTGACAATTTTAGCTACATTATTCGCCGGATTTTTTTTTCATGTTTCGCAATTGAATATTTTAATGAAAAATGTCCTATGCAGGTCCACGTCTTCGTTTAGACCCCAATATAACGGCTATATTCGGTATTCTTAAGATTTTAACAGAATTTTTCGGATTTTTTTTATTGAAAATTTCCAAATTTGTTCCTAATGATGGAGGGACATACTGCTTTTTTACTTGTTATTTCCTAAAAAATACGATTTTTAATCGATTTCCTTAAATTTCCCAAAACGAAAATCTCTCGGGCACGTCCGAAAATCCTCAGACTTTGGTCAGATATGTCGAACGTTCAATATTTGGTTTGTTGGGTAGTGTGTCCTCCTTTCTTCTGCTCTCCCTCACTCTACGACACATTGTCTCATTTTGCCAATGATCCATTAAGTCCGCAAGTCAGCCAGAAAAAATAAAACAAAGAATTTATTTGTTTCGTTTTTTTCCGAAGTATTTTTATGACTTTTTAAATTGTTGGTTGGTATATTTCGATTGTCACAAATGTCACAGTCATATAACACTGCACTCTCACACACACACACATCGTTTGTTTTATAATTTCTATTGGAATGTTTTATTTTCATTCCACAAATAATTTTGTGGTGTGGTAGTCAGACAGTCAGTCCGTCGATGTTTTTGTTGTTGTTTGCTTTTTTAATTTAACGCTTCGCTTAATTTTTTGTTACGGTTCAAAGTATGTTTTTATGTTTGATTTTAGTTCATTTTGTGTGAGCGTGTGTGTATGTGTGATTAGATTTACTTGGTTTCAGTGGAGCTCTGAGAGTGGGGTAGTTCAAGTGAAGACAATTTTTGTTTTTAATTATTTTAACCTTGACATTGACATTTTATTTAAAATAATAGAAGATGTTAGTAGACAGATCATAGACTAGAGATAAAATTTGAAAATTAAAAAAAATTTTGAATTTAACCTTGAGCCTTTAACGGCTCAAACTATTTGCATTGCTCTAAGACTTCAATATTTCTCATCAGAGATAGGGAAGACAAGATTTTTTTTTGAAAATAGAAAAAATATTACTTATGAAGGATTATTTTTTTTTCAAAAATCGCAATAAGCTTCTTTGCCATATCTTGATGACTCATCTAGTAAAGACCTAAACGGTATCATTATTTTGTGTTTTTTTTTTTTTTTAATTTTCAAAACTAGGTCTATGAGACAAATGAAATGAAAAAAAAAAAACAGCTTCTCTTAATAGCCAAACAAGGCTGTTAAATTTAAACGACGACGACAAGTCAATTTAAGCCGTGTGCTGACATACTGCCAGTCATTTTTAAGCGGCGATAATAGTCTTGTTTTTGCTGTCAAAAAAAGTTGTGGGGCTTTCTCGTTCTTTAATTTAAGCTTCATTAGCCAAATGATGTCTGCGATTTTTTGAAAAATAAATAAAAATAAAATTAACACTAGACAACGGAAAATGTATGGGAAATACAAGAGAAATATAAGCAGAACTTCTAGAAATAAAAAAGTTCTGTGGTTTCAAGAGATTTCGGAAGGGAAACCATGTCTTCCATTAATCGGTGATATATATCACCTGTTAAAATTATAAGATATTTTATACGGGCCGTACAGGAAAACTATATATAAAAGGCTCCTATGGAGAGCTGCCATAGACAGAAGATCTTGTAGACGGAGAGTTTCTTCCATAGACAGGGAAGCTTTCTATAAAAAGAGAACCTTTCAATAAGAGGAGAATAGACGAAGAAGCTCTTCTATAGAAGAAAAAGCTCTTCTATACAAGAAGAAGCTCTTCTATAGAAGAAAAAGCTCTTCTATAGAAGAAGAAGCTCTTCTATAGAAAAGAGGCTCTTCTATAGAAGAATAAGCTCTTCTATAGATGAAGAAGCTCTTCTATAGACGAAGATACACTTCTATTGACGAATAAGCTCTTCTATAGAAGGAGAAGCTCTTCTATAGAAGGAGAAGCTCTTCTACAGACGAAGTAGCTCTTCTATAGACAAAGAAGCTCTTCGATAAACGAAGAAGCTCTTCTATAGAAAGAGAAGACCTTTTGTAGACGAATAAGGTCTTGTATAGAAGAAGAAGGTGCTCTTACATAGAAGGAGAAGCTCTTCTATAAGAAGAGAATCTCTTCTAGAGAGGGAGAAGCTCTTCTATAGAAGGAGAAGCGCTTCTATGAACAGAAGACCTACTGAAGACCTCTTCTATAGATAAAAGACCTCCTGAAGACCTCTTCTATAGATAAAAGACCTCCTGGGGTCCTTTTATAGATAGAAGACCTCTTGGAGCTCTTCCATAAACAGCAGACCTCCTGGGGTCCTTTTATAGATAGAAGACCTCTTGGAGCTCTTCCATAGACAGAAGACCTCCTGGAGCTCTTCTATAGACAGAAGACCTCCTGGAGCTCTTCTATAGATTGAAGACCTCCTGCAGCTCTTCTATATAGATAGAAGAGCTCCTGCAACTCTTCTATATAGATAGAAGAGCTCCTGCAACTCTTCTATATAGATAGAAGAGCTCCTGCAACTCTTCTATATAGATAGAAGAGCTCCTGCAACTCTTCTATATAGATAGAAGACCTCCTTGGAGCTCTTCAGTGGGCAGAAGACATCCTTGGAGCTCTTCTATGCAGAGAATACCTCCTGCAGCTCTTCTATGCAGAAAAGACCTCATGCAGTTCTTCTATGAATAGAAGACCTCCTGCAGGAGGTCATCTAGCGATGTCCGTCCGTCCCTTTGTCTGTGTATCTGACTTGATACTGCACACTATAACTCTCAAAGGGAGTATCCGATTTGATCCAAACTTTGTACATCGTAATATTATTATCAAACTTAGATCGAGTTCGGAGACGGTTAATATCGGACCAATCCTCTTGGTACCTTCACCACAAAATGTCGAAATCTTCAAAGAAAATATTTTACTGCACTGGGAGAGAAATGATAATCCGATTTTGCTTCAACTTTGCAAATCCTAATATTTGCATCAGTTCTAGAGCAGGTGCGAAAATTTACAATATCGGTTCACTCCATCTAGTACCTCCCCTACAAAGCGTCAACATTTTATATAAACATTTGAAAATGTGATATAAGAGTCCGATTGCCTTCGAATTACACTCAGTACAATAATTTTTTTAACCCAAGGTCTAGTGTTAAGATGGAATAAATCGGTCCACTCCTGGTACCTTTCACACAAATGGTCAATATTTTGAATATCCATGAAGCTCCTAAAACGCGAAATTAACATCCGATTCCATTCAGACTTGACACAACTCAATATTTCTATCAACACAAGATCTGTTGTAAAGATGGTAGAGATCGGACGATTCCTTCTGATACCTCTCCCGCAAAGAGTCAAAATTTTGAATAACCAAAATGATTATAAAATTCGAAAAAAAACATCCGGTTCTATACAAAACCGACTGATATTTTCTAACTTATTTTTATACATTTCATTTGTATGTTTAATGTTCGCGGAGCTGTAGGGTATCACAATATCGCCACCAATTCCACCTCTTAGCAGGTATTTTGATTTCAATTCAGATTATGAATGGCATGGAATTTTTGGTGTTGAATGTAAATCCGCTTTTTAGAAAACAATAAAAGAATGTCGTCCATTAGGAAAACAAAACATAAAAATATTTATATTTTTTTCTTTCTTTCAAAACGACGATTATGAATGACTTGAAAACACACAGAGCCTTTTGTTTTTGTGCAAAAACAAACATCGAAACAAAATAGAAATTGGAATTTCTTATGCCATGAATATTGAGAAGGTGTCTGTCTACCGGTCGGTCGGTCTCATCATCTTCGCATGTTTATTCAATTCATAAGTTGGGGTTTTTTTCGAAGCTATTGTTTGTCGATTTTTGACTTGGGTATGGGTTATTATTCATTATAAATTATGTTTTGGAATCGGTTTTTTTAGTAATCGAAAGAAATCGTAAAGTGAAATTTTAATAAAAATATTTTTTTTTAATCTCAAATTTAGATCGTAAACGTAACGAACGAAAAAAAAAACACGAAACGTGTGCTCGTTTGTTATATGGTGATGACAGACGGAAGTTATGAATTTTGGAATATTTTTTTTGAATATTTGAAGGAAATTTGAGATATTTTAGGCTAGTTGTAAATTAATAAAAAGTTAAAAAGTATCGAGCGATCTTGCCGACGGATGGATACTCTCAGACAATGTTCGATTATTTAAAAATATTTTGACTTCTGTTATGATTTTTCAAACTCTTGACCCTCTATGGAGTAGGTTTTGAAAGAATGGGCCAATATTGTCCATTTCCTATCAGACTTAAAAATATAATCTAAATATTGCGATGTGCCAGGTTTGGACAATATTGCCAAGTTCCTTCACTTTACATGAGACACACCACGTGGGCAAATAAAAATATTGTGATTTGTGTAAGTTGAAGATAATCGGACTCTTGCTTCACATTTTATAGGTGTTTAAAAATTATTCAACATTTTGACCCTCTGTGGGGGGGGGGGTACCAGAAGGAGTGGACCGATATATTCCATCTTCACAGCAGATCTTCTGTTAGTAGAAATATTGGGATGTGTAAAATATAAAAAGAGCTGGGTACTTATTTCGGATTTTTTAATCGTTTTGGTTATTCAAATTTTGGAGCCTTTGTGGGGAGGGACCAGAAGGAAATGCCCGATCTCTACCATTTTTATTGGAGATCTTGTGTTCATAGACATATTGGGATGTGGGAAGTTTGAATGAAACCGGATATTAATTTCGTATTTTATGAGCCTCATGGATATTCAAAATGTTGACCCTTTGTGGGGGTAGGTACCAGAAGGAGTGGATCGATATATCCTATATTCACAGCAAATCTTGTGTTAGAAGAAATATTGGGATGTGTGAAATATAAAAAGATCCAGATGTTTATTTCGGATTTTATGATCGTTTTGGTTATTCAAAATTTGGACCCTTTGTGGGGGAGGTACCAGAAGGAATGGTCCGATCTCTACCATCTTCATAACAGATCTTGTTTTGATGGAAATATTGAGATGTGCCAATGAAATCTGATGTTAATTTCGCGTTTTATGAGCCTTTCATGGATATTCATAATATTGACCCTTTATGGGGTAAGTACCAAAAAGAGTGGACCGATATATCCCATCTTCACACCTGACCATGGGTTAATAAAAATATTGTGATGTGTGTAATTTGAGGACAATCGGACTCATGCATCACATTTATAAGAAATATATTTATTCAAAATTATGAACCTTTGTGGGGGAGGTACTTGTTGGAGTGGACCGACATTCTCCATTTTCGCACCTGACCTAGCACTGATGCAAATATTTGGATTTGCAAAGTTGGATCAAAATCGTATTACCCTTTCTTTTTCTGTGCAGTAAAATATTGTTTTTTTTTTTTTAATTTCGACCTTTTGTGGGGGAGGTACTAGAAGGAGTGGACCTATATTGCCCATCTCCGAACTCGATCCAAGTTTGTTAATAATATTACGATTTTCCAAATTTAGACCAAACTGGATACTCCCTTCAACGGTTCGCTAGATCGACTCCAAATGTCCTGAAACGATTTTGCTCCAAGGAGACCTAAGGTTAGCCGTTATTTCGCACTGATGCAAATATTTGGATTTGCTAAGTTGGAGCAACATGGGATTATCTTTTCCTTTCTGTGCAGTAAAATATTTTCTTGGAAAATCTCGTCCTTTTGTGAGGGAGGAACTAGACGGAGTGAACCGATATTGCCAATCTCCGAAATCGATCTAAGTTTAATAATAATATTACGATGTACCAAGTTTGGACCAAATTGGATACTCCCTTCAAGGGTTCGCTAAATCGGCTCCAAATGTCCTGAAACGGATTTGGTCCATGGATACCTAGGGTCTAAAACTGTTATTTCGCCTGATGTAAATATTTGGATTTGTTAAATTGGAGCAAAATCGGATTCTCTTTCCGTGCAGTAAAACATTTTTTTTTGTTTTTTTTTTGAAAATTTCGACCTTTCTTGTATGGGAGGTACCATAAGGAGTTGGCCGATATTGCCCATCTCCAATCTTGACCTAAATTTGTTAATATTATTACGATGTATCAAGTTTGGATTAAATTGGATTCTCCCTTGGAGGGTTCGCTAGATCGACTCCAAATGTCCTGAAACACGGCCCAAAGGGACCTGGGGTCTAACGAAACCTAGGGTCTAAAGAGACCTAGGCTTTAAAACCGTTATTTCCATTAGTCTAGTTTTGGCCGTATCAAATAATATATACCCTCTCTAACCATATGGCTGAGGGTATAAAAAAAAGAAACTAAATTCTAGAGGTCATTTAGAGATGGCTGTCAATTCGTTAGGTCTTCTATAGATCTAATACCATTTCCATAGGTCTTCTAAAATAGGAGATCAATATAAAAATCAATGAGACATGAGACCTTCCTTCGATAGAGCCCCCTTTATGGGTTATTCTTAAGATATAAAAACTTTCACTGCATATCTCTAGATAGAGGACCTTGTATGAGTCCCAGTTCGCCTAAATGCCATCTCAAAATTTCCTAATTGCCTTTGGATTTAATTATCAAAAAAAAAGGCAAAATCCATTATCTAAACCCTGGTATTTTATTGCCAATCCTCCTCTAATAAAATAACTTGCATCCGGCATCAAATATGAATTTTTTATTACAAATCGAGAAGAACATGATCTGTGGGAAATATGCTACCACAAATTTGTCCAATTATGTTAGTGTGTGTGCATGTGTGCGTGTGTTTGTCTGTCTGATTGTACAACAAAAGCAAAAAATCCAAGTTATTAATTACTTGACAGTTGCTAATCAAAAACTTAAATTCCAATTCAATTTACAAGCTAAGCGTTTGAGATAAAGGCAGGCGTTTGGACGGACAGACAGACATGCAGACAGACAAACAGCCAAATCGATACATAACCGGGCTCTAAAACTCAGCTATGCTGTTCGGGGAGACACATAGCACCATAAATATCGGCTAGACATACGGATATTTCGATAACTTTGGCTCCCATGCAATTAAGTGAACAACAAATACGAGTTGTTGTAGTTGTTGACAACAGCTTCTTGGCCAAGTTGGCCAACTTTGGATTACAAGAACACAAATAGTTATAACCACTTATCATTGCAACAACAAGAACAGCAGCAACAACAAGAAAACACTTGTTTATTTGTTGCTGCCGCTGTTGTTGTTGTTGTCGTCGATATTGTTGCTATTGTTTATTGATTTTTCCATATTCTTGTCTTGCAATTGAATGGATTCTTGTCTCAGCTAGGCCATAACATTTTCTGCTATTTCCATCGAACGACAGATCCGACCGCATAGCAAAACAAAAAAATCCCGTTCAACCACTTTCAAATGCATTTGACCGCGTTGGATGGATTCATGAATTTGTAACCACAGCGACGATTGTGGACAACGCCGCTTGTTCTTCGGCGATTCTGGTTGAGATGTATGTGAAGACGAAAGACATAAATTCTTCAATTCGTCCCGGGGTAATGGGAATGACAAACATTGGCGGGGATATGAAAAAAATCTAAGGAACGACCAAAAATATCCTTTTTTTAATTAAAATAAAGACCCTTAGAATTATATCCTTCGTCATGTGGGTACATTTGATAGATAGTTTTGGACCCCAGGTCTCTTTGGACAAAATCCGTTTCAGGACATTTGTAGCCGATCTAGGGCTAGTGTGGCTGGCTAGTGTGGACGATAAATCTTGAATCAAGTATCAAGATTTTATCCAAACTTGGTTTATCGTAATATTATTGTCAAACTTAGATCGAGTTCGTAGATGTGCAGCATTGGTCCACTTCTTCTGGTACCACCCTCATAAAAGGTAACATTTTCAAAGAAAATAATTTAGCTCATATAAAGAGAAAGAATCATTCGATTTTGTGGACACGTCGCAAATCCCAATATTTTTGTCACTTCTAGGTCAGGTGCCAAAATGGACAACATCGGCCACACCATCAAATACCTACCCCACAAAGGGTCAATATTTGGAATAATTATAACTCTTATGAAATGTGATGTACGAGTCCGATTGTCTTCAAATTACATACATCACAATATTTTTTTTAACCCGAGGTAAGGTGTGAAGATGGAATATATCCACTCTTTCTGCTACCTCCTCCTCAAGGGGTCAAAATTTTGAATAACCAAAAGGGTTATCAAATCTGAGAACCGTATATAAAATCCGAAATTTGGCACATTTCTACTAACACAAGATCTGCTGTGAAGATGGAATATATCGGTCCACTGCTTCTGGTACCTCCTTCACAAAGGGTCAAAATTTTGAATATCCAAAACGCTCATAAAATGCGAAATGAGCATCCGATTTCTTTCAAACACGCTCCATGCCAATATTTCTCTCAGCACAAAATCTGATATGAAGAACGAATAGAACGGACCACTCTTTCCGTACCTTCCCCACAACGGGCCCAAATCTTGAATAATTATATCTCCCATAAAATTCGTAATGAGCATTCAATTCATTTCAAACTCGGTGCACCCACCGATCTTATGTGAAGATGAAAAATATGGGGTCAGTCTTGTTGAATAGGCTGGGTATTTTAAAATTCGTACTAAAAGGATACGAAAAATACTAAAATTTACTAAAAATCGAACACTTTGTATTGAATAAACGGAATGAACTACAATTCTGTAATATAGAATGAGAGCCACTGATAAATAAATACTAAATTTCTAACATTTGTCAGGACGAGGAAGAAACTGAGACGGAGGAGCACTTACTCTGCCACTGCCCAACTCTTATCAGAGAGAGAGGCAGATGCTACTGGATAAGCAAATTCCTCCCTCTCCGAGACTGATTCTTCAGTTAGCCAGAAGACTAAAATGGCTAAGGACGACACGTTGACTACACCGTGGATACAACCCTACTACCTTCTCTATTTCTATCTTCAAATTCACTCTTTCACTATTCGCTTCCTTCCCTTTATTATTTTATTTTTCTTCTTCTCTAAATTAGGATGAACACAATGGACCAATAGGTCACAGAGTGGAGTACATCCTTTTACCTAACCTTACCATTTGGTATTATGTGAACGGATAAAGCTAAAAAAAGCTATGAGATTCAAATGTGGACAGTAAGTTTGATACATTAAGGTGGCTTTGGAATTGTGTACCAAGTGTCCGAACTGTACTAAATTGTACTAAATTTGGTCTTGATTGAAGAATTGATCTAGAAATTTGAATTATTAATATTGGGGGCTCTGCTGGTGGGTAGGGTTAAGATAAAGAGTTTAGTATGGAAATTCGTTCAGCAAGCGTACGAAAGGTACTGAATGATACTAAATTTGGTATTGGGTAAACAGATAGTGCTTGAAATCTGAAATTCTGCCTTGGAATAAGTTTTAGTGTACTAAAAAATACGAAATGGTATTCACTTCGGTGTTTGGGGAAGGAAAAGAGCTACAAATCTGAAATTTGAAATAACAGTAATTGATCTTGTGTAGGATAGATAAAGGACATTTCGAAATTCCAACAATCCGTGTACCAAAAGTACTAAAGTACACAAAATGTGGTACCATTTGGAATTACGTGTATAAGGGATAAAATCTTGAAATTTGATATGAGAATCAATTCTTGGAAATGGGTTTGATGTAAGGAGATGGTTTTGGAAATGTGTACTACAAGTGCACGAAAAGTCTAAATAGTACTATTTTTGGTACAATTTGGTATTGGGAAAACAAATAGTGATTAAAATCTGAAATTTAGTATTAGGGTATTTGTTCATGAGTAGTCTGAACATATCGAGGTGGTTTCGGATATGTGTACTCGAATCCCGAAATTTGACATTGAGGTCTCTGTTGGTATATGTGTTTAAGATCTGGCGGTGGTTTGGAAATGTGTGTCATAATTGTACAACAAGTACAATTGCGTGAAGGGATATGGCTGGAATCCTGAAATTTAATATTGAGGTCTCTGTTTGTGTTTGAAATTGAGATATGGAGATAGTCTTGGACATGTGTAC
Organism: Musca domestica; assembly: GCF_030504385.1. NCBI lineage: Eukaryota > Metazoa > Arthropoda > Insecta > Diptera > Muscidae > Musca > Musca domestica. Next base: position 1,154,201 of record NW_026712313.1, on the reverse strand, counting down.
TTTAATTGTACGAAAAGTACTGAATAGTACTAAAGTTGGTCTTGATTAAAGGGATAGGGATAAAATTCTGAAATTGGATATTTATATAACATACATGTGGGCTTGTAAATGCCTACTATAGTTATTCGAACAAATTGGTACAAAATTGGGTATTAGGTGAAGCGATAGAGCTCGAATGTCGAAATTTGACATTGAGGTCTCCGTTAATATCTGTGTTTGAGATTTGGCGGTGGTTTGGAAATGTGTACTATATGTGTACGAAAAGTACTAAATGGTACTACATTTGGTATTCGATGAGGAGAATATGCTGGAATCCTCAAATTTAATACAGAGGTCTCTGTTGGTATCTGAAATTGAGTTATGGAGGTAGTTTTGGAAATGTTTACTATAATTGTACGAAAAGTACTAAATTTGGTATTGCATGAAGTGATAGAACTGAAACCGTGAAATTTTATGTAGCGATAACGGTTAGTGTCTAGAATTAAATATGGAGGTGGTTTTGCAAATGAGTACACTAAAATTATAAGAAAAGTACTAAATGTTACTATAATTGGTATGGAGTGAAGGGATAGAGCCGGAATCTCGAAATTTGATATTAAGGTATATTGTTAGTATCTAGAATTGAGATATGGACGTGATTTTGGAATTGATCGTAAGGTACTAAATTTGGTATTGGTTGAAGGGATAGAGAAAATTTTATATTTAGATTACTGACAGTATCTCTGTTTGAGATTTGCCGGTGGTTTGGAAATACCTCCTATATTTGTTTTAGAGGTGCTAAATTTGGTATTGGGTGAGTGGATAGCAGGGCTGGAATCTTCATATTTGATACTAAGGTCTCTGTTGGTATCTGAAATAGTTTTGTATAGAAAAATTTGATGTGGGTCCATTGTTCAATGGTTTTCCTAATATCCTCGCCGGTAAACCTCAAAGTGACAATTTTTAAGACTTTCAGGTGTAAAAGATAAATATTTTCCTATTATTCTTCCCGAAAAAGGATACAAATTATAACTTTGAAGGTCTGAAAAATTTGTACGATGTATGAATTTTTGATTAGAAAAAATTTGTCAAACTTAAAAAAAAATTGTGCATTTTGAGTACTAAAAAGACCTAACAAGAAGTGTTGAAACGAATCTACAATTTTAAGGTGGACTTTTCGCCGGACGTAGCGGACGTAGCGGACCAGTACCAGTATTCTAATATCAGAAACTCTGATTAGAAGCAAAATAACATTTCTTTCCTGTACCTGTTACAGCAATTTGTTATTAATTGTGGTATTTTTGTTGTGGTTTTTTCTGTTTTTTTTTTTTTTTGTTTTTGTTTTATTTATTTATTTTTTTTTTTGTACCCATAAATCTATGCATATTCATATGGTAAATAATATAAAGAATTTATGATTATTCTCTCCCTGTCTGTCTGTCTCCCTGTCTGTTTCTCTTTCGACCACATCAACCCGTCCAGTTGACAGTCGAATGCAAATAAATGGTCGTCGGTCATGTTTTATTTTTACGTTGGAGCTGAGCTGCGACGTCGCTTGGCTTGGCTTGGCTTAATGGTTCAACATTCCTAAGCAAAGTACAAACAACAACAGCAAAAAACAACACTCCTCACAACGACAGACACGCAGACACACTCTCACACACATTTGTTGATACAATTGCAAAGAGGTATTTTGTGGGTTATTTGTGAAGAAATATAAAATAAAATAAAAAATAAATTCATTCAAAAATTTGTTGTGTGATTAATAAAAAATTTTACTTGAAATGTTATTAGCCATCTCTAAATATTTATTATTATCATAAAAATATTTTATATAATATTTTAAAAATCCTCAGAATTTTTCAATTTTTTTTTTTTTGAAAATTGAGAAATTTTTTTTTGAAAGGTTGTCTATAAAGAGGGAGAGATAAAAAACTGCAACAAATTAAAACGCCATAATTTAAATTTTGAGTGAAGGGATAAAGCTGGAATACCGAAATTTGATACTAAAGGTCTCTGCTGGTATCTGGTGGAGGTTTTACGAATCCGTACTATAATTGTTCGAAAAGTACTAAATGGTACTCATTTTGGATCACTGTTTATTAATTTAATTATTAATTAATTTAATTTTTGTTTTTTAATTTTATCGAATGAAAGCAAAAATGTGGGGAGTAGCATCAAATTTTAGAATAAGTTCAGATTTGTTTGAATTGGTTACCTTTGGCACGAATTATGGCCTTGAAACGGCCAATGAAACAATGCCCGAATGCCCGAATGTTGCTCTGTGGTATTTGGTCCCATTCCCGGCGGAAGCGCTTTGACCCCTTGCGGGGAATGAAAGCAGTAATGAAAGCAAAAAATTTCGGAAATAACATCAAATTTTAAAATAAAAACAGTGTTGCCATTTTTGTTCGGGATACCATAGTATTTTGTTCTTGTCTCTAATTTTAGAATAAGTTTAGATTTTTTCGAATTGGTCACTTTTGGCACGAATTATGGCCTTCAAACGGGCAATGAAACCGTCACACGCTCTGCGGTATTTTGGCCCATTCCCGGCTGAAGCGCTTGCTTGTGGTGATCGACACTTTGGTATTTTTTAGTGCCAACCTTGCTTTCCAATATACTCCAGACACAATAGTCCATCGGATTTGTATCCGGAGATTTTGGTGGCCATTGTACGCTGGAAATGAAGCGAGTAACCTCATGTTGTAACAATTCCTGGGCGGGGCGTGCTGAGTGTGATGGTGCTGAGTCCTTTTGGTCTGCGGCCAAAATGTTTGCGTGCCCAAGGCTTTAATACGCCCTCCAGAATATTTTCGCAAAAATATTTGGCATTTATTCTGATGTCACGGTCAATTAATACGAGCAAAGAGCGACCATTGGCTGTTATGGGGGCCCACACCATCACCATGGCCGGCGCTTGAGTTCTGGTGGCCCACCGAAGGTGCACATTTTCAGCTGACTTCTTTGGCAAGTAGACACGATCACTTTATTTGTTTACAAATTGCTGGACAACAAATGTTTTCTTATCGGAGAAAACCAAATTCGGCAGTTCACCACTTTCGGCCAAGCGAAGCAACTCTTTAGCTCATTTGAGTCTAATTTCTTTCTGTTGCGGTGTAAGTTCTTGCACTTTTTGGAATTCCAATGGCTTTACCCCGTGCTCATATTTCAATATTTGACGAACCGAATATTGCGATATGTTCAGCTCACGAGCCATTTTTCGGCCACTGCAAGTCGCTTCTTTACTTTTCGAACCATTTCTGATTGTGATGCGGTTTCCTTCCGTCCACTTACTTCACGCCGGTCTACGCTACCAGTATCACGGTAACGGTAACGAGCGATGGTACGAGACACAAAAGATTTACTCACATTTAAATGCTGGAGTCCTCTAACGATAGCCACTTGTGGTTTTCCAGCCAAATGTAAAGAAATCACACTATCACGCTTGAATTCCATCATGAATAACTTTTTTTCTGGAAAATTCTCACCAAAATGTTTTGGTACGCTTGCAAACAATATAATGAACTGTCACTGGAATAATTTTAACAACTGTCGGACGAGTGGCTTAGAAATGACAGCAGTCTGAAATTGGTTACAGTTTTTCCATCTCACCATGTATATAGACAATTCCCTCAAACATAGATGTTAAAAAAATCACGGATTGTAGATGTTTTCCTAAAGGTCGTGGGTACAGACAAGACCTCCAAAATATCTTCCACGTTTTCTGCATTTTTTTGGCTTCCACCTAAATTACAAACAATGGTTTTTTTTTCAAATTTATCACAACTTTCAAAATCGTACATGGAAATAATAGAGAAATATTAAAATTTAATGAACGTCTTTAAGATCGCTCTTTTGTTTATGGTATAGATCGGTGGTAAATGTTCTCTCTAATGATGATAAATATGTGAAGATTAAAAACCAACGCACATGGGTAGTTAAATTTATTGCCAGCTTTTTTTTTTTTTTTGGTTTTACAGTCTCTTCTTTTATTGCTTTCGGTTTTTTTTTCGTTCTAGGCTTTTGAATTTGGGTCAGTTTTAGGTTAATTGCATGAAATTGATTTTTCTTAAGTGCTATTTTATGCTTGGAGTTTAAAGCGTCTATGGTTCCATAAGCGTGTTAGAAAAATTATTGGTTATTAGATATTGAAAACCCTCCTAGCCTTAGCCCATGGGATTGGGAAAAGGGGGATGAAAAAAAAATTACTATTCAATTATAATTAATAGCGTGCTGGCTGTTTCGTCAGCGAACAGCCCACCTTAAAATTTTACATTCCTCCAGCTCAAATTTTGAAAGAAATGAAGTAGGTTGATAAAATTTTACTCAAATGTTTATTATGTCTGCAGGACTTTTGGTATTGAAAATGGATCATGTAGGTCCACATCTTCGTATAGCCCCCATATAACGGTACCTTCCTATTTTCGGTATTTTGGTGATTTAAGCGACATTACTCACCGGAATTGTTTCAAATTTGGTATTTGAAGTTCGTAATGAATACTACAGCCTATAACAGAAAATTGTCTCTGCAGGTCGAAGTATTCGTATAGCTCCCATATAACGGATCCTCTCGATATTCGGTATTTTGGTGATTTTAGCGACATTATTCACCGAAATTGTTTCAAATTTGTTATTTGAAGTTCGTAATGAATACTACAGCCTATGACAGAAAATTGTCTGTACTAGTCCACGTCTTCGTATAGCCCCCATATAAGTGTACCTCCCGATATTCGGTATTTTGATGATTTTAGCGACATAATTCACCGGAATTGTTTCAAATTTGGTATTTGAAGTTCGTAATGGATACTACATCCTGTGGCAGAAAATTGTCTGTAGCGGTCCACGTTTTGGTATAGCCTCCATATAACGGTACCTCCCAATATTCGGTATGTTGATGATTTTAGCGACATAATTCATCGGAATTGTTTCAAATTTGGTATTTGAAGTTCGTAATGCAGCCTAAGACAGAAAATTGTCTGTGCAGCTCTAAATTTAGGTATACCCCCATATAATATCAACTCCCTATTTTGATGATTTTAGCTAAATTATTCACCGAACTTGTTTTGTCCAAGTTTCGCATTAGAATGTTTTAATGGCTTATAACAAAAATTGCCAGATCCACATAAATAAATAAATGTAGCCGTCATATTGGGCTACATTTATTTATTTTTTTTTTCGAAAATTGCCAATTTTTTTCCAAATGGTGGAGGGTATTCAAAGTTCGGCCCGGCCGAACTTAACGCTTTTTTATTTGTTTATTGTGGTATTCATTTCCAAAATCACTTTCATATCTAAATTCTAGATATCAACAGAGACCTCAATAGCAAATTTGAGGATTCCAGTCCTATCCCTTCACCCAATACCAAATTTAGTACCTTTCGTACAATTACAGTACACAATTCCAAAACCATCACCATATCTCAATTCCAGATACCAACAAAGACCTCAATATTAAATTTGTGAATTTCAGCCCTATCCCTTTACCTAATACCAATTATAGTACCATTCCGGACTTTTCGTTCAATTATAGATCACATTTTAAAAAACACCTTCATAATTTAATTCCAAATACCAACAGAGACCTTAATATCAAATTAGAGGATTTCAGTTCTATTCCTTCACCTAATACCAAATTTTGTACAATTTGGTACTTTTCGTTCAAATATAGAACGCATTTCCAAACCATCGCCGAATCACAAACACAGATACCATCAGTAATCTAAATATCAAATTTCAGAATTTTATCTCTATCCCAGCACCCAATACCAAATATAGTACCATTCCGGACTTTTCGTACAATTGTAGTACACACTTCTGAAAGCACCCCCCATGTGTCCAGGCTACACATGAACAGCGATCCTTATACCAAATTTCAAAAAGGAAGCACTATCTGTTCACCCCATAGCAAATTGTACCAAACATAGTACTATTTAGTACTTTTCGTGCATTTGTAATGCACATTCCCAATAACCACCTCTTTATCACAAACCTACCACCAACAGAGACGCAAATACCAACATTTCAAATTACCATCCCCTTCCGTACGGCCAAAACCAAATTGTACTGAATTGTGTACCATTTCGAACATTTCCAATACCTAGTACTCAATTCCAAAACCACCACATTAATTTCTCAATCTTACCTTCCAACCTTGATTCTCATACCAAAATTCTGTATCCGTTCACGTAATACCAAATGGTACCATTTTAGAACATTTCGTAACCTTCGAAGTTCGAAGTTCCAAAAACCCTATGTTACATCTATGCTGCACTCCAACAGTGACTCTCATTCCAAATTTCAGAATTCATTTCGTTTTTTTAATACAAAGTATTAAATTTTTAGTACTATTCGTCCCTTTTTGTACGAATTTCCTAAATTTGGACCTGCTCCAAGGCTGACCCTCGTGCAAAATATCAAGATTCTAGCTTGAGCCGAGTGGACGTTAATTCTCAGTCAGTTACTTATTTCACCTCTATCTCTCTCTCTCTCTTTCATAGATGAACGGGCATTGGTTCAGAGTATAGCCTTTACCCATCGCATTCTAGTTCGAAGGCTGACCACCGTGCAAAATATCAAGATTCTAGCTTCAGCCGTTTCGAGTGTGCGTTGGTTCTCAGTCAGTCAGTTATTTCACCTCTATCGCTCTCTCTCTCTCTCTCTCTCTCTTTCATAGATAAACGGGCATTGGTTCAGAGTATAGCCTTTACCAATCGCTTCCTTGTTCAAATTTCCAAAAATAATCTTTTTTTTCAAAATTTTATTTCATATCTTTTCTCTCTTCTGCATGGAATCACCCATATTTTTAAAATTTTTATCAATTGAAAATCAAACTTAAAAACCAGCAACAAAAAATATCGCGCCATAAACATGCCATTCTTGTGAGATCATATAAAAGCGGGTAAAAATATAATAACCATATTAATGGAATATAAATAATAATAACAACAACAACAATAATAATAACAAATAACAACCGGTGACGAATGGGAAAATAATTGACTGGCAAAGAAAACAAACAAAGGTGTTTTGAATATCAATTGTTTTATGCCTGAAGGAATTTAAAAACGGAAAAATGTAAAAACTATAATTTAAAGGAGAGGGCCAAGAAGACCTGTTGCTCGCTCCTAAATATATGCTAATCCCAAGTCTTGAGATCCTCCTATTTCTTAATTTCTGAAAATCTATCCCTAAACGGAAAAAATGTAAAAAAATAAATTAAAGGAGAGGGCCAAGAAGACCTGTTGTTCGCTCCTAAATATATGCTTCCATTCCAAGTCTTGAGATTTTCCTTTTTCTTAATTTCTGAAAATCTATCCCTAAATTCTGTCGTCAATAATTTTAAAATCACCAATTTTCAAGTATTATATTACAACTGAAAGTCTTTCTCGATCCTTTCACGAATACATTTTTCTTCCTCCTTTCAGAAACCGCTCCTCCAACTCCCTAACAAAGTATTTCCAACCCTCCAACTCCCAACCCTATTATTAAATATGCAAATATTCATATTTTATTACTTCACTTGATCGTTTCTATTTTTCTTCAACGTTCTATAATTGAGGTTAATAACTATGCCAAGAGTCTATGAAAAAAGTGGTTTATTAAAAAAAATTGATAATAAATTTTTAAAATTACAATAAAATCACCATTAAGTAAATCACACACACAGGTTCTTCACCAGCTTTGCTAAATTGTGCTAAGTAATTACGCCGGCTGCTAAGCTGTGCGATCAATATAAAAATTCCATTTGAAAAAACCACTTTTTTTTCGAATCAACTAATTCTTAACTCTGTCTGGCCGAGTAAATCATTAAAAAGTTTTTTTTTTCGAAAGCACTTAACGATCGTAATCCATAACTATTTAATTAAATTCCATAGACTACTCGAATGCTGCTGCCATACGCGACTGAGCTGCTAGAGTGATGACTGAGGCTGGCTGGGTGGGTTGGTTGAGTGTTTGGATGGCTCACACACCTACCATTTTAAACTCCATTCTAATGACGATTTTTTTTAATTCTTCTCAATGAAGATCAAAAGATCTTCGCAATGATAGGTCTTCTCTCATAGCTATAGTAGCTCTTCTCATAGAAGAGCTAGAGCAGCTCTTCTCTCATAGAAGAGCTAGAGCAGCTCTTCTCTCATAGAAGAGCTAGAGTAGCTCTTCTCTCATAGAAGAGCTAGAGTAGCTCTTCTCTCATAGAAGAGCTAGAGCAGCTCTTCTCTCATAGAAGAGCTAGAGTAGCTCTTCTCTCATAGAAGAGCTAGAGTAGCTCTTCTCTCTTAGAAGAGCTACAGTAGCTCTTCTCTCATAGAAGAGCCAGAGTAGCTCTTCTCTCATAGAAGAGCCAGAGTAGTTCTTCTCTCATAGAAGAGCCAGAGTAGCTCTTCTCTCATAGAAGAGCTGGAGTAGCTCTTCCCTCATAGAAGAGCTGGATTAGCTCTTCCCTCATAGAAGAGCTCTAGTAGCTCTTCTCATGGAAGAGCTCTAATAGCTCTTCTCACAGAAGAGCTCTAGTAGCTCTTCTCATAGAAAATCGGTTTTTATGTTCCTGTCTCTGATCCAAGGGTTAAAACGCACATTTGCAAATTGAATATCTCCATATATGTGCCATTTAAATATATTTCGTTTATAATTATATTTAATTATAGAGTTGTTTCATTGAGTTGTTGGGAATTTTTAAAACTTTAATTTTTGTTATTGTTGTTTTTTGGCTCTTAAATGATGTGACAATTTGTGGGCCACACATACAACCTCGTATGACTGGTGCGGCGGCATGACACTAAAGGAATTCCCAAATAACCAGACTGATTGACTGACCGAACGACCATCTAAATGCCACATTCCTCGACAATTACATGTGGATTTAATTGCAGTTTAATTACTTAATTAAAATATAATTAATAACACTTAAAATGGAAATTAATAATTGCAGAGTACACACGATGTAGATAAATATGTGTGGAATCGGGGTAGTGGTGGTGAGAGGTGGGAAAATAAAAAAGCAGAAAAATGAAATAGCGAGTACTCTAATTTTTTTAAAGTGAAATAATTAAAAATAATAAAAAAAAATTAAATAAAGTCCCTTGAAGAAGTCGCAAGAAAATAGATGAAACATTGGACAAACAATAAAAAATAAAAATCAGTTTTTCCATTAATTTTCAAGATATGACCACAAATAAAAGGTCAATAAAACATTGATATAAGAGAGAATTTTAATTTGTTGCAATTTAATTATTTATTAACAATTTATTTGAATTACAAAACTTAAAACTGAGAATGAAGATGAAGATGGAAATTTTGAAAAACTACTTCAGACTTTTCTTCCAATTAAGAAGACGTGGATTTAAATATTAAAATGGGCTGGGCCTCTCAAAATATTCAATAGACAATTGTCGGGAAAACAATTCCCGTTCCTTCAATAAAGTTTGAAAATATCTTAGCTGAGTCTATGTGCCCAGTGAACTAAAGTTTTTTGAAAAAGATCGGTATGACAATCCGAAAAATATTCAAATCGGAAGAAGATGTGCTATCTACTAACCAAATTTTCAATCTAACCAACAACTGTGATCCTTTGGGGTCTGCATGAAAGACAGGGTCTTCTTTAATAGCCCAGATGTAAGACCTCAAAAATGGCATTCGTAAGGCTGGACACAGGAAGGACACAGGGCAACCACTTTTGTATTTAGTAATGAAAATTTTTATGAAAAGAACATGAGCCTGTAAGGGTGGACCTAGTGTCCATTTGGTTCTATAGAAGCTCGAAGTTCTTAAAATTTATTTAAAAACCCCATGAGTGTGGAACTAAAGGTTCTTGAACACATTCTCTAAAAAATCTTTGGAACATAGTTCTATAGAGGTTTGAAAGTCTTAAAATCCCTTAATAACCCACGAGTATGGAACTAAAGGTCCTTGAAAACTTTTTCAAAAAAAAACCTCAGAAATATTGTTCTAAAGAGGGTCAACGGTTTTAAAATTCCTTAAAGACCCACGAGTATCGATCTAAAGGTCTGAAGGTCTTAAAATTCCTTAAAACCCTACGAGTATGGATGTAGAGGTCTTTGAACAAATTTTCTAAAAAATCTTTGGAATATGGGTCTATAAAGGCTCGAAGATCTTAAATTCCCTTAAAAACCTTAACAAGGGTCTTAGATTCCTTAAAACCCAAGAGTATGTATCTAAAGATCTGAAGGTCTCAAAATTCCTTAAAAACCCTCGAGTTTGTATCTAAAGGCCCTTGAACACATTTTCGAAATAATCCTTCGGAGCATGGTTCTATAGAGGCTCGAAGGTCTTAAAATTCCTTAAAACCCCAAGAGCATTTTCTAAAAAAACTTCGGAATATGGTTCTATAGGTCTTCAAATTCCTTGAAACCCCACAAGTATGTGGATCTAATTGAATCCTTGAACACATTATCTAAAAAATCTTCGAATCGAAATATGGTTCTATAGACTCTCGAAGGTCTTCAAATTCCTTAAAAACACACAAGTGTGAATTTAAAGGTCTTAAAATTCCTCCAATAAAAACACACGAGTATGAATCTAAAGGTCCTTGAACACATTTTCTAAAAAATCTTCGGAATATGGTTCTATAGAGGCTCGAAGGTCTTAAAATTCCTTAAAAACTCACAAATGTGGATCTAAAGAACTTAAAATGTATGTCCTTGAAGAGATTTTCTAAAAAATCTTCAGAATATGGTTCTTAGAGGCTCAAAGGTCTTAAAATTCCTTAAAAACCCATAAGTATGTGGATCTAAAGGTCTGATAAACTTAAAATTCCTTAAAACACAACGAGTATGGATCTGAAGATCCTTGAACACATTCTCTAAAAAAATATATATATGGAATATGGTTCCATAGAGGCTCGAAGGTCTTAAAAGTCATTAAAAACCCACAAATGTTGATCTAAAGGTCCTAAAATGTGTGTCCTTGAAGAGATTTTCTAAAAAATCTTCGGAATATGGTTCTTAGAGGCTCAAAGGTCTTAAAATTCCTTAAAAACCCACAAGTATGTGCATCTAAAGGTCTGATAAACTTAAAATTCCTTAAAACACAACGAGTATGGATCTGAAGATCCTTGAACACATTCTCTAAAAAAATATATATATATGGAATATGGTTCCATAGAGGCTCGAAGGTCTTAAAATTCATTAAAAACCCACAAATGTTGATCTAAAGGTCTTAAAATGTGTGTCCTTGAAGAGATTTTCTAAAAAATCTTCGAAATATGGTTCTATAGATGTTCGGATGTCTTAAAATTCCTTAAAAACCCACAAGTGTGGATCTAAGGATCAGAAGGTATTAAAATTCCTTCATTAAAAACCCACGAGTGTGGATCTGAAGGTCCTTGAACACATTCTCTAAAAAATCTTCGGAATATGGTTCTATAGAGGCTCGATGGTCTTAAAATTCCTTAAAAGCCTACGAGTATGGATCTAAAATTCCTTGAAAACATTCTCTAAAAAATCTTCAGAATATGGTTCTATAGAGGCTCGAAGGTGTTAAAATTCCTTAAAAACCCATGATTATGGACCTTAAGGTCATTGAACACATTTTCTAAAAAAAATTTCGGAATATGGTTCTATAAAAAAATAGAATTCGTAAGGCTGTCAAGGACACAGGGCAGCCACTTTTGTATTTTATAATGAACATTTTTACGAATTGGATATGTGTCTGTAAGGTTGCTCCTGGTGGCCATTTGACTGATATTATTTTTCAATATTAATGGCATGAGTTCCTCTTTATTATGAAATAAGCATCCGATGATTTATTTCAAAAATTAAATTTTCTTTAAATATCAAAATATCACCCTTTTTTACACTCCAAAAATTCACTCCACAATTACCCAAAGGGTTAAACCGGCAATTGAACAACTCACTTCCCAATTATTTTCTTTTGCATTGCTGTTATTATCGTTTTTGGTTGTTCTTGTTGTTGTTGTCATTGTGTTTTTTTATGTTGAGGTGTGTAATTGTTTATTTGTTTATTTATTGTCATTGTTTAAACGATAGTCTGGGTATTGTGTTTGAGGGGGCATAGGCTTATTTTTGGGTCTTCGCCAGACCCAAAATCCACACACACACTCGTATTTATTTTGTGTTACCTTGTGCGTCTGTCTGTCCGTCTGTTGGTGTGTGTGTGAATGTACGCGGCTATGCCAAAAATGGAATAAGGTCAGTAAAAGTTTGTTTGTTATTCAGTCGGTTTCAGTGTTTATTTTGTGGTATGTTTTGTTTTATTATTATTTTTATTTTTTTATTTTTGGGTGAGTGTGTGACTATGATTTTGTTGGGTGGCATCCCACTTGGAAGGGGTACTAGTTGGGGACTAACAAAAAATTATCATTTAATAATGAAAAAAAAAACAAGACTCGCTTTTCAAAATTAAATGAAATCTCAAAACTAGATCGAGACTAACAAATTCTGAAAGGATTATAAAATGTAACTTTCTGCTTGCCTTTTTAAACCCTCAGCCATATGGCTACAGATGAGTCGATCTAAGGGTGTAGGTCCGTCCGTCTGTCTGGCTGGTGCGCATGATAACTTTCGAAGCATATCGTAAACTTTTTACATTGTAATATTACACTGTGCAGCAGAAAAAAATGAATCTAAAGGCCCTTGAACACATTTTCAAAAAAAATTAAAAATCGGTATATGGTTCAATAGAGGCTTGCAGGGCTTAAAATTCCTTAAAAACTCCCGAGTATGGATCTATAGGTGTCTGAAGGTCTTAAAATGCCTTAAAAACCCAGGAGTATGGATCAAGGGTCCTCAAACACATTTTCCAAAAAAAAAATTCCGAAAATAATTCTATAGGTACTCGAAGTATGGATCTAAAGGGCCTTAAAATTTTTTCCAAAAAACAACCTCGGAATATGGTTTTATAGCGGCTCGAAGTTCTTAAAATTCCTTAATATCTCACGTGTATGGATCTAATGGCCCTTGAACACATTTCCTCAAAAATCTTCGGAAAAAAGTTCTATCGAGTTTCGAAGGTTTTAAAATTTATTAAAAACGCACGAGTATGGGTCTAAAGGTCCTTGAACATATTTTCTAAGAAATCTTCGGAGTATGGGTCTATACCGGGTCGAAAGTCTTAAAATCCCTAAAAACCCACGAGTATAGAACTAAAGGTCCTTGAACACTTTTTCAAAAAAAAATCTCAGAAATATGGTTCTATAGATGGTCAAAGGTTTTAAAATTCCTGAAAAACCCACGAGTATCGATCTAGAGGTCTGAAGGTCTTAAAATTCCTCTAAAATCCACGAGTATGGATGTAGAGGTCCTTGAACACATTTTCTAAAAAATCTTCGGAATATGGGTCTATAAAGGCTCTAAGGTCTTAAAATTCCTTAAAAACCTTTATAAAAGCTCTTAGATTCCTTAAAACCCAAGAGTATGTATCTAAAGATCTGAAGGTCTTAAAATTAGTTAAAAGCCCACGAGTATGGATATGGTTCTATAGAGGCTCGAAAGTATTAAAATTCCCTAAAACCCACGAGTATGGATCTATAAGTCTGAAGGTCTTAAAATTCCTTAAAAACCCACGGGTATAGATATAAAGATTCTTGGAGACATTATCAAAATAATTTTCGGAATATAGTTCTATAGATGCTCGAAGCTCTTAAAATTCCTTAAAACCCTCCGAGTATGGATCTAAAGGTCCTTGAACACATTTTCTTAAAAATCTTCGAAATATGGTTCTATAGATGTTTGGAAACTATCAATTCGAGTTTAGCTTTGAAAGTCCTTAAAAACAATTTCTTAAAACCCGTCCGAGTTATTTCCTTTAAAAAAATCCTTAAAACCGTCCAAATCAATTCCTTGAAAAAATCCTTAAAAATTATGTCTTGCAATATTTAGAATAGAGCTTTGCAAGTTGTTAGAGATTTTTGGATTACATTCAGAATCATTGGTACAGAAAATGGGTCATATCGGTCCACTTTTTTCGCCTTGAAAGGATAAAGTCGCCTATATATATTTTTTTATAATTTTTTCCATATAAACGAACATTGGCTGAGGGTATAAATCTGTCAGCATACCGACTAATACTTCTTAACTTGTTTTTATAATTTTTTTATATTTCAAGGCTATCGGTCGTGGAGGAGACATTCCATGCCAGAGAGTAAAAAAACTGCAAAATTACATCTTAGAGAATATCCAGAATATTGAAATACAGATTAAAATTAGTTGAACACTTATTCTGAAAAAATAGTAGAATTCATTTTCGTTCGGAAATAAAACTTACTTGCAACGCCCAATCCGAGAAAATGGTGCAATTCATTTGCATTCGGGTTTTTGGTCCAAAAATTGTCGCATTGTTCAATAAATGTTGGTACTTCGTTGTGTGGGGGTGGCACAAAAATATGTTATCAACGTCGATATTTTTAATAATTTTTAGATTAGAAACGGTGACAGAATGGCTGATTCATAGCAGATAGTGTTTCCAAAAATAATAAGATTATGAAATTGCTTTTTATCAGAATTGATGATAAAAATTATTTTTTTTTTTACATTTTTTGGAAGACTCTATTTTTCCTTTGAATAAGACACAAAATCTGACCCAAAAATATTTAAAAAAAGTCAAGCTTTATCCGCGACTCATATTTCTCTGCGTTACAAAAATTTGAAACAAAAAACATAAAAAATGTTCAATGTACATATCTCTGTCAAATATTATCAGTAATTAACTGAGACGAATTGAGTACCGGCCGCCTGTCTGCTTTAGGTTTTACAAATGGGCCAGCAAAAGCAAACCCAAAAAAAAAATGCATTGGAAAGAAAGTTCCACAAAGCTGCGTTATCACAACCAAATGTTTCTTAAGATTTATGCATAAATTAAAACACATTTTTTTTCCATAACAACAACAGCAACAACAATGCAGGCAACCAAAAAGTTACAAGAACACATGTTAGCTACTGTAAGTTTTCGATTTTCGAACTGTTATGTTAGACATACTCTAAATTGTATTGGTTTTTCAAAAAATATATATGTTTTTACAGTAGGGTCTGCATAAGTGAACATTGCATACAGATAGATACATCATATGGTATTCGATTATCGAAAGGTATTTTGGCTCTAAGAGACCTTCAAATAATTTTTTTAGCTACCGACGAACATAGAAGATATTTAACGAGCCTTCTGATATCAAAAAAAGGTATCTAAAGGGCCTTCTGGACCTACAAAATCTTAGAAAAACCTTCAAAAGTTATATAGGTGGCCATAAAAAGATCTTCCAACCTTAGGAGACCTTAAAAAATTCTGCTAGCTATAAAAGATATTTGGGACATATTCTGTTAGAATGTCTTCTAACAATTCAAGACTTTTCAAAGGTCTCAGACTATCTTCTTCAGCTACAGACAAGTAAAGCAGTCTTCTAAAGAGCCTTCTAGACCTAAAATATCTTAGATATAAAAAAGGAGACCTTCAAAAGTTATTCCTATTATAGATGTCCTTAAAAGATTGTCCAACCTTGGGGGAGACCTTTAAAAGTTATGTTAACCATAAAAGACATTTGAGAGATCTTCTCCCCACAGAATGGGCTTACAAAGTATTCTAGTGGTAGAAGAGGTTTTCTAGCAATTGACGATTTTTCAAAAGGTCTTCTAGCCGTAGGAAACTTTCAGAGTACATTCACAATATCTTCTTTAGTTACAGATGACTTAAAATCGTTCTTCCGGCTCTAGAAGATGACTAAAGGTCCTCCTGGACTTAGGATATCTCAGAGCTAGAAAATAAATAAAGAAGGCCTCCAAAGGGGTTTCTATTATAGATGGCCTTCAAAATGGTCTTCTAGACCTTGGGTCATTCTAAAGATCTTTTTGTCATAGAAGACCAATCGAAAGTCTTCTAATGATAGAGGTTTTCAAATTATCTTTAATTTTCAGAAGACCTTCCTGTAAAAGGACTTTATGGGTCATTCTAGTCCATTCGAAGTTCTTTAAAGTTAAAGGTCTGCAAATACCATCGAATACCTACTGTAGTACTTTCTATGCCATTGAGGAATTAACAAAAATTACCTTAAAGTTCGTTCTTGGCTAGAAGACTTTTTAAAGCCTTCTTTGGTTAGAACCCCCTAAGAAAAACAGGCGAAAATGCCCACTAAAAAACTGCAAGAAGTCTTCAGCTGGTCTTTTGATGATAGAAGACCTTCAAGAGATCTTATGACCGAAGAAGAACTTCCAGAGGTCCGTAGAATTTCCATAAAGACCAACGGGTTTTGAAGGCTATGAAAGACCTCTCTTATGACTTTAAATGACTTCGAGGAGCTAAAACAGTTATCTTTAAACAGTCTTTGAAAGTATTTTGTGGTTAAGGTTCCTTTCAGGTAAAGAGAACATTAACAATTTCTCGACTTTAAAGGTTTCGAGACATCGAAGACCTTTAAAGAACACATTAAGCCTCCCAAGTTCAGTTGTCTTTATAAGCCTCCCAAGTTCAGTTGTCTTTATGGAAAGTCTACAATGGTTTTGTAGTCCTATTGTAGGTCTCTCATGCTTCTATCCAAGACATCGAAGCCATTGTTGACCTTCCAGAGTTCCATAAAGACCAAAGGTATTTGGAAGCTATGTAACTTTAAATGACGTTGAACACTTGAAATGGTTATTTTGAAGGTCTAGGACAATGTCTTCGATAGCCTTTAAAGCTCTCTAGTCTCTATGAAACTTCTAAAGGTCTACAATAGCTTCGAACCCCTATTGCATGTCTCCCATACCTCTATCCAAGACTTCGAAGCCATTGTTGACTTTCCAAAGTTCTATAAAGACCAAAAGGTTTTGGAGGCTATAAAAGACTTTCTTTAGGGATTTTAATGACAACGACACGCTTATCGTGAAGGTCTTTCATGGCTAGAGGACTTTTTATTATCATGTTGTTAGGAGACCTTCCGAAAGGCTTTCCTAGTCATAAAAACAATTTCAATGCTCGTACAAGACCTTCAAAGTTCTTCTGTAATTTTATAGAGTTTTTTTGAGGTCTTTCATTCCTGGAAGACTTGTTTAAGGTCTGCTGGGGTAAAAAATAGTTCTAAATTGCTTCTATGAATAGAACCCCTTCTACAGGTTTTCTACTTACAGAAGACTCTCAAAATGCAATTGCGGTCAATAGATCTTTTTTCATATTACATTTATTCAGATTGAACTGTAAATCACCAGTATTTCAAAATACATTTTTTTTTCAAAATTTCATATTTTTGTCGTGAGTGTTTTTTTATTTTCTTCGTAAAAAAGCTCCCCGCTCCCAAGATTGTCTGTCGTCTTCAGACATGTCTGATGAGCCACGACAGCAGACAGCTTTTGGCTCATTAATATTCATGCCTAGTCCACTGGATGTGTGAGTGGTTGGGAGATAGATAACAAAACGAAAAGAGAACTATAGTTCGTTGTACACAAGTTTAGCTATTTATCGGTTCGACTGTCTGTTTGTCACTTTTTGCCTTATAGCTGCCTTTGTGTCCACTTTTTCCCCATCATCTATAATCAATCAATATTGCTATGACATAAATTAAATTTTATTCAGACTTCATGACATTTGAAGAACGGCTGAAGGAAAGGGCTGGTGAAGGGGGTCATCACCGTGGATAGAAAATTATAGGTTTAGATTAAATTTCAATCACTCATTCTTACATTTCTTAAATATTTATGTTAATTTGTGATTTTTTTCAATTTCGAAAAGGTGCCGGCAAATTATTTTTTGAGGCTAAGCTAGCTTATTAATAATATGCTGCTGCTGATAGGGGAAGACAGGCCATTTATGCTTTCACAAATTATTTGGATTGGAATTTGTGTAATTTCGTTTCAGGCTGTGGAAAAGTGGTCTATATTAATAAAAATTATGGAAGGGGGATGAATATTTTTATGGATTTCAAATTTACAAAAAATTTCTCAAATTTTGAAGGTCTGATATATTTTTTCTGTCAATTTTCGGGCATGGGCAGTAGAACTAATTTTTCTTTTCCACGATTGACATACATATTTATGTTTCTCTGGAGTAATATATTATACGGATTTTTAAGCCTCCCAAAATGTTTAAATCTTGCATTTTTTTCTGGAGCAAGGAGAGAGGAGGGGATGTAAAAAACTACAACAAAGTCAAACACCATAATTTTTACATTTTTTTAAAAATTTTTTGATGAAATCAAAAAATGTCGGAAAAATCATCAAATTTTAGAATAAGTTTAGCTTAGTTCGAATTGGTCACCTCCGGCACGAATTATGGCCTTCAAACGGCCAATGAAACCGTCACACGCGTGCCCAAGGCTCTAATACACCCTCCAAAATATTTTCGCGATAATATAGTCTAAGGTCTGCGGCCAATATTTTTGCATACCCAAGGCTTTAACACACCCTCCAGAATATTTTCGCTATAATATAGTGTAAGGTCTGCGGCCAAAATGTTTGTGTACCCAAGGCTTTAATACACCCTCCAGAATATTTTCGCGATAATATTCGGCATTTATTTTGATGCCACGGTCGATTAATACGAGCAGAGAGCGACCATCAGCTGTTATAGTGGCCCACACCATCACAATGGCCGGCGCTTGAGTTCTGGTGGCCAACCGAAAGTGCACATTTTCAGCTAACCTCTTTGGTAAGAAAACACGATCATTTTGTTTGTTTACAAACTCCTGGATAACGAATGTTTTCTCATCGGAGAAAACCAAATTCGGCAGTTCACCACTTTCGGCCAAGCGAAGCAACTCTTTAGCTCTTTTGAGTCTATTTTCTTTCTGTTGCGGTGTAGGTTCTTGCAATTTTTGGAATTGCAATGGCATTACCCCGAGGTCATTTTTCAATACTTGCCGAATGGAATATTGCGATATATTCAACTCACGAGCCCTTTTGCGGCCACAGCTACGCGGGTTTCAAATTCAGCAGTTCACCACTTTCTTCGTCCAAGCGAAGCAACTCTTTAGCTCTTTTGAGTCTATTTTCTTTCTGTTGCGGTCGGTGTAGGTTCTTGTACTTTTTGGAATTGCAATGGCTTTACACCCTGAGCTCATTTTTCAATATTTGTCGAATGGAATATTGCGATATGTTCAATTCATAAAACATTTTTCGGCCACTGCGACGCGGGTTTCGATCAAGTCGCTTCTTTACTTTTCGAACCATTTCTGCTGATGTTGCTGTTTTCTTTCGTCCACTTCCTTGACGTCGGGCTACGCTACCAGTATCACGGTAACGTGCGATGGAACGAGACACAAAAGATTTATTCACATTTAAATGCTGGAGTGCTCTAATGATAGCCACTTGTGGTTTTCCCGCCAAATATAAAGAAATCACACTATCACGCTTGAATTCCATCACGAATAACTTTTTTTCTGGAAAATTCCCACCAAAATGCTTTTGTACACTTGTAAACAACATAATGAGCTGTCACTGGAATAATTTTAACAGCTGTCGGACGAGTGGCTTAGAAATGCCGGCAGTCTGAAGTTGATTGCAGTTTTTTCATATCACCCGGTATATTATTAAAAATGGGCGAGGTTGTGAATATTTTTATGGATTACAAATTTACAATATTTTTCTCAAATTTTGAAGGGCTAATATATTTTTCTGGCATGGGTAGTGGAACTAATTTTTCTCTTCTGTGATTGACATATATACATATTTATGTTTCTCTGGAGTATTATATTATACAGCGTCGAAAAATGTTTTAATCTTGCATTTTTCCTAGAGAAAGGGGGAGGGAGTTAATACATTTCCATTAAAAATACACCACCAAAAAAAATTCAAATTTATCTCAAAAAGAATTTGGAGTTTTCGTTTTTGTGAGGAATTTAAAGCTGTGTAATAAATAAAGATAAGTGAAAATTAATTTATGGCCCTCATAAAGAAGGGAAAAAATCGTTCGTTGTTGTTGTTGAAAATATCATAAAAAACTCAAATCTCTTTGATTTGTGGGGTTTTCTTTTTACGACCACATACATGTGTTTTTTTTCTGAGAAGTTGTAAAACATTCCAACATTCCTGCTTTTCAATATCAAAAAAAAAAAAAAATATATTAATTCATTAGCTGTTGTTGTAGTCATTAGGTTTTATGCTTTTATTATTAGTAATATTATTGTTGTTGCTATTTGTATTGTGTTGTTATTTATCAATTTTATGCGTCTCGTGGTATTTATTATGTTGTTATTTTTTTTTTTTTTTTTTTTTTTGGATTTTCTTTTTCTTTGGTTCATTTGCTTATTTCGAATTTTTCTTTCTCTTTTCTTCATTTTTAGACAAATATTTCCAACGATTTTGTTGCATTCAAATAACGATGCAGCATGCGAGCGTTTTGTACTGTCAGCGCGCCATTAGAAGTATGCGCGTCCTCGGCCGAACAGCTATCACCGGGCTCAAGATTTTTAGCACTAAGGTAAGCGATTTAATGGCATTTTTGGAAAATTATTACAAATTAAAAAAAAAAAACTAAAAATGGAAAAAATAAAAAAATAACGTTTGTGTCTTAAGTCTTTTGTTTTCTTAATGAGAACATATAACTCTAATGGATGGTCAAGAAATAATACTCTAAGATCATTTTCATACTGCATGGCATGTGAAATTTGAACAAAAGAGTACTAGGGTAGAGAATACATTTTTATAAAATTATTAAAAATTAAACTTTAAGTAAAAAAATAAAACTAAAAAAATAGAAAAAAAAAAACGTTCGTGTCTTAAGTCTTTTGTTTTTTTTACTGAGAAAATTGATACTCTAAGATCATTTTCATAATGCATGGCGTGTTAAATTTTAACAAAAGAGTACTAGGGAAGAAAATACATTTTTGAAAAATTATTAAAAATTAAAAAATAAACTTTAAGTAAAAAAAAAATAAAATTAAAAAAATAGAAAAAAAAACGTTCTTGTCTGAAGTTTTTTGTTTTCTTCATGGGAAAATTGAACTCCAATTGATTGAAAAAGTTAGGGTATACAGATAAGGTAATATGGTTCAGATATATTGCTCTTAGAGAATTTAAAAATTTGGATCTATGAAATGTTGTTCTTAGAGGATTTTTATAGATGCCTTTTTTGAAAAATTATTAACAAATTAAAAAAAATTGGCATTAAAAAATCATGAAAAAACATAACATTCGTGACTTAATTATATTGTTTTCTTAATGCGAAAATTTAACTCTAATGGATTGCAAAATTTAGGGGTTTAAGATAAGGTCCTATGGTCCAGAAATAATGTTAGTAGAGTATTTTTATATCCTCCACCATTCTATGGAGGGTATATTAGCTTTGTCATTCCGTCTGTAACTCCTCGAAATATTCATAATAGAACCTACAAAGTATACATATTTTCGATACGCGTAAAATTCTAAGACGATCTAGCAATGTCCCGGTACCTCCCGATAGTCGGTATTTTAATGATTTCAGCAACATTCTTTACCGGTATCGTTTCAAATTTCGTATTGGAAGATTTTAATGGGTACCACAACCTATGGCAAAAAAATCTTATGCAGGTCCACGTCTTCGTATAGCCCCCATATAACGGTACCTCCCGATATTCGGCATTTTCATGATTTTAGCGACATTATTTACAAAACTTTTTTTAAATTTCATATTTGAAGTTCGTAATGTGTACTACAGCATATGACAACAATTTTTGTATGCCGGTCCACACCTTCGTATAGCCCCCATATAACAGTACTTACCGATAGTCGGTATTTTGATGATTTCAGCAACATAATACATCGGAATCGTTTCAAATTTCGTATTGGAATGGGTACTACAAACTATGGCAAACAATTTCGTATGCAAGCCCACGTCTTCGTATAGGCCCCATATAACGGTGCCTCCCGATATTCGGTATTTTGATGATTTCAGCAACGTTATTCATCGGAATTGTTTCAAATTTCGTCTTGGATGATCTTAATGGGTACTTCAACCTATGGCAAAAAATTCTTATGCAGATCCACGTCTTCGTTTAGGCCCCATATGACGGTACCTCCCGATACTCGGTATTTTCATGATTTTTGCGACATTATTCACCGGAATTGTAACAAATTTCATATTAAAAGTTCGCAATGGGTACTACAGCATATGAAAAAAATTCGTAACCAGGTTCACGTCTATATTACAGTTTTCGCATAAGTGGTAGTTTTCGGATTTTTTTCTTTTTTTTTTTTTTTTTTTTTTGAAAAATTTCAAGTTCTTTCCCAATGATGGAGGATAAAAAAAGTTCGGTCCGGCCGAACTTAGCTGCTTTTACTTTACTTGCTCATAAAAGGTACAAAATGTGAAGATGACATTTTTGGGAAATTATGAAAAATTAAAAATATTAATTTGAAAAAAATCAAAAAAAAAAGGAATGTTCGTGTCTTTACTCTAGTGGATAGCAAAAGTGAGTATAACGATAGAGTGTATAGTCAAGAATAATACTGAGATGCGGAATGTGTTTGCCGTGGTTGTTTGTAAGAATGGGATACGGTTGTATTTTTATAATTCGAATTTTTAAGGGGACAAAAAGTCCAATAATGTAATAAAGTTGTATTTAGTGAATGGATATAGTTAAACTCGAATCTGTCAAATACAAATGGAATCCTTCGACAATTCCGATTTCTTTAATGGCAATTTTTTTTATTTAGAAATCCAGAATTATTGAATTGTATTATTGTAACGATTATTATTTTTTTGTTGTTATTTTAATTTTTTTTCGTGGCAATTTTAATAATTTCCATTTCTTTCGTTTTTTTTTTTTTTTTTTTTCTTTCAGGCTTCTAGGCAATCAACAACCCAAAACCTTATACTTCCTAGTCGATGCCAAGAGTCGAGTCAGAGAAGTGTACACGCAGACATGTCTACATTTTGCCACACAAGGCATGCTAGATACCGAGCTGTTCGGTTTAGCGGTGCTGATAGGTGAGTTTATAAAAAAATTATGTATTTTTTAAAGTTATGAATTTCGATTACTATCGGAATTAAAAAAGAATAACAGTAATAAAAATACCAATAGTAATAATGATATTCATATTAATAATAATAATAAATAAATAAATAAAAAAATAATAATTATAATTAAAAATAAAAAATAGGAAAATAAAAAATAATTATAGAAAGACAGTAATTTATTATAATATTCATTATTTTTATTAATTTAGTAGATTTTACTACTGTTATTTATTATTACTAATTTTATTATCATTGTTATTGTTGTTAATTATTATGTTAATTAAGTGATAATTAATAATCAATATAATTATTATCATATTTATTGTAATAAATAACAACTATAAAATTAGTAATTTTTAATAACAATAATAGTATATATCTACATAATAAATATAATGAATAATTAAAAAATTAAATTGTATAATTAAAATTAAATATAGTAACAATAAATGTAACAATATAATTTAAATAATGTAATTAAAAATTAATAATAATGAAATAAAATTATAACTATAATAGTAAAAATGATAGAATAATAATAGTAATCATAAAAAATAAAAATAATAACAATAAAAATTATAATTGCACAAATAATAAAAATAATGAAAAAAATAGTTAATTTTCATCAACAATTTTCAATATCAACAAGAATATTTAATTGAAATGTCATATAGTTTGGTGTTGGTTTTTTGTGCGGTTTTTTGAGCATAGAATTACAGACAACCCCAACGAAAAACAAAAGACTTAAGACACAAACTCCTTGAGGGATTTTTGTTTTGATGTGTTTTTTGCTGAAAGGGAATATTTTACAAATCTGCAGGAGTAAGACATTAATTTTATG
The DNA here is from genome assembly GCF_030504385.1 of Musca domestica. Lineage (NCBI taxonomy): Eukaryota > Metazoa > Arthropoda > Insecta > Diptera > Muscidae > Musca > Musca domestica. The sequence goes on along the minus strand of NW_026712313.1, from coordinate 1,130,509 downwards.
ATCAAGAAGAAGGTCTTCCAACAATGGAAGACATAGCAAACGACTAGTATTTTAGAAGTTTTTCTTCTAATAGAACAACATATTTAGTCTATAAAAGGTCCATAAATTCATTCTTTCCAAATACAGAAGACATACACCACATTAATAAAAAACGATTTAAGACTCAAACTTCATTTGTCGGTTTTTGTGATGTCGGTTTTTTTTTTTTTTTGAGAAAATCTACATTTTTATCGAGGGTAATGTTGTTCCAATTTTCATTGAAGGAGAAAAATATTAATATTTAAATGAAAAATAATTGGTTCCTTTAGTAGAGGACTCAATACAGTCAGGTCTGTCTACAGAAGGTGTTTAAAAGATTGTTGTTGTTTTTATTGTTGACCTGTTATATATTAATTCTTAATAATTATTATTATTATTATTATTTTTTTTTTTGGTCTAAGGTCAATTTAACACTTCAGTGTTTTGTTTTTTAAAGAGTCTTCTAGGTTCATAGAAGTCCCATAAAATCTATTTCACATGTAGAAAACATATACCAAAAAAGCCTTAATACACAAACTTCATGAGGAATTTATGTGTGATTTTGGTTTTGATGGAATCTGTGATTTTATGCCGAAGTGGGAATATTTTGCAGAACTTCAATGAAGATGGTTGATATTAATTTTATGAAGGAGAATAATGGATTCTTTATGTAGAAGACTCTATGGAAGAATGTCAATAGAAGTTCTTTTTCTAAAGACTTTCTTTTCATAGAACTTCTGTAAAAGGTCTTCTGTCCATAGAAGTATAAATTGTCTTCCATCTAAACACAAAAGACTTAAGAACTAAAATTTATTAGGTTTTTTTTTTGGGATTTTGGCTTTGATAGAATCTGTGGTTTTATGCTGAGCGGGAATATTTTGCAAATCTTCTCAATGAAGACGCTAGATATCAATTTTATGAAGAAGCAAATTACTTAATTCGAGTAGAAGAGTTAATGAAAGACTAGAGTCTCTTTTGTCAACAGAAGTCTTTTTGAAGACTTGCTTATCATAGAATTCTCGTAAAGGTCTGCTGTCTATAGAAGAAGCATAAATTGTCTTACATCTGAAAACAGAAGACTTAAGAAACAAACTTCATGAGGGATTTTAGTGCGATTTTGATAAAAAAAATGCGATTTTGCTGAGGGGAATGCTTTGCAACGCATTGAAGACAGTTGATATTAATTTTTTTTTGAAGAAGAACGAATTATTTTAGTTAAAGAATCAATAGAAGGCTAGGATGTCATAGAACTCTTGTGAAAGGTATTCTGTCCATGGAAAAAGTATTAATTACCTTCCATCTAAAATTAAAGACCTAAAACACAAACTTCGTGAGGGATTTTAGTGCGATTTTGGTTTTGATGGAATCTCTGATTTTAATATGAGCGGGGATATTTTGCAAATCTTCAATGGAGATGGTTGATATTAATTTTATGAAGACCTTCAGTAGGTCTTCTGTACACAGAAGACCTACAGGTGTCCTTCTACACACGGAATACCTTCAGGAGATCTTCTATGGACAGAAGGTTTTCAAGGATTCTTCTATACACAGAAGACAGAAGACTTTCAGACGACCTTTTATAGGCAGGAGGCGTTCAGGAGGTCTTCTATACACAGAAGATCTTCAATGGAGATGGTTAATATTAATTTTATGAAGAAGAAGAATGGATAATTTGAGTACAAAAATCAATAGAAGACTAGGGACTATTCTGTTAATAGAAGTCCTCTAGTAGATTTTCTTATCATAGAATTCCTTTAAAAAATCTTCTGTCCATAGAAGAGAAAAATATTTTCCTTCATCGAAAAACAAAAGACTTCAGACACAAACTTCAGAAGGGATTTTTGTGATGTCTTTTTCAAGAGAAACAAAATTTTTGCTGAGTTTCATAGAATTCCTGTAAAATGTCTTGTCCAATAAATTGTCTTCCATCTGAAAACAAAAGACTTAAGACACAGACTTCATGAAAGATTTTTTGTGATTTCACTTTTAAGAGAAACTACATTTTTACGAAGGGGACTATTTTGCAAACCTTGAAAAAGAAAAGGTTCTTTTAGCTGAAGACTAAGCAGAAGATTTGAAGGTCCTCTTTCATTAGAAGGGTTTTCGACATTCCGTTAATATATCTTTTGTCCATAAAAGACCCATAAAATGACTTTTACCTACATGACAGGTGGCACATAAAAACAAAAAGTAAGGAAAGGACAAAAGCCGGGCGGGGTCAGCTATATGATATCCTAGACCACTATGCGTATTTAGTAGAACTCACGTAACAAAAATGTTTATAATGGGAATTTATGTGAAGTGGATCATACCAACTATGAACCAAATATCATTTCGATAAGGATTATATTAAAAAATATTGGAGCAATAGATATACCGGCAAATGGTAAAATTCGGTTCAATATGAAAAAATATATTCAGTTCGAGCTGATATTACATATATGGTGAACAATAACCGCAAAATCAGAAGAAGATGTAGGTATATAAAAATCTGAACCGATCTTGATAACATTTGGCAGATATTTTCAAGCTATATCTGTACCGATTTTCAACAAAATATGAAGCACTTGCTTTTAGGCTGAACTCTGTCGGAAGTGCCAAAGTTCAGTCCATTTGGGATGATATTAGGCGTTTGGTGCACAAAAAAAAACCTGAAATCGGATATGATCCGATCTCGATAAAATTTGACAGATGTATTTTTGAGCTCCATAAGTTATCTGATACCAAATATCAGTCTTGTGGAGTGCATATTACGCATGTGAAAGACTTGAACCCCCACATCGTATGAAACATATATATGGGACCTATAGCTATATCTGAACCGATTTTCACCAAATTTGAAGTACTTGTTTCTAGGATGAATTCAGTCGGAATTGCCCAAAATTCAATTCATTTGACTGATATAAGCCATTTGGTGCTCAATTAAACCCGAAATAGTTGGAAGATATATATGGGAGCTACATCTAAATTTGAACCGATTCTCACCAATTTCAATAGGGTTCGATCGCAAAAATACATGGACAGACGGACTGACATGCATAAATCGACTCAGAAAGTGAATTGTGAACCGGTTAAAGCTCTTAAGTCAAGTTAGGTATCCTAAATTTCCAAAATTTGTTTTTCAATAATTTCCCCCTAAAATAAAATCCTCCAAATAACATTCAAAAAGAACCCCTTAAAAATTCTGCAAAGCCAAAAGAAAACTGGAAAACCGAACTGCCGCCAATTGCAAAATTTCATCTTCAATCTGAAAAATGTTGCTGCATCTCTCAACTGGTATGCAAGTTTAACAAACCCGAAACATAAATACACAAACACATACACTCAAATTACAAAAATAAAAAAAAATAAAAAAAAAAAAACGAAAAAAAACGAAAAATGCCTACAAATCAAACAGACACACTCACAAAAAAACGAAAGAACATTTTTTTGTTATTCGCTGCGGAATGGATATTTTTATCCTCAAATTTAAAGTTGTTTTCGTTGAGTTTTTCTTTTCTCCCTCTTCTCTTTGCTGCCTTTTACATGGAGCATGCCTCTCTTGTAAAAAATCGTTATTGTTGTTGTTGTTGCCTTGAACACTTAACTGCCAGCTACGAAAAATTTACGTTCTTTAACATAACATATTTGTTGCTGTTGTTGTTGTTGTTCTTTCTGTTCTTCTGATGATGATGAGGATGCTGTACCACGTTGAACACAAGCTGCAAATGCTTCTGCTTTTGTGTGAATGCAACCAGCAGCAGCAAAAACAACAACAACAAAAAGAGGCATCAAACGGCACGCTTGCTTGCGGTTGTATTAAAGCAATGCACAACAGCTACCTGAATTACTGAACACGCGTCTTATGTTTGTATGTCGGTCCGTCCGTCCCAAAGTCTGTCCATCTGTTTTCTTGGCTGTCTGTCTGTCCAGAAAGTGTCCGTCTATCTTTTTTATGGTACCCCCAATATATGTGTTTAGCTCCCCCACTCCTTCTCCATTACTTTGAGATCTTCCAATCCAGTCCATTGGCTCGGAAACCATCGGTCCGTCCGTCCGTCCTTCCAACCAAGAGTTCATACATATTTTTGTGTATGTAAGTATGTATGTAAGTGAAATTTTAAATCTTTAAACGTTCTGAAGACATGGCATGGCTGTATACGAAATTTAGGTATATGTATATTGTCTTGAATGTTGGTTTTGTTGCCTGGCCTTTATTTTTGAGGTTGTTGTTGTCTGTTTTGCTTCCTTGAGCATTTTTGTATAACAACAGGTGGATGGCATGGCGAGTTCGTCAAACAATTTGTAACTTTTACAGGGGGTCTACAAAAAAAAATGTCCCGAAAAGGAACTTCAGAAGGTCTTCCATAGATAGAAGATATTACGAAGCCCTTCAGGAGGTCTTTTTTAGGCAGAATTTCTTCAGGAGAAGGCTTTCGGGAGGTCCCCTGTAGGCAGAAGGCCTTCAGGAGGTCTTCTATGGACAAAAGACATTCGAGATATCTCCTGTAGACAGAAGGCGTTCAGGAGGTATTCAATAGACAAAAATCTTCAGGAGCTCTTCAGTAGAAAGAAGGCCTTTAGGAGGCCTTCTATACACAAAAGATCTTCAGGAGGTCTTCTATTGACAGAAGACTTTTAGGAGGTCTTCTACACACAGAAGACCTTTAGTAGGTCTTCTATATACAGAAGATCTTCCTTAGGTCTTCTATAGATCGAAGGCCTTTAGGAGGCCTTCTATAGACAAAAGGCCTTCAGGAGGTCTTCTATAGAAAATACCTTCTGGTAATCTCCTCTAGACAGTAGACCTTCAGGAGGTCTTCTATAGACAGAAGTCCTTCGGGAGATCTTCTGTAGCCAGACTTCCTTCAGAAGGTCTTCTATACATAGAAGTCCTTCAGGACGCCTTCTACACACAGAAGACCTTCAGGAGGAGTTCAATAGTCAGAAGACCATCAGGTGACCTTCAGGAGGAGTTCAATAGACAGAAGACCATCAGGTGACCTTCAGTAGGTCTTCTATAGACAGAAGACCTTCGGGAGATCTTCTATAGACAAAAGACCTTCAGGATGTCTTCTGTAGGCAGAAGATCATCAGAAGGTCTTTTATAAACAGTAGATCTTCAAGAGGTCTTCTATACTCAGAAGAACTTCAAGAGGTCTTCTATACTCAGAAGACCTTCAGGAGGTCTTCTATACTCAGAAGACCTTCAGGAGGTCTTCTAGACACTGAGGACCTCTATAGATGGAACCTCGAGCTCCTGAAGGTCTTCAGGGGGGTTTCTATAGACAATGGGGTTTTCTATATATAGAAGACCTTCAGGAGGCCTTCTATAAAAAGAAATCCTGCCGGAGGTCTTCTATAGGCGCAAGACCTTCAGGAGGTATAGAGAAGCCCTTCATGGCGTCTTCTACTGACGGAAGGCCATAGAATGAACTCCCAGTGTTTTTAGACTTCGGGGCGGTTCATGAATCGAAGAGAGAGAGGATAGGGCGTCTCTGATTCGTCCTGCTGACCTTAACAAAATTTTGACATGCCATGGATTTTAGTATGCCTTTCAGCTTTGTTGTTGTTGTTCCTCCTTTTTGAAGAGTGTTCATAATGTTTTAAATGGCCTTTGCATGCATGCAATAATCATGCAGCATCATCTTTGCCATCATCCTCCTCGTCGTCGTCGTTATTATCATCATCATCCTCATAAACATTATTATCTGTTTTTTTTTTTTTTTTGTTGAACCACAACATGGTCTTCTTCATCGTTATGAGCGTCCTCGGTCCGCATACACATCCTCTGGCATTTTATAGCTGGGTCGTTTATTGTTGGTTTTTATTTTTGTTCTTGTTCTATTCTGGGCAAACACTAGCAACGACCGACCTCTCTGGGCAAAGTAAAAAAAAAGAACCAGTATCACAATCTGCTGCTGCTGCTGTTTCACTTCCAAGCATAGAATCTGTAACCACCAGCACCTTTTTTCCTTGCCCCCCACTCCCACCTCCCCCTTCCCCTCCATTGCTGGCAAACAATAATTCCATATTAAATACAGGTTCATCTTCTTCTCCGATCTTTTGCAATGGCATGCCATGCCATTAGGGTTTCGGGATACACAACAACAGCGAAAAACAATTTTTTTGTTCTTAAAAATTGTTTTTTTTTATGTGGTTGTTGCTTGTTTTTGTTGTTTTATTTTGAAAATGCGAGTAAAGAATTTTTTTTTGGATTTTGCAGACAAGCAACGTCTAAGTTCTTGCAGAAGAAAAAAAAGATGAAGAACTTGCAGATAGTGGTTTTTAGTTTGGCAAGGTTTGATGATGGGCTGTTGGTTTCGATTTTTTTTGCCTTTTTGGTTCCTCTTCTCTCTGCCACGATGCTAAAAATAAAGACAATATATAATTTTCATCGAAAATTTGTCAATATCGACATTAATATTTAATTGGAATGTCAAATAGTTTGGGGTTCGTGTTTTTTTCGTTGTGCGGCTCAGCAGAGAAGTACAGGCAACCACAACGAAAAACAAAAGACTTAAGACACAAACTCCGTGAGGGATTTTTGTTTTGATGGAATCTGTGGTTTTATGCTGAAGGGGAATATTTTGCAAATGTTTCATGAACATGGATGATGTTTATTTTATGATGAAGAAGAAAAAGAAGGTCTTCTATAAATGAAAGACATAGCAGAAGACTAGACCTTTAGAAGTTCTTCTAGTCATAGAACAACAGTAAAAAGTTATTTTGGTTACAGAAGGTGGTCCACACATTGCGTTGAAACTACATAAGACATGTGCCCCCTTAAAACAAAAGACTTAAGACACAGACTTCATGGAGATCTTTGTGATGTCAGTTTTTTTAGAGAATCTAAATTTTTTTTCCAAAATATTTTTTAAATCTTCATTGAAGGTGGTAGAGGACCTTTAAGTGGTCTGTATGAAAAATTCCTTAGTGGTATTTTTATAAGAAATCTAGAAGGATTGTCTCCCAAAGGTCTTCTTCAGTGTATGAAAGACCTCTCAGAAGTCTCTTTCCGAATAAAATGAATGGGAATCCTTTTTCTGAATGGGAGTCCTGTGGAAAGTTTTTCCTACGGAAGACTATTTCATCGATAGAGGTAGCAAAAAAAATAATAAAATTAGTTTCCACTTCGAAACATTCCACTTCTTTTTACAAGATTTTTTGGGGGAAGGCACGATAAGGAGTAAATGTACATGTCCCCATTTTACTTAATTACAGTCGGCATTTTGGGATGAATTTGGGGCTAATGAACTATTAATTTTTTTTTAATCCAAATTTTTTTCCAGACGAAGTGAAGCGATACTTTCCATATTCGCACCTTATTACACTGTATCAAGTTTCAACTAAATCGATCCGCTTTATATGTGAAATGTTATGTTTAAAATTACCGGAATTTTGCACCATCCGGAAAAAATTGGACAGCTTTGTAAAATTTTTTGACTAGATTTTGATACTTTACATTTGGGGTTCTTGGTAGGTCCATCCTGTCCCTGCAATAAATATTCGGTACAGGTCCAACATTTTGTATTGCCCCATATAAGGGTACCTCCCAATTTTTGGTATTTTGTGGGTTACTGCCACAATTTTTAACCAAATTAGCTTAAGCTTGACAATTGGGGTTCTCGGTAGATCTGTTCTCTTCTTGCCAAAAATGCTCGATTCAGGTCCAGTAATTGGTATGGCATCCATATAACGATATATCCCGATTTTCGGCCTTTGAAGGTTTCTGCAACAATATCCAACCAAATTCGATGAAACTTTACTTTTGGTAGGTCACTTATCTCATTGAAAAGAAATATTCGCTAAAGGTCCACTAAAGGTACAATGGTATCTCCCGATTTTCAGTATTTCGTAGGTTTCTGCCACAATTTTTAACAAAATTAGCTTAATCTTGACAATTGGGGTCCTCGGCAGGTCTGTTTTCCTCTTGCAAAAAATATTTCCTACAGGTCCACTAATTTGTATGATCTCCATACAACGGTACCTTCCGATTTTCAGTATTTTGAAGGTTTCCGCCACAATTTCTAAACAAATTAGCTAAAAATTGTAAATTAGGGTAATCAGTAGGTCAGTTTTCTTCTTGAAAAAAATATTCGCAACAGGTCCATTGATAGGTTGCTACATCCCATATAACTATACCTCCAGATTTTCGATATTTTGAAGGTTTCTGCCACCGTTTCCCATTAAATCAGCTGAAACTTTACATTTGAGGTTCTTGGTAGGTATATTCTCTCCCTGCAAAAAATATTCGCTACGGGTCCACTAGTTGGTATAGATCCCACACAACGGTACCTTCCGATTTTCGATATTTTGAAGTTTTCTGCTACAATTTTAAACCAAATAAATTGAAACTTGGCAAAAGGGGTTCTTGGTAGGTTGGTTCTCTCTTTGCAAAAAATTTTCGATTCACGTTTCGATTCATATAGAAATTCCACCCCATATAATGATACCTCCAGATTTTCGGTATTTTTAAGATTTCCGCCACAATTTCCAGCGGAATTAGCTAAATCTAACCAATTGGGGTTCTCGTTGGGTCAGTTCTCTCCCAGCAAAAAAAGTTCGATTCAGGTCCACTAAAAAGTACAGCCCCCTCTATAGCATGTATAGGTATTAAAATCAACATTGTGTTTCTTTTTTGCAATATTATTCTCTTCGTTTTTTTAGAACCGAAAAATCATATTAAAATTTCAATTTCACAAAAATTATGTTTCCAACGAACAAGCCCCCTGTCCAGGGCGGAGATCATGGTCACACATTATTGGATTCACAAGAAAACAAAGAATTCTCCAAGAATTCCGCAAACTTTCAAACATCAAGGTCATGATGTTTTTTTTTTTTTATTTCGGGGAGATTATTTCAACTTCACTCTGAGGTGCACCAAAACACCTACGACCAAAATCTGAGAATTCTTCAACAAAAACCCCTTGGTAGAACATGAAGTTGTTTTCTATGGCTTCAGCAAAACAATCTATGCTGGACAACAATGCGGGACATTGTCCAAAAAAATAAAATCTGAAAAAAATAAAAACATCCCAAACAACAACAACATTCAAGTTGCGACAAAACGCAGACATTCAGACACAAAACTAATCAGACTTTTAAATTAAAACATTTTTTCGGGCTTTTTGATGGCATGAAATTTCCGGCTGCATCGTCGAAGTCGAAGAACATGATGGCATAAAACTTCATCCATTCAGGCCATTTCAGGCAGATAAAGGTTGGCGGGATGATACGACCGGCGAACGTGGACGACCACAACAACGACAAAAACAAAACAATGTCGAGTTGATGGGACCTAAAACAAAACATAAACATGGACAGCAAAAATACACAGCCATGATTCCTGGACAACAACACCTTGTGTCATTCATGACAGTATGACATGTTGACGGATGGATGGATGGATGGGCGGCAGGCAGACGCTTGTAGACATGTAACACATCATAGCTTCACAAAAAAAAATCTCAGGAAGTTTAACTATGTGAATGAAAAAGGATCGTATGCGTCTGTATAAAACAATCCTAAGCTATTGAATTTTCAAAGGATGATAAAATTAAAAAAAGTACTAAATAGAGAAAAATGTGTAGTAAAAGTGTATGGAAAATACGCCCGGGTCCACGTTTAGGTATAGCCTCCATATAACAGTTCCTCCCAATTTTCGGTATTTTAAAGGTTTCTGCCACAATTTTCCATCAAATTAGATGAAATTGGGGTCCTTGGTCGGTATGTTATCTCCTTGGAAAAAATGTTCGACAGGGCCATTAATTGGTATAGGCCCCATATAACAGTAACGCCCGATTTTCGGTATTTTGAAGTTTCCTGCCACAATTACTAATCAAATTAGCGAAAACTTGACATTTGGGGTTCTTAGTGGGTCTGCAAAAAATACTCGCTACAGGTCCACTAATTGGTATGAACTGTACATCCTGATTTTCGAATTTTTGAAAGTTTATGTCACAATTTCCAATCAAATCACCTGGTACCTCCCGATTTTCGATATTTTGAAGCTTTTTGCCCGAATTTTCAATTAAATCAGATAAAACTTGACAATTGGGGTTCTCCGTAGTTCAGTTCTCTCTCTGCAAAAAATATTCGCCACAGGTTTACTAATTGGTATAGACCCCATATAACCGTACCTCTCGATTTTTGGTATTTTGAAGGTTTCTGACACATCTTCCAACCAAATTAGATGAAACTTTACATTTGGGCCCCTTAGTAGATCTGTTTTCTCCCTGCAAAAAATATTCGCTAGAGGTCCACTAATTGGTATGGCCCCCATACACCGGTACCTCCCGATTTTCGTTATTTTGAAGGTTTCTGCTACAATTTCCAACCAAATTTGCTAAAGCTTTACTTATGAGGTTCTTGGTAGGTCTGTTCTCTCTCCCTGCAAAAAATGTTCGTTGCAGGTCCACTAATTGGTATAGCCCTTCTATAACAGTACCTCCCGATTTTCAGTATTTTGAAGGTTTCTGACACAATTTCCCATCAAATTAGCTGAAACGTAACAATTAAGGTTCTTGGTAGCTCTGTCCTCTCCCTGCAAAAAATATTCGCAACAGGTCCACTAATTGGTATGAACTCGATATAACTGTACCTCCCGATTTTCGAATTTTTGAAAATTTCTGTCACAATTTCCAATCAAATCACCTGGAACTTGACAATTGGGGTTCTCGGTAGGTCTGTTCTCTTCCTGCAAAAAATATTCGATATAGGTCCACTAATTGGTACCTCCCGATTTCCGGTATTATGAAGGTTTCTGCCACAATTTCGAACCAAATTAATTGAAATTGGACAATTGGGGTTCTTGGTAGGTCTGTTCTCTCCCTGCAAAAAATATTCTCTGCATGTCCACTAATTGGTATGGCCCCCATACACCGGTACCTCCCGATTTTCGGTATTTTGAAGGTTTCTGATACAATTTCCAACCGAATTAGTTGAAACTTTACATTTGGGGTTCTTGGTAGGTTTGTTCTCTCTTTGCAAAAAATACTCGCTACTGGTCCACTTATAGGTATGAACTCCATATAACTGTGCCCCCCGATTTTCGTTATTTTGAAGATTTCTATCACAATTTCCAACCAAATTAGCTGAAACTTGGCATTTGGGGTCTTCGGTAGGTCTGTTCTCTCCCTTTAAAAATATTCGCTACAGGTCCACTAATTGTTATAGACCCCATATAACGGTACCTCCCTCTTTTCGGCATTTTAAAGGTTTCCGCCACAATTTCCAACCAAATTAGTTGAAACTTGGCATTTGGGGTCATCGGTAGGTCTCTTTCCTCCTTGTAAAAAATATTCGCTACAGGTCACCCAATTGTTGTAGCCCCCATATAACGGTATCTCCTACTTTTCAGTACTTTGAAGGATTCTGGCACAATTTCCAACCAAATTAAATAAAATTTGAAAATTGGCGTTTTCGGTAGGTCTGTTCTTTCCCCGCAAAAAATATTCGCTACAGGTTCTTCAATTGGTATAACCCCCACACAACGGTATCTCCCGATTTTCGATATTTTGAAGGTATGTGCCACAATTGCCAACCGAATTAGATGAAACTTGACAATTGGTGTTCTCTGTAGGTCTGTTCGCTCCTTGCAAAAAATGTTTGATTCAGGTCCACCAATTGGTGTACAACGAAAAATCCCAATGTTCGGTATATTGTAGGTTTCTGAACAATTTCCAATCAAATTAGCTGAAACTTGGCATTTGGGGTACTTGGTAGGTCTGTTCTCTCCCCGCAATAATTATTCGCTGCAGGCTCAGCCAACATGCTATACCAATTATAGCACCCATATAACGGTACCTCTAGATTTTCGGTATTTTGACTATTTATACCACATTTCGTAAAGGATTTGTCTAAGATTCCGTAGTTGTAGTTCGTAATGGGTTTTGGCTAGGATGGAAGAACATTGTATGTACAGGTTCCAGTTTTTCTATAATGGCCATATAACGGTACCACCGATATTCGACCTTTTTTATTATTCTAGCCAAATTTTTCACGAATTTAATTTTATAGCTTAAGGTAGGTGGTATTTAAAGTTCCATGCACCTCTTCTTGCCTCCTCGAAATCTCTGACCACATATTCCTATTCTTGGCATTATTCTTCTGTTCTGTTTTTTTTTTTCAATAGAACTGGCTGTTCTATTTTCTTGTGGCGCCTTTCAAATACCCGTTTCCATTCAACAAGACATGGCGACAACAACCAACCAACCGACCGACCGACCGACAATAACATACATAATTGCTGCAAAACCTTATCGCTACTGATCTACAAAAACAAAATTGGAAAAAAAAACAACCAAAACACTCAAAATAGTACAACAACAACAAGAAGCTAGTCAACAACAAACTTTCTAATGAACCATAATTTGTATAGAGCGCGTTCTGCCAACATATGCATATTTTTGTTCGGCTTATATGTAATTACCATGAGCGTTTTCTTTTCAGCGTTTTTTGCCATGTCTTGTTTTTCAGTTTTTTTAAGATTTCAATACCAACTTTAATAATTTTAATATTTTTTTTGCTTTTCACAAAAAAAAAAAAAAAATGATAACAGCAACAAAACAGGCTGGCTGGCTGGCAGAAGAGGCCAGTCGAAAAAATGATCTTGGCCTCGACCAAAAGCCAAGAAGACCAAAACAGCACCCAGAGTCGGTCGGCCTGTTCGACTGCCTCTTGGCTGCTGACTCTGATGCTGGTGATTATCAGTTTGACGTTTATAATAATGGAGTTTGTACAAGACGCTTGGTTGTTGTTGTTGTATGTTAGCAATAGCAACAACAACAACACCAACAAATTATATATTAATAATAAAAATACCATGTCATCGATTTGCTGATGAACTACTTTAAAACATCTTTTTTTTCTCTCTGAAAAGAGACAAAAAAGCAACAACGAAGCACCAAACCCCGGCACAACAACTTCGTAGCAAGGCATCCAAACCTACCTTGTCATCACCAAACCAAAGCAATACTCCATAAAAATCAAGTGTTACAAACGGCAAGAAGAGAAGAAGAGTTTGCGCATGCGCGCGCACCTCTCTACCAGAATGCCAACCAGCCAGCCAACAAGCCAGCCCCATCAACCAACCAGGCCTGTGCAGCCAGCCTCCAAGCACTTTCTATAGCTCGACGAGATGAGATTGTAGATTCTTGCCTCGCTTGTTGGATTCCAATCTGTGAATTGTGTGCCCGATTGTTGGATATGGTCGTGTATGTATGGCTGGCAGCCAGTTGGGCCGTTTTTTTGCTGCTGCTGTCCCTGTCGTTGTTGTTGTTATTGTTCTATGCTACTACCTTTTTTAGCATTTCCAATTTGGTGTTTTTGTTTTTTTTTTTTTCTTTTTTGTTTTTGTAGCTTTTTTTTGAAAAGCAATCACTTTGTATGTGTGTCGTTTTTAATGGAATTTCCAGCTACTGGTGCTACCCGTTGGTGCTTTTGTTATTACTTTTTTTACAAATCAAAAAAAAGTAGCAGCAACAACAAGAAAAAAATTGGCAGGTTTTTGTTGTTGGTGTACTCAAGCACGCGTCTTGTACAGCTTCTTAAACATATCACCACTTGATCGGGAGATGAGTGCCACAGGCACAGTTGCTTTGTGTGCCTGTGTGTGAGAAAAGAGGGAGAGAGGGGAAATTTAGGGGTTTTTAACTTTTTTTATTTCTTAAAGAACTTTCAATAGATCTTCTTTTCTGCTTAAGGAGAACCTCACTAAATTTTCCTCCAACTTTTACAGAATAATTTTTATAGGTCTTCGAGAAAAAGAAGATTTTCTTGTGAGACAAGAATATGGGTGTATTTTTGGTTTCTATAAGTCCTGTTGTGGACTTTTGGTTCAGATTTTATAAAACCTTAAGAAGATCTTCCTTCTTTGAGATACCCATAAAATATCGTATAGCGAAGATCTTATTTCTATATAGAAACCTTAAAAGAGGTCATATGTTTACAAGGTCCATATATATCGTTCTACACATAAAAGAGGTATGAAAGAAAACCTACGGAAAGCCTGAGTTTTAGACTTGCTGTAGGGTCTATAAAAGATCCTCATTTATAAAAGACATATATGAAGTCTGGTGTGAATGTAGAAGGTCTTACATAGAGGATATACAAACTATAGAGGACGATCTATAAAAGACTTATATAAGGTAATTTATACTTCGGTGATTTGAGGAAGGTCTTTTATGAAAAATCCTATAGAAGATACTCTAAAACATTCTGGCAGAAACCATCAAAATAGCAAAAAGCGGAACTTTTTGGGGGCTATGGCAATTAGTGGACCTCTAGCGAATATTTTTTGCAGGGAAAGGATAGGCCTACTAAGAACCCCAAATGTAAACTTTCTGTTGATTTGGATAAAAAATTCTGGCAGAAACCTTCAAAATACCGAAAATCGGGAGGTTTATGGTGGCCATATTAGTTAGTGGACCTGTAGCGAACATTTTTTGCAAGAAGAAAACAGCCCTACTGAGTACCCCAATTGTCAAGTCAACTAATTTGGTGGGAAATTGAGGCAGAAACCCTAAAAATACGGAAAATCGGGAGGTACCGTTGTAGAGAGCCATATTAATTAGTGGACCATTAGCGAATATTTTCTGCAAGGAGAGAACAGACCTACGGAGAACACCAATTGTCAAGTTTCATCTAATTTGGTTGTGAATTGTGGCAGAAACCTTCAAAATAACGAAAATCGGGAGGTACCATTATATGAGGGCCATACCAATAAGTACATCAGTAGCAAATATTTTTTGTGGGGAGAGAACGAGCCTACCAAGAACCCCAAATGTAAAGTTTCAGCTTATTTGGTTGGAAATTGTGGCTGAAACCTTCAAAATACCGAAAATCGGGTGGTATCGTTGTATGGGGGCTACACCAATTGGAGGACCTGAATCGAAAATTTTTGCAAGAAGTGAACAAACCTACAGAGAACCCCAATTATCAAGTTTCATCTAATTCGGTTGGTAATTGTGGCAAAAACCTTCAAAATATCGAAAATCTAGAGGTACCGTTATATGGGAGCTATACCTTTTACCTTCATCCTGGACCTACATCGAACCTTTTTTGCTAGGAGAGAACTGACCTAGGATGAACCTTAATTGTCCAGTTTCAGCTTATTTGGATGAAAATTGTAGCAGAAACCTTCAAAATCCTGAAAATCGGGAGTTACTGTTATATGGGCGCCATACCAATTAGTGGACCTCTAGCGAATATTTTTTTGCAGGGAAATAACAGTCCTACCAAGAACTCTTATTTGGTTGGAATTTGTGGCAGAACCATAAAAATTCTGAAAATCGGGTGTACCGTCTTATGGGCGCTACCAAATCTGTAGTAGCGAATATTTTTTGCAAGGAGAAAACAGACCTACTAAAAACCCCAAATGTAAACTTTGCTAATTGGTTGGAAACTGCAAAAGCCTTAAAAATACTGAAAATCGGGATGTGCCGTTGTATGGGGGCTATACCGTGGACCCATGTAGCCCATTTTCAAATCCAATAAACCTGCATACAATTTAAACCTAAAAGTGGTAGATTACATAATGTGGACTCTATCGCGATTTCAATAGACAGACAGACAGGCATCGCTAAATCGACTTAAAATGTTATTCTGATCAGGAAGATATATATACTTTTGGGGTTATAGTTAATTGGATATGTTTGTAAATTGAGTCAAAATCTTCCATAATACGTAATTTTTTTGTGCAAGTGTCAAAGGAAAGTGTATTCCCCATCAAATTTTACTTAGTCTCCAAAGAATATAAATCTCTATTTCCATTGCGTATCAAATAAAATATTTGGAAAAAATGGTTATTTTGCCGAAAATATAGAGTATTTTATATAAAAAATTTATAATACATATTAGGTTTACACATTTATTTTGTTCGGGGACTCATAATGAAATTTGGTCTAGAATTTGTCTTCCTTTAACACTTTCCACAAAAAAAATATTTTTATGGGAGATTTTGACCTAATTTCGAAACGTATTAAATTGACAGTCAAAAACGCAAACACAAAATTTCTACTTCTTTATATAAATTTCGAATGTAATATTCTTAAAACCTATTTTTTACTTATACATATAGTTTATTCTGAGATTTCTAGTGAAATTTGATGTAGAATATTTTCTCCCTTGACACTTCCTATCTACAATAAAGCTTTATATTACTTTTATGCATAAACTCGAACGACAGTTTTTTTTTTTTTTTTGTTTTTTTGGCAAAAAATAGACATTTATTATCTTTGGTGACTTATAGTTAAATTTGATAAAGAATATATTTGTCTTTGACATTATCCTCCTATGATGATGTTTTCTAGAAAAAATATGCATAGACCCGATATGAAGTACGACTTAAAGCCTGCAATATGTTTGTATATTATTTAATATCCTGACGTTGAGGTTGAATTTCGAGTTCGATGTCTTCTGGGACCTATAGTACAATTTTATGACAAACCTGATGATTGGAAAAATTAGCCGAAAATATGATTCTATTTATGGTCGATATGTCTCAGATTTTTTGTTATTTGGAAAAAATCGATAGACCGAAAAGTCAAGTTTTTTTTGTCGTATCTGCCTAGGTCGGTCTACCAGGGACCATTGGTGGGCGTTGTTGTCAAAAATTTGGTTTTGTTGATATTCAGTATCTCCCATCCTACAATGGGTCATCTCTTTACCCGAAAAATGTGCATTTTAATTTCATCAACAATGTCCCCGAGGTATTTTAAAGTAAAATTACGTCTGTGTGTATTTAGGGAAGGACAGATCGGAACAGAGACACGTTATTATTATAAGCATTAATACAAAACAACAACAACAAAAATACAACATAACATTAACAAGAGATTATAATCTCAAGGGCATGACCGACCTTTAAAAATGCTTAAAGCTTTTAATGTAAAAAAAAAAAAACAAAACAAACAACAATTCATTTAAAACATTACCACAAAATACAGAAACAAAACAATACACTCGCAGATAATCCAACTCCCCCGCTGGTTGCCGGCAGTGGGGCAAAACGTCATCATTATCATCATTACTATATTGTCATTATCATGAAAAATGTCGAAAAACAAACGTCACATATACACACACCAATACAATCACAGTTATAGATGATGATCATTGGCTCACTCACGTGTCGTACAAATGAAATGAAAAAAATGTTATTTTTTTATTAGGTTTTCTTTTGACTTTTACTCTCCACTCACCCCCCACAATAGGTGTGCTACGGTTTGATCCCATCACAGCATTTTATTGACAATTTATCAATAAATTCAATTTTTAAGTTTTATGATCTAGACAATTTTTTGAACGATATTAAAGTGGTTTTTATCGTTGCTACTCCGGCAAGGCGATCGTGCTTCCAAGCCCTGCCCTTTATGTAAAATTAATTTTATTTTTTTATTTATTTCTTTTTTTATTCACAAATAAAACTGTACAACAAGGGAAATATTCAACGATATGTAAAACATTTTTGCATTTTTAATGAGTTGCCCTCCCTTTCCTTACCCTGGAATGTTATTAATACAATTTATAAAATTATTGTGAATTTGAAGAATTGCATCGTCGGGGTCGAACTGTCTGGGGGTATGGACGGGTTGTGAAAATTGAAACAAAATTGTTCCTATGATATTTGGGATTTTTTTCCAGAGGCAGGTACTTGTACCCTGATTTCGGGAAAGTATTTTTTCTTGCGGGACGAACGCAGATAACCGGATATTTTACCCAAAAATCCTGGTCCACGACTCGGATTTGACTCGGATCTCTACTAAAACCGATATGGACAATATAGGAATCATTTGAAAGCTAATAAAATACCTACAACACCTACCAAGTGGTCACATGATGGGGTTATTTAAAACGGTTCGGGTGGTATATCAAAATCAGCGATTATTTGGAAAAATATTTTTCACAACATTTTTATACCCTCAGTCATATGTATGGCTGTGCCTCATCGAAAACGGTTCTCGACGTCTCTTTGGACAAAATCCGTTTCAGGACATTTGGAGGCGATCTAGCGACGTCAATCCGTCCGTCTGTCTGTCTGGCTGGTGCGCACGATAACTCTGGGAGGGAGTATCCGATTTGATCCAAATTTGGTACATCGTAATATAATTGTCAAGCTTAGATCAAGTTCGGAGATGGGCAATATCGGCCCACTCCTTCTGGCCCCCCACAAAAGGTCGACTTTTTCAAAAAAAATATTTTACTGCACAGACAAAGAAGTGATAATCCGATTTTGCTCCAACTTTGCATATCCTAATATTTGCTAGCACTGATAGGTCAGGTGCGAAAAATGGACAATATCGGTCTACTCCATCAAGTTCCTCCCTTCACAAACGGTCAAAATTTGGAATGATTATAACTCTTAAAAAATTTGAAGTAAGAATCCGATTGTCTTTAAAATTCACCCATCCTAAAATTTTTATTAACCCAATGTCTACTGTGAAGATGGAATATATCGGTCCACTCCTTTTGATACCTCTCCCACAAAGGGTCAAAATTTTCAATATCCATGAAGCTCTAAAACGTGAAGTCAAAATCCGATTCCATTCAAACTTGGCTCATCTCAATATTTCCATAAACACAAGATATGTTATAAAGATGGTGGAGATCGGACAATTCCTTCTGGTACCTCCCCCACAAAGGGGGAACAACAAATACTATGCCCATCATTATCATCCCCAAATTGTCATTGACGATGAGGCTTGTGCCAGTATTGCCATGGCTATTGCCTGCTGCTGAATATTGTCACCCAAACCTGATGATGTCCAAAAGCAAAAAAAAAAACAGGTTAGAGTACCACAGAGAGATCTTGATTGGAAATAAAACAACAACAACCAATATGTGAAGAAGAAGAAGATGAAAAGCAGACACACAAGACTGATTGCAACATACATCATTGTTGTGTGCGTTTTTAGGGGGGACCCAAAAATTTTTTTCCAGATCGTTTGTTCGATTTGAAATTTTGTATGGTTTTGTATGTCTGTATGTGTGGATAAGGTATTCTTGCTGTTGTTATTGCATGTGAATAAAATAATACAAATTAACATTTTTTGTGGTTGCCTAACCCTGCCTGGTTGGCTGGCAGCCGACATTTGTCCAACTCGCTACCAAAAATATCCCCGTGGTGAAATGCCAGGAGTACAGGCAGGAGCAGCAACAGCATCCAGCATGCCATCATCAATACAAAACCCCAACGAGAAATTCATATGTGTTGTTGTTGTTGTTGTTGTTTTGGCCAAAGTTAAAAAGGCAGGTGTGATTATTTTGTTTTGTCCATTCATTTTTTTCTTTTTTTTTTTTTTTTTTGATTATGGAGAAGCGTATTTTTCCTACAGAAAGTCGTCTCTGCCATTATAGTCCAAATACTTGGCCTTTTGTTGGCATTCCAAAAAATACCATGATATAATTCTATGTGACACAAACACACACACCACACATTACACTTGATTTAATATACCCAAGGATGTTCCATTTGAAGTAGGAAAGAAAGAGAGATGAGAGAGGATGCTTAGGCATTCCATGTGGCGGAAGAGGATAATTTTCGAAGAATGTATGGCTTTAAATATCGATGTGTGAATTGTATGTGTTACTTTTCTTAAAGGATTCCTGTGGAGTTTGTAATAATAGGGGGTTTGACTTATATTCCTTGCCTGCACGTAAAATATTAATTTTGTGGGGGAGGGGAGACGAGAAGAGTGGGCCCATAAATTCTAAATTCACATCAAATCTCTGAGGAGAAACATTTAGATATATCAACGGAATCGCTCACTTGTTTCGCAAGTTATGAGAGATATAATTATTAAAAATTATCGCCCCTTTTGTGGGGGAGGTCCCAAAAGGAGTGATCCGATATTATCCATTTTCACAGCAGATCTTGTGTTAGTGGAAATATTGGAATGTGTGAAGTTTAGAATGAATCGGATGCTTATTTCGCATTTTATGATAGATTTGGTTACTAATATTTTGACCCGTTGTGGGGTGGGTACCAGAAAGGCTGGGCCAATGCATCCCATCTTCCCAGAAGCTCTTATGTTAGTAAAAATATTGGTATATGTGAAATTTGAAAAGGATGCAATGTTTTTTCCGTATATTTTGAGCGTTTTTATTATTCCAAATTTAAACCCCTGTGTGGGGGAGGTACCAGAAGGAGTGATCCGACATCCAGAATATTTTATGTTCATAAAAATACTTGTATGTGTGAAATTTGAAGTAGATCGAATGCTTATTTCGCATTCCAAATTTTGACCCCTTTGTGGGGGAGGTACCAGAAGGAGTGGGCCAATATGCCCCATCTTCCCAGAAGATCTTATGTTAATAAAAATATCGGTATATGTGAAATTTAAAGTGAATCAAATGCTTGTATCGCGTTTTATGAGCGTTTTGATCATTCCAAATTTTGACCCCTTTGTGAGGGAGGTACTTGAAGGAGTGGGCCGATATATATCATCTTCATACCAGCTATCATATTGGTAGAAATATTCGGATGTGCGGAGTTTAGAATGAATCGGATGATTATTTCGCATTTTATGAGCGTTTTGATTATTCAAAATTTTGACCCTTTTGTGGGGGAGGTACCAGAAGGAGTGGGCCAATATACCCCATATTCCCAGAAGATCTTATGTTGGTAGAAACATTAGGATGTGTGTAGTTAAGAGCGAATCGAAAACTTATTACAAATTTTATGAGCGTTTTGATTATTCAAAATTTTGACCCCTTTGTGGGGGAGGTACCAGAAGGAGTGGGCCGATATATACCATCTTCACACCAGATATTATGTTGGTAAAAATATTTAGATGTGTGGAGTTTAGAATGAGTCGGATGGTTATTTCACATTTTATGAGCGTTTTTATTATTCCAAATTTTGACCCCTTTGTGAGGGAGGTACTTGATGGAGTGGGCCGATATATATCATCATCACATCAGATATTATATTGGTAGAAATATTAGGATGTGTAGAGTTTAGAAAGAATCGAATGCTTTATTTCGCATTTTATTAGCGTTTTGATTATTCAAAATTTAGACCCCTTTGTGGGTGAGGTACCAGAAGGAGTGAACCCACATCAACGATCTTCACACCAGATCTTTTGTTAATAAAAATATTTGGATGCGCGAAATTTCAAAACAATCAGGCTCTTATTTAACATTTTATAGGAGTTAGATTTATTCAAAATTATGACCCTTTGTGGGGGAGGTGGACCGATAATGTCCCTTTTCGCACTTGGCCTAGCACTTATAAAAATATAAAGCTTTGCAAAGTTTGTGCAAAATTGAATGATCTTTTCTTGTTCTATAAGGAAAATTATTTTCTTAGAAACTTTTGGCCATATGTGGGGATGTACCATAAGGGGTGGACCGATATAGCCAATCTCCGAAATCGCTCTAAGCTTGATAATATTTTTACGATGTGCCGTTTGGCCAAATCGGACTCTCCCTTCGGGGGTTATCGTGATCACTAGCCAGGCGGACAGACGGGCACCTATATATCGACTCCAAATGTCTTGAAACAAATTCGGTCCAAAGATACCTAGGGTCTAAAAGTGATATTTCAATGAGGCACGTTTTGGAAGTATCAAATAATATTTATACCCTTTGTAGCCATATGGCTGAGAGTATTAAAAAAACGATTATCGATCCTTAAAAATTGTATTATCATTATTTTTTTTTTTTTGACTCAATTTTAATTTTCCCTCACACCCTCTCCTTCACTTTCAGATGGCGAATACATGTTTGCCGATCCAGAGAGCAAACTATCCAAATATGGTCCAAAAAGCTGGCGTTCCTCACACACTCATGTAAGTTGCAAATTCTTATCCGCATATGCCAAGCCCCTACTAACAATTCTTTTCTTTTTCAGGGTCTCGATGCCAATGGTCGACCCCTGCTGGAGTTACATTTTCGGGTGCAATTCTATATCGAGAGTCCGTTCATGTTAAAAGATGAGACGACACGACACAACTATTATCTCCAATTAAAATACAATGCCCTACAGCGTGACATACCAAGAGAATATGCCGAACAGTCGATGATATTGCTGGCGGGTCTGGCATTGCAGGCGGATTTAGGTGATGCCCCCAGTGGTAGCGGTGGTAGCAACAACAATGGTGGTGGTGGTAATACTAACAGCAATACATCTGGTGGTGTTAGCGGAGGTGTTGCTGGCAGCCTAATGGCTGGGGATTGTAAAACCTCCAGCGACAGTGGCCAGGGCGATAATAATACGAAAAGTGACAAGATTGGAGACCAACAACTAAATAAATCCTCGACCAGCACTACAACTTTGCCAAAGATTAGTAAGCGAGCTAATATGGTAAATGAGCGTGTTCTGCGGTTATCCAGTTACATGGCCTCGACCAGGGAAAATATTACGGGAATGGATGGTTTGAAACGGGTGTTGGGTGGAGCAGCGGGCAAAATGCCATTGTCACCCTCCTCTTCATCGTCATCGATTAGCCGGGGTCCCAGCAATGCCTCGACAAATGCCTCAACGGTATCGACCAATGCCAGCTCTTCGTGTTCCGATTATTTTCGTTTGGAAGACTATTTACCCGAGCACCTGAGAACCGCCTGGGCTGCCAGTGCCTTGAGGGCCTGTCATCGTGAGAATCGTGGCCTTTCACAAGCCGATGCCGAACTCCATTACATACAACAGGCCTGCCTGGTCAATGAATGCATTAATGCCCACACCTTTCGCATGCGCATGAGTAAAAATGAGCTAGGCCCAGGCAATTCGTGGTTTGTGGTCTATGCTAAGGGTATTAAGATTTTTGGTGGTGGCACCGGGCCAGATGGCCAACAGCAACAGATCACCTTCCTGTGGCCCAATATTACCAAGCTCTCGTTTGAACGTAAAAAATTCGAAATCCGTTCGGGAGAGAGTAAAATCACCCTCTTTGCCACGTCGGATGAAAAAAATAAAATGCTCCTGACCCTGTGCAAGGAGACGCATCAGTTTAGCATGAAAATAGCGGCACGTCTCAAGGAAGTCATCAAACGGGAAGAGGAGGAGAGCAACTGCTTGCATGCCTGTTATGTCTACTCGCGTAGCCTCCATTTGCCAACGTATAAAAATAAAAGCGATCAAAGGATATCTGTCATTTCGAGTACCAGTTCCAATACCACTTCGGGTATTGTCAGTGATCGGGTGCATTCGGAGGATGAACTGGAAATTATGATCAACTCACCACCAGCTCCCATTGCCGCACCGTCCACGGAAAGTTTGGCCTTGGCTCATCTCTTGGATCGGCCCAGTGTTAGCAGGCAAACTTCATCGGTGGGGCAGGTTTCGCTGAAGGATTTGGAGGAACAGCTGGCCGCTTTGACTGTGAGACAGGCCCAGAAGCAGAGGGAATCGCCCACGGAATTGAGTAACACCTCCTCGGCCGGCAACTCCACATCGACCAGCGGCTCTTCATCACTGCCCATGGCAGCAGGGCAACGCAACAACACGGACTCATCAACGGACTCACCATCCTCCCAACACAATATTGGTTCACAATGTTCCTCGACATGCAGCACCGTTGTGGTGGCCTCTTCCACGGCCAATGATAACAACACATCCCTGGCCACATTGGCTGTACGATCGAGTGCCTTAAATTCTTCGGATTCTAATCATCATCACCACCACCAGAGGAAAAACTCCACTTCATCTAGCCTGGAATTGGGTTTCAGTCACACGGCACAGAATTCCACTCTCTCCGAACCGGAATCCACATGTATTGATCATGATTTTATGTCCTCCAATCAGGAGGAAAGTGAAAGTGTTTCGGGTGTGTACACCTTGGCTCATGCTGTCGCTCCCACGGAAACATCTGGAGTTTATACCATGCACAGCAGTGAAATGACGGGCCAGTCGTCCGAAATGGCTGAATCGGAAAAAAGTTCCCATTATGGAATATTTCAACCCTCGAACAGCGCCATTGGCGAGGATCATAAGCTACAGGACTCTGTCGATGGAGTTGGTGGAGTAGGCGGAGGCGGAATAGGAGGTGGAGGGGTGGGAAATTATCGTGTAAAACGTTTGAAAAATTCCGATTTTCGTTTGCGTTCCGATTCGAATGTCAGCACCAGTGACTCCTTCCGCGGAGATGGCAGTGATCCCACAGATAACAAACATTCCCTGCTCTCAGCGGAGGAGCTGACGGATCTGATTGTGGGTCGTGGTTCTTATCCGAATCGCAAAACCGTTTCAAATACTTTAGATTCCGATTGCGATTATGTTACACTGCCACTCTCCATGTCGGGGGAATCTTATATCCAAGG
The DNA here is from genome assembly GCF_030504385.1 of Musca domestica. NCBI lineage: Eukaryota > Metazoa > Arthropoda > Insecta > Diptera > Muscidae > Musca > Musca domestica. The sequence continues at coordinate 1,106,251 of NW_026712313.1, read as the reverse complement.
TCATCAGGATACGGCACCCACAGAGGATCATGTTGAGGACTTGATAAGTGACCTCTTGCCCACCGATCCTCCGGCGCCACCAAAGCGCGTGGACAGCAATATACCCAGTTTGAGTAACATACAAATGCGCTCGCCACCACCCTACAATGCGAGGCATAAAACCACAGGGCTGTGTGGACCACCCATACGTTCCACAACAACAAGCACACTGGGCGCAAATGCAGGCAATGCCACACCAGTCTCCATTTCGGCAACGCAAAACACCACACTTCCTCCAGCAGTGACGCCCTTGGCCGTGAAATCAACGCCATCGAATCATGTGCCATTGAATGCCACTACGGAAACGAAGCCTCTTCCGAAAATAATGAATACACCCAAACCACCAACACCTCCCGCCGTGGCTGCGCCCACAGTTATTAAACGCCGCAACCCACCACCATATCCCATGGCCACCAAACCCAGACCAACATCCCTTATCTCTGTGGCCTCTTCAAGTTCCTCACTTAATCAGTCCTCCCCCTCCAATGGTTTCCCCAATGTGGGTGGCTCAATGACATCCCTCAAGTCGGAGGAGATCACCGCCCGTTTTATTACCACCAGGCCACAAATTAACATCCTCAAGGCCCACACCTCGGTGGTAAATGAGAATGCCAAACCAAGCTATGCAGCACCCACTAACTGTTCATCGGCTGCCTCGTCCAGCGGTTCGGTGTGCAGCCATCATCTACCCAGTCATTTGTCACAACTTTCGGTTCCTAATTCCAATTATGTAAGTGGTTCGCAGGTATCACTGAACATGCAGCAATTGCATGGAGCATCCACGCCCACAACACCCACCCATTCGTCGACAATGTCGGTGACCTCCATGGGTCATGGACAACAGGCTGGAGCAAGCGGAGCGGGAGTGTTGCCCAGTTCAATGGGCGGCCTACCAATGCATCATCCCTATTCACTGCACGGTGGTCACAAGAGTATGTCCTCTCTACATCATCACCATCATCATCAACAACAGCCACCGCCACCACCACCGCCCTATCCCTCGGAGCTGAAGCAGCCAACACCCAGGACATGTGTTCTACTGCCGGTCATAAAACCCCGACAATATTTACCACCTCCACCACCCAGTCTACCCCGGCAACCGCCGCCACCACCACCCACCCAATTGGCCAGCTTGTATACCACTCCCCTGGCCCACAAACAACTTGAACTCTACCAACAACAACTCTACAGCGATGTGGACTATGTCATCTATCCTCTGCAGGATCCAGCCGTGAGTCAACAGGAATATTTGGATGCCAAACAGGGCTCTATGTTGGCGGCCATGGCCCAATCACCACCACCGCCGCCGCCACATGCCCACCACCATCATCATCCCTATTTGACAGCAGCCTATCACCACCACCATCATCATCATGCTGCGGCCGCCGCTGCCGTCTCCCATCAGGCCTATGAGGCATGCAAAGGACATGCGATTTATCGCAGCACACCCTATCTGCCATTGGCCTTGACCACCCATTCACGCTACGCTTCAACACAAAATCTTTCCGATACCTATGTACAATTGCCAAGTGCCTATTCGCCCATGTATAGTCCATCGATGGCCAGTATCTGTTCATCATATGAACCACCACCACCGCCACCCCTGCATCCAGCTGCTGCCGCCGCTGTGACTGTAGTAAATCCGTCGGGCTCATCGACGGCCTCACTGTTCGCCCGATCACGTTCAGATGACAATATTCTGAATACGTTAGATTCGTTGCCGAAAGTGAAACGTTTGCCGCCTCCACCGCCGCCACCCTATGTGGACAGGCGTTTGAAGAAACCACCAATGCCGACGCCAACGGAGAAACCACCGCCAAGTGAGTATGGAAGAGGGGGGATAATTGTTTTTTAGGAACGTATTTTTTTAAAAATGAAACGAAAAAATTGTATTTTTTTTTTGCAAAAAAATTACGATTTTGAAAAAAAAAATGGAAAAAAATTTTACGATTTGAGCAAATTTTGAAAAAAGATATAAAAAATGGCTTTAAAAAAATATATTTTTTTTTAATTTTTAAAAATAATTTTGAAAATAATAATCAAAAAAAGCAGAAATATTAAAAAAATAGTAATTTATATTCCAAAATATTGTAATTTCCAAAAATATTTTCAAAAAAAAATTAAAATTTTGAAAAAAAAATTATAAAAATTTACGATTTGTAGCAAAATTAAAAAAAATTAATGTTTTAAAAACTTGAATTTGAAGAAAAAATGATCAAAAACGTTAAAAGAAGAACTATTCAAAAAGAAAGTGGAAAAAATAATTTTGAAAAATATATTAAAAAATGTACAATTAAAAAAAATGTAAAAAAATCTATGATTTTGAGCAAATTTTGAAAAAAAAATCAAAAAATGGCTTCGAAAGATATATTTTAATTTTTTTTAAACCTGAGATTATTTAAAAATTTATTTGAAAAAAATAATCAATAATTTCAAAAGATATGTTCAAGAAATGTCATTTTGAAAAATAAATTTAAAAAATTACGATTTAAAAAAAAAATGTAAAAAATTCTGCTATTTTGAAAAATGGATTTAAAAAATATATTTTTTTTAATTTTTCGAATTTTCTAATTTTTTTTATTATTTTTTCCCTCTCTGTTTTTTCCTTCCAGTTCCATCAAAGCCCACACCCTTAAGCCAAACTACAAGTAACAGCAATAGTAGCATTGCAGGACTACAACAATCGCAAGATTCAATTTCAGCATTCCGTAGCAGCCAATTACCGCCACGCAAACCGATTACCCTTAGCGTACCACGTGGCATTAATAGTCATATGACGAAGACATCAAGTGGTGCCCAGTGGGCTGGTGAAAGACCCAAACATGATCTGCTCTTGGGTCGGTGTCAAGAGAGCAATATTATTGCCCAGCTGCAGGCCTCAGTAGCGGCTGCCAAGCAACAGGCCAGTCGTACTGCACTGGCGGCAGGCCAATCAAATGGCGGAAGTATCACCACTACAAGCTCTGGCGGTACTGGTACTGGTCATTCCCAAACACCACCAAGTGAATTTGACATAGCCTTGCTGAGAGAGAAGAGTAAACATTTGGATTTACCCTTGATATCGGCCCTGTGCAACGACCGTTCATTGTTGAAGCAAACCAAAGTTTTGGCTCAACCAGCCAATAAAGGTTCAAAGCAATTGAAGGATGCAACAAGTGGCGGCGGTAGCAGTGGTGGTTCAACAAGTTCTACACCACCGGGAAGTAGTACCGAAATTAATGGTAATGCCAGCAGCAATGCATCAAGTAATGGCAGCAGCAACAATGCCACATCATCGACATCGGCAACAATTGCCATGGCCAGTGGCAAGGCTTTGTCCAGCTCTTCCACCAGCAACAACACCAACACCGGCACCACCACCACCACCAACATGACCAAGACACGTAAAACTTCGATACCACATCGTCATCCAAATGATAAATTGCCTCCGCTGCCAATGCAATTGGCTGAGGCCAATAATTATGTTATGGATCCGGCTGTATTGAAACATCATAAAAGCTATAATTCTCATACGTAAACGACAGAAACATCAACAACAACATCTGCTAACCGGTGGCCACAAGTGACAATTTTCATCAAGGTTTCATAATAATACAAAAAAACAACAACAAAAGCAACAAACCCAAACCAAACTCAAAATGAAAGGTATTCGTTTTCGTTAATAGTAGATTCCTGACAAGAAGACAAAAAGGTCATAATTTAATGTTGTTCCATCCATGGAAAAAAAATGGAGGAAGGTAAGTGGAATTACTCCTCCTCGCTGAACGAGAAATTTAAGAGAGTATGACAAAATGTAAGTTGGTCCTTTTATGCAAAGCAGAGTAAAGCAAGGCCACTAAGGACGTTATGTGTGGACATTTTAATATCATCTCGGAGCCGTAATTAGGTGCCTTGATGATGTTGAAAAAATACACATTATGATCTTGTTTGGTCTTGCTTTCCTTGAATCCAATATTGAGAAAATATTTTATAAAAATTTATTTCAATCTTCTCTTCTGTGAAAAGAAGTTCGAAACGACGAGTTTTTGTGGTGGAAATTATAAGATTTTTTCTAAAAAAAACACTTTGATTTCAAATTTCCTTTAATTACAAAAAATATACCTTTTTTTTCCATTATCAACGAGAAGTCAGTTAGTACAAGTTTTGAAAACGAATAATTAACGAATCGAATCGCTTTAACCTTTTGATAAAAGGAAACGAAAATTGTTGCAGAGTCGCCATGATGATGTTTCAGAGGCACCGTCCTAAAAAAAGAACTTATATCCCAATTGAAAAACTTGAAAATGTGGTTGCATACTTTTGGGTGGGCGGTGTTGTCAACTAAATGTTGCATGCTTTTGGTTGGAAATTTTTTTGAAAATCAGAAATGTGAAAAATGAGGAGTTTTTTTGGAACTTTTCAATTCATTTTTTTGGTGGTAAGAAAATTGAGATTTACAGATCTATCAAATCCATTGCAAAGGCCAAAGAAAAAGACATCTTAAATTTGAAACGTATTGAAAAACAAGATATACTTTTTGGTGTTGATGATAGCTGAATGAATCATGCTTTTAGGTAGGTAATTTTCCGAAAATAAAAATGTGAAAGAAAATTGGGTTTTGGATCGAAGAAGAAGAACATTTATTCCAACTACCAGAACCAAATGGAAAAAAGAACTTAAATCCCATGAAGCTGAATGAAGCATGCTATTTTTGAGGCTATAAAATGTGAAAGAAAGACTTTTTATAGGAAACTTTTAAATTTACTTTTTTAGGTAAATAGCAAAACCTAACCCAATCTCAGCTGATGAACGATTTTCTGCCTCTAGAAAATTGAAAGGAGTATTTGAAAAAAGGTTTTGATATTTGATTTCTATTCAATTCAAATATTGATTTTCTTAATTTTAGAGCTGTATCAATTCCAGGGGATAAAGAGAAAAATCCCTGACGAATAAGAAATTCTAGCATATGGCTGAGAAAAAGTGCATACTTTTAGGTTGATTATTATCATAGTCAGCTGATGCTAATGTATTTCTCATATTTGGTCCAACAAGCTCCAAATTCCAAAATAACCCAGAAACTCGACATCTTGAGTGCCTTGCAGTCCCTTGTTTCAGATGACGAGTAATAAAACATGTCACAAACAATTAGCCATTAAAAAAAACGAAATGTTGAGATTTTTTATGGCCAGGGCCGAAGATTTTATTCCCAAAATTCGCTGCCAGCATACGTTAAGTTGAGGCCGGTTTACACCTCTTTTAGGCGCTCCACACAAATTTTTAAAGTTCAAACAAACTGAACTATATACCATGAAAAAATATATAAATACGTTTCGTTGTAGTTTAAAAAAGTGCGCCTAAAAGTATGTTACAAAAATACGAAAGATTAAAGTGGGAAAAATGTAGAGAACCTTTCAGGCCACGACCGAAGTTTTTTTTTTCTAAAACTCTCTGTCAGCAAGGGTTAAGATAAGGCCAGTTTACACAGCATATTAAAATCATATGTGAAGTGACTTTTTCACATTTTAAGATTTAACATTTTTACAGCATACTTTTAGGCGCGCCATACAAATTTTAAGCTTCGTAGAAACGCTATGCTATATGAACTATATACCATGTAAAAATATATTTAAACCATAAATAAATACGATTCGTTATAGTTGAAAAAAATTGTGTAGAACGCCTAAAAGTATTTTAGAAAAATACGAAAGATTAAAGTAGGAACAAGTCATTTTGCAAATGACTCAAACATGATGTGTATTCGAGCCTTTAAAAACTCAAATAAAGGCAAAATTTTGAAATTTTTGTCGGTCAGAGCCAATTATTGATTTTTATGAAAATTCTCGCTAAGACAGGGTAGTTGGAACAGTTGGGGTAACGTCAGACAAGACAATTCATAGTGCCACCAAGAAGAAAAAACAGATATACGTCCCATCGACAATAAAGTATTTCTGTCAAATAAATTTTGGTCGAACAACGTGGTGGTGATCCCTGTTCATTTCTTCTTTTTTATAAAATTTTAAGAAAAAAGAAACAACAGATTTAAGCCCCATGGACAATTAAAAAAAGTATTCCTGACACGTAAATTTTGGTGAAACATCCTGGTGGTCTTCCCTGTTAATTTTTTTTATAAAATTATTAGACAGACGAAAAAACAGATTTAAGCCCCATGGACAATAAAAAAAGTATTTCTGACACGTACATTTTGGTCGAACAACGTGGTGGTGATCCCTGTTCATTTTTTTAAAAAATTATCAGACAGATGGCGGGCCATCAATCAAGTGACTGCAGTTATACTGCACTCACTCCAATTTAGACTAAGACAATAATTTGCTTAAACTCAGAAAAGTAAATATAAATATAGCATAGTTTTAGGATGCCTGCTGGTAAGTCATCACATGATAAGAACAAAGAAAAAAAATTCGAAAATATATATCTGAACAGATGATAGATAACAAATATTAATGCAACGGATCAGTATTATATAGTTGCATACATTTCAAAACCTTACTCGCATCGCCAAAGTAAGGCATACATTTAGGTTGTACCGTAGACCCGCAACAAAAAAAAGTATGGCAACCATGTGAAATCATCAACAACATTTACAGGGATAACATATAACGAATTTGGTTAGTATTTTCTAAACAATACATCATCTATACTAGATGATGACCTGCAAAAAAAGAAAGAGTTCTTTAATAATACATCATCATTATATGATGCTTCTATATATTATATATAATTTTTCCAATACTTACAAAAATTCTATGAATAAAATGGAAAAAAGTTAAGTTTAATATTAATTGTAAATAACAACAAAAACAAAAATAAGCAACAACATTCCTAGCAACACATAGTCAAGGCGTTAAGCGTTCCAACTTTATTAACTGACTTTTCTGCAAGCCATTTAGCTTTAAACAAATTCTTTTAAAAAAAACAATCCGTGTAATATATAAACGAGAAATACTACAATAATGTTGTGACAGACAAGAAGAGTTATATATAAACAAAGCCAATTTTATATAATTAATAAAAATGGTAAACTAAACTACAAGACACATACACACACAATAACAACGTTAACCTCAAATAAAAGCCGAATATACATTATATGTAATTTTTTATTGAAAAGAAAAAAAAAACAAAAAAATAAACCAGAAAACTACAACTAACAAACTAAATCTAGTCACTTTTAGGAAGAAAGCCAACGACAACAACAACAACTACCAACATAGAAAACAAAAATAAAACTATTCCATTGGAAAATAAACTGCAATAATACTCAAGTATAAAATACGGATTATTTCAAATAATTTAAAAAATCAATCAATAACTTGCTTTTTTGTAAAGAATTTCGGGAAACTTGTGTCATACACAAGGCGCGCCATGCCCTTTCTTTATAAAAGAAACAAAATCTTTTTTTTTTTACACGTAATTATTTTTTCTTCTCTGAATCGTAACGATTTTTTTATATGAATTTAAACCACCTTGTCATACACATACATTTGTTTTTTTTTTTATCAAATATATAATAATATACATATACTCATTAACTTAACGAACGCACACATTCATGCAAACACACACATATATATCTTAATAATTCCGCCCAAAACAACTGTGATTGAAATTTATTTTTATAGATATTTATCGAATATAATTTATATATATTTCCATCATAACTAAGCCTTTGCTTAAAAGTCAACTTATTTAACAACAACAACAACAATACTCTTTTAGATATTAGTTATATTTAAGGAATTATTTTGTTTTAAATTTGAAAAGCCCATTAGAATTATTGGAAATTGTTATAAAAAAGCATTTAGGAGAAGATATTTGAATTAATGAAAGACAAATGGTATAAAAATGAAGTATACTTTTAGGAGTTGTGATTTAAAAAGAAATCATGGAAATCGTATGTCTCAAAAACAAATAGAAAAAAAATCAGATTTAAAGCCCCCAATTTAAAATCGAAGTAGATTTAAAAAACTTAATTGATGACAAGCTATTTAAAATTGAAGCATACTTTTGGGTATAATCATTTTTTCAAATGCAAAAAAAGATAGTCAGGATTCAGGATTGAAGAAAGGTAAATTTTATAAAATCATAGCATACTTTTTAAAGCGCAAAAAATAGAAAACGAGATTTAGGAGCAAACTTTTTAATTTTAAATTTAAAAATTTGATAAAACAATAGCACATTTTTTTGAGTTGATTTTAAAAAGAAGTAGGAAAATTGCTTCTGAAAAGGTAATTAGGGAAATCCGTAATTTGAAAGAAATGCACTGATGATAAGCCAATTTAGAGTTGAAGCTTAATTTTTAGGCGTTAATTTAAATTCCAAAAACAGAGAAATAATCCAAAATAAAAAATAGAGAACAAGATTTTTGGGCAGACATTTTAAATAATGGAAAATAAATTACATAAAGTCGAAGCACGCTTTTTGGCGTTGGAATTTTACAAATAAATGTGGAATCGAAGCATACTTTTAGGCGTTTTAATTTCTTGACTGAAACAATAAAGAAACATTGAACATTCGGACTTCAAGCTAAAGTAAATAAATATCAATTAGGAGAGCCATAGCTTTTTTCAAGAGATTTTTGCATTCTCGTTATCCAAGTTTTTGGTCTGAGAAAATGTAAAGACATAACTCAAAAAAGGCCGATTGAAAAATTGATATAGATGCGATTTTATACAACAAATAATGAGGTTCATAAGGTCGTCCTACCCTTGAACCAAATTTGATGCCAAATAATGGTGTCTAAAAATGTAAATATCTCATTTTTCCACTTACCATCGTTTTTAACTATTTTGCGTAGGTTTCCATAGGCCCTCTTTAGGCGAGAAAATTGCTTATCGATACATAAAAAATTGTCAAGACCCATGTAAAAATAAAGAAATACAAACATACATACAATAAGAGGTCTGCTTCTTCCAACGAGGCTCGACTCTATGATCGAAAACGACTTGAATTCAATTCGTCCAAAAAACTTTTACCTCAGCCGATTTTGTCAACGATATTGAGGGCTAGCTAATTGTATATCGATGTCAGCCAAAAACGATTTTTAATTTTCGCAGTGGCAATTCCAATTTTTGTTTCTCAAAGCCTAAAAGTATAAGAAAGTTAGATTTTTAAAATTTTGAGGAGTATAAAAATTTAATATACTTACGATAAGTAAGAAGTAGCTTGATTTCGTCGAATTACAACGCTTTCGTCATCGTCACAATCAAAAACTTTTGACTACAGCTCTTCTCCTTAAAGAATTGCATCGCATTAGAATATTCAGTTCTAATTTCAATTTTTGTTTCCACAAGACCTAAAAGTATAACAACGTCTGATTTTTAAAATTGTAAGGAGAGTAACAATTTCGTTTACTAACGATATGTAATATGCAGCCCTCTTATGATTTTCTGATAACAAAATTTCCACTTTCGAAATTGCAATCCAAAAAGTATGCCAATAGATCTGTAATTTAAATAATTTTTAATTGTTTTTTTTTCAAAAATTATTTTTTAAAACTAAAAAAGGTTTTCAAAAATAGATTTGGATCTAGTCTTTTTCAGATTTTTTCCCCAAAATTTGTTCAGAAAACAAACATGCTATAATGTATACTAAAAAATCATTTTGAATCTAGTCTGCATTAAATATCATTAAATTAATCTAGTTTAACATTCACAAATCAATTAAAAATTAAAAAAATTATTTAAAAACTTAGAATTTCAAAAAAATCCAATTTATATCTAGTCTTTCATTAGTTATTTATCATCTTTTCCAAGAATCTTTTTTCTTATTCATAATTCTAAGGGGCTTTTTGAAAAACAAGAATTTCTAAAGAAAAACTCGAAAGAAACCTAGTTTCTCTTCTCCAACAAAAAAAGGAAAACATTGAATTTTTTTACATCATGACCTTTTTACAATTTCTTAAAGAAATTTATATTGAAAACGAATATTTCTTTTCAAACAAAAATTGTTATATATTAATAATAATTTAAAAAACAAGAAAAACGCTAAAAATAATAATAAAATTACAACAAAAAATGAAACTTGTGAGAAAATTCTAAACTTGAATAAAAATTGCATACAACTTGCCCCACCGTATAATATACATTCAATGTATGAAGAATATTAAAAGAAACAAAAGAAAACAATATTGAAAAAATATTATATTTTATATAGAAATTAGTTAAGAAACAAAAATAGCAACATTTCACATTTAAAAAATAATAACTTTTATAAAAAGAATTGTAATAATTTTCTTAAAACAAAGTAGCAAGAAAAACACGCGCACAACACATTAATTTGCATAGGTTTTATTTATGAAAATCTATGGCTAAATTGCTCCAAAATGTGTTAGATAATGAAATGGAAATATTAAAAATAAAACAGAGTTAATATTAAATAACAAATTTTTTGCCATATTTTTCTATTTATTATTTTCTTGTGTAAAACTAATAAATAAACAAATGTTGCATTTATATATTAATCAAAATGATATGAAGAAAAGAAAAAAAAAAAAACAAAATAAAAAAATCTATTAGAAATTACTAATCCAATAAAAAGAGAAATATATTTTTGTATACGATAAGTTTATATATATTAAAAAAACAAATTTATAATCAAGGGCTGAAGATATTTCCGGGACTATTCGAGAAAGGTTTTATTATTTTTTAAAGGCAATAGAATTAAAAAAAAACAAACAAAAAGGAAATAGAGCAAATGCAAAACACGCCTTAAAGTAGGCTTTACATTTGTTAGAAAAGCATCATTTCAGCTGAGCAAAATTTAAATGACGGGCATTAGTTTTGTGATTTCCATATTTCCAATATTTTTATAATTTATTGGTTTGTATTTTTTTAATTAAAAAATAATTAAATAATTATTTTTTTTAATTTTTTTATATGCTTTTTTTTTTAAATAATTTTGAATACAAATATTTTTTTTTGTTTTGAATATAACTAAAAAATATTTGTTTTATTAAGAAATTAATTTCATTGAACAATTAAATTTTCATTTTTAATTTTTTTTATTAAAAAAATTAAATAATTTTTTAAATGTTTTTTTTTTCAAAGTAATTTTGAATATAAATAAAAAATATTCATTTTTTATTATTTTTATTAAAATCAAAAAATTACATATTATGTTTGCTAAATTTTTTTAAAAAAAAATTTGTTTTATTAAAAATTATTTTAATTAAAAATAAAAAAACTAAATTTAATAAAATTATTAATAAAAAATATTATGCTTTACTAAAAATGTATTTTCATTTGAGAAATTATATTTTTTAAATTTAAATACATTTTTATAAAAACCTTGCAAAAATAAACGTAACCCCCACTATTACATAGTCCCGGAAAATTTTCAGTCCATATGTTTTATAAAAAAATGTTTTTATTTTTGAGAGAAAAAAAATTAACGAAACTATAAACAACATTCCCATTGAATAATTTTATATAGCAAAACAAAAACAATTTATATTTAGCCATAAGTCACAAAAGCAAAACATTATTTAGTTAAAATAAAAACCCAAGTTACTATGGAATTTTTGTTGTGAAAAAAAATAAATTTATTTTTTGATTTTTTTAACTTAAATTGCCTTTAGAAACGCAATTTCTTTAGATATTTTCTTAAATAATTTTGTTTCAATGGAAAAAGGTCCTACATTAATTATATGTTTTTTAAAACTCTTTCTTTTTTTGATTTTATTTCATTGTATTGTATTTTATTTGTTTTTGTTTTATTACTTTGATTTTTTTTAATTGTAAACAAAAAATATTGATTTCACAAAGAGTAAACAAAACAAAAATAAATTTGTAAACAAATTTATTGTAAGTTTTAATTTTTTGATAATGTAATGGAAAATTTAAAAACAAAACATAAAAAAACTGTTTTAGGTCTTAGAAATTTTTGATATAAGTTTAAATAAAAAATATATATATTTTATAAAACTAAAAAAAGAAACATGTGTTTTATTTGATTATTAAGCTAAGCAAAGGAAATGGACGTGATTCACGAAGGGGTTTTATTAGATACAAAAAATGGAAAACACTCATTGGTGTTGGAAAATATGGCCAAATATAAAAAAGAGGTTCCACTCTGTACCAGAAATTGGAACTAGGTTAGGTTAGTCAAGGAAAAAAGGAAAGTAGGAATAACAAGCAAAAAAGTAAGTAAGTTCGGCGGGCCGAAATTTAAAATAATAACAATTTTCAAAAAAGAAATCCGTCGAAAAATACCGCTTGAATGAAAACGGTTATGTGGGAGCAATACGAAGACATGGACCTACATAGTTAATTACCTGTCACATGCTGTAGCACCAATTATGAAACAATTCCGATGAATAATGTCGCTAAAATCATCAATATACTGAATAAAGGAAGGTACTGTTATATGTGGGCTATACGAAGACCAGGAACCGTATAGACAATTTTCTGTCATAGATTGTAGTACCCATTACGAACATCAAATAAGAAATATGAAACAATTCCGGTCTATAAGATCTCTAATGACATAAAAATGCTGAATATTGAGGGTGCCGTTATATAGGGGGCTATACGAAGACGTGGATCTGCATTAGTAATTTTTTGTAGGTTATCGTTTTTATTAACATCTTCCAATACGACATTTAACACAATTCCGTTGAATAATGGGGTTAATATCATAAAAATACGGAACATTGGGAAGTACCGTTATATGGGGGCTCAACCTGCCTACTGGCAAAATACACGAGTGTGCAAAATTTTCTAGCTCAACTCGTTCGAAAAATAAATAGCGTAATTACAACGGACAGACGATCAGACTGACGGACAAATTTAATATATCCTCCATAGTATGGTGGAGGCTATAAAAATTGAAAGAGTTGATAGGTGATAGATATTTGTGGAGAAGTAGAAAGGATGGAGAACAACGTCGAATAGAGTTGTGCTTTAACTCTGGTGCCAGAGCCAGTAAAGACTTTTTGTCTGAACGCATGCTAAGACCGAATAACTCCTTGTCTTTCCCTTGATAGAGCATGATAGCGGCATAAAATGGGCTCGGTAGTTTAATTTTCTTCCTCATTTGGACGTTCTTGATCGAAAGTTGCGATGGCCTATTGTTATCCGTAATATTGATTTATTCATGCCATTTATTACATCTGGCCAGATTTGTTTTGATACCATTCTCCGTGGTCTGTTGCTCTGTTAAAATTACAAAGAGGGGGTGATTTTAACATTTCGACGACTTTAAGGTCTGTTGACTATTAGCCAATTCTTGCCAATTCCTCGGCTTTCCCATTTCCTTCAAAATTACAATGAACAGGCACCCAGATTCCCAAGAGCCTGCATTGGAATTGATTGTAGAATCAATCCAACTTGTAGGACAAGGCCATCCTAGTTGCTCACAGAATAATCCGAACCCGGTGCTTTCTTCCATTTTTGATCCATCTGTAGAGGTAGGTTGGCTCCGCTCCATTCATTCCTGCCTGGAAATGGTCTGATCTCTACCAACTTTATAACACATCTTGTGTTGAAGGAAATATTGAGATTTACCAAGTCTGAGTGGAACCGGATGTTCATTTCGCCGTTTATGAGATTATACTCAACATTTTAACCCTTGGTAGGGGGGTACCAGAAGGAGAGGACCGATTTATCCCATCTTCACAACAGATCTTGTGTTAGTAGAAATAAAGGAATGTGTGATTTTATAAACATTTTGGTTATTCAAAATGTTGACCCTTTGTGGGGGTGGTGGTACCAAAAGGAATCGTTAGATCGACTCCAAATGCCCTGAAACGGGTTTGGTCCAAAGAGACCTAGGATCTAAAACCGTTATTTCGATGAGGCACGTTTTGGTATATATCAAAAGATAGGGTATATATCTCTATCCATATGGCTGAGGGTATAATAACGTAACGTTTTGGGAAACTTTTAATATGAAAGTCGTAACGGAATTTGATCGAAAGGTGTAAGGTGAACAGAAAAGATGATAAAGGCAAAAATGTTATCTGAGTGAGACCGTAAATGCAAATACTACCTTTATTAGACCATCTAACATTATCATTAAATGTCTCAGCTATGAAAAGGAAAGAAAGTATTTTAAACAAGTAAGGCTCGTTTTTGATCTGCACATAGCAAAAGCTTTAGATCCCATCCTTTTGTAGGAATAACTATAAAAAATAATAAATCTATGCAATCGAGACTAATACAAAATCCCATTTTTATTCCGAAAAACAAACTTAAACAAAAACTTTCAACTGAAACATCGAAGAACCCAAAATTTGCAACATATTTTTTATTTCTTTGTAATTTTTATTTAATTTCTTATCGCATTTTCTTCCTTACTCCTATGACACTTTAAAACTAACCATATTTACAAACACTTTTAACGACTATATACTATCACAAACAGTTGAATACAAATGTGTATTGTGAATGATTCGGAAATAAGAAAATAAAATAAAAAAAAGAAACAATAATTTTTTACTTAACATAACTATGATTATTATGAAGTGCATTTAAAGGCAAATTTCTTTTATAACTGAGTTATTTCTATTCGGCTTATAACTAGAATGTATGTACAAAAAACTTTTTTCACATAATGACTTAGTTCAGCTAACTATAGTTTTTTTTTTTTTTTTTTTGTACAGAACCAACTTAGAGGGTAAAGATGAGAAAAAAATGTGTCAAATACTATATCAATATCATCTTCAAAAAACGCAGATGAATAATAGATTTTCTTGTTGTTGTTGTTTTTAATTGGTTAGCATATCTTCATCGTCAGAGACCGAACGTTTCCAACGTTTAGTCAATGTCAGTGTAATGCCGGTAATGAAGAAGATACCACCCAAACATGTCAAGGCAATGCCAAAGTAACGGCCATAGGATTCCAAATTGATTAAGAGCTGCAAAAATTTGGGAAAATATTTTCAATTGGAAATGAGTTTGAAGGGTGATGTAGTTTATATTTAAAGTAAAATGGAGAAATGGTTGAGAATCGAAGGATGATGATTGAATGAAATAAAAATGAAAAAGCGCAAGAAAAAAATCTGAGGGAAGACCATATATCTACACCTCTTCTTTTAATTTTGAAATTCGTAGTTAATGTTCGTTAATTAAAATTTTGATTTCATATCGTAACCCCGAAGTAAAATTGGGCCCACTGTAAGAAAAAAGTCAAGGATGCAATTTTCAGGTGGCCACTTTTAGAAGGAGGGACATATGCTTCTAGACCACTTAATTTGACAAAACATACTCATGGAGAAATCTAAAAGTGGACAAATATGAATTTCATATTGTTACTCGAAGGTTAAATCGATTTGGCCCATTGTAAGCAACAAGTCAATGATGCAACTTTGTGGTGTCCACTTTCTGAAAGGGCATCGAAGAGACATCTGGATTCACATATTTTGACAAGTCAAACCCATCAGGAAATTTTATAGTGGCCAGACTTAAATTTCAGTTGTTCAGTCTAAGGTGAAATTGGTTTGGGCCCACTGTAAGAAAATGGTCAAGGATATAACTTTGTGGTGTCCACTTTTAGAAAGGGAATCGAAGAGGCTCCTAGGCTACATATTTGAACAAGTCAAACCAATCGAGAAATCTCAAAGGGGAAATATTTAGTTTTCATATAATCACTCCAAGGCCTAATGGATTTGGGCCCACTGTAAGAAATGGTCAAGGATATAACTTTTTGGTGTCCACTTTTAGAAAGGGCATCGAAGAGACTTCTGGACTACACATTTGGATAAGTCAAACCAATCGAGAAATCTCAAAGGGGAAATATTTAGATTTATTTAGATAAGTCAAACCAATCGAGAAATCTCAAAGGGGAAATATTTAGATTTCTTATAATCACTCCAAGGTGAAATTGCTTTGGACCCTATGCAAGGAAATGGTCAAGGATGCAACTTTGTGGTGTCCACTTTTGGAAAGAGCATCGATGAGGCTTTTAGTCTTCATATTTTGACAAGTCAAGCCCATCGGGAAATCTCACAGTTGACAGACTTAAATTTCAGTTTGTCTCTCTAAGGTGAAATTGGTTTGAGCCCACTGTAAGGTAATGTTCAAGGATGCAACTTTGTGTTGTCCATTTTTGAAAAAAGCTTCGAAGAGGCTTCTAGACCATTTACTTTGACAAAGTAATCCCATCGAGTTATCTCACAGTGCCCAGACTTAAATTTCAGTTGGTCACTCAAAGGTGTTATTGATTTGGGTCCATTGGAAATAGCCAAGGATACAATTTTGTGGTGCCCACTTTTGGAAAGAGCATCGAAAATACTTCTAGGCCACAGATTTTGTCAAAGCAAATCCAGAGGAAAATCCCACAGTGGCCAGATTTAACTTTCAGTTGATCACTCTAAGGTGAAATTGGTTTGGACCCACTGTCAGCAAGAGGTCAAAAATGCCACTTTGTGATTCCCATTTTTGGAAAGACAAGATGTAATTGGTTTGAGCCCTCTGAAAGCAAATGGTGAAAGATACAATTTTTGTGGTGTCCATTTGTAAAATGAGCATCGAAAATGCTCCTAGACTACTTTTTTTGATAAAGCAAACCTATCGGGAAATCTCACAGTGGCCAGACTAAAATTTATTTATTATTGGTCACCCTAAGATGAAATGGGTTTGGGTCCACTCTAAGGAAATGGTTAAGGACGCTACTTTGTGATATATATTTTTGGAAAGAGCATCGAAAATGCTTCTGGGTCACTTATTTTGAAAATGCAAACTCTTCTCACAGTGGCCAGACTTTGGTCACTCCAAGGAAAAATTAGTTTGGACCCATTGTAGAAGAATGGTCAAGGATACAACTTTGTGTTGTATATTCTTGGAAAGAGCATTGATAATGCTTGTAGAATAATATTGTTGAAACATCAGAGTTGAAATTGGTTTGGTCCCATTGTCCTTGAAAGCATAGGTATATGTCTATATTCTATGTCTATAATAATCGGTTTAAAATTATCATTTTCTACACAACAGACAGAAGTGGTACAAGCCTGTTCAGGAAAGAAAAGATCAGAACCTACTTTTCAATTACATTGGAAATGAAAACTAACAGCAAAATAAAAGCGCTATCTAATTTATTCTTCATTTTAAAGTAAACAACGATTGACTGATTAATTATTTAAATCAACAGTTTCACTGGAGTTTTCTAAGAACAAATAAAATTGCGATAATAACTGAATGTGAAATTAATTCTCTATACAATGAAATGAGTGATCTTAAAACAAACCATTAAAACTTACCTTGGCTTTCCTGGCAAAATCCTCGGTCAAAGGAGCAGATTGTTCGAACCAGAACAAGGGCAGTAGGAATTCATTGATATCACGATAGATACTGCAAAAAAAAAAAAAATACACAAAATTGTATATCTTCAAATGTTCAAAAATTCGACTATCAAAACTTACTCATAGTCTTTATCGCGTGTCATCATCAAATTGATTTGCACACGACCATCAATATTCAATGGTATACCGGTAAAAGGTTCCACGGCAATGCGGAATCTGTGTTTCTCATAATCCGGATTCATGCCGGTAATGGCATTCCTGTACGACTCGTCGGCCAAATAGAAATGTGGGAATGAGGCATAAATGGGGGCATTGTCACGACATTTCTTACAATCAACCACACCAGTTTTCGGGCATACTTCCTGTTTGGGATCACAGAAACACTGTTGTATGGGATAATTTTCACCCGAATCCAATGTCTCCTCAGTGCCTACCCATTCGGTGGCGGTTAAACCTAAACGTGTGATGGTTCCATTGGGCTTTAGATTCATGAAACGGCATGTATCGGTAACGAAAAGGGTCAATTCGCCAGTCGTATCCAGATTGGGTGGGAAAGAATCACCGGTGGTGCCATTGACCGTACCACATGGGGCTGGATAAAATCCAGTCTCATTACGTCTATTCCAATGTGTCAGCTGGCCCAATTTCGAAAGATCATTTTCGCCCGTGTAAATTGTGAATGAACCATCATATTCCAATGACATATTACGATCGGCCAACCAGGCAAATTTCGTATAGGGAATATTGATTTTCGATGTATTGAAAAGATTGAGGAAATCAATAAGTCTATCCTCATAGCCATGGAATATCCAATCACCGGCCTTTTGGGTTGTTGCCAAGCTGCCACCCTCACGATTCAGCATAAAGTTGATGACTTTCTTGATTAGTTTATTTGAGTGACGCATTTCATCGGCAACGGTCTGAAAAATAAGTTATTATATCTCATTTATTGTATTTGGGATGGATATATGAATTTTTTCACTTACCGCTGTAATGGGATGAGCTGTGGTAATCAAATCATCCTCGGTACCATTTGATCTGGAGGCATCAAAAAACCATGAACGCCTTTCGTAATATGTTACCGTGCCGTTTTCATGATGCGTTATATTCTCCTTGGAGTGTTTTTCCAAGTAAACATATGGTCCCAATTCAACAAAATTGGGTTTGACATTGGGATTGTGTATCTCTTCGGGATTGGTCCAATTGAACATATAGAAACTGAGATAAATGGGAATTGGTGCCTGTTTCCAGCTGTCATAGCTTTCACTGCCCTCAACCAAAACTAAATTCTACGAGAGAAGCCAAACAAATAAAATTATAAATTAAAATTCAAAAAAGGTAGTTTTTAAGTAGAGTTGGGTAACTTACATTATTTATAATGGACTCCGACCAAGAGGGCCACATTACAATTAATAAAATACCCAGGGCAGCAAATACGGTACCCAAACCGTATACCCAGGCTTTGCGTTGTGTAACACTGCAGCAATTGCAACACATTTTGCAGCAATTTTCAATTAGACAAAATTGAAAAATGTATTGAGTTTAAACTTGAATTGCTTCGATGCAAAGAAGCCGATGACTCGTTTCAAAAATGTATTCTCCCCTATATGAACATCTGCAAAATAAAAAGAAAAATAAACATTAGATCGTTTTTTCTTAAACTATAGCGAAAGAGCCTACAATTGTTGGAACACTTATAATGGTGAAGGTGTAGAGCTTTTTTTAATATCGGCTAAAGAAACTTAATCAAGTAAATCCATAATTTGTCTCTAACCTAAAATAATTTTAGATAATTAAAAAGTATCAGTCGGGTTTGACGACAGATGTATACCCTCGGCCAATGTTCGATTATTTAATTATATTTTGACTTTAATTATAATTATTCAAATTGTTGACCCTGTATGGAGTAGGTTCCAAAGGAATAAATTAATATAGTCCATTACGTATCGGACCTAAATAAATATAAAATAAAGATGCGATGTGTCAAGTTCGGACTATATCGACTACTTCCTTTATATAAGATATGTAATAATTTTGAGAAAATATTGAAATGTGGGTGAGGTACCAGGTATAGTAGGCCGAAGTATTCCAATTTTCACATTTCATCTAATAAAGGTAAAAATATCGATATGGGCAAAATTACAAGAAAATCGAAAATTTATATCCAATTTTATGCGAAATCACAAATTCCATAGTTATCTCAGGTTTTTGGTTGAGAGAAATATTTAGATACAGCATGTTGTAAAGAATCGTTGACTTGTGACCCTTTGTGGATGAGGTACCGGAGGAGTTTCGCAGATATATATCATCTTCACAACAGATCTTGTGTCACCAAAAATGTTTGGATGTGTGAAGTTTGAAGAATTTTGGATTCTTATTTCGTTTTCTTTGAACGTTTTGTTTTTCAAAATCCTGAAACCTATGTGGGGGAGGTACCAGAAGAAATTGTTCGTTCTCTACCATCTGTATAGCAGATTTTGTGTTGATGGAAATATTGAGATGTGCCAAGTCTGAATTAAATCAAATGTTAATTTCGGGGTTTATGACATCCATGGGTATTCAAAATGTTGACCCTTTGTGGGGAAGGTACCAGAAGGAGTGGACCGATATTATCCATCTTCGCAGCATATCTTGTGTTAGTAGAAATAATGAGATGTGTGAAATATGAAGAGAACCGGATGCTACTATCTTTATAACAGATTTTGTGCTGATGGAAATATTGAGATGTACCAAGTCTAAATGAAATCGGATTTTAATTCCGCATTTTATAAGATTCATTGATATTTAAAATTTTGATCCTTTGTGGGGAAGGTTCCAGATGGAGTGGACCGATATATCCCATCTTCATAGCATATCTTGTGTTAGTAGAAATAATTAGATGTGTGAAATATGAAGAGAACCGGATGTTTATTTCGGATTTTATGATCGTTTTGGTTATTCAAAACTTTAAATCTTTGTGGGGCGGTACCAGAAGGAATGGTCCGATCTTTACCATCTTTATAACAGATTTTGTGTTGATGGAAATATTGAGATGTGCCAAGTCTGAATGGAATCGGATGTTAATTTCGGGTTTTTATGAGCTTCATGGTTATTCAAAACTTTGACTCTTTGTGGGGGAGGTACCAGAAGGAATGGTCCGATGCCTACCATATTTATAACAGATCGAAATATCGAGATGTGCCAAGTCTGAATGGATTCGGATGTTAATTTCGTGTTGTATGAGCTTTCTAAATATTCAAAATGTTAACCCTTTGTGGGGGAGGTACCAGAAGGAGAGGACCAATATATTCCATCTTCCCACTAGACCTTGGGCTATTAAAAATATTGTGCTGTTGTTAATTTGAAGACAATCGGACTTTTACATCTCATTTTATGTGAGTTATGATTATTCAAAATGTTGACCCTTTGTGGGGGAGGTACTTAATGGTGTGGACCGATATTGTCCATTTTCGGACCTGACATAGAACTGATGCAAATATTAGTATTTGCAAAGTTGGAGCAAAATCGGATTATCCTTTCTCTTTCTGTGCAGTAAATTGTTTTCTTTAAAAATTTTGACATTTAGTGTGGTAGGTACCAGAAGGAGTGAATCGACAGTGAATCGAACTCGTTCTAAGTTTGACAATAATATTACGATGTACCAAGTTTGGATCAAATCGAATACTCCTTACGAGAGTTGTCGTGCGCACCAACTTCCCAGCCAGGCAGACAGACGGACGTACATCGCTAGATCGACTCCAAAGCCCTGAAATGGATTTGGTCCAAGGAGACCTAGGATCTAACCCCTTTCTTTCGATGAGGCACGTTTTGACTGTAACAAATGATATATACCCTCTCTAGCTTTATGGCTGAGGGTATAAAAAGTCGGTTTAAACTTAGACAACTACAGTATAATCCAAAAACAAAGCAAATACATGGTATCTATAACAAACTTATTAATGCTACTTTATTGTCTTTAATCTCAAAACGATAGAATGTGGCCAGTAAAAATGCACCCGCAAATTACCCCCAAGGTAAATATTTGAACCCATTTTTCTAATCGATAAAGGAGGTGATAACATTTTATGGCAGACCCCTTGGGATTATTTTTTAAACCGATTATTGGAACCTGACACCTTGAGTGGTGCTGTTGAGTTCTGAATAATTTCCAATAATTTGGAATTTTAAAATGATAAGATTGGGGTTTTGATTATGTGGGAGATTAGGCGAAAATTGTTCGCCGCTGAAATAAAAAAGTGTTGACGCACAAGATTAGTAGTATTGATATATGTATAATGAAGTTTTTAACATTAAATCCTAAAATATATTTTCATAGCTTGAGATTCTTTGGAGGATTTTTTAATAAAGAAAAATATCAATATTTTCAATTTAAAAAATAAATTTTGAAGGACAATCAGTTTGATAATCATGGAAACTTATTTTGCGAGGATTTGAAATATTCTGGAGGCTGTATTAAAGCCTTGGGCACGCAAACATTTAGGCCGCAGACCTTGAACATTCCAACAGGACTCAACACCATCGCCTCGGCACGTGCCACCCAAGAATGGTCAAAAAATGAGGTTCCTCGCTTTATTTCCAGCGCAAAATGACTACCAAAATCACCGGATACCAATCCGTTGGACTATTGTGTCTGGAGCATTTTTGAAAGCAAGGTTGGCACTAAAAATACCAAAGTGTCGATTACCTCAAGCAAGCGCTTCGCCGGGAATGGACCAAAATACCGTGGAACAACATTCGGGCAGCGTGTGATGGTTTTATTGGCCGTTTGAAGACCATAATTCGCGCCAAAGGTGACCAATTCGAACAAATCTAAACTTATTCTAAAATTTGATGCTATTTCCGACATGTTTTGCTTTCATTCAATAAAATTTAAAAAAAATGTAAAAATTATGGCGATTGACATTTTGCAGTTTTTTATATCACCCTGTAGTTAAAAAAACCTTAAAAATCCATGATTATAAAAAATATTGTCCTTCAAAATTTATTTTCCAAAAATTAAAAAATTAAGTTTTCTTAAAAAAAAATAGAGAATTGCAAGACATGAATTCTCTATTTTTTTTTTAAGAAAACTTAATTTTTTAATTTTTGGAAAATAAATTTTGAAGGACAATATTTTTTATAATCATGGATTTTTAAGGTTTTTTTTATCTCACCCTGTAGTTTCATGTCTTGCAATTCTCTACTTTTTAAAGAAAACTTAATTTTTTAAATATAAATTTTGAAGGACAATATCTTTTATAATCATGGATTTTAAGGATGCTTTTGAAAGACGGACCAACCACCTTTATTCATGATGTTAGGAAATTTTTGAAGAATCAAAGTTTTCTCAGTTGGAATATTTCAAAGGCCACTCGTTCGACAATTTCTTGTTTGGGAATTTGCAAAAATAGGCTGAGAATATTATTACTGTAATCTATGTTTGTAAACATATTTTTATTCACATGTCACCACCACCACCATCATTGACCTAAAGACCGTAGATTAATCACATTCCTTATACTAAGTTAGGACGGCTGCCTCTTATCTCGTTCAGTATTTGTGTTTACATTGAAGGAATACATATTTTCTGCTATTGAGTAATGTGAGTAACCCGCTTTTTATCGCTAAAATGTATTTGTTTATCACATTTCTATTTTCATGTACACATTTGTTTTTATTTTTCAAAAAAAAAAAATGCAACACGCATTATAGAGGCATAGTGTTCGGAGTTATAGTGAGAAAGATAAACAAAAAAAAAACGAATAAAACTTAAGCTAAATTCGTCCGGGTCTAACTTTTAATACCATCCATGGAACTCCTATACGACTCGTCGGCCAAATAAAAATATGGGAATGAGTTTATACCTCACGAGGTACCAGAGTGGAGCGATATATTCCATCTTCTCACCAGGTTTGGGTTGGTAGAAATGGTGGGATGTGTGAAATTTGAAGGGAGTCGTATGCTTACTTCGCTTGGTTTTGCTTATTCAAAACTTTAAACTTTTGCGGGAGAGGTACCAGAAGGAATGGTCCGATCTCTACCATATTTAAAACAGAATTTGTGTTGATCGAAATATTGTGATGTGCCAAGTCTGAATAGAATCGGATATTAATTTAGCGTTATATCAGCTTTATGGATATTCAAAATATTGACCCTTTTTGGGGGAGGTACCAGCAGGAGTGGACCAATATATCTTCACACCAGACCTCGTTTTAATAAAAGTATTGTGGTGTGTGTAGAGAAAATATATTTATTCAAAATGTTTACCCTTTATGGAGGAAGTCCTTGATGGAGTTAACCGTTATTGTCTATTTTCGCACATGACCTAGCAAAGTTGACGCAATATCGGATTATCATTTCTCTTTCTGTGCAGTAAAATATTTTTTTTTTTTTTTTTTGAAAATGTCGATTTTTTTTGGGATAGGATCTATTATTACGATATACCGTGTTTGGACAAAATCGAATACTTCCTTCGAGAGTTATCGTGCGCATCAGCCAGCAAGACAGGCAGGCGGACATCGCTAGATCGACTCCAAATGCCCTGAAACGGAGCCATATGGCTGGGGGTATAAAAAAAGGGTTCATATGGTTATAAATTGAAGCCGAAGCAGTTAAAATACCGAAAAGTCGATAGCTATTGTTACATGGGGGTCAATCCAATGTGTGGATTTTCGTTGAATATATCTTGAAAGCTTTTAGTGTGTCCACAAATATTCCGAAATATAAGATAACAACGGATTTGCTTTTTTGGATGTTTTAAAATTACAACGATAGCCCCTATGTGCTGCACCATAAAGTGGACCTTCATTGAATATTTTGGCGAATAGTGACTACACCAATATGAAATCGAAATGCCAAATTACAACTGTAATCGGGACCGAAAATCTGTAGAGAGCTATACTAAAATGTGAATTTTCGTTGGAAATTCCTACTGATAAGTTAAACTATCCACTGAGAAACAGAAATGTAAATTTATGGCTGATTTGGTTGGGAATTTCCACCAATTTATCCGAAATGTCGAAAAATTCTATAAATTTTACGATTGGCTCCTAATGCCTTACAGCCCAAAAACATCGGAAGTTTACTTTTGAGCCACCTTGTACATGCATATGTACATTATAGACATTCCGATGTTTTTTTTTTTTGGCTGTAATTAAGACATTAGGGGCCAAATGTAAAATTTATAGCATTTTCTCATAGGAGAATTACATTTGGGGTGCCCGACAAATATTTCGTAGGTATAGCAAACAGAATGAGAAATTAAAAAAAACCTGTGTCTCTATTTTTGCTGGAGGGTATAAATAATTTAATATTTTCCAAAGTAACACACTCAAACTAGACCGGTCCGAATTTTGCAATATATAATGGTTAAATCGTCCAAAATACTACTTTCTCCTATATTTATCCACTCCTTGCCAATGTTCTATAGAAAAATTCAGTGGATCTATTATTTTTTTAATATATTTTTATATAGTCGAAGTAAAAGGCATTACTTTTTTATCCAATTCTTTCAAGTATATATCGAAAAAATATATTTCTATATGGTCCATGGAACATGCATCACTGTGTTGATTTTTTAAAGTGTTTAAATTATATATTTTGTTTTATTTTTTATTGAAATTCTTCACGATTCTTTCAGTTGAATTGTAAATTAAAAACTCCACACTAAAATAAATATATGGAGCTACTTCACTTTTGAATTGTGTATTTATTTCGAATTTATTGACATTTTCGTTAACTCACACAAAATATTGCAAAAATGTATGCTTTCTTTCACAAATCCATATGCGATGATGGATAGATTGAAAACCGATGAACGACAACCACCAGCCAACACGATCACAAGAGAAAGTTCACCCGCTGTCGTAGCAAAACAAATTTCAACTAAATGTATGCGACACTCAACACACAATATTTAAATAAGTATAAAGAAGAAGAAAACATGGAGGAGAACTGATAACACGACACAACACATCGTACACTGTATATATATAGACGTACCAACAAACAGTTGGTTGATGGGTCGAGTGCCGCCGATCCTATCGGATTGTGTTATAGCAATCAATTGGTTTTAAAATCGATTAATCTAAATATTGATTGGTCTGCAATTGGTGGTATCACCACCACCATCGAGGGGGTATATAAATTTAAGTAGCAATAAATATTGCAACAAAGTTTCCGATTTTAAGATTACTTAAGGCTAGTAATATAATCAGAGCGTGGACTGCAAAAGCGTGGTAAAAAAAACAATGGGGAATTAAGGGTGGTACCACCCCCACAAAAGGTCGAAATTTTCTAAATTATATTTTCTGCAAAGAAATGGAAACGATAATCCCTATTTCCTCCAACTTTGCAAATCCTAATATTTGTGTCAGTGCCAGGTCAGGTGCGAAAATGGACAATATCGGTCCACTCCATCAAGTACCTGCCCCACAAAGGGTCAAAAATTTGAATAATTACAACTCTTCTAAAATGTGATGTAACAGTCCGATTGTCTTCATACATCCCAGTAATTTTATCAAACCAAGGGCTGCTGCCAAGATGGTATTCATCAGACCAATCCTTCTGATATCTCCCCCACAAAAGGTCGAAATTTTCAAAAAAAATATTTTCTGCACAGGTAGAAAAGCAATAATCCGATTTTCTACAATTTTGCAAATTCTAATATTTGAGTCAGTTCTAGGTCAGATGTAAAAATTTTGAATAATTAGAATTCTCACAATATTTTTATTAACCCAAGATCTGGTGTCTGCTACCTCCCCCACAAAGGGTAAATATTTTGAATATCCATGAAGCTCATAAAACGCGAAATTAATATCCGATTCCATTCAGACTTGGTACATTTCCATGAACACAAGATTTCTTATAAATATGGTAGAGATCGGACCATTTCTTCTGGTACCTCCGCCTCAAACTTAATTATAAAAATAATTAATTAAAAAAACTTAATTATAAAATCCGAAATTAGCAGCCGTTTCTCTTCATATTTCACACATGCCTACTACTACCAACACAAGATCTGCTGTGCAGATAGGATATATCGGTCCACTCTTTCTGATACCTCCCCAAAAAGAGTGTCATATGTAGTTTCGAGTCCATTTGTTGAAATTACAGTACAGCCCTCACTTTTACAAATAGAGCTTGAAATCTTTGCACAGAGATCGATAATACTTCTAAGATTTCTGATGCTGAGGCTATACGAAGCCGTGGATCTGTATAGTAAACTTACTGTCATAGAAAGTGATACCCATTACGAACTTCAAATACCAAATTTAAAACAATTCCGGTGAAAAGTGAAGTAGAGTTATATGGGGATTATACCGAAACTTAGACCAATATGGACAGTTATTTGCAAAGATGTTTCCTAGATACTGGGAACACAAACTGACAATTTACAGAAAATCCTGGCTAAAATTGCGATTAAAAAACAACAAAAAAAAAACCATAAACAATGCCAAAATTCCTGCAGACCTAAAACACATCTGAGTAAGATTTTATCAACTTGCTATGTTTCGTTCAAAGGCTAGAGAGAACTCCTCAGACGGACAACGCTAAATCGAATTAGAATTTTATGCTGATCAAGAATACATATACATTGTGGGATCTAAAATGTATATTCCGAGGTGTTACACACGGAATGACAAACTTAATATGGTGGAGAATATAAAAAGGAATATATCGGTCCAAGTTTAGGTATATCTCGCATATAACGGTACTTCTTGGTTTTAGGTATTTTGGAGTCGCCTGGCCCTGATTTCCAATGAAAATTGCCTGACAAGAAATATTCAAAATTGGTCCACGTTTTAATATAGCCCCCATATAACGGTATTGTTTCGAACTTAAAGGTTTACGATTCTGCCCCAATTTTAAACCAAATTTAATATTTCGGGTTCTCTGGTTTATATTTACTGCTCCCAAAAGTATTATAAAGGTATGGCTACTTTTTGGCTCCGATATCACACTACCTCTAGATTTTCAGAAACTTCTACCTCAATTGTTGTTGTTCTCCGAGTTTAAATTAACAACTTATAAAAAATATACAATTAGGTAAATTTGTGGTAAAAATCCAGTAAAACTGTACCTTCTCCTGATAGTCGACATTGTAAAGATTTTGGTCCCAATTCCCAACCAAATTACTTGTAATGTGATATTTTGGGTTTTCACTGAGCAGTTTAACTATTCGGAAAAAATATTCCATTTCGGTCGGTTCGGTATTATTTATTTTATGTGAATAAAAAATACCGACTTTCAGTTACCTATTCAAAACTAGTTCCAATCAAAGATGTATTAAATTGTCTGCAAGTATTCTCAACAGATAACTCTTAACAGAAATCCAATTGAGACATTTTGCATTCCAATAAAAAAAAAAACAAATTGATTAACGTATCACGAAGATTAAAGTACAAAAGTTAACATACAATTATGTTAATCTCTAAGGCTGGCGATATGCACTTAACCATATATTTCCACTTATTTTTGGAAATTTGAATATTGCTATCTTTATGGTGGAACAATATTGGCAGTTATGTCACATTTTTATTTAAGGATTAATATTATTTCAAAAATGTTTAACAAGTACCAGACATTTTTTCAGATGTACAAATTCTTTTGAAGAGCGAAAAAGTGCTTTAAAAAAATTGCCAACATTCTCAAGCCATGTTAAAAAGAGAAAATAAATGGATTTGATGTATTTCTCCAAATAAAAATGTTTTTCATTTCTATCAACTAAGAAGGAACGTTCCATGGAAGACTTAGAAAGGTAGTCTAAGGGCAGAAAAATAAAGGTTATTTCAGTAGCCAAATAGAATATGGCAATCTTCCAGCCATATCCTTTCTAGGAAATTTTGAATAACCAAATCGCAAAGTGTTCTCGATAGTCTCATGAATTCCGTATTGGAGGCCTCGAATCGACGCGGAACTTAGACCTTATCTTTCTCGTGGTCACAAAGTGTTAAATCAGAAGATCTCGGTGACCAATTGATCCGGATCTTGCAGACACAATATGAAAGCCAATTTTGTACAGATCAATACCATGTAACGCCATTAATCAGTAATCACCTCGGGCTAGCAGTTGAATCATTCACCGTGACTGCTGATCCAACTTCATTTTCGAAAAAGTTGCGTCCAATGACCTCGCCGGACCATACACCCCAGCAAAGAATGACACACTGAGGAAGGAGAGGCTTCTCAAAATTAATACCAGACCTCAGCTTTGAAATGTCAACCATATGATTTTATATGGAATTCCGGATCAACTTTGTACAGATCAATATCATGTAACTCCGACCAGTAAAAAATCAATAATCATCTTTGGGTACCGATTGAATGATTCGAAGTAGGATCCACTGACCCCGCCGTACCATACAGCGTGAGATGAAATAACTGAAAACAAATTTCAGGCTGCTGTCAATTGTGAGCCACTCGCCCGACAGCTGTTAAAATTATTTCAGTTACAGCTCATTATATTGTTTAAAAGCTTACAAAAGCATTTTGGTGAGAATTTTCCAGAAAAAAGTAATTCGTGATGGAATTCAAGCGTGATAGTGTGATTTCTTTATATTTGGCTGCAAAACCACAAGTGGCTATCGTTAGAGCACTTCACCATTTGAATGTGAATAAATCTTTTGTGTCTCGTACCATCGCTCGTTACCGTGATACTGGTAGCGTAGCCCGACGTCAAGGACGTCTCCGATGAGAAAACATTCGGTGTCCAGCAGTTTGTAAACAACCAAAATTATTGTGTTTACTTGCCAAAGAGGTCAGCTGAAAATGTGCACCTTCTGTTGGCCACCAAAACTCAAGCGCCGGCCATGGTGATGGTGTGGGCCGCCATAACAGCCGATGGTCGCTCTCCGCTCGCAATGATCGTCTGTCGACATCAGAATAAATGTTGATTATTGTCGCAAAAATTTTCTGCAGAGTGTATTAAAGCCTAGGGCACGCAAACATTTCGGCCGCAGACCTTGGACATTCCAACAGGACTAAGCACCACCGCACTCAGCACGCGCCACCCAAGAATGGTTACAAAAGGAGGTTCCTCGCTTCATTTTCAGCGCACAAAGGCCACTAAAATCTCCGGATACCAATTCGTTGGACAAGGTTGGCACTAAAAAATATCAAAGTGTCGATCAACTCAAGCAAACGCTTCGTCGGAAATGGGCCAAATTACCGCAGAGCGACATTCGGGCAGCGTGTGACGGTTTCATTGGCCGTTTGAAGGCCAAAATTCGTGCTAAAGGTGACCAATTCAAACAAATCTAAACTTATTCTAAAATTTGATGCTATTTCCGATATTTTTGCATTCGTTCAATAAAATTTAAAAAAAATGTAAAAATTATGTTATATGTAAAAAGAGGAGAGGAGCTTCCCTCTCCGTGTCAACAGGACGCATTTATTGAGATGAAATTTTCCATATGATATTTGTGACACATACGATATAATGACCTTAATTTTGGAACTTCCGACGAAATTCAGCCCAAAAGCAAGTGCTTGAAATTTTGGTGAAAATCGCTTCAGATATACCTATAGCTCCCATATATACATTTCGTCCGATTTGGGGATTTAAGTCCCTCACATGCGTAATATGCACTCCACAACAATGATATTTGATACCGGGCATAGGATACTGCTCGAAAATATCTCTGCCAAATGTTATCGAGATCGCTTCAGATTTTTATATAGATATACATCTTCATCCAATTTTACGGTTATTGCTCATATTCAACCGAATTTTACCATTTTTAGAAATTCGGTCCGGTATATCTATTGCTCCAATAAATATGATTTAATATAATTCTCATTGAAGTCATATCATACACTGTACAGCAATGTTATTTTGTTCACAGTTGTTATGATCTACTTAACATAAATTGTCAATATAATTTTTTTGTTACGGTAGCTTTACTAAAACCGCATAGTTGTGTAGGGTGGTATCATATGGTCGGCCTCGCCTGACTTTGGACCTTTCCTTGTTGGTTTTTTAATATCGTAGTAGTGTAACTAGAAATAACACTTCTTGTTGAAAACACCTCTTTAGATTCGACGTTTGCCTCCTGTTGCCTTTCATCATTTCAGATTATACGTATCGGATGCAGTTGATTGCACCATGTTGGTGTCGAATACTATCGTTGGGTTGAAAGGTTGTTATCTTGTCGAACATATGGTCTTCTTTCACGTGACGAAAATTCAAATGCAGACGACAAAATAATAACAATTAGGGAAACGTGAATGTATTATCGAAATACTCTGTTTGTGGATATAACATCATACTGATGGCGTAGATAACAAGAAATGCAGGCTGGAATTCAATGCATCACACTACAAAAGAAAACTCTTCAATATGCCACCCTCATACCAAATATCTTATTTTCTGTAAAAAAGAAACATTCATCAACAATTTCTAACAGCATTAAATGATTAATTTAGTTTACTTCATTTAACCTAGAAATTTAACATTCGAATCAATACTGTAAAACCTTTTTGCGTTTTCCCATAGCTAAGGTGATTACTATCTCCAAAAAATATTAATTTTATTTTCTGGCCATAAAACTACTTTAATTCGGGCGATTAGATTCGAATGTACCTGCGACATGCACTCTACATTCTTTTTCTTTGCAGGTGATTAGATTAAGATTATTAATAAACTGGCAATAAAGTAGTAAAGGGTGTGTGTGTGTGTGTGAGTTTGAGTTGGCACAACCCTCTATTGAAAACACCTCCAGCAAAGGTGATAAGAATTTAGTTTATTATACACACGACGAATATTGTTTATTTGATAATATTGATGTGAAAACACAATAACAAATGTCATATCGCGATCAAGTCACGTTGTCGTTGGACATTGTATAAAGCGACATTGGATTGACAAAATTGATATTTGCTTAGCTATTTGTAGGGTCGTTAACTCATTACTTCCAAGGGGGGGGGGGGGGGGGGGGGGGGAGTTTGTCTTAGGTCTCCTTTGTGTTACAAATAGATTAGAATGTTTTATGGGGCTGTTGTTATTGCAAAGTTATTTTGGGAATTTTTCATCGATATTATAAGGAGATAAAAAAGATATGGGTGCTTCCATACGACCTGTATTATTGTAGGGCTCAATACCAAGGCTACATAATTTATAAAATTCTTTCAAAAAAAATTGAGAAAATTGTAATTTTAGGAAACCATTTTAAAATACAATCCAGAATACAACATTTATACAGCCGGGTATCAGCGAACCAGCATTGTTTACACTTCTTGTTCTATTTATTCGAAAAGCTAATTAAAACAAGTAAAAAATTCCCTCCACTATTCGGTTCAAATTTTGGTAATTTTCAAAAAATTAAAATCCATCAAAAATTCTGTTAAAATCTTAAAAATACCGAATGTATCCGTATATTAGGGTCTATACGACGACGTGGACCTCCATACGCAACTTTTGTCATAAGCCTGCACAGGCAATTTTCTGTCACAGGCTGTAATATCCATTACGAACTTCAAATGCGAAATTTGAAACAATTCCGGTAAATAATGTCGCTAAAATCATCAAAATACCGAATATCAGAGGGTACCGTTATATGGGGGCTATACGAAGACGTGGACCTGCACAGACAATTTTCTGCCACAGGCTGTAATATCCATTACGAATTTCAAATACAAAACTTGAAATAGTTCCGGTAAATAATGTCGCTAAACTCATCAAAATACCGAATATCGGGAGGTACTGTTATATGGGGGCTATACGAAGACTTGGAACTGCACGGACAATTTTCTGTCGTAGGCTGTAGTATCCATTACGAACTTCGAATACCAAATTTGAAACAATTCCGGTCAATAATGTCGCTAAAATCTTCAAAATACCGAATATCGGAAGGTACCGTTATATGGGGGCTATACGAAGACATAGACCTGCACGTACAATTTTCTGTCACAGGCTGTAATATCCTTTACGAACTTCAAATGCCAAATTTGAAACAATTCCGGTAAATGATGTCGCTAAAATCATCAAAATACCGAATATCGGGAGGTACCGTTATATGGGGGCTTTACGAAGACGTGGAACTGCACGGACAATTTTCTGTCGTAGGCTGTGGTATCCATTACAAACTTTAAATACTAAATTTGAAATAGTTCCGGTAAATAATGTCGCTAAAATCATCAAAATGCCGCATATCGGGAGGTACCGTTATATGAGGGCTATACTAAGACGTGGACCTACATGGCCCATTTTCTGTCTTATGCTGTAGCATCCATTACGAACTTTAAATACCAATTTTGAAACAATTCCGATAAATAATGTCGCTAAAATCACAAAAAAAGGCATATCGGGAGGTACCGTTATATGGGGGCTTTACGAAGATGTGGGCCTACATGGCCCATTTTCAATACCAAAAGTCCTGCAGATATAATACACATTTGAGTAAATTTTTGTTAACTTACTTCATTTCGTTCGGAAGCTAGAGTGATATTCACAGACGGACAAACGAATAGACGGACAGACTTTGTTAAATCGACATAGAATTTTATGCTAATCAAGAATATATATACTTTGTGGGGTCTAAAATGCATATTTCGAGGTGTTACAAACGCAATGACAAACTTAATGTACCCTCCATACTATGGTGGAGGCTATAAAAGTATACGTCGGTTTAGCCGACAGATGTATACCCTCAGCCAATGTTCGATTATTTTAAAATATTTTTTGACTTCTGTTATGATTACTGAAATTGTTGACCCTCTATGGAGAAGGTCAATATGGAGTAGGGCCAATATTGTTCATTTCGTATCGGTCCTAAATAAATTTGATATAAATATTCATAAATATTAAAAACTTCGACCCTTTGTGGGGGAGGTACCAGAAGAAATTATCCGATCTCTACCATCTTTAAAACAGATCTTGTGTTAATGGAAATATTGAGATGTACCAAGTCTGAATAATTTGAAGACCATTGGACTCTCAAGTCACATTTTATAAGAGTTATAATTATTCGAAATTTTGAACCTTTTTGGGGGAGGTACATGATGGAGTGGACCTATATTGTGCATTTTCTCTCCTGACCTAGTACTGATGAAAATATTAGGATTTGCAAAGTTGAAGCAAAATCGGATTATTTTTTCTCTTCCTGTGCAGTAAAATATTTTTTTTTTGAAAATATCGACCTTTTGTTGGGGAGGTACCAGAAGTAGTGGGCCGATGTTGTCCATCTCCGAACTCGATTTAAGTTTGACAATAATATTATGATGTACCAAGTTTGGACCAAATCTGATACTCCCTTCAATAGTTATCGAGCACACCAGGCAGCCAGACGAACATCGCTACATCGACTCCAAATGTCCTGAAAGGGACCCAAAGATACCTAGGTCTAAAACCGTTATTTCGATGAAGCACGTTTTGACCGTATGAGGGCATAAACAATTCATAACCCCTCAATTTTTCCCTTCCCGTTTTTCATTCCGAAACGAAAAACTGTTGTTGTGACGATCGTCAATAAAATTAAAAATCTCACATTACCACATTATTTTTCTAAGTTGACTCACAATTCTTATCACATTACAATAATTCATTTCACTGGAAAACTTTAGCTTGCAAGTGTTATAATCTCTGAGAGAATGCGAAGAAATAAAAAACAAGGTAAAAACATTTACTAAGACGATTGCATTACTGTAAGCCACAGATTCAAGTTGAACTTCAGCCGTAACGATAAAGCTTTGCTTAAAATAATTTTTGAAATTGTTTTGAATGACTCATTAAATGAAATCATTTCCATTTTGCATATAGAAAAGTAATTTATTTAATGCGGTGGGAAATTGCTAAACGGATAATAATATTCTGGAACAGATCCAGGGAGTGAAAGAACCGAAAATGCCAAGTTTCTTCGATATGGTTAAAAATATTATTTCAGTGTGGGCTGAATTAATAAATACTGATAAAAATATTGAGATGTGTAATAATTACTTATTTCCAGTTTTTTTATATATTTTGTGTGAGAGGTACCAGAAGAAGTGGACCGATATATCCATATTTGCATTACAACTGTTGCTTATAGAAATATTATTATTTTACCTTTTGTGGGGGAGATAACTGAAGAAGTGATCCGATATATTCCATATATCCACCAGATCTTGTATTGGTAGAAATCTTGAGATGTGCAAACATCGAGGGCAATAGGACTTTTATTTAACATTTTATAGAAGTTTTAATTGTTAAAAATGTTGACTCCATCAACTATGGAGTGGTCCGATACTTTCCTTATTCACACTAGACCTTGTGTTGATGTAACTATTTGGATGTGCTGGATTTTAATGGAATCCGATGCACATTTCTCGTTTATGAGCTTCATGGTTGTTTAAAATTTTGACAAGTTGTGGGGAAGCACCAGAAAGAGATGGTCGATATCTACCATCTTCACATCAGATCTTGTGTTAGTACATACATTTGTATGTGTGATGTTTAAAATGAATCGGCTGATTATTTCACATTTTTCAAAAAAAAATTTTCCCTTTGTGGGGGAGGTACCAGATGAAGTATTCCAATACATCCCATTTTCACACCAGAACTTGTGTTAGCAGATATAATGGGACGTGTGAAATATAAAGAGAACCGAATGCTTATTTCGGACTTTATAGTCGTTTTGGTTATTCCAAACTTTGACCCTTTGCGGGGGAGGTATTAGAAGAAATGGTTAGATCTCTACCATCTTCAAAACAGATCTTGTGTTGATGAAAATATTGAGATGTACCAAGTCCGAAAGGAATTGGATGTTAATTTCACGTTTTATGAGCTTCAAAATTTTTCAAATTCAAAATTTTGACCCTTTGTGGGAGACGTACCAGAATGAGTGGACCGATATATTCCATCTTCATACCAGACCTTGGGTTAGCAAAAATATTGTGATGTGTGTAATTTGATGACAATCGGACTCTCAAGTCAAATTTTATAAGAGTTATAAATTTTAAAAATTTTAACCCTTTGTGGGAGAGGTACTTGATGGAGTTAAGCGACATTTTTCATTTTCACACCTGACCTAGCACTGTTGCAAATATTAGGATTTGCAAAGTTGAAGCCAAATCGGATTA
Organism: Musca domestica; assembly: GCF_030504385.1. Taxonomy (NCBI): domain Eukaryota; kingdom Metazoa; phylum Arthropoda; class Insecta; order Diptera; family Muscidae; genus Musca; species Musca domestica. The sequence continues at coordinate 1,070,943 of NW_026712313.1, read as the reverse complement.
TCCTTTCTCTCTCTGTGCAGTAAATTATTTTCTTTGAAAAGTTCGATCTTTTGTGGGGAAGGTACCAGAAGGAATGGATCGATATTGTCCATCTCCGAACTCGATCTAAGTTTGATAATAATATTACAATGTACCAAGTTTGGACCAAATCGGATACTCCTTCGAGAGTTGTCGTGAACATCGCTAGATCGACTCCAAATGTCCTGAACCGCATTTGGTGCAAAGACACATAGGGTCTAAAACTGTTATTTTGATAAGGCACGTTTTGGCCGCATCAAATGCCATATGGCTGAGGGTATAAAAATTCTTAGAGTCCTCCTTTTTTAGTTTTTTTTTTTATGCAGTATATTGCTAAAAGAAGTTAAGTTCTACTACCTAGGGCATTCCTTGGTACTATCATATTTTTAATCTAAAATTTCACTTTAACCTTTAAAATTCGGGAAATGTAAAGTTTCTTTTATATGGGAGGTATACCGAAGAGTCAATATTTTACGACAGTTTTTAGCAGGAAGGGGTATATTGTGTTCGTCATACAAAATGCCAAATCACATCAAAACCTGTTGAATATGTTTGTCGATATCTTGAAAAGTCCCTCAAGTCGGTGGTAGGGTTCAATTAGAAGCTATATCAAAAACATGTTCCACATTGACAATTAATTTGTTATCCTATCCCCAACAAGAATGTTAAATTTGAGCAAAATCGATAGAAAACATGCGCTAAAACCTCTTCAAAGAAGTAAAATTGGGTGAAGAGGTCTATGGGAGCTATATCAAATTGTATATTATTATTTTACAAGGACATCAGGTGTTCATTAAGAACACCAGATGTTAAATTTCAGTACATTTCAATAAAAAAAAATGTTCCTAACATCTTTAAATTTCTTTAAATCGCATAGTACCGTTATATGGGGACTATGCCTTAACGCGAACCAATCTTCATAATTTTATGATTACATCATTTTTACTCGTTATGAAGCTAATCGTATCAGGTAATCGAATCAAATCGATTAGTTGTATAGGAACTTTTTTGTCACATCTTCCCACACGTGTGGGACCATTGAGGAGTGAATGTGGCTCTTTGAAATAGGCAACACCATATTTTGGGTCAATAAAATTTCGACTTTAACTATGAGCCATTATTTTTTTTTCTGCAAAAAATGTCATAATTTCAACACGAGACTACTATTTCAAGAAACCATTATCTTCCACTTGTTCTAATTCTTATTATTTGTATTTGTATTTCTTTTTTTGTTTTTTATTATTTGTTTCAGATTACTTTTAATGGTGTCAACTCAACTTCTTCTTGAATCCAGTTTTTGAGACGCCGCACTGATCTAGTTTCGCAGAACTTGAAATATATTTAAAAATTTAATAGATAAATTCATTGCGGTAGTATTCATTGGAAATGATTAATTATATCGGTACCTGTTTAAATGTTAATTCTAGTTTCCGCATATTTTTAATATTCATTTTTGAAAACCGGTGAATACATGTTGATTATGAATGAAATAAGTGGACATAGAAGAGAACTGAGATTGAAAAATGTTCATCGGACATAGCTTGAAACCTTTTTCATATCCTAAAGCCTCCGAACACTAAAAAATCCTTCATACTACAAAAAATTGGAAATTAGTAAAGTCAATAAGTTATACTAGTGAAAGCCGGGGGCATGAGGGATCAATGTTTGATGTTATCGAGATCCAAGATTAACTCCTAGAACTCTATGCGAGGATTCTATCCTCAACATGATACTACAACAGCATTGCACGCCATATGCACACATATTAGTCGAGAATTACACCATAACAGCCCTTGAGCTATCAAAGGCATTTGTTGCAGTCAACCACCTCACTCTGTTAAAGAATGCAAAGAGAACTACCACCCGGCCATATTGGAAACGATAGATCAAAAACTATATGTGTGAATGCCATTCGTACCTGTAAATTCTGGAAAAAGAAGTCGAAGAGGAAGTTCCCCAAGGAGGGGTGGTATCTCCAAAGCTGTTTAACTTCTACCTTCCCAGAATTCCTCGCTCTTCCAGACGGCATAAAGATCGTAACGTTGGCAGACGATTGTTGATTACTTATGAGTGAGGTGGAACATTTATTCCGCGGAGCTAGCTGCCTACTTCTACGCGAAGAATATGAAAATATCCGCCAATAAATCAACGGCCACAGTATTTACCACATGGTCTGTGGAGATGGTAACACAACTGAGTGTGCAGGTCGAGGAAAATATGATTACGACCACGAACTACCGTAAAATCCAAGGGGTCACATTGGTCGTCCACGCTAGCCACAGCTATATGCGACAATGAAAAGTGGTATCAAGGTCCGATAGCCGACAGAGATGCGGATAAGGTGACCTTGCTTTCCTTTTATAACGCGATAGTTTGGCCTGTCGTAAGTTATGCGACCTCAGTATGTTCTGCGAATATGAGTGCAGCGGAAGAACATCCAGACCTGCCAGAATGCTGCCCTGAGAATCGCGACTGGGTGCCTCCTCATTACACCTCTAGATGAAGAAGCCTATCAGGCAGGTTGGAGAGGCGTTCATACTAATGCAGTCAGAGGTGCCGTCAACCATTACAGTATGAATGCCGTCCTCGGAATCCATCCCCATCCATTGCAGCTGAAGAGCGCCGGCTGCCTAGACAAACAAAGTTTTGGCTCAATTACGTTCAAAAACGGTGCAGTCGTCTTAGCTCGTATTGGACACGAATTGATGAAGAAACGGCTGCCCGGCGTGTTAAAAATTGCCCGAAGAAGATCTTTGACTTTAGTCTGAGGAAGTAACCGAATTTTGAACCTAGAGCTTGAATTGAATTTGCAGAAAATGTAAAAGACCATGACAAACGACGACGAAAAATGCTTCGGCTTTGCGAATAGGTTTCACAATTAATTAGTGATTTTGAATATTATTAATAAGTTCTTGAAGCGTGTATCGTTTCAATTTTAGGAATACGTACTTTGAAGGGAATTCCAAAAACCCTTTACCTCTACAAAGCCATATCTCCGACCCTGATTCGCTATTACAAAAGTCTAAATGGCTATGGAACATGTCTTGTGCTCTCTTCAGCTCTTTTAAGTCTATTGAGTGGACCAACGATGTAGTCAGGTCAATTTTTAAGTATATTCTGAACAGTTTTTTGTTCTTATGGATTGATAGTAAGTAGGGGCCTTAGTGCAGTTAAGTCCTTTAAATATTTAAATAAAGAAATTAGAAGACTATATAGAAATACATCTTCCGGGAAGAATTTCTATATGGGAGAACCCAAAATTACAGCTAATAACTCAAAATAACATCCGATTTCCGCTTCCCCAATATGAGTGATATAATGCCAAAAATTAATTTGCCCTTCGATTACCTTGTCTTCATTTTTTATTTTGCATTCAGTGAACATCTGAGAATCACTTCACTCCAGCTGGCCATATTTTTAACATCATACCAATCTGGACAGGGCAAAAATAATATTTCCACAATACACTTGGATATGACGATAAAAATACATACGAATGTGCAAATATAACAATAAGAGAAATGTATGCGAATTGAATAAGGTGTTAAAGTCAAGTTCATTGTTTGTGACTTACCGTTTTTGTTGTTTGTTCTGGATTTAAACTAATTTGTTTTTTCACTTCTTATTGCAAAATGACCGGAGACCTTGAAAGCGCGTCACACCAAAAAACAGGAAAATGCGTCACACAAGGCAGAGTTAACTAATTTGAGTAAAGGTTTTTTTTCGCAATTCACTTTTCACAACAACACCAATTATTGATAGTAATTAAAAGATTTTAATAAAAAAAAGAAGAATTCAGGCACTTTGGTTTAATTTTTTCACAATCTAGATTTATTATCTTATCATAGGCAGTGCATTGTTGTAGGCGCTTTTTTGTTCTTTATATTGCTGTTGTTGTTATTATTGTTGTAGTTTGACTTTTAAATTGTTGGCCGCAGCAACTTCAATCAATCAACAAGAAATAATAATGACCGACTGAGATTCAGATTCGAAGAATTTTTTCGATAAAAGTAAGCACGAATCGCACTGATATTTCAGTTTATTGGTAAGAACGGGGATGAATGTGCTTTGTTTATCTCCCCTCTCTTTTTGGTTTCTGAGTAAACAATGAGAACATCTGATTTACAGTAGGGATAAGGAAGTCGACTTTTGTCCATTTGTGTTATATGCAAAAGCTGAATGCTGTGCATTGTAGGGTAATCGTTTGAAGAAAATGCAACTCTGTATTGCACGTTAACCCTTAGATATGAAATAGAAAATATTTGTTTTTAATAAATAATATGACAAAGGCTTCGTGGTTCTGGGGGCAGTTAATAAAAAATAAAATAGTCGAGCAACTGTAAAATCGCTTATAATATCGTTAATTAACAAAAATTCTCAGCTAACGAAGGAAATAAAGTTTCCCATTGCAGAAGCATTGCAACATTGGGAACATTGATATGTCAAAATATTTTAATTATTTTTTCAAAAATGAATGGATCTTCATATGTTTTCCTATACGATGTCAATCGGAGGTTGATATGATATGCACTTTTCAACAATTTAAAAGAATTTGAATAATTTTTCATTCAAAAATTTAAATTTAAAAACAGGTTTGACAGTTCATTGTCCCAGCAGCTGCGTTAATGCGACTACCTATATTTTTCTATTATGATTTTACCGATGGAAAAAAATAGGTATTTTTGGTTACCCTAACATTTGTTAGCTAACATACAAGATCTTCCGAAGAGAGTAATACTAGAGAGAAAGTGTGACAGTTCTTTTATCGAGAGCTTGCAAATTCTTACAGAGCAAATGTCATGGCTAACTTTGAGGGAAACATTACTTTGTTTTTAATAAGAAATAAGAGAGAAAATGATATACACCTTTTTCGGATGTAATTCGAAATTTTTTTTGATTTAATTCGTGACATTTGATTTGTAATTCGAATTTCTTCAGTTGTAACTGAAGAATTCCAATTGTAATTCGAATTAGTTCGAATGATTTCATTTATAATTCGAATGATGATTCTGTTGTTCTCCAAATTATTTCATTTTTAATTCGAATTATTTCAATTTTTTCTTCAATTTGTAAATTGAGCAATTCGAATTATAATTGGAATAAATCGAATAAAGAATTCGAATAATTCGATTTACAATTTAATTATTCAATCACAACTGGAACAATTCGAATTACAATTGAAATTATCGAATTAGAACTGAAATAATTCGAAATAAAATTGGAATTCAAAAAATTTCAACTGAATTAATTTGAATTACAATTGGAACGATTTGAATAACAAATAGAATTCTCAAATTACAATTGAAATATTTCGAATTACCTCCGAGGTGAGGTGTAATCCTTAGTTAAAATTTAGTATCGCTTCCACAAAGCGGGAATTATGAGCATGACAATGGTGAAGGGTTTATTATAAATAAATGATATTTAAAAATATATGGATGGGAGGATTATTTTAAATACCCCAAAAATGTTAAATGTTGGTACTATAGGGGCTGATATAAAACAAAAATTTAAAAAACAAAATTTCATATTTTCTTAAATTGAAAAAAATTCCATTTGTTTTCGTTAATTCTAACACATTTCAATTCGAATTTAAATTGTTTTTATTGACAATTACTATTTTACAAAATACTTTTATTCATTCATTTTTAAATAAAATCAAACTAATTTATAAAACTAAATTGTGTTTGTTTGTTGGCTCTTCTTTTTTTCTTTTCTATTTATTTATTTTTTTAAGTCTTTGTTGCATTCTCGAGAATAATAGGACGTAGTTTAATAAACAGAATTAATTACATGAATGATATTACAAAATCATGATAATGGCTTCTTAGTCTAGAAACGTATTTTTTAGTTTTCACAGTCCATTGTAAACGCGATTTATTGAGGCTTGTTCCAGTATCTTTTTGAGTTCTGAAAGAAACAAATATAGATGGGGACAATTATTATCAATAGGTTTTGGGAAATCTTATCAGTTTTAGTTATGTGTGATTGTATTTGTATTTAAAATATATACATACCTTCTTTTTCGGTATCATCTAAATCTTTCTTTGGGAATTCAACATCGAATGTTATATACAAATTGCCATGTAGATTGTTGTTCTCATAGTTGGGCATACCCTCGCCCTTCTTGCGTATGCGAGCACCGGGCCAAGTGATTTTGTCACGCGTCACCGAAACTTTGTGGCCATCCAAGTGCAAAATGTCCATGGTGAAACCAACCAAGGCATCCTGGAGAAAAATGAAAAACAATAATTAGTAATTTAAAATAAAAAATATATATATTTTAGACAAGTACGTCGGTTTTATCTCTTGGCAACATGTGTTTTTTATATGAGGAACTTAATATATTCTACTATCAAGCAAGTCGTTCTAGTTTCAGAATGTTATACCAGATGGTTGACTGACAAACCCCTCAAATATTTTTAAGGATATTTTGACAATTTAAAAATTTCATTTTATGTCGAAATGTAGCGTCAAATTTTAGATCAAGTTTGGGTTTGTTAGAATTGGTCGGCTTTGGCACGAATTATGGTACTCAAACGGCCAATGAAACCGTCACATGCTGCCCGAATGTTGATCTGCGGTATTTTGGCCCATTTCCGGCGAAGCACTTGCTTGAGGTGATCGACACTTTGGTATTTTTCAGTTCCAAGCTTGTCTTCCAAAATACTCCGGACACAATAGGCCAACGGATTTGTATCCGGAGATTTTGGTGGCCATTGTGCGCTGGAAATTAAGCGAGGAACCTCATTTTACAACCATTCTTGGGTGGCACGTACTGAGTGCGACGGTGCTGAGTCCTGTTAGAATGTTCAATGTCTGCGGCAAAAATGTTTGAATGCCCAAGGCTTTAATACACCATCCAGAATATTTTCGCGATAATATGCGGCATTTATTCTGATGCCACGGTCGATTAATATGAGTGGAGAGCGACCAAGGCTTAAACACCCTCCAGAATATTTTCGCAAAAATATTTGGCATTTATTCTGATGCCACGCTCAATTTATGCGAGCGGAGAACGACCATCGGCTGTTATGGCGGTCCACACCATCGCCATGGCCGGAACTTAAGTTCTAGTGGCCAACCGAAGGTGCACATTTTCAGCTAACCTCTTTGGCAAGTAAACACGATCATTTTGTTTGTTTACAAACTGATGGACAACGAATGTTTTCTCATCGGAGAAAACCGAATTCGGCCAAGCGAAGCAACTCTTTAGCTCTTTTGTGAAAAAGTTAGGCCGCTCTTAAGCGAAACCACTTCAACTTACTTGTTTAAAAATAAATGAAAAATCCGCCCACATTTCGAATTCCCACAATCACTTGCAATTTCCAAATACACCCCTTCACTTGAGTCGCTTTAATTTCCCTTCAACACCCCACAATCACTCACCTGCAAACTGATGGTGACATTAGTGTACAAATCATCACCCTTGCGTTGGAAACGTTCATGTGGCGCCTGCATAACTTTAATGATCAAATCTCCTGGATCGCCGTCCATATGGGGTTCACCCTCCGCAACAAATCTTGTCTCCTGACCGTCAACCATACCGGGCTCCACTTCAATTTCCAAAGTTCTCTCCTCATTCACCAACTTAACATTGGGACACTCATCACAGACCAATTGTTGCATCATTTGGAAACGGCCTGGTCCCAAATTCCGCGTCACCATCTCTTGGCGACAATTACACTTACGTGTACCGGCAGCCGGTTTCAACACCGGTTTATTTCTAACAATTTCCACAAAATTTCCCGAATACAATTCCTCCAGTGTCACATACATGTTCATAACAATATTCGCTCCCTTGGGGGTGTCATGGTGATGGGGATCATTGCCACCAAAATGGAAACCGAAATCGCCAAAGAAACTGGCAAACGGATCGCCACCATGATCCATCATACCGTCTTTCTTCAGACATTCTTCGCCACATCGATCGTATGTCTTACGTTTATCCGGATCGGAGAGAACTTCATAGGCCGCCCCCAAATCTTGGAACTTTGTCGAGGCATCCGGGTCATCTTTATTCTTATCCGGATGTAATTCTTTGGCAAGTTTGCGATAGGCTTTCTTTATTTCATTTGTTGTTGCCGATTTACGTACATTGAGAATTTTGTAGAAATCTCGACCGGCCAGAACAGAACTCAATAAACAGAAAGTAATTTGTACAAATAAAACTAAAGCTAAGACTTTCATTATGTTCTACTGTTTTTTAATAACTAAACTTTGCTTAGAAATTCTTACTAATATTTGCACTCTAATTTTGAACGATTTTCTGTTAATATTTCATATTTTTATTTAGCTGTTGTCTGGCAAAGTTTGATGTATTTATAAAAAAATTATTATAAAATTGCGTGCTTGCTCTTGATTGGTTGATTTCGGAAAACAAAGGGGGTTGTTTTGCTCGAACGCCGTCGCCTAATGTGTCATTCGGCGCCGTTGATGGGTATAAACAGCTGTCCAGCGTTAAACGTCATCAGTTTTCTTCGTAAGGGGTGATCACACTATGTGATTTGTTTGCCAATCACAATCAATCAACAATTTCTTTTGAAATTTTCCTATAATTGTTATTTTGATTCAATAGGTCATGGAATTTTCAATTGAAAAATGATATAAAGAACATATTTTACATTTTTATGGTCTCAGTACGAGAAAACACATTTTAGGGTTAAAGTCGTAATATGTGTGTGTTTACTCAGAAATCGCCAGTGAAGCTTCGTTTTATAAGGATGACGTCAAAGAGAAAAAAATGTTTTATCAAATTTCAATCAAATCGTTACCAAAACAAAAAAAAAAAAAGAAAACAAAAAACAAAGGTTCTGAAACCGCTCATATTTAAACTGAATGTATAAAAATCTTTAAACCAATATTACTAAAAACAAAAGGAAAAATTTGTAAAAATTGTTAAAAAAAATGCATATCATAACAATCTCCGATTTTCATCGTATAGGAAAACATATAGAAAACCACTTATTTTTGAAAAAATATCAACAATTTTTGATAATGAAAAAACTTTGCTTATTTCAGACAAAAACCTTATTTACACCGACTCCTAAATTACACTTTTCAATTTTTTTCCTTTTTTTTAAACCCACGATTATTTTTTGTCCAATAGCCGCTCTTTATTTTTTAAATTTCTTTAAATTCTCTATTGTTTATTTTCTGAAATTCAGATTTATTTGTGTAATAGTTTTATGATTTTTTTTATATTCACGCAATAGGCAAATTAGTCATCCAACATATTTTTAAATGCAGACCAAATTGTCTTCAAACTTATTAAGTTTCAAAAATTATTAGAAATTAGATCATAATTAATGACGAGATTAATGTTTTAAGAGGTTCACAAGACATATTTTTCTTGATAAATTAAAAAAATCTATATTAAATTGTTATTTTACATTGCTTTTCTCTACAATAATAATGGTAAATCAAAAACCATGGCTACTCTACCAAGTGTCAGAAGTAGTGACCGTTAACATAAGGAAAGAAAAATAGAATACTAGGGGTAATAAGTAAATAAACAGGCGGCGTATTATTATTAACCCCAAATAATGCATATTTATTTAATAATTTTAATATATATTCCTTTAAAAAATATAATATTCTTTAATAAAGGCATTTAAATACAATTTATTTTGGTTATAGTTTCCAAAACAAAAATTAATTGTAGAAGGAGTGTGTGAACAAATTAAAATTCAAACCCGCTGGCAATGAAAATTCCATTTAACTCAATTTCACCAGTCCTATACTAGATATAAGCCGGACTAGTACCAAATGTGTCCCCAAGTAATGCAAAGGTAACCAATTGACACCTTTTCGTCCCCAAGTAATGCAAAGAAGCGACAGTTGTGCATAAATAAAAACCACCACGAAAAAACCAAACGAACATTTGAATGAGATCTCTACGAACAAGAACCACTTTGAATAGTTTTTTTTAGATTACCAATAAAATACAATGCACCGTTATTCTTGAGGCATGCAAGTGCGTTTTGTTTGGAAAAAGCATTCTTATTCTAATCGTTGTGAAGTGAAGTATCATTTTTCTGTGCAAATAAGTTATAAAGTGTTGAAAATAACAAATAAAAAGGTAAGAATGAGTAGTAAAAGTAATAATAGTAATAAAATAATAATAAAAGTAATTCAAGGTAAAATTATAGCATTCTTCTCAGAATTGTTACAAATTATTAATTTGTTTGTTTTCACTATAGGTCAAATCAAAATTTTAGCTGATGCTTTAGCTGAGTTGAAGGTGATGGTGCTACGATCTCAAAGTGATGAGATACCATTATCGAATAGGTTCCCATCACTTATGAAAAATATTGAGAATCAATACATATATGTAAGTATTTTTTAAATGTATTGCTGAACAAACATATATTATATACAATTTTTGTTAATTTTTAGGTAAAGATTATAGCATCAATTATAAAAGGAGAGGAAATATAGAAATGTTTAAAAATGTTATCGGTTCAAATATTACTACGAGTATAATATTGAGGGAAACCATGGAAAAAAGTTTGAAGTCCCTAAGTAATATATACAGCGTTATTTTAGGTAAGGTGTATATAAACATTATTTTTATATTCTACATTTTCATACATTTTGCAGATTCAATACCAGTTACAGAATATTCGGACACCCCTGAAACTGCGACTGCGAAAGGAAATACAAGTGCTTTTATAAATATTAAATTTAATTTATTTTTGTTCAAGTTTTATAGAGTAAGGTATATTTGTATTCATTTGTTTGCAATAAAAAAATGAATTAAAACTAAAAATTAGAATTTCACTAACAATAATTGGTACTGAACTAGTTCATGGGAAACCAGTTTAAAATTGGTCTGCTTATACTAGATAAGGGATAGTCAAATGACACTAGTACATAACTGTATACATAAAACTTGTTAAAAGGTAGTCTGCTGACACTAGTCTGTGGCTGTGTACTTGGAACTTGGTAAGTGTTAGTCTTTTGTCACTGGTATATGACTGTAAACCTGGAACTAGTAAAGTACCATCTACAGGTAATGCAAAGGGAGCTAATTGGTTACCTCGTATGACATCCCCATGTTAAAGTTTACAGTTGTTTGCACTGTGAGGGGTCTTAAGTGGAACTAGTTACTGTAACTCTGAGAATCGACGAGTTTCCGATGCCGAACTAGTTCCTGTTGCTAGCGGGAACATACTGTTATGGCAAATGATTCTCTCTCATGCTTTTTTTCTCTCTCTCTCTCTCTCTCTCTCTCTTCCGTTTTTATTACTGTCAACTCAAAAGGGACGACTCTGTCATAGTCAAGAAAAAAGAAGCAGCAATAGAACATCCGAAGAAGAAATTTTCTTAGACAGTTAAGACATTTTCACAGGTGTAGACGTACATGTACATATATTATTTCATAAGTGTTCAACAATTCATCTTTAATTTAGAAATAAAAAAACACAATTTTAATTTAATTTTTGGTAAAAAAATACAAAAGCAATAAAAAGCAAATCTACGAAACGAAATTATAAACGAAAAGTGAAAAAAAATCATATAAGCTATAGTGAAATAACGAATGAAAACGAAACGAATTTTCTAAAAAAGAATCAAGTGAATCGACAAGGAAACGGGAATACATTTTAATATTTGATTAAATACAATACAAAGATTTTCTGGGATACATTTTTTTGGAAAGACCAACGTATTATGTATGGGTTCCAAAATTGTTAATTTAGAGGTGAGTTGTGCGTCCCAGAGTCAAGGATTATATAAATGTTGGTGATGAGCCAGGCTATTATCGGAAAATCTTCAACATTTTCATTTTTTTCAGTTTTCATAAATCTATATATAAATGTTCCTGTTTTTTTGTCCTCTCCATGCTCTTTTTATATCATCATCGTCGTCGTTGTCCGTCCATCCACCCGTCCTTTCGTTTCCTCAAAAAGTCCTGTCAAAGTATGTTATCGATTTTTTGGAATGAGAAGTGTGTATGTGTGTGTGAGTGAGTGCGTGTGTCTCTGTTTGCTCTCATTTTGTTGTACTCCTTTTTTTCTTGCCTTTGCCACCACTGACTGACAGAAGGCTTTTGCCTCTAACAGGATTCTCTTCGTTCCTAACGGCAAAAAAGGTTTGTTTTGAGTGGAGCTTTGAATGTGTGCGTGTGTGTGCTCTAGTGAATGTTGTGTGTGTGTTCGTTCATAGAAAATAAATGTTTATGCGGCATTGTGTTGTTGTGGGTCTGTTTGTTTTCTCACCGAAATGACCTAAAAATAACAGTGCATGTGCTAATGGCCGTCGACGTCGTCATACGTCAACTTGGCGTTATTGTTGTGTATGTGTGTTTGTGTATGGAAATGTAGCGGTATTTGACGCTTTGAGCTAAACGGAAATTGCCTTTTGCGCGTTTTAAGGCCAACCATTCATATGTGTTGGCCACATGCATGTCGGTTTGGCTATCCACGATTGCAGAAGCATACGTCCGACCAGCCAGCCAACCACTGAAAAGGACAACGATAGCCATTGTGGCCACAATGAAATTATTGGCTTAGTGCAATAATCAATGGGGCAGAACAGTGGTTAGAAGGGGCCTTTAGTTCAATAAACGAGGATTTTTTATGAAAACAACTTGAAGGACTATTGTATCAAAAGGCGGGGATATTTAAACATATTATTAAAGGACCAATTGGACTAATAGACGTTCATTTTAGGAGAGTTTTTAGTCGTCCTTTAAACCAATACAAGTAGATTTTTAGGAATATTTTTTATAGGTCCTTAAGACTAATTAACATGAATTTTTAAAGAATATTTTTCCATGGACCATCCGACTAAATCATGGATTTAAAAAAAAAAAAATATTTTTTAATGGATTTCTAGGCCAATAAACGTGGATTTAAAAAAATATTTTCCTAGGACCACCAAAAAAATATTTTTCCAAGGACCATCCCACCAATAACGTGGACTTTAAAAAAATATTTTTCCAAGGACCGTCCGACCAATCAGACCAATAAACGTGGATTTTAAAAAATATTTTTCCAAGAACCATCCGGCCAAAAAAAAATTGATATTTTTTTGATATTTATTTTTCGAAGGACCACGCGACTTATAAACGTAGATATTTAAGAATATTTTTCAAAGAACTTCTAGGATTTTTAAAGAATATTTTTCAAATGACTTCTAGGCTAAGAAACTAGGACTTTTAAAGAATATTTTTCAAAGGATTTCTAGGCCAATGTACGTGGATTTTCAAAAAATATTTTTCAAAGGACTTCTAGGCCAATGAACGTGGACTTTTAAAGAATATTTTTCAAAGTACTGCTAGGACTTTTAAAGAATAATTTTTAAAGGATTTCTAAGCCAATAAACGTGGATTTTTCAAAAATATTTTTCAAAGTACTTCTAGGCCAATGAACGTGGACTTTTAAAGAATATTTTTCAAAGTACTGCTAGGACTTTTAAAGAATAATTTTTAAAGGATTTCTAAGCCAATAAACGTGGATTTTTCAAAAATATTTTTCAAAGTACTTCTAGGCCAATGAACGTGGACTTTTAAAGAATAATTTTTAAAGGACTTCTAGGCCAGTAAACATGAATTTTTAAAGAATATTTTTCAAAGGATTTCCAGGCCAATAAACGTTGATTTTAAAAAATATTTTTCAAAGGACTTCTAGGCCAATGAACGTGGACTTTTAAAGAATGTTTTTCAAAGAACTTCTAGGCCAATAAGCGTGGATTTTTAAAGGAAATTTTTAAAGGACTTCTAGGTTAATCAATGTGGTTTTTCAATGAACTTGGATTTTTAAGGAACTTCTAGGCCAATCAATGTGGATTTTCTGAAGGACTTCTAGGCCAATGAACTTGGATTTTAAAGGAACTTCTAGGCCAATGAACGCGAATCTTTTAAGGACAACGTGGATAAAGGGAACATGGATTTTTAAGGACATTTTGAAAAGGATTTCTAGGCTAGTGAACGTGGATATTTTAAGGACATTTTTGAAAGGACAACGTGGACAAAGGAAACGTGGATTTTCAAGGAATTTTTTTAAAGAACTTCCGGGTCAATGAGAGTGGATTATTTAAGGAAATTTTTGAAAGGATTTCTGGGCCAATGAGCCTGGATTTTTTAAGGACATTTTTGAAAGGACTTCTAGGCCAATGAGCTTGGATTTTTTAAAGAAATTTTTGAAAGGACTTCTAGGCCAATCAATGTGGATTTCTTGAAAGACTTCTAGGTCAATGAACGTGGATCTTTCAAGGACATTTTTGAAAGGACAACGTGGATGAAGAGAACGTGGATTTTTAAGGAAATTTTTGAAGGACTTCTAGGCCAGAAATATTGTTTTTTAAAAAAATTTTTTAAAGGACTTCTCGTAAATTTCTTGAAGGAATTCTAGGCCAATAAACTTGAATTGTTTTAAAGACAATTTTTACAGGACTTCTGTATTTTTGTACGAGGATTTTTGAAGGACATTTCTAAAGGACATCTAGGAAAATGAATGTGATTTTTAGTGAAATTTTTAAAAGGACTTCTTGACCAATGAACCGTATTTTTTAAGGATATTTTTTAAAGGAGTTCTAGACCAATAAAACTTATTTTTTTAAGATATTTTTTAAAGAGCTTTTGCGCCGTGGATTTTTAAGACAATTTTTTTGGGCCTGCATCTGTGGGATTTATAAAATTATTTTTCGAAGGACTTCTTGGTTTGTAATTTCGAGTTTTACGAATATGTTTCAAAGGTTCGGAGGACTTATTATCCTAAGACATGGAAATTTGTAAGAATTTTTTTAAAGGACTTTCGCGTTAATTATCCTCATTTTCAGCGTATTTTTGAAAGGACCTCAAAATCTTTTCCGTCACTTGGAAATTTCTCCAATTTTCCCTTTAAGCCACAGTATGTATTTCAAATCTTCTCTTTATTATTTTGATGAAAGTTCATGTCCTTTGACGAAAAGGACACAACAAAACCTCCTTTAAAGAAAGTGGTTGTGAAAAAATTCTTCTCTGCTCTTTGTTTTTGGCTTGGCTGCCAGTTGGCGTGTCTTCCAATTGGTGTTTGACACATATTTTCCATATAGTCGTCCTTATATGGTTTGTATAGCCTTTTGCCTGCCGTCGTCGTCGTCGTTACTTTGGTATATAATTTTTGGCATTTCTTGGCCGCTTTGCTTTTTTCACTTCGAAGAACACATTCATCCATCCATCCATCCATCCATCCTTTACATGTTAACCGAATTTGCATAAATGTGTCACAGCCCTGTCTGGCAGTGTTCATTGGTGCATTTAGCGTTTAAGGAGCAGGCGAGCAAACAAAATTAAAACCTTTACAAAGTTGGCAGCAAAAACAAAAAAACGGAAGGAATCGAAACAGAGCGGAAAGAATGGCAATTGTTGTGAAAGTGTTTGTTGTTTCGTGTCAATTAAGTAAAGGTTGCGATTAGTTAGTTTTGTTGACATTTCCGGCATTTTTCACTTTCCATTTGGTCGCAAAACGTTTTGGGCAGCCCCCTCTCCCCTTTGTTGGATATGAACATTTCCGTTTGCCTTTTTCATTCGTTTGCTGGTTGGTCCGACTTCTAAGCGGTCTAATAAGTTACAATTAGATGTATTTGGCGTTAAAGTGTTGTGTTTTTTTTTGGTTGGACCTATTCATGACGTCCGTGATATGTTGTTATTGGACTGCTTGCCCCGGGTATTGTGTAAAGGAGTGGTGGTGGATTATTAGTTTGATAACTATTTTTTTCGGTTGTGTTTTAAAACAAATGTCAACATTTTGAAAACAACAAATGGACATGCATGCATTTTCTGACAACTTTGACCTTTTTTTGGGAAAAGTTAAAATGACAGAGGGATTTTATTTTAAAATTAAAGCTACTTAGGATTGCAGAAAATGACTTTTAATGAAGATGGATGGGAGAGTGTATTCATATACACACTGGGGTCACAAAGAAATTGGAGTCGTAAAAAGTTTTAAAGGGCAATTTTAATCATGTTTATTTTAAATATTTTGAAAAAAGGATTATTTGGTCAATACTGCTGGAAAAATATTCTTAGAAATCAGTCAATGTAGTCCAGGATAATGTTCTGGGAAAATTTCTAAAAAATGCATTAAAAAATCCACGACTACAGGACCAATAGCCCTGGATCTATTTTAATCCTAAAATATTGTTGTCGAAAAAAATCTTAAGAAATTCACGGAAAATGGGAAAACAATCTTAAGAATTCCTCGATTATTAGTCGAATATTTCTGGAAAAATATTTTGGGAAAACTATTTTTATAAAATCTAAAATCTGGAAATTATTTAAAAAACAAATCATAAAATATTTTAAAAATCCACGATAATTGAACCGATAATTCTGAAAAAATATTCCTGTAAATATATACCAATATTGGCCTGTATATTCTTCAAAAATCCACGAAAATTAGCCGAAATTTCTGAAAAAATATTCTTAAAAAAATCAACAAAAACAAATTGGAAAATATTTTGAAAAACAAGTTTGAATTAATATTCTTTAAGTGATGGTAAAAATCCACGATTGGTCTTGAAAAAATATTACTCAAAAATTCACTATTATTGTCCTGGAAAATTATTCTTAGACACTTCGCATTTGCGGGCTAATTTATCCCGGAAAAACTATTCTTAGAAGGTCCTTCTCAAATTAGTCTTAAAAAATCTTTCCTTGAAAAAAGTATTCCTTGCAATTGTCTAGGAAAATTATTCTTAAAATCTCAACATTGGCGGGCCTATTGATACTAGATAAAATCATAATTCGTCTAAGGGTTCTTTTCAAATTATTCATAAAAATTTTAATTCAAATCGAGTCTGAAAAAATATTTCTAAAAAAATTCACGTTTAGTAGTCTGATGACGGGTCTCTCTGTCCTTGAAGTCTGAGGTCTGATGATTATTGAAAAAAAATTGGAAAGAAAATCTTAAAAAAATTAGGTTTCATGGTCTAATGGTCTATGATTAAAATTATATAAAAAATTCAAGTTCTATGATCTGATGGTCATTGAGGAAATTTCTTTAAAAATCCATGTTAGTAGTCCGATGATGGGTCTCTCTGTCCTTGAAGTCTGGGGTCTGATGATTATTGAAAAAAAAATGGAAAAAAATCTTAAAAAAATCAGGTTTCATGGTCTAATGGTCTTTGATTAAAATTCTTTAAACAATTCAGGTTTCATGGTCTAATGGCCCTTAAAAATAATTCTTTAAAAAATCCACGTTTTATTGTCTGATGGTGGTTGAAAAAAATTCTTTAAAAAATCCACGTTTTATTGTCTGATGGTGGTTGAAAAAAATTCTTTAAAAAATCCACGTTTTATTGTCTGATGGTGGTTGAAAAAAATTCTTTAAAAAATCCACGTTTTATTGTCTGATGGTGGTTGAAAAAAATTCTTTAAAAAATCCACGTTTCATGGTCTGATGGTCCTTGAAAAAAAATCTTTAAAAAATCCACGTTTTATGGTCTGATGGTCCTTGAAAATAATTCTTTAAAAAATCCACGTTTTATGATCTGATGGTCCTTGAAAATAATTCTTTAAAAAATCAACGATTCATGGTCTGATGGTCTTTGAAAATATTTCTTTAAAAAATCCACGTTTTTACTGTCTGATGGTCCTTGAAAATAATTCTTTAAAAAATCCACGTTTCATGGTTTGATGGTCCTTGAGAATAATTCTTTAAAAAATCCACGTTTCATGGTCTGATGATCCTTGAAAATAATTCCTTAAAAATCCACGTTTTATGATCTGATGATCCTTAAAAATAATTCTTTAAAAACCCACGTTTTATTGTCTGATGGTCCTTGAAAAAAAATTCTTTAAAAAATCCAAGTTTTCTTGTTTGATTTTCATTGAAAATAATTCTTTAAAAAATCCACGTTTTATTGTCTGATGGTCCTTGAAAATAATTCTTTAAAAAATCCACGTTTTATTGTCTGATGGTCCTTGAAAATAATTCTTTAAAAAATCCACGTTTTATTGTCTGATGGTCCTTGAAAATAATTCTTTAAAAAATGCACGTTTTATTGTCTGATGGTCCTTGAAAATAATTCTTTAAAAAATCCACGTTTTATTGTCTGATTTTCCTTGAAAATAATTCTTTAAAAAATCCACGTTTTATTGTCTGATGGTCCTTGAAAATAATTCTTTAAAAATCCACGTTTCATGGTCTAATGGCCCTTGAAAATAATTCTTTAAAAAATCCACGTTTTATTGTCTGATGGTCCTTGAAAATAATTCTTAATAAAATCCACGTTTTATTGTCTCATGGTTTTTGAAAATAATTCTTTAAAAAATCCACGTTTCATGGTTTGATGGTCCTTGAAAATAATTCTTTAAAAAATCCACGTTTCATGGTTTGATGGTCCTTGAAAATAATTCTTTAAAAAATCCACGTTTCATGGTTTGATGGTCCTTGAAAATAATTCTTTAAAAAATCCACGTTTCATGGTTTGATGGTCCTTGAAAATAATTCTTTAAAAAATCCACGTTTCATGGTTTGATGGTCCTTGAAAATAATTCTTTAAAAAATCCACGTTTTCTTGTCTGATTTTCCTTGAAAAAAAAACTTTAAAAAATCCTCGTTTTCTTGTCTGATTTTCCTTGAAAATAATTCTTTAAAAAATCCACGTTTTCTTGTCTGATTTTCCTTGAAAAAAAAACTTTAAAAAATCCACGTTTTCTTGTCTGATTTTCCTTGAAAATAATTCTTTAAAAAATCCACGTTTTCTTGTCTGATTTTCCTTGAAAAAAAATCTTTAAAAAATCCACGTTTTCTTGTCTGATTTTCCTTGAAAATAATTCTTTAAAAAATCCACGTTTTCTTGTCTGATTTTCCTTGAAAATAATTCTTTAAAAAATCCACGTTTCATGGTTTGATGGTCCTTGAAAATAATTCTTTAAAAAATCCACGTTTTCTTGTCTGATTTTCCTTGAAAATAATTCTTTAAAAAATCCACGTTTCATGGTTTGATGGTCCTTGAAAATAATTCTTTAAAAAATCCACGTTTTCTTGTCTGATTTTCCTTGAAAATAATTCTTTAAAAAATCCATGTTTCATGGTTTGATGGTCCTTGAAAATAATTCTTTAAAAAATCCACGTTTTCTTGTCTGATTTTCCTTAAAAAAAATCTTTAAAAAATCCACGTTTTCTTGTCTGATTTTCCTTGAAAATAATTCTTTAAAAAATCCACGTTTCATGGTTTGATGGTCCTTGAAAATAATTCTTTAAAAAATCCACGTTTCATGTTCTGATGGTCCTTAAATTTTTTTTAAAAATCCACTTTTCATTACCTGATGGTCCTGAAAAAACAGTTCTTTAATAAAAACCCTTAATGGTCTGATGACCCTTAAAAAAATGCTTACAAAAACGAAGCTTCGTGGTCTGATGGTTCTTAAAAAAATTCTCTAAAAAATCCACGTTTCATGGTCTGATGGCCCTTGAAAATAATTCATGAAAAAATTCAAGTTTTATGGTCTGATTACCCTTGAAAAATTCCTTAAAAATCCACGTTCCTGGAAAAAAATCGTTAAAAAATCCACGATTCATGGTCTGAGAGTGCTGGAATTTTTTTTTAATCCACGATTCATGGTCGGAAGGTCCTTGGAGTTTATTCCTAAAAAAGTCCACGATTATCCTTAAAAGAATTTTTTGGATTTGTTAAAGGACATTTACTAAGGACTTTCAAGACCGGAAACGTGGACTTTTTAAGCAATATTTTTAAGGATTTCCAAGGCCAGAAACGTGTGTTTTGTCAGAGGATATTCTTCAAGGACTCCCAAGACCAGAAACGTCGACTTTTTAAACCTGGTTTTTTTAATAGGATATTTTTTAGGGACATCCAAAGCCAGAAAAGTGGACTTTTAAGGATATTTTTTAAGGACTTCCAGTGTCAGAAACGTGGACTTTTTAAGGATATTGTTTCAAGAGCTTCCAAGGCCAGAAACGTAGATTTTTCCAGAGGATATTTTTCAAGGACTTCCAAGGCCAGAAACGTGAATTGTTTAGTATATTTTTTAAGGACTTCCAAAGCCAGAAAGGTGGGATTTTTAAGGATATTTTTTCAAGGAGTTTCAGAAACGTGGACATTTTAAGGATATTTTTTCAAGAACTTCCAAGGCCAGAAACGTGGGTTTTCCAGAGGATATTTTTCAAGGACTTCCGAGGCCAGAAACGTGAATTTTTAAGGATATTTTTTAAGGACTTCCAAAGCCAGAAACGTGGAATTTTTAAGGATATTTTTTCAAGGAGTTTCAAGCCCAGAAACGTGGATTTTTCCAGAGGATATATTTTTTAAGGACTTCCAAGGCCAGAAACGTTAATTTTTTAAGGATATTTTTTCAAGTAGTTCCAAGAGCAGAAACGTGAATTCTTTCAGAGGATATTTTTTCAAGGACTTCCAAAGCCAGAAACGTGGACTTTTAAATACATTTTTTTCAAGGACTTCCAATGCCAGAAACGTGGGATTTTTTCAGAGCTAGAAACGTAGGGACTTTTAAGGCCAGAAACTTGGATTTTTTCAGAGGATTTTTTTCAAGGAATTCCAAAGTCAGTAGACTTATTAAGGATATTTTTTCAAGGACTTCCAAGGATATTTTTTGAAGGACTTCCAAGGTCAGAAACTTGGATTTTTTCAAGGACTTCCAAACAAGAAAGTGGACTTTTTAAGCATATTTTTCCAAGGACTTTCTAAGCCTGAAACGTGAACTTTTTAATGATCTTTCTTTCAAAGACTTCCAAAGCCAAAAACGAAAATTTCAAAAATTACTATCAATGTTGATAACCTTTTTCGAAAAATAAAAATATATTCTCTTTTCAGATTTTTCTAATTTACTTTTTCCTATTAATACCATGGCCCCATACACATGTGATCAAACGTTTGTGTTCCAAAGATAACAGTCGTTTAGTACGGAAAATAGTACGTTCAAAATGGACCCCGATATTAGATAAATATCAGGTGAGCACACACCTCCACAAGGCCTTCCAAATTTGGAAAAAAATATTTAAACCCATTTCTTTCTACATTGCAGGTGAAACTTCCTCTCGAGTGTCCACTGCATCCATTTCGTGATATATTTGCACCCCGACAAGATGCCAAAAAACGTGATAGGCCCACACAGTGGACGTGCCGGTTGTGTGGCAAAAGTTTCTATCAGGAGAAATTTTTGGATTTACATTTTGAGACAAGACATAAAGCAATTATAAATGAGGTGGGGTGGAGAACACACCTCTAAGCTCTTTCATTTAATTCCTTTTTGGTTTTCTCTTCCAGGCTGAAGACGCTGTATGCTTAGCAGACTATTGCGATATAATGCGTTGTGAAGTATTTCAAACGGAGGAGTCATCTTCGTTGAAAATTGGCGATCAAAATATTGCTACAGAAATTGAGGTTTGGGGCGATTCATTTGGTCAAAATTCAGCACTGGCTAAGGCGAATGTAGCGTATTTAAGTTTATTACCCATCAGGTAGGAAAATTTGGAAAATAAAATTTTCAAAATGAAAATAAAATTCTACTTTAATTTTTCAGAACTTCCTCTATTGGTGCATCTCGAACAGCCAAAGTACAAAATCGTCAATTATGTCAGGATAAAATTGGCCAAACTAAATGTCAACAGACTGGTAGGACAAGTTAGAAAAAAGAGATAATTTCAATATTTACTAATATTCCCATTTCTGTTTTTTTCTCAGAAACCTCTAATGAGAACTATATATATAGTAGCAACAACAACAATAACAACAACCCCAACAACAATGGTGCCTCACGTACAAAATATATGCCACACACACAAACACCAGCCGAGAGCTTAGCATCAGCATCATCATCCGCAGCACCTCACATCTACGGGAGCAGCAGTAGTGGTAGTACAAGTTCAGCAGCCTCAGGGTCCACCAGATCACAAAAATCCTTTTCATCGGGATCCAATGCTGGTGGCAGCGTCAGTAGTAGTGGTGGCTCCGCATCCACCACCACCGGCAGCAGCTCATCGTATACTACAACGACTAGTAGTACTGCTTCCTCAGCCTCAGCTGCCTCCGCTTCCTCGACCTCCTCGACGACGACGACCACAACAAATGGAGCGAAAATGAATTACGATTCATCGCAGGCTGCTGACGGCTCAAAGGATAATGAAAGCTCGAAAGTAAATTCATCCGATGAAGAGGGAGAGAATAGCAGGACCTCAACAGCGAATGGTCATCTGACGAATATGCAAAAGATTCGTGCCAACTGTAAGCCCGAAGAGCTGAATAAGTTGCAGGCGAAATGTGAATATTTAGTGAGGAGTTGCATTGGAGGCCTTATTTTGTCCATGACCGATCAGCAGTTTAAGGATATGGAAGGTGAGCAAAAATTGGATCAAGGACTATTACGCCAGTAGTGGCGGATTTATAAAAAACAGTTTTTAAAGGACCTTCCGTCCAATAAGAATTTATTTGAAGGACTCGTGATTATTTGAGGGGTTTTTTAAACGACATTAAGGTATTTTTTGAAGGACATTTAATGTAAAATTCCTGAATTTTTAGAAACAAATTTGAAGGACTCTTTTTAAAGACATTTTTCCTTTTTCTGAAGGACTAACATACCACTAATGGTGGATTTTTTGAAGAATATTTTCAAGGACCTCCAAAGCCAGAAATGTGGATTTTTAAAGGATATTTTTTCAAGGACTTCCAAGTCCATGAACGTGGACTTTTTGAAAAATATTTCTTCAAGGACTTTTCAAGGACCATCAGACCATGAAACTTGGATTTTTTAAAGAATTTTTTTTCAAGGACCATCAGACCATGAAACGTGGATTTTTTAAAGAATTTTTTTCAAGGACCATCAGACCATGAAACGTGGATTTTTTAAAGAATTTTTTTCAAGGACCATTAGACCATGAAACGTGGATTTTTTAAAGAATTTTTTTCAAGGACCATCAGACCATGAAACGTGGATTTTTTAAAGATTTTTTTTCAAGGACCATCAAACCATGAAACGTGGATTTAAAAAAAAAATTCAAGGACCCTCAGACTATAAAACCTGGTTTTTTTAAAGAATTTTTTTCAAGGACCATCAGACCATGAAACGTGGATTTTTTAAAGAATTTTTTTCAAGGACCATCAGACCATGAAACGTGGATTTTTTAAAGAATTTTTTTCAAGGACCATCAGACCATGAAACCTGGATTTTTTAAAGAATTTTTTTCAAGGACCATCAGACCATGAAACGTGGATTTTTTAAAGAATTTTTTTCAAGGACCATCAGACCATGAAACCTGGATTTTTTAAAGAATTTTTTTCAAGGACCATCAGACCATGAAACGTGGATTTTTTAAAGAATTTTTTTCAAGGACCATCAGACCATGAAACGTGGATTTTTTAAAGAATTTTTTTCAAGGACCATCAGACCATGAAACGTGGATTTTTTAAAGAATTTTTTTCAAGGACCATCAGACCATGAAACGTGGATTTTTTAAAGAATTTTTTTTAAGGACCATCAGACCATGAAACGTGGATTTTTTAAAGAATTTTTGTCAATGACCATCAGACCATGATTTTTTATTTTTTTAAAGAATTTTTTTCAAGGTCCATCAGACCATGAAACGTGGATTTTTTAAAGAATTTTTTTCAAGGTCCATCAGACCATGAAACGTGGATTTTTTAAAGAATTTTTTTCAAGGTCCATCAGACAATGAAACGTGGATTTTTTAAAGAATTTTTTTCAAGGACCATCAGACCATGAAGCGTGAATTTTTTAAAGAATTTTTTTCAAGGACCATCAGACCATGAAGCGTGGATTTTTTAAAGAATTTTTTCAAGGACCATCAGACCATGAAACCTGGATTTTTTAAAGAATTTTTTTCAAGGGCCATCAGACCATGAAGCGTGGATTTTTTAAAGAATTTTTTCAAGGACCATCAGACCATGAAACGTGGATTTTTTAAAGAATTTTTTAAGGACCACCCGACCATGAAACCTGGATTTTTTAAAGGTTTTTTTCAAGGACCACCCGACCATGAAACCTGGATTTTTTAAAGGTTTTTTTCAAGGACCACCCGAACATGAAACGTGGATTTTTTAAAGATTTTTTTCAAGGACCATCAGACCATGAAACATGGACTTTTTAAAGAATTTTTTTCAAGGACCATCAGACCATGAAACGTGGATTTTTTAAAGAATTTTTGTCAATGACCATCAGACCATGATTTTTTATTTTTTTAAAGAATTTTTTGCAAGGTCCATCAGACCATGAAACGTGGATTTTTTAAAGAATTTTTTTCAAGGTCCATCAGACCATGAAACGTGGATTTTTTAAAGAATTTTTTTCAAGGATTATCAGACCATGAAACGTGGATTTTTTAAAGAATTTTTTTCAAGGATCATCAGACCATGAAACGTGGATTTTTTAAAGAATTTTTTTCAAGGACCATCAGACCATGAAGCGTGAATTTTTTAAAGAATTTTTTTCAAGGACCATCAGACCATGAAGCGTGGATTTTTTAAAGAATTTTTTCAAGGACCATCAGACCATGAAACCTGGATTTTTTAAAGAATTTTTTTCAAGGGCCATCAGACCATGAAGCGTGGATTTTTTAAAGAATTTTTTCAAGGACCATCAGACCATGAAACGTGGATTTTTTAAAGAATTTTTTTCAAGGGCCATCAGACCATGAAACGTGAATTTTTTAAAGTATTTTTTAAGGACCACCCGACCATGAAACCTGGATTTTTTAAAGGTTTTTTTCAAGGACCACCCGACCATGAAACCTGGATTTTTTAAAGGTTTTTTTCAAGGACCACCCGAACATGAAACGTGGATTTTTTAAAGATTTTTTTCAAGGACCATCAGACCATGAAACGTTGATTTTTTAAAGAATTTTTTTCAAGCACCCTCACACCATGAAACGTGGATTTTTAAAGAATTTTTTTCAATCACCCTCACACCATGAAACGTGGATTTTTAAAGAATTTTTTTCAAGGACCATCAGACCATGAAACGTTGTTTTTTTAAAGAATTTTTTTCAAGGACCATCAGACCATGAAACGTGGTTTTTTTAAAGAAATTTTTTTAAGGACCATCAGACCATGAAACGTGGATTTTTTAAAGAATTTTTTTAAGGACCATCAGACCATGAAACGTGGATTTTTTAAAGAATTTTTTTCAAGGATCATTAGACCATGAAACGTGGATTTTTTAAAGAATTTTTTTCAAGGATCATCAGACCATGAAACGTGGATTTTTTAAAGAATTTTTTTCAAGGACCATCAAACCATGAAACGTGGATTTTTTAAAGAATTTTTTTCAAGGGCCATCAGACCATGAAACGTGGATTTTGTAAAGAATTTTTTTCAAGGGCCATCAGACCATGAAACGTGGATTTTTTAAAGAATTTTTTTCAAGGACCCTCAGACCATAAAACGTGGATTTTTTAAAGATTTTTTTCCAAGGACCCTCAGATCATAAAACGTGGATTTTTTAAAGATTTTTTTCCAAGGACCCTCAGATCATAAAACGTGGATTTTTTAAAGAATTTTTGTCAAGGGCCATCAGACCATGAAACGTGGATTTTTTAAAGAATTTTTGTCAAGGGCCATCAGACCATGAAACGTGGATTTTTTAAAGAATTTTTGTCAAGGGCCATCAGACCATGAAACGTGGATTTTTTAAAGAATTTTTGTCAAGGGCCATCAGACCATGAAACGTGGATTTTTTAAAGAAAAGCAGAAATGTGGACCCTTTTAAGGACTTCCAAGGCTAGAAACCTGGAATTTTTAAAGAATTTTTGTCAAGGGCCATCAGACCATGAAACGTGGATTTTTTAAAGAATTTTTGTCAAGGGCCATCAGACCATGAAACGTGGATTTTTTAAAGAAAAGCAGAAATGTGGACCCTTTTAAGGACTTCCAAGGCTAGAAACCTGGAATTTTTAAAGAATTTTTTTTCAAGGACTTCTAAGGCAAGAAAAAAATTAAACCTTACACAGCTCTTTTAAAACATTCCATAAGTTATTCTGTAGTCAAAAGACCTTCCGCAGATCTTCTAATTTTCGTGGACTTTCCCAAGTTTTCAATAAAGGAAATTTTAACTCATAAATTCAGTTTTTTGTTTTAATATATTTTTAAGGACTTACGAGTCGAATATCTTGGATTTGCAGGCTGATTTTTTATTCCCATTTCCACTGATAAAATATTAATTTCTCCCTTTCTCCTTCCAGAGGAAATGAACAAAGCCGTCTGCTGGTATCTGACCTGCGATCGCTACTGGGAAGATGGTCCACTGGAGCCACGTGCCTTTCCTTGGGGTTTAATTGTAATCCTGATTTTCGTTTTATCCTCGGGCATTTGTTTTTGTTACTACATCATTTGGATACTGTTTGAGTAAGTTGATTAAGAGCCTGCGATGGCAGTCAAAATTGAAATATTCACATGTCTTAAGCCCTACGATTAAAGAAATTTTTGGATAAAACCCAAGTTTTTTGTTACAGCTCCGAAGAGACGACAATCAATGCCGCCAACAACAACACAACAGACGCCAATCATCTTCATCATCAACATCAGCTCTACCATCCCACAGAGCAAGAACATCTGCTGCAGCAGCAGTTCCAGCAGCCGGCCCATCTGCTGCATCCACAGCATCGCCAGCATATGTATATACCCGCCAGCCACCAGTCGCAGCATCCTTCGGCATCCCAAATGCCCGATCATTATCATTTTCAAGAGTACCCTACTACCGGGATCCATCACCATCCTGGTATGAGCGCCAGCGCCGAGCATCAGACCATCAACAACAGCAATACCACCAGCAGCCATCAGCAGCAGCACCACCACCATCACAATCAGTACTACTACCACCAGGCCCCGGTCGAGGTCGGACATCACGATTTGTACCCCGAACCAGTGCAATACGACTATCGTCACAGCCCCAGACGCTACATCGGCGATCAGCGTCGGCCGGGTACACCTACGATTACGATGGCTACCGGACAGCCAGCGGGGATCGGCGTGGCGGGCGGGGTTGGCGCACAGACTCCACTGCGTCATGCGCCGAGCCAGAGTCTGGCCTACCAACAGGACATTTTAGACCGACGCGACTATATAAGTAGTCGGCCCATAGCCACGACGGTGGTCAGCAGTCACAATACCTTGGCATCAACACGTGGACCAAACACCGGCTCCTCGGGAGCCCTCTCCAGTCTCAGTCATCATTCGCAGGCGCAGCTAGACTGTGATAATACATTGCCAGCCACCCATTTGGGCAGCAGCAGCAGCGGTGGCGGTGTCAAGCACTACAACACCATTCCACGACCCCTAGAGCCGAGACAGCGTTATGTCAGCGGTTCGCAGCAATCCCTGAGAGCATCCTCGTCAACGCACGAAATCATCCAAAATGAAGTTGGACACAATGAGCATTATATCTATGTAACCTATCCGCCGGATTTAAAGAAACGCTTTTTTGAGAAATACGAATAAGGAGGAGGACGAGGATGAGGATGAGGAAACAGTACACCCCCTAATGTGTCCCGCAATGGAACAGAATTATTAGAATTGCTGATATTAGGATAAGCGAAACTAATCCTTGCAATGAAAGAAAGAGAGTGAAACGAAGAAAGAGAGTAAGAGATAACATAATAATCATTTTATTCGTCATTTTCTTATGAAAACAAAATACTCGCAAATCGGTAGAGAAAAAAGGAAAAACTCTTTTCTTTTAGGAATTCATATTAAAAAGGATATCGTTTTTAATTTTCTTGCGCCTCGCCTCAAATTTTGTCATAACATTGTCACGGCATGGCACAGTGGTTGGAAAGCAGAAAAATTAAGAGAAAGTTCCTTTGGAATTTAAATAAAATATGTTTTCGGCCCTCTGCCGCTCTAAAAAAAAATACTCCCTTAGGCCAACTTTAGTTCGCCAGAAAAGGCTACCATTATTTAAAAGGACTCTACTTATTATCCTCCTAAAGTACCATCTGGTCTATGATAGTAGATTTGTTTACAATATGTTAAGGACTTTCAGTGAAAGAATAGTGGGTATTAAAAGGATTTTTTCCAAGGACTTTCAGAGCCTTTCAAAAACATTTTCGAAGGAGCATAATCGTGGATGTTTACATATATTCTTGGAATCGTCAAGTTTTTAAGGAAATTTTCTCAATTTTGTGGGGATTTTTTTGAGGGGCAATATTGACAATTATTTAACAATTATTTTTGAACGACAAACTTTGTAATCATCGATGATTTCTTAAATATATGTTTTGAAGGACTTTTTGGAGTAAAATTATAGTTTTTACAGATATTATTGCCAGGACTATCAGATCAATAATCGTTGATGTAGGGAACCATTAAAAACCTACAATTTTTGTCATTTAAGGTCTTTCTTGGCAAAGGTCTTTTAAGAATATCTGATTACTAATCGGTGACAGTTTTAAGGATTTTCAGGACCAAAATATTGTATCCTTAAGAACGCGAATTTTTAAAAAAAATATTTGTTCAATATTTTTCAGGAATTATCTGAGTATAAGGGCATTTGTAGGAGAAGATTTTTGTAAAGGATCATCCAACAAATGGTACTTCATTCTTGATGAAAGTTTGGGAAAGACCTTAAAGACCATAATCGAGGATTTTTAATAAAAATTATTGAACTAAGATAGTCAATATCGGTGACTGTAATTGGGGATTGTAATGGACTTTTTCTAATCTTCTACGAAAATTATTTGTAGAGCATAATAATCCTGAATTTTTAGAGCATAATAATCGTGAATTTTTTTCAAAAATATTTTCTTAGGACTTTTAATGTCACAATTGTGGATTTTTAAAAAATATGTATTTTTGGGGACCCTTAATGTCAAAATTAAAATCGTGGACTTTCCAAGTATATTTTTCTAAGGACATAATTGTGTTTTTTAGTTGTTTTTCACGGACTTTCAAGGACATAATCGTGAGTTTAAAAAAAATTCCAAGGACCTTCAAGAACATATTTGTGAATTTTTAAGCAATATTTTTTCAAAACTGCCAAGGACATAGTCGTGGATTTTTTAACAATTTTTTTTTCAAGGATCATCCCTGGATTAGAAAACAAATAAGGAATAATAATGGATTTTTTTAATAATATTCGAAACATCAAAGAGAATTTGTGGACTATCGAGAATAACTATTTCGGATATTTAAAATTAATTTTCCAAAGGACTTCCGTGGATAATTTTGAAGGACTATATTGAGTTTTTAAAAATATTTCTAAATAATTTTCACATTTTTCGAACGATTTTGGTTTTAGATTCTTAAACAAGGATTATTGTGGATATTTAAGTATATTTTCTGAAGGACTATAGTAGGCTTTCTTAAGACTCTCATGTACTTTTTATACCCTACACCACAAGGTGGTCAGGGTATTATGTTTTTGTGCATTTGTTTGTAACAGGCAAAAGGAAACGAGATAGACCCATAGTTCCTTTTGATGATCTGCATAGAATCACTTTCTGAGTTGATTTATGCATGTCAGTCCGTCTGTCCGTCCGTCCGTCCGTCTGTCCATGTATTCTTGTGAACAAAATGCAGGTCGCATTTATTATCCGATTGAGATGAAATTTTGCAAACAACATTTGTTTGGCCCAATGACGAACCCTATTGAAATTGGAGATAATCGGTAAAAATTTAGATATTGCTCCCATATATATCTTCGTCCGATTTGCCTTTTATTGTGCACCAAACGTGTAATATCAGCCCGAATAGTATGGAATTTTGCACATACAACCAAATTATGCCTGAAAATAAGTATGCCAAATTTTATCGAAATCGGTTCAGACATAGCTATAGCTCCCATATATATTGTTCATCCGATTTGTTATTTTTGTCCTCCGCAGCCGTAATATGCACTCTGTAACAACAATATTTTGGGGAAATATATCAAATGCAGCTCAGAAATACCTTTGGTAACTTTTATCGAGATCGGTTCAGATTTGGATATAGCTCCCATATATAACTTCGTCCGATTTACAGTTTATTGTGCACCAAACGTCTAATATTTGTCCAAATGGGATGGAATTTGGCACATACGACCGAATTTAGTCTAGAAGGTAGTATGCCAAATTTGGTGAAGATCGGTTCAGATATAATTATAGCTCCCATATATATTGTTCATCCGATTTATTGTATTTGTTACCCACAGCCGTAATATGCACTCCGTAACAACGATATTCAGGGAAATATATTAAATACAGCTCAGAAATATCTTTGCCAAATTTTATCGAGATCGGTTCAGATTTGGATATAGTTCCCATATATATTTTTATCCGATTTCAAATTAATTGTGCACCAAATGGGCAATACAAGTCCGAATTTAAAAGATACAAATGCTTCGGCATATTTAGTCCTTTGAATTTTAAATTATAATTATAATCATAGCGTGTACGATTGAATTCTCCCATAAAAACTTTTAATTATTAAGTGGAGCTCAACTAAGTTAGCAAAGTGGTGTAGGGTATCATAAAATCGGCCCCGCCCGACTTTAAGACTTTCTTTACTGGTTATATATATTTCCTGAAGGATGTGTATTTTTTTTTTTTTTAATATTTTCTGAATGACTTTCGTAAATTGTCTTTAGAGTATTTTTCGAAGGACAATAGTCAATTGCATAGGACTTTCGTAAATTTTCTTAAGAGTATGTACAGAAGGACCTTAGGGATTTTTAAGCTATTTTTTCTGAATGACTATTGTGGATTTTTGGAAAAAGAATTGTCTTGGATTATTAACAACTTGTTTTTAAAGAACTATTCAGATCATTTTAAGAAGAACTTTAGTAGACAAAAAAAAAAAAAGAAAGACTATTGCTACTTTTTGGATAGGAAATTTTTGAATTTTTGAAAACTATTTTCTAAAGGATTAACTTTAATTTGTTTACAAAATAATGTGGAATGTGTGTAGGACAATTATTATGGAGAGTAATTATAGATTTTTTTACGAATATTTCCTAAGGGACTAAAGTGGGTTTTCTATATATTTTAAGATTTTTGTTAGAAAAGCTATGATGGATTTTTTTAATATTTTCTACGAACCAACAATGATTTTTTCAAAAAATGATTTTAAAGAATATTTTTGAAAAACTGACAGGACGATTTTGGACTTTACTCAAAAAACACTGTACTTTGTTAATCTATTAAAGATATTCCGGTTAGTTTTTTCATGAAGTATGCTGCCCTTAACTCAGCTATAAACAAGTAAAAAACAGTAAGTTCGTCCGGGCAGAACTTTGAATACCCTCCACCAATTGGAATAAATTTGGAAATTTTCAAAAAAAAATCTGTTAGAATCTTAAAAAATACCGAATAAAGCCCATAAAATGGGGTCTATACTAAGAGGTGGACTTGCATAGGCAAATTTTGTTATAAGCTATTGTAATATTCAAATACGAAACTTGAAAAAGAAATCCGGTGCATAATGTAGCTCAAATCATCAAAATACCAAATATAGGGTGGTACCGTTATATCGGGACTATGCGAAGACCTGGACCTACATAGACAATTTTTTGTCACAGGCTGTAGTACCTATTAGGAACTTCAAATACGAAATTTCAAACAATTTCGGTGAATATTGTACCTAAAATCATGAAAATACTGAATATAGGGAGGCACTGATATATGGGGCTTAGACGAAGACTGGGCCTGCACAGATAATTTTCTGTTATAGAACTTAGTTCTCATTACAAACTCTATATATGAAATTTGAAACAACTCAGGTGAATAATGTTGCTA
This sequence comes from Musca domestica, assembly GCF_030504385.1. Classification (NCBI taxonomy): domain Eukaryota; kingdom Metazoa; phylum Arthropoda; class Insecta; order Diptera; family Muscidae; genus Musca; species Musca domestica. The sequence continues at coordinate 1,039,237 of NW_026712313.1, read as the reverse complement.
AAATGATCAAAATACCAAATATTGGGAGGTACCGTTGTATGGAGGCTATACGAAGAGGTGGGCCTGGATAGACAATTTTTTTCATAGGCTTTAGTACCTATTACGAATTCTAAATACGAAATTTAAAACAACTCGGGTCAATAATGTCCCTAAAATCGTCAAAATATCGAATATAGGGAGCTACCGTTATATGGGGTATATATGATATCTTGGACAGTGCTCTTCCAGGGGCTAAAGTACTCAGGAGGAACTCCTTTGGGGATTTTCAGAAAATTTCATTGAAAATTTTGGCTAAAATCATTGAAAGTACCGAATATCAGAGGGGCACCGATATATATGGGGTTATACAATATCGTGAATCGATATAGCTCATCTTCCAACTTGACCTGCCTGCAGACAAAAGATTGATGTGTGTAAAATTTTAGCTTCCTATCTTTATTCGTTTTGACTCTAGCGTGACGGACAGACGGACAAAAGAATTTTACGCTGATGTCTAAAATTATTATTTCGATGAGATACAAACAGATTGACGAACTTACTACACCCTCCACACTATGTATGGTGGAGGGTATTAAAAACGCTTTGGGTCGTCTTCGATATAAAGACTTCATCTGCAATTCGTCCCTAAATGCCGAATACCTTCAGTTCGTTTATAAAAACTCCCTCTTCAGCTTACCCATAAAAACTTCTTCAACTTATCACTAGAGAGAAATAATTCCTTTTATTTGACAATATAAACTCCCTCCTTCTTCTCTATACAAACTCCCTACATCTTCCCTTTCAGCTCTTCTACAAAAAATAAAATATATTCTATTTTCCAACCACTGTCCATTCCATGGAATGATGCAGAAATCCAAAAAAATCGCACACTCGCATTACATAAGACATAAACGACAAAAAATAACAACAACAACAACAAATACCAAAGATGATCATTAATATTAACATTATTATTATTACTATTATTATTGCATTGTATGTAACCAAGAAAGAAAGAAACAAACAACAAAACCAACAAAACGATGACCACTGTACCACTCAATCACTCACTCGCCCACACTCAAACTTACACCACACCCACAAAATAATTCTCATTCGATCTAAGTATTTTTAAGTATATTTATATACATACATTTAAACAAAAATAACGAAACCAAGAACAACAAAAACAACAACACTAACAGTTATGTATATGTTTTAGTCAATTATTTAATAAACTTATTACAATTTTTTGCCGATTATAGTCGGAACACAATTTGTTTGTTTGTTTTTTTTTTATCATTCCTTTATTGCATAAAATATTGTTAGCATATTTATAGGTTAGAAAATTATTAATTATTTTCTTTCGAAAAAAAAAACTACGCTTTATTTCCTTAAACCTAAAATAAAATAATAAGAAAATAAACTTAAAGACAACAAAGCAACCAAAGAAACCCAAAAATTAACAACAATTAATTTAATTTTATTGTAATTATTTAAGAATGAAAACGAAACATTTGTAATTAAAAACAAAAATAATAAAAATAAAAAAACCAAGAATAAAGTATTTGAATTTCTTACCATTTCAAAATAAATTGAGTTTTTATTACGTATTGTTAGTAAATGGGTTTTGGGGAATATTTGAAAATGGCGTTAATATTGTGAATTTTTGAAAACTATTTGGAAAGATTTCTAGTTCTAAGTTTGGGTTTTTTCAGATATAATTGTAGGAAATTTCATACATGCTTTACACATATTTTTATACCCTCAGCCATATGGCTAGAGAGGGTATACAGGGTGAGTTAAAAAAAAACTGCAACAAAATCAAACGCCTTAATTTTTAATTTTTTTTTTTTTAATTTTATTGAATGAAAGCAAAAAATGTTGGAAATAGCATCGGTCACCTTTGGCACGAATTATGGCCTTCAAACGGCCAATGAAACCGTCACACGCTGCCCGAATGTAGCTCGTCGGTATTTTGGTCCATTCCCGGCGAAGCGCTTGCTTGAGGTGATCGATCGACACTTTGCTATTTTTTAGTGCCAACCTTGCTTTCCAAAATACTCCACATACAATAGTTCAACGGATTGGTATCCGGAGATTTTTTGGCGGCCATTGTGCGCTGGAAATGAAGCGAGGAACCTCATTTTTTAACCATTCTACTGGAATGTCCAAGGTCTGCGGCCAAAATGCTTGTGGAGGTTTAATACAACCTCTAAAATATTTTCCTGATAATATTCGGCATTTATTCTGATGCCACGGTCGATTAATACGAGCGGAGAGCGACCATCTCCAGAATATTTTCGCGATAATATTCGGCATTTATTCTGATGCCATGGTCGATTACTACGAGCGGAGAGCGACCATCGGCTGTTATGGCGCGGCCCACACCATCACCATAGGCAGCGCTTTAATTCTGGTGGCCAACCGATGGCACACATTTTCAGCTGACATCTTTGGAGAGTAAACACGATCAGTTTGTTTGTTTACAATCTGCTGGACAACGAATGTTTTCTCATCGGAGAAAACCAAATTCGGCAGTTCACCACTTTCGGCCAAGCGAAGCAACTCTTTTGAGTCTAGTTTCTTTCAGTTGCAGTGTAAGTTTTTACACTTTTTGGAATTTCAATGGTCTTACTCCGAGCGCATTTTTCTATATTTGCCGAATGGAATATTGCGATATGTTCACCTCATGAGCCATTTTTCGGCCACTGCGACGCGGGTTTCGATCAAGTCGCTTCTTTACGTTTCGAACCATTTCTGCTGATGTTGCTGTTTTCTTCCGTCCCCTTTCCTTGACTTCGGGCTACGCTACCAGTATCATGGTAACGAGCGATGGTACGAGACACAAAAGATTTATTAACAGTTAAATTCTGGAGTGCTCTAACGATAGCCACTTCTGGTTTCCAACCAAAAATTAAAAAATCACTCTATCACGCTTGAATCCATCACAAATATGCTTTTGTACGCTTGTAAACAATATAATAAGCTGTCACTGGAATAATTTTAACAGCTGTCGGACGAGTGGTTTAGAAATGACAGCAGCCTGAAGTTGGTTGCAGTTTTTTCATCTCAACCAACTTTCCAACCTTGCTTGTCATACCAAATTTCATTGTTTAAGCCTATCCGTTCACATAATAACAAATGGTACCATTATAGAATTTTCGGCCCTTTTTAGAACTTTTCGAAACCTTTATGTTCGAGTTTCCAAAATTCTTTGCTAAACGTATCCTGCATTCCATCAGTGACTCTCATTTCAAACTTCAGAATTCTAGCTCATTCCGTTTGTCCAATACAAAGTATTTAATTTTTAGTACTTTTCGCATCTTTTCAGTTTTTTCCAGACCTCCGAAAAATTTGCTCAAATTTGTACAAAGAGTGAAAATCAATATCAAACGCAGTGGGAGCAAAAAAGAAAAATCGAGCAAATTGATTTTTTTCGATGCCGTGAGCATATTTTTCTTGTTCTTGAATGAGAGCAAAATTCATTAAAGATCGAGCATGTTCTACTCTTGCCGAGCACTCTTTTAGTTTTTGTCATACCGTCATATCTATGTACTAGATCACTCCCTCTCTCCCCGCTCTCACGCCGCTTCCACACAAATCAGATAACTAAATATAATTCACTCATTTTCACTCTAAAAGCATTTTTTTTATTTTCCTCCCACTCATATTTTTCAAACAAAGCAAACAAAACAAAGCAAAAGAGTGAAGAGTAGACTCCTTATAAAAATTCCCACTCTCCGAGCAAGATTCGTTTCCGAGTGAAAATGAGCAAATATGTGCCTTGGTTATTTCACTACTCTTTTATATATAGATTTTAAAATCCCGGATTTTTTTAGAGAAAAACGTAGACTGTATAACGAAAATTTTTGAAAATCATCGATTGTTTTGGAAACATATTTGAAAATTATAGAAATTAACAATCGTGAGTTTTTATAGATTTTATGTAAAAAAAATTCGAATCCCCAAAAAACCTTTCAAAGTTCAGATTTAAATAAATTTTTAAAAATCTTGGATATTTTTCATGAAAAGTATTGAGGATGTTTTTAATTTTTTTTCAAACTTCTGAAAATAGTGGGTTATTTTTTATATTTTATGAAGAATTTAAAAATTGTGGATGTTTTGAAAAAAAAAAATATATATATAATAATAATTGTGGATTTTAAAGAGGAAAATATTTTACAATCATTGACTTTTTCTGAAAATAAATTTTAAGAATTGACTTCCTAAATTAAAGTCACCTTCTCTGTTCAAAACCCAATAAAACACACTTTAAATTTTCTAAAACATTGACACATTTATTGTTTTTTTTCTGTCTTTTTCCTTTTTTTCTTCATCCTTTTTTTCTTAAATAAAAACAAATAAACAAATTACTTATATGCATATAAATATTATTATTATTTTTTTTTGTTAAAAAAAACAAATGTTGTTTGACACAAAAAATGCACTTTTACACACATCTAAAAATTTTGTTTTGAAAAATTATGGTATACATATATAAATATTGTGTTGTTAAGCTTTTATGGATTTATTTTTTCTAAATTAAAATTAGTATAATTACGACTACAACTATATTTTTTCAATCCATAAAATTTGCTCTATAAAAATGAACTAGAATTTAATAACAATTATTTTTATGTGTATAAATTTTCAAATATTCGTAAAGGCAAATTGATTTAAATAACAAAAAAATGTATTTTTTATTTTTATTTTTAAATTTTTGTTATATATGTTTGTATATATTTTTTGTTATTTTTTTTATTTTCTTAAATTTATTTTTGATTAAATGTTTGTCTTTAGTTTTGATGTTGCTTCTTCTTGTACAATGAGAGAAAAGCCGAAAAAACACTTAAACGTGTATTTTTTTTTATTTTTAACTAAAAATATTTTTTAAGCTTTAATAATTATTTTTTTTTAAATTAGTTTTTAACGAAATATGCTTTATTAATTTATATTTTTTATTTAAGAGAACTTTGAATATCAGTCAATTCGAAAATTATTTTTTATTAATAATTTATTAAAGACAACCAAAAGCGTGTTTTAATTCCTAAATGTTTTTAATATATTCAACTTATTGTGTACATCTTAAAAAATTATATAACTATTGAGCTAAAAAAAAATAAAAACATATTTTCTATTCAGATCATACTTTGTTTTAGATATTATTTTTTATTAAAAAATTTAAAATTATTATAATAAGAAAATTTATAAAAATGATTTATTCATTTATTTATTTTTCATATTTTTATTTTATTTTTCAAAATTTATTTATTTTTATTAAAAAAAAAAAACAACATTTATTGATTATGCTTGTATTGGTCCTTTGGAATGTTTACAAAATATGTAGGTATACTATTTGTTATATATATTTATTTTTAGTGTATATTACTGTTTTTATTTATTTATTACTAATGTTAACGACAAGAAAAAGCTGTGTGTTTGTTGTACTTGTATAAATATAGTTTTACACATATTCTTAACAACTAGTTCTATTTAGATCTATATTTAATATAAATTGAGCTAAAAATATTGAAAAACGTTTTTTTTTTATTTAAGCGCTTTTACCTGTTTTTTTTTTTTTGTGTAAAATTTGGAATATTGTATGAATATCTTGAATGTACTATTTTTGTTTTTTATGAAAAAAAAAATAAATCCTCCAAACCTCACGCAGGATAAAAATTTTGAATTTTTGTCGACAAATTTTTAAAAATGTGAAATAGTTTTTACGAAATATAAACGGCTAAAAAAGAAGAATTACCTTTCGTCATGGAAGTTATAGCTTCAAAACCTATAGAAACTCTAACAGTTCTCAAAATGTTCATGATATAGATAGGCATCTTCTCGTTCCGAACTCAAAATAAAAAGATTACAATTCCAATCAGATGAAAAATAGGACCTATAAAATACTATTAGCAGTATGTAATAATTCAAAAACCTTAGGCCAGGCATGTATTCAACCTATAGAAATACCGAAATTGTAAAGTACCTACAAGTGCCCGCTATTTCGTCAGGGAAAGATACGTCTTAAAATGTTTAGTACTCAAAATGCACAAATTGTTCAGTTTTTTTAATCAAAACTTCATATATCGTACTAAATTTCAGACCTTCAAGGTTTTATATATTATTCAAGATTTTTCTTTTACGAAAAAAATAAAAGGGAAAATATTAAACTTTTACAGCAAAAAGTATTCCAACTTTTCATTTTGATATTTACCGAGGGGGATATGAGTAAAAACATTACCCAATGGACCCATATCCAGCTTTTCTGTCTAAAATTATTTCAACGTTCCCATATTTCAATCTCAGATATTAACAGACACCTTAATATGAAATCTCGGGATTGCAGCTGCATCCCTTCAGCCAATACCAAATTTAGTACCATTTAGTACTTTTCGTACGAATATATGACGCATTGCCAAGCCACCGCCAAATCTCAAACACAGATACCATCTGTAATCTAAATATGAAATTTCAAAATTTTATCTCTATCCTTTCACCCAATACCAAATATAGTACTATTTAGTACTTTTTGTACAACTTTCCGAAACCACCCCCATATGTCAAGGCTACACATGAACAGCAACTCTTTACCAAATTTCATTTTTCAAACACTATATCTTAACCTAACACCAATTTGTAGCAAATGTAGACCTATTTAGTACTTTTTCGTGCACTTGTAGCACACATTTCAAAAAATCACCTCTGTATTACAAACCTACCGCCAACAAAGATCCCATAATACAAAATTTCGAAATTCCAGCTTCATATGTTCACCCTATACTAAAATTTTCCAAATTCAGTACCATGTAGCACAGTTCGCACACTTGGTACACATTTCCAAAACCAATTTCAAATATCAAACTTTCTTTCCAACACTGATTGTCATACTAAATTTTCAAGTTTCTAGTTGTATCCGTTCACATAATACCAAATGATACCTCTTTAGAAGTTTAGTACCATTTTAAAACTTTTCCTTAACCTTAAAGTTCGTATTTTTTAAAACTATTTGGTAGAACTATCCTGCAACCTTTCAGTGTTCCTTATTTAAAATTTCAGATATTTTTCCGTTTTTCCAATATAATTTTTAGCAAATTTTAGACAACACAACAAGACTGATCCCCGTGCCAAATTTCAATATTGTAGCTTTAGACGTTTCGTCTGGAAATCGTTTCTCTTTCCGTCAGTTATTTCATTACTCTTTTATATATCCTAAAGTCAAGTTCAGTTCTTTCGGTTCGAAATTTGGTTGAAATTTTTAAAATACCGAAAATTATTTAATACCTTTATATGTGGGCCTTTACCTAAACCTGACGCGATGAAACCCGTACATTATAACCCAATGTTTTCGCCAAAAATATCAGAACTGGACATAAAATAATTTGTCAATCTATATCGATTTCAAGAGACTGTGGGATGAATTGTTAGTCCCAGTTTGTCTAGAAAACATTACTGCCAAAGAAATCTCCAAAATTATCGTCCAAGAAATAAATTACCAAGGATGGAGAGAAGTGGAACTAAAATTCAACAGTGTTCCTACGGGCAATTGGTTTGTTATCGCCACAGAGCAAACAAAAATAAACTGTTTGGCGTAGCAATTTCTGAAACTCATATACAGAATTCGGATTTTACCAATTTAACAAATCCCATTTATTTTTTTCTTTTAATTGAGAAGATCAAAATGTTTTCTCGGAAGTCGGTTCATTTATGAGTGGTTGGACATGTGGCATACCACTTACCTATCTTCCTGTGCTATTTTTAGGTCAAATTCCAATTTTATTCAACCATTTTTCGTTTTCCAGTCTATATATATTTTTCTGAACCATTCTTCACACATAAATGAAGGGTATATCACGTCTATTTTTTTATAGATCAGTCTTAGCCTCAAAGTTATAATTGCGACACCATCAATAGTTCTCTCTCACTCACTCACTCACTCACTCACTCACTCGTATTTATAATTATTGTCCACTTTGTTGTTTACAAACAGTGCTCCTTTGTATATGTGTGTATGCACATTGACGAATGGACGGAGTTGTATTTCATTGGAATATTATGAAATTCCTTGGGTTAAGATTCTCGAAAAAACCATGTATAGATTAGAAGCTATAAATACGAGTGAGTAGGATTCCGGCCAGTCACTGTGTTTTGAATATCGAACGATCGGAAACGTCGGTTAGGAAAGACTTGTAAAATGGAAGAAGATTCTCAAAACATTCATGCATAGATTAGGAGCTATAAATGCGAGTGAGAAACAGGCCGGCCAGCCAGTCAGCTGAGTTTTGAATTGCAACTTGTAAACGTCAAGTGGTAAACACTTGTAATTGTCTATGCAGTTCCAGGTCTGCCCCATATATCAGTAACTCCCTATATTCGGTATTTTGACGATTTTAGGCACAATATTCGCCGAAATTGAAATTTGAATTTTTTTGAAATTTCGTATTTGAAGTTCCTAATAGTTCCTACAGCCTGTGACAGAAAATTGTCTATGCAGGTCTAGGTCTTGGTATAGCCGCCATATAACGGTACCTCGCAATATTTGGTATTTTGATAATTTTAAGGACATTATACTCCGGAGCTATTTCAAATTTCGTATTTAGGATTTGTCTATGCCAGAAAATTGTCTATGGTCTTCGTATAGGCCCCATATATCAGTACCTCCTTATATTCGGTATTTTGACAATTTTAGGCGCAATATTCACCGAAATTGTTTGAAATTTCGTATTTGAAGTTCTAGGTACTACAGCCTGTGACGGTACCTCTCTACATACCGTATTTTGATGCTTAAAGCTGCATTATTCACCGGATGTTTTCAATTTTCGTATTTGAATATTGTAATGGCTTAATGGACAAAAGTTGCATATGCAGGTCCGGGTCTTCGTATAGACCAAAATATATTCGGTTTTTTTAAGATTTTAACAGAATTTTTAACGAGTATTATTTTTTTGAAAATTTCCAAATTCATTCAAATGGTGGGGTATTCAATGTAAGGTTATATTCGGTATTTTTTAAGATTTAAACAGAATTTGTAACGGATTTTTTTGAAAATTTCCAAATTCATTTAAATTCTGAAGGGTATTCAAAGCTCGGTCCGGTCGAACTTACTGCGTTTCTATTTCTTTTTCGCTACTAGTGTCCAACACTTAACTCGATAAAAGTACGGTTTGGAGCATTCAAGATTGTTAGTGATATTCGAATTCTAAATATTCTTTGTATATTTGTGTTAATATTCGATTTGTCTTTATTTGAAATTTGGACCTTCATCATCTCTATTTTTTTTATACCCTCCACCTTGGAAAGGAGGGTATATTAACTTTGTCATTCCGTTTGTAACATCCTTGAATATTCGTCTTAGACCCCATAAAGTATATATATTCATAATCAGCATAAAATTCTAAGTCGATTTAACGATGTCCGTCTGTCTGTCCGTCTGTCTGTCTGTCCGTCTGTCTGTCTGTTGAAATCACGATACAGCCCACATTATTTGACGTAGAGCTCCAAAATTTAGCAGAGCTATTTGCATTGTGTCTAGGATGGTTGGTATTGAAAATGAGATATATCGGTCCACGTTCTGGTATAGTCCCCATATAACGGTACCTCCCGATATTCGGTATTTTGATGATTTATGCCACGTTTTTTCACGGATTTGTCTTAAAATTGGTATTTGTAGGTCATAGCAGGTCCCTGAGCGTGTGGCAAAACATTGCATGTATGGGTCCAAAATTTGGTATAGCCCCCATATAACGGTACCTCCAGATATTCAGTAATTTGATGATTTTTGCAACATTTTTTCACGGATTTGTCTGAAAATCGGAATTTGTTGGTCATAATGGGTTCCAGCTCCGGTGGCGAAACATTGCATGTATGGGTACATGATTTGGTATAGCCCTTATATAACGGTACCTCCCGATATTCGGTATTTTGATGGTTTTTGCCACATTTTTTCACTGATTTGCCTAAAAATTGGTATTTGTGGGTCATAATGGGTCCTAGTTCGTGTGGCGAAACATTGTAATTATAGGTCCACGTTTTGGTATAGCCCCCATATAACGGGACCTCCCGATATTCGGTAATTTGATGATTTTTGCCACATTTTTTTCACGGATTTGTCTGAAATTTGGTATTTGTTGGTCATAATTGGTTCCAGCTTCGGTGGCGAAACATTGCATGCATGGGTCCATTATTTGATATAGCCCCCATATAAAGGTACCTCCCGATATTCGGTATTTTGATGGTTTTTGCCACATCTTTTCACTGATTTGTCTAAAAATTGGTATTTGTGGGCCATAATGGGTCCTAGTTCGTGTGGCGAAACATTGTAATTATAGGCCCACGTTTTGGTGTAGCCCCCATATTACGGTACCTCCCCATAATCGGCATTTTAATGGTTTTTGCCACATTTCTTCTAATGTTTATTTTACCCTAAGGTGGAGGGTATTAAAAGTTTGGCCCGGCCGAACTTAATGTTTTTTTACTTGTTTTTGAGTTATATATTTAAGTTATGATTATCCAAAATTTAATATTTTTATTCAAGGTCGGATTTGGTCTACAAAAAACATTGATATTACTTATGCTTATGACAAAATTTCGAAATTTTCTTATATATATATAAAAAAACGAAAAAACATATTTGTGTGTATATTTTTTAATGCACTTTGGGTGTTTGGTATTTATTATTATTTTCTTTTTTTTCACTACAATTACTTACACAATAATAAATAATATTTAGACTATTAAAAATATGTTGCTGTTGAGATTTTCTTTCTGTGTTTCTGTTTTTTTATTATTACAAAAAAATAGATATATAAATTTATTTATTTTTTTCGCTTAAATTTACATTTTCAACCGTGTGTACAAATACATATTAAAATTTAAAACAAAAGAAAATAATTAATAACTATGACTAAGAACAACATTGAATAATTAATAAAATCTAGAGAAATGGATTTTGAAATATACAAAAAAAAAAAACACATGTGCTAAAATTATTTGTTATTGTTTTCTTACTTATTGTACATTATTAATAATAAAAATCATGTCTAGTAAAAAACTAATGACCAAATAGCCGGGCTAGCAGAGAGAGAGAGAGAGAGAGAGGAAAGAAAGAAGAATACGAGGTGAAAGTTTAGGAGGTGGTGGTGGCGTTAGAGGGTGAAAGGGTTTGCAAAACAAATTACCACCTATTAACTGTGAGTAAATCTCGTGTCTCGTGTTCAGAAACCATTTAAAAAAATAACAACATTTCTTCCGTTTTTTTTGCATTTAAAACTACTATTTCAATAACAACAACAACAAAAATAGTAACTACATTTACATATGATTTACTAGACATCAAAAAAAGAGGGAAACACTACAACAAAATGTGAACAAAAAAAAAAAAAAAACAATTTAACATCAAATGTCATGTTTTACAAAATGTAATTAATATTAAATGCCAACAACAACGCCAGTTGCAAAAACATGCCACCATTGCCCATGAAATTTGTTTTATTGTCATATCTCCTCTCAGAGGCTGTGATATTTAAATTTTTATTCGAAAAATTATAATTAAATGCGGAATTTAAAAAAAAATTAAAGAAAAATATGACCCCAGGAAAGGTCATTTCCAATAAAAGGGAAAACACATTTTCCAGGAATTAGGACTGAGATTTTTATAAATAGAAAAAAAAAAAAAAACCTCTAAGGGACTACAGATCTATATTGAAACAAGTTAAAAAGTATCTGTCAGTTTTGCCGACAGATGTATACCCTCAGCCAATGTTCGATTTTTTAAAAATATTTTTACTTCTGTTATGCTTATTCAAATGTTTAACCCCTAATTCAGTTGGTTCCGAAGGAATTGGCCATTTCGTATCGGACCTAAATAAATATGATATAAATCGTGCTAGGTTTGGACTGTGTTGTGCTAATGGAAATTTTCGGATGTACCAAGTCTTGAATAGAATCGGATGTCAATTTCGCTTTTTATGAGCTTCATGGATATTCAAAATTTTGAGCCATTGTGGGGGAGGTACCAGAAGGAGTGGACCGATATACCCCATTTTCACAACGGAACTTTTGTTAGTGGAAATAATGGGATGTGTGAAATATAAAGAGAACCTAATGCTTATTTCGGATTCTATCAACGTTTGGGTTATTCAAAACTACCTCCACCTTTGTGGTGGAGGTAGCAGGAGGAATGGTCCGTTCTGCACCCTTTTTAACAGATCCTGTGTTGATAGAAACTTCTAATTGGAATCCGATGTTAATTTCGCGTTTTATGAGCTCAATGGATACTCAAAATTTAGGGGGAGGTACCAGAAGGAGTGGACCGATATATTCCATCTTAACACCAGATCTTGGGGTTATATAAATATTGATATGTGTGAAATTTGAAGACAATCGGACTCTTACATAACGTTTTATAAGAGTTGTAATTATTCAAAATTTTGACCCTTTGTGGGGGAGGTACTATATGAAGTGGATCGATATTGCCCATCTCCAAACTCGATCTATGTTTGGCAAAAATATTACGATGTACCAAGTTTGGATCAAATCGGATACTACCTTCGAGAGTTATTGTGCGCACCAGACAGCCGACCGACAGACGGACGGACGGATCGCTAGATCGACTCCAAATGTTCTAAAACGGATTTGGTCCAAAGAGACCTAAGGCCTAAAACCGTCATTTCGACTATGCACGTTTTGACCGTATCAAATGAGACATACCCTCTCTTACCATATGGCTGATCGCCGGCGACAGAAGATTTTTTTTATTAAAAAAATCCAACCCAGGAGTTGTTTCTTTTTAAAAATCCGTCCTTAGCGCTTTACAAAAAAAAATTGTCAATGAGGGCCAAAAAAAATCCTCATTCGCTGAGGGCCAATTTTTTCTATAAAAAAATCCTCGTTCGCTAAGTATAATTTTTTTTGTAGAAAAGAAAAATCCTCTTTCGCTAAGGACCAATTTTTCTCTAAATCCTCATTCGCTGGAAACAAAAACCTTAGCTATGCGTCCCGTTTTTCTTCTATTCAAACAATTAGTTCTTTCGTCTGAGCTGGAGATTATTTTTCCAAAGAAAAACATCAATTCGCAAGTTACATCGGTTAGACTGCATTCCTTAGGGGGTCTCACAGGGTTCGATATACATTAAGAGGATGCTTTTGAAGGTTCATAGGCAGACGAAGGGCTGAGAATCTTGTTTTCATTTTCTGTTATGAACATTATAGCCTGTTTGCGTTAGCTGTACTATTTTATTAGGTTAGTTCTCATTGTATGATATATTCACAGAGAAGATTTTCTATGTTTTGTGAGACGAAGTCCTGACAAATCTATTACTGTCAAAGACACGTGACAGGTCGTTTTCCACGCTTAAGTGACCAACTTCAAATAATGATATAATAGTAGCATTAGGGTGTTTGCACGGTTGTATATGCCTTATGATCCAGTTTTGGCGAAGAGAACATTTGCTCGTTGATCGTGAGAGCAAACGTTCAACTTTAAAGTCGGCGTCAATGGCCGCATTAGGGGTCTTCTCACGAATTAATATATTTTCCAAATACGGCAATGACTTAGGGATTTATAAGGAGATACCAAACTTTAGGGATGTTCTCACTGATCGATATATTTTAAGAGAATGAATTTGGGATTCTTTGGAGATTATGTCTCAGAGATTTTGTTAAGATGTAAGAGAAGTTTCAAATTTTGATAAAAATACATTTTCTCAATTTACGTATTTAGGGTTTTCGGAAATGAGGCCTCAAATGGTATCTCAGCAGATTGTATACTAAGAAATTTACTAATTCTATACTGGAAGGAATTACTTCAGTCTTTCCAAACCGACGTTTTCCTTAAGCTCTGATGTATTCTGTAGAAAAAATTGTGAGGAAGTTTCCTGACCACCAGACCTTATGACGATCTCTCCTCCGTCATTTTCAACGACGGCATCTGTGGAAGTAATGGGACTTTCTACGTCTTTGGATGCGTCAGCTGGGTTTGCTCCCATGGGGGTATTCTCACTGTTTAAAAAATTTTTCAGATAAAGATTTTGGAGCTTCGTTGGGAGATAAAGCCAAGACTGTTTTCCCGCAAGTTCCAGTTGCTGCATTTGTTGTACATTTATCATATTTGGTTTCATTAGCTGTGATACAAATATTGTTTTGAAAATTCCATCTCAATCAGATAATAAATGCGACCTGAATTTTGTTCACAACAATGCATGGACAGACGGACGGACGAGGGAACGGACGGGAAGACGGACGCATAAATCGACTTTGAAAGTGATCACACAGGGTATTCTCAGTACTGGATATACCGTCAGATAGAATTTTTGAAGATTCCTTGGGGGATAAAACCAATGGCGATTTCTTCATCATTTTCTGTTGTCTTTTCAAAACGACTTTTTTCTTAAGCCTTGATATATTCTGTAGAAAGAATTGCCTCAATCGCCCAGAGTCAAATTTTTAAATAGGAAACATTCCTTTGTGGCTGAGCAAAGATTTTTGTAATAGTTAGGAAAATTATTCAAAGACCAATTTTTAAACAAAAGAAAAAAATTTCTAGTTCCAGTGGCAAAATAAATCTAAAAGATTCGAGACCTAAAATACTGCCATTTAACAACAAAAGGGAGAATTTTTATTGACAGAGGAATTCCGGCCGTAAGACATCGGAAAGAAACTACATGGCCAATAATTTAACATTTCTAAAATCTGCCTACGACCTATATTTATTCAGTAGCCTAGTCTTTTTGTACTTCTTCAGCACGCGATTGGCATGATAATATCGCGAGAGTTTCTTTTGAGCATATTTCTCGTGGAGATATTTGAAAAATTCCTCCTGCAGAAATTTATTCAGGTTATCAGGTACGATTTCTTCATGATGTATGGTCGATAGATCGGACATGCTATCACTCGACTGATCCTCGTAGTCGGTGATGAAGGGTATGTATTCACGATGTGGCGGTCGTGGGGAGAAACATTTGGGTGGCGGCTGTGGTGGTTGGAATTCTACATCCGTATCACAATCACTTAAAATTATAACCTCACTTTCGGAATCGGAACTAATAATATGGATTTCAGAGCCTTCATTATCCCGATTGACAATGCCAATCAATTGGAGGGTATTAAATCTTTCTGTGGGCAAGATGATTTCTTGATTTTCATCGGAATTGGCTGGTGTGGCATTATTTTCGCTAACTTGGTTGGTGGTGGGGTTGTTGTTGTTGTTACTGTTGTCACTTATATCACACTGTAAGACATAGACATCATTATCACTGCTATTTAGGATTTCATGTAAATTTATCAAAAGCAAATCTTGATTGGGCGCCACTGCAGTTGTGGTGTTGGTGGTGGTATTGTTGTTGTGGGTTATTGATGCCTTATCACTTTCATTATCCTCAGGATCGGAAAGCAAAACCCCAGCTTGGCGATACATTTCCGCCAGGGCCTCTTCCACACTTAGCTCACGCTCCACAAGCAAATTTTGTGGAGTGGCATTACTACTTTCCAAGCCCATGGTTTGCATTTCCGTGGCAACTACTACTTCTAAATCCTCATCATTAGCATTAGCATTACTTTGTACAATGGTAAGATTTTTTATATTCAAGGAACTATTTAAGGCAGCCCTACAAAGGTCACTTAACTTTGGTATTACACATAGATTAGTTGAGCTAATATTTTCCTTACATTCTAGACCGGAGGCATTCTTCTGGGGGGTGTCATCATCGCTTGCATTTTCGTTTTCCTCATTGGCTGGTTCTTCGTCACTTTCTAACATCTTTTTGATATGTTCAATATCATTTGTTGATATGCTAACATTCGTTAAGCTTACCCGTTGAGGTTCAGTCTCGTTGTTTCCTTGCCGGTCCACTAGGTCGAGATCAACTTCCGTTTTGCTCTCGTCTCGTTCTTGAGCTAAACATTGTTGGGAAAGTTCTTTTTCCAAGGCCTCGAGCTCATCGATTTCGGATGATTTGCTTGGGGATTTGTTGACAGCTAAATGGCTTATGGCATATTGGAAGCCATCATTGGCTGCAGAATCTTCATTGAGATTTTCAACTTCACGACGCAGCAGCTCTTCCTCGTGGGGATCTTCGAATCCATTAAAATCGGAGCCATCATCAAAACTTGTTTGAAATTTGCAAGACAAGAAGTCATCATCGGTTGTGGCAATTTCATTAGGGGTATTTACATTGCACGATATATCTGCAGAGGGAGTTTTGGGTCGTTCATTGGGTGATGAGATCCTGGCGATTTCATTGTCACCATCAGCTGCTATGTCAGCTGAAATGTTGGAATGTTCAAGGGATATTTCGGCGGCTGGGCTTCTTTCATTAGGGGTATTCTCACGACCTGATATATCTTGATTGGGAACAAGGTCAATCCCATCGTGGCTGTTGGCATCGCCAAAAATGCTGGAACACTTAATGCCATGAGTTTCAACAGCCGGGCTACTTTCATTTGCAGGATTCACACTATTTGATACATCATAAGGTTCATCCGCTGGGCAAGTAGCACTAGGGGTGTTCACATTATTCGATATGTGTTTATACAGCGATTTTGGAGCTTCGCTCTGTGAGGAAGTTTCCTGACTACCAGACCTTATGGCGATCTCTCCTCCGTCTATTTCAACGACGGCATCTGTGGAACTAATGGGACCTTCTGCGTCTTTGGATGCATCAGCTGGGTTTGCTCCAATAGGGGTATTCACACTGCTTGATAAATCGTCATATAAAGATTTTCGAGGCTCTTTGGGAGATGAAGTACGACGGTGATGCGAAGTTAAGACAGTCTCTCCATAACTTTCAGTTGCTGCTTTTGTTGTACTGTTGAAACATTTATCATTGTTGGATTCATCAGCTGTGATACTTTCATTAGGGGTATTCTCACTGCTTGATATATCTTCAGATAAGGTTCTTGAGGTTTCCTTGGGAGATAAAACCATGGCGATTTCTTCATCATTTTCTGTTGTCTCATCTGGGGAATTGCTGGAAATCTCTGCATCAGTGTAAGCTCCAGCTGGGCTACTGTCGTTAGGGGTGTTCACACTCTTTGAAATGTCTGCAGACAGTGTTTTGGCGGATTCTATGGGAGATGAATCCCGTTTTCTGATACTATGGTATTTGGTTGCAACATCTTGCCTTGGGTTGTCGATCTCCGGCCTTTTAATTTCTTCAGACCTTGGTGGCGGCAAGGGAATATCATCCAAATCAATTTCAAATTGATCGGCAGTAAGTGGGACTTCTTTGGGCAAATCGACGCTTTCTGCGAACTTCTCTGATTCCAAGCTCTTGCTTTGATCTGCTGAAATGCCTACTAAAATTTTCTTCTTCTCCGAAATTTCTTGGGATTCAATGACCTCACTTTGATTTACAGAAGAGTTCAGCGATTCAGTGACCTCCAAAGCTATTGCAACTTTTTCCTGGGACTCCAGAATGAAATCTTGGTCCTCACTTGACTCGTCTGTGGTGGATTGGGATAAGTTAGCTTTGCTACTCTTCTTTCTACTCGAGGATCGCTTAGATTCATTATTGCATTTCGAAATATTAGTTCGTTTATTTCTTAAGGCACGATATTTTCCTTTGGTATTCCAGAAGTTCATTTCAGGACTTGTCTCACGACTGCGCAGTGGCAAGGGTGATTTTTTAAGGATTGTCTCGGTGACATTTGGGCTGGATTTAGCAATGTTCTCTTCAATTTTGCTCTCTTCAGTTTCTGGCAGATGATCGGAAACTGAGACAGTATTGGGAACTTCAAGATCTGTAGACGAAATGACCTCCCTTTCGTCGTGTAGGGACTTTTGTGGATCTTCAACACCATGTGTTATATTCGAGATTTCTTTGAGACTCATTGGATCCTTATCTGCTGCTTTCTCCTTGGGTGGAGACAGTTGTGGATCTTCAAGGCCACCAGTAACTTTTGCGATTGCCTTGGGACTCACTGTTTCCTCCAACTCGGTCAAATTGTCTTTGTTGGTGAAAAACTCTTCCGACGTTATATGTCCTTCAACAGACTCTGAGATTTCCTGATTGATATTAACTTCTGAGTCGCTGGGTTCTTCAGCCAGCTCGGAAACTTCGGTTTCTCTTGGTTCCTCAGCAATTATTATTTCTTTCTGAACCTCTGAATCCTTTGGTCTTTCCGAAGACTGTGGGAATTCTTCAAAAGTACTATCTTCTGTTTGGATTGCTTCTGCAAGTTTCTCTGTCAACTCAGCATTGCTTTCCACTTCTTTCTCCGTTGCCTCGTTAGGAATCTTTGGGAGTTCAGGTTGGACTTTAAGTTCTGACTCCGTTGTTTCTTCAATAAACTCTGACGATCCCGCACTGGAAGCGACAACCTCGTCTGGCTGTTTTTCTGTCTGTATTTCTTCTGAATCCTCTTGAATTTGACTCGGAGAATAAATTTCTTCTGTTGTTTTTGGAGAGTCACCCGTAGAACCTTCTTCTTGAGTTGGAAGATTATCCTTCCCAAACTTATCCTTTGTTTCTTGCTGACGGGTTTCCTGCGATAATGATTCTTTCGTGAGAAGAACTTCTTTCGACTCCTGAGACGAATTACTTTCGATGTCCAAGGATTTCCCTTCATCGCAATTGGCAGAAGTTGAGGAAATGAAAACGTCATTACAATTCTCAACAAAATCTATGGCTGTGCAAGGAGAGTCATTAATAGCTCTCTCTTGGGATTCATACTTTGTGAAACTTGCTGCTGGAATTTGGGAAGCCGCTGTTTCCATAACTTCAATTTTAGTAGTCGAAGTAGAGTCATCTAAGAAGGCTGACTGAGAAAGGCTTGCATCTTGGATTGAGAATACCTCTTTCTGGGAATCTTGAGGTTCAAATTCATCATTGTTTGGAGAGTCCTCTTTTGAATTTGATACTGTGCACGTGTCAAACTGAATATCTAATACAATTTTGGGATCGTCGGAACTTTCAACAATGCCACTGATTTCAGTTTCGACTTCTGGATCAAGGTTCAGTGAATTTGTTTCCGTATTCACGACTTCCCCAGGCTCCGCGGTTGATTTATCGGTATCAACTTCTCCATCAAAATCCACTGAATATATTGGCTTCTCTATATTCTCGTTTTCGAGCGGCTCCTGCAGGGACTTCAAGGCATCAATTTCAGGAGAAATTTGCTCCGATTTCGTTTGTGGTTCCACTGCGATATCCTGTAACATTTCTTGTTTGAGATCAGCACTGAGATTTTCTTGCCCCAATATTTCCTCGGCCGTGCTTTCAATAATGGAATTAGTCCTTTCCTTTTCGAGTAGGGTTACAGATTGAGGTGTGGAAGGATTAGAACATGTCGGAACGTTTTCTCTTTCATCCGGAACTGAGAGATCGTCATCAACATTATTACTTATTTTTCTGTGGCTAATTTCAGCATCCACATCCACCGAGGTCGAGGAAGATTTTGAAAACTCTGATACAACTTCATCAGCTTGAGTTGAGAATTTTGGACCATTTATCCCAATTTTGGCGACACTAACACAATCTTCTTCCTGAGAGCTTTCGCAACATTTCGGCAAGTCAAGAGCATCACTCTTGGGTTCAATATTCAATTTGTCTGGGGCATCTTCTTCGGTCTTTCCCTTGGGTGACAACGTGCTCTCCGAATCAGAAGATGAATCTGAAGATTGAGACGAACTGTCGCTTTCATGATCCAGGACAGTATTCTCTTCAAGCACTCTTTTCGGAGACGAAGCATCGCTTGACGATGAATCGGAAGAACTTTGAGATGAAGTGTCACTTTCATTGTCTGAGATTTTGCTTCCTTCTAGCCTTGGTGAGGAAATGTCATCCGAATTGGGTATTAAGTTCGAATATGAATCCAATTTTTCATTGTCGTGATCTGAGACAGTATCATCTTCGACATTGCTTTCCCTTTTTGGGGTTACTGGGGAAACTGCATCTGTTTCTCTATTTTCTAATAGTCCCTGGAAACTCTGTCTATCCAAATCATTACCGGTCGGATCAACTCTCTTATGTAGATCCATGGTTTCCAGTTCATCGTCAGAGCGACTTGCGTCCGATGACTCGGAAGAAGTCGTTGAATCATCGCTTAGATCTGCTTGACTTTGCGGTACTGGAGTGGGGCTCCGGATGGCTTTCAGAGATTTTTGTTGTTCTTCCCTTATTTCTAGATCTGGGATGAGATTCTCAGTTCCCTCCGGAACTTTGTCATTGGTCTTAATCGAATCCATTGGTTGTGAAATCGACGATATTTCGTTGATGGGGTCCATTGACTCTGAAGATGTCGTTGAATCATTGCTAAGTTCGACGTGTCTCTCCAATTCTGAAGTGGGACTAGCGAGACTCTCTGGAGTTTTTTGTTGTTCCTGTGCCATTTCCAGTTCCGGAAGGGGACTCCTAATCCTTTCCGATGTTTCCTGTGGTTCTTTACCGATCTCAATACAATTTTCGGGTTGTTGAATCGATGATAATTTGTTGATGGAGTCCATTGACTCCGAAGATGTCGTTAAATCATTGCTAAGTTCGACATGCCTCTCCATTTCTGAAGTGGGACTATCGATTCTCTCTGGAGTTTTTTGTTGGTCCTCTGTCGTTTTCAGTTCCAGAATGGGACTCCAAATTCTTTCTGATGTCTCCTGTTGTTCTCTATCGATCGCGACACAATTCTCCAACTGTGGAATCGATGGTAGTTGGTTGATGGATTCTGGCGACTCAGAAGATGCCATTGAATCCATGCTAAGATCAACATGGCTTTCCATTTCTGAAGTGGGATTTCTGATGCTCTCAGGAGTTTGTTGTTGTTCCTCTATCGCTTCCATTTCTGAAGTGGGACTGGCGATACTCTTTGGAGTTTTTTGTTGTTCCTCTGTCACTTCCAGTTCCGTAGTGGGACTTGCAATTCTCTCTGATGTCTTTTGTTGTTCTCTGTCGATCTCGACACAATTCTCTGACTGTGGAATCGATGGTAGTTGGTTGATGGAATCTGTCGACTCAGAAGATGTCGATGAATCATTGCTGAGATCAACATGGTTTTCTATTTCTGGAGTGGGACTTCTGATAGTTCCAGGAGTTTGTTGTTGTTCCTCTCTCGGTTCCAGTTCCGGAATGGGGCTTTCAATTCTCTCCGGCGTATTTTTTTGTATCTCATTGGTCTCAAGAGAATTCTTTGGATGTTTGTCGCATGAAGCCGTAAAGTCTTCATTTTGAAATTCTGAAGTCTTGTTCGAGGTTGGCTTTAGAGCTTCGCCAAAAAGGAAATTCTCTCTTATTTGGTCGGTTATGGTTGATATTTCGCTTTGATCACGATTTCCCGTGGAAGTTTCTTCTTGGCACTCATGCGCGAACACCGAAGTTTTCTTTGTGTCGGGCTCTAAGATTTCCCCCAGAAGACTATATTCTCTTGATTTTTCCGCTAATGTTGAGCCTTTCTCACAATTTTGATTTCCTGTGGAACATTTAACTTCCTGGACGTTTGGTCTAATGTCTTTGGAAAACAGATCCCCCAGATCTGCTATAACTGAACCCTTCAACACAGAACTGTCAGCAGTAGGTGAATGTGCGGCATCTTCCAAGTTGGAATGAACGAGGCTAACTTCGGAACCAGATTTTGAGCAGGGTTCCATGATATGTGCCAAGGTTTTATCTGAGCTTTGTAGTTCCAAATTATGGTGCTCCAAAGGATTTAATGGGATACTTATCTTGGAGATAGACCCTAAGTTCTCACAAGAAGTTGGAGTTTGAGATTCATTGTCATTTCCTGTTTGAAGATCCATTTCGGCACCTTGAGTCTTCTGATTTTCTTTGGCGTCGATTGATCCGGGAATCGTTTCTTTCAGACTGTCACAATTCTCAACTTCTTTTAGCAGTAGGCCCAAGGAGATTTTAAGCGATTCATCCAAAGCTTCTACTGGAATTTCTGGCGTCTTGGCCACCAAATTAAATTGGGATTCATCTTCATTACCAAACAGAGGTTCATTGGCGTCATCGACGCTGGATGGCCGTGATTCGTTATCTGACAAATCTCTCAATTTAACGGGAGTAATTGGTTTGGAAATCACATCGTCTTCGGATTCTAAATCTTCGTCGGATGTACTGTCGGCGGTTATGTCCACAATGTTTTCGGAATTTACTACTTCAGATGCGGTACGGGAGAACTTATCTCTGGATCCCTGATTGTTTCGAACATTTAGATCTTCTTCGCCGTCTGACTCTTCTGAAGATGATGAGTCTTCTGAAAGTTCTATGATCTCTTGCTTCTCTGGATTGCAGGAACTATCAGCGCTTTCAGGGTTATCCATTGAAGAGCTGTTTGTTGTTGAGACAGGAACAAGGGAACTTTGAGGTGTTTGATCCTGATTTTTGGTGATTGATCCATCGACTGTGATATCTAAAGGTAGGATGGATAGATCCGGATGTTTGGCGATTGTTTCATCGATAAAGACACCTTCATTTTGAAATTGTTGAACTTGATTTTCGGTTGCAGATTCATCGCATGGGATATCCAACGGTACAACAGATGGATCGGAATTTTTGGTGAGAGGATCATCAAAGTTAAGACCAGCTTGGCTCTTACTCCCGCTTGGGGACAATACAGCAGAATTTTCATCATTACCTTGAGGGCTCCCTAGATAACTTTCGTTAACACTTATTACAACCGGAGATTTGCAAGCAGCGTCCCGCTTTTCTTCAATGTTGTTGAGCGTAGAAGCAGGTTCGATGATCTGCTCTCGACTCTGGGGTTTAATATTTTCCAAACCGCTTTCTTCGGAACTCACATGAGCCTGAAAATCCAATGGCTCTTTCGATTCCCTGGCATTATAATTGGGACTATGATGGCAGTCTTCCACAGGGGTTTGTAGGGGAGATAGTTGCCTTGATAGATCCAAAGGTGCCTCCTCATTCTCCACCAAATTATCCTCACATTTAGCATGGACGAGATCTGTTTCAGGAACCAACGACGTGGCTAGTACCGATGATCTGGACAATTGATCCTCATCCTCATTGCTGCGCATTTGCAGCTCCCTTTCCTCACTTGCTCGGGAACTTCTGGCGGGCGTTGGGCTCTTTGGTGTAGCTAGTGTACTAGAAATGAATTTGTCTTGAGGTATTTCTGGATTTTCCAACTTTGGACTTGAAGCCACCACTTCTCGAACATCAGATTCTTCGCTAAATTTCGAATCTTCATTGAGATCGGCCGGTGTTGGATTAAATTCTTTTAGCATTCCTTTGGTTTTATATATATCGCCTGTTTCCGTTTTCATCTTTTGCGTTTCATGGATTTTGGAAAGTTTCTCGCATTTTTCCACAACCTTGCGTAGAGTCTTCAGTGTCTCATTCTCGGGCTCAGCATCCGTATCCGAATCGCTGGCACTTGAGCTATGACTTTCATCTCTTTCCTCATCGGAATTTTCCGAACTGGAAGAGGATGAATTACTTGTGTCTGATTCCGAATCACTTGACTCTTCCGAATCGGATTTGTTGGGCGAAACTTTGGATACGGTAAAAGTTTTGTTGATGTACGAACTTGCCGATTCCTTGGGTTCGCTCCCCTCTGGATTGGCGGTGACATGTTTGCGTATAACCGTGGTGGTCTGTGCCTTTATCCTTAGAATTATGGGAGGATTTTTTGCGGACTTTTCTTTGACTTTTTGGGATTTTTCGTCGGATGATGTTTGGGGTTTAGGAGAGTTGGAGTTCTCCTCACTTTGTTGGGATTTACCTTTGGCTTTTCGTATGACTGTGGTCTGCAAGGCTTGTGGACTTGCTGCATCTAAATCTGGACGATCGTAGCACTTTTTCTTTACCTCAAAATCGTGATCGGAGGGCTTTGTTTCAATTTTCCTTATCACACTGGTTGCCCGGGGTGAATCAATGGGTTTGGGTGAGGGTTGGTCTGGTTCTTCTCGGGGTTCAGAGTTGGCCGGCTGAACCATAAGTTGTGCGGGTGATTCCTCTTTATTTGGGTAGCTGTTCACAATTTTTATGACGGGATTCCTTTGTTCCGGAAACATATCTTTGGGAGCGGGATGTTCACTTGCAGAATTGATGGGAATTAGGTCTTCCTGTTGTGGGATTTCCCTGGTTATTTCATTTGTGAGGGTGGGCTTATCTTCCTCCGAATTTGGTATCTTTGGTTGAGCGGAGATGGAATCAATTGCTTGAAAACTAGGATTGAATGTTTCCACATCCGGCTTTGTGGATTGGATTACGTTGGAACAACTTTCCGTTAAAGTCACGGTGGTGAGATCTGCTTTACGTATTACTCCTCCCGTTGAGGAACTCAGATTCTCCCGAAAATCCTTCTGGGCCAGTTCCTGTTCCAAAATTTGTGCGGCCAGTTGTTCTTCGGCGATCATGGTTTCCTCTTCCGGCTTCGTTACATCACTAACTTCTCCGGGAAGTTCTGGTATCAATACCACCTTGCCCTCGGACAAATCTTCCACTTCCTTGGCCACAATAATCTCTTCGGTACTTGCCAAATTTTTAATTTCCTCATCGGATAATTTTACAACATCCGTTTGAAAATTATTTACATCCCCGATGGCAGCTGCAGCGGCAGCATCCACCTCCTGGGATTCCATGAGGCTACGTATAACCTCACAAGTTTCACAGCTGGGATCAGGGCAAATATGTTTCTCTTCCGAGGCCGTGCAATCCTCTTCCATCTCTTCTTCTTCCATTTCCATGGTGCTGATCACAAAACGTTCCCGAAAATCTTCGGAGTTGATAACTCCCAATACCAAAGTTTTCAGAGGGAGAGGTCTAAGCTCTTCATCCCCCGCCTCCGGACTTGCTTGCATGGAATAGTTTTTAATGGATTGCCTCTTGATCAGCGGCAAATGTTTTTCCTTTAAATCGGCCATATAATCCCTTACCATCTGGCAACGATGCTGCGGATAACGGCGTATATTTTGCATGGCTTTGTAGTAGAATGATGAGGGTTTCCTCCTACGCTTGGGCGCCATTTTATTCGAGGCATTACTCGAGGTTCTGTTGCGTGATTTTTTTGTGTAGACCTGGGGAAAATTTGATTCTTTCGGTGAGTTCGGAGCTTCATTGCGGGATTTTTTATTATCCTGCATGGCCAGATCTTCCGTGGGTTTCTTGGAATTCTCATCGCGCATTTTCCGTTTACGTTTATAGAACTTCGAAAAGTCTTGGACTTTTTGTTCAATATCTTTGTCGGCTTTGCTGAGATTTTCACAGCTGGTGGAGATTTTATTGATAAAGGTCTCGTATTCCTTTTCGAATAGTGAGGATTCATTGGAATGGCGACTGCAGCCACTGTCATAACCTTCGGCATCGTTGGATACGGAGGTGGCAGATGGACGTGTTGCTGATGACGCCGGAGGGACGTTGTTTGTTTTGGCATTTTCCAAATTTAAATCCTCAAATGTTAGTTGGGGATTTTCCTCGGGCGGAGTTATGTCGCTTTTGGGGGTTTCCCCAGGCACAACCACGTTGTTGTGTTGGCTGGGTTTCACAATTACCGAATCCTCACCAGTTTTGCGCTGCAATTGCTGCAGCTGATCCAGTTCCTTTTCCACATCAAAATTATCCAAACTCAATGCGGTGGGGTTGGCGCTTTCGTTGGGTGCCACTTGAGCCCCTGTTGCTGTGGTTAAATTATTTAAAGTGGATTTTTCCATATCACTGACGTTGGGCGCCACTTGAACATCGGCTATTGGTCCAAAAGTATTTACATTTGAGGACTTTTCTATGTCCACAATAATATCTGGCAAGTTGGCATATTGCTGGGCATACATATCCTCGGGTAATGTGCTGACGGAGGACTGGGGAACCTCCGCTGCCTTAAGGGGTTTCTCCTGAAGCAAGTTGGTCGTGTCGTCATGAGAGCTCTCAACATTGACATTTTGCAACATCTCATTGATCACCCCGGATCCTTGTTGTTGATCAAAGGCCATAAGTTCTTCATTACCCGTCGCATAATCATCCTCATCATCATTCCAATTGGCAATGAAGTCACGTAGGCTTAAATTTTTGGTAGAATCATCTGAGGCTGGTTTGGATTGATTATCGGCGGCAGCCTCATGGCCATATGCCGCCGTCGAATCATATTCATTAAAGCTAGTTGTTGTTTCGGAGCTGTTCAACAGCAAATCTCCCGTTGAATGGTGATGACTGGCTCCGCCATAGTTTGGATGAGCATTTTCTCTGTGTCCCGTTTGCTCTGGGCGATAATAATCACCTGGAGGCGTTTGCGTCACGGGTTTTCGATAATCCAATAAGGCACGTTTGGCCGTTGACACGGCATAATTTGTGGCTGCCATTTCGGCGGCCGCTCCTCCAAGACCCATGGCGGCCGAGTTGGAGTTGGAGATTGGTTCATGCAGGTAACTATCGTAGGAGGTGGTGAGATCATTCGTATAGCCTGAGCCATGGGGATCATGAGCAATTAACGGAACCGCCGGTTGTTGTCCATGAGCTGGATGGTGGGGCTGGGGGTTGCTGGTGTAGAGTTGTTGATTTCCCGGCACCGGGGGCACCGCAGCACCATATTGATAGCCCGTCGGATGCCGATGGTGACTTAGGTGTGTATGAGTCGACGGATTGGCAGTTGCGGCATCGTAGTGATGTGTACCCAGATAGAGATCATTTGGAGTTTTCAGTTTATTAACACTTAAGGGAGGATAGTCTAAACCACTTGCCGGATATTTGGAGGCAGGCTGATTCATGTGCGACTGCTGGTTGGGATAGGCAGCTGTTAGTTGAGATAAATTCCCCATTGGTTGGCCATGGGTTATCCTTCCTGTGGGTGGTGGTGGTGGTACTGCCGCCGTCGGAGGATAGTAACAGTTTTGTGTTTGATAAGGCGGCTGGGGACAACAGGGTTGCCGTGCCGCTGCGGCAGGATTTGTGCTGTAGTAGGGATTCACACTGCCATGCATGCCGGCATGAGGAACATGAGAATGGGGTGGTGGTGGCCCAGCGGCAGTTGGGTTATGGCCACCTCCGGGCCACAAATGGTGATGATGTCTCGTTGCCGGCGAACTGACATAGGCATTTTGTTGATAGGGCGGAGGTGGAGCGGCAGCGGGATATTTGTCATATTTCATGGCATATTTATCGGCTGTCATATAGTAGGGATCCCTGTGGCTGGTGTTGGCCGGCGCCAAATAACTGGCATGTGTGGGTGCCACAGTGGCTGTGGGCAAGTGGCCAGCCGCCGTGGGTGGAGGTGCCGTTCCACCTGCCACTGCTGCGGTTGTCCGGCTATTTCCTCCCGCCGCATAATCCATACCCCAGTGCCATGTTGACGAATTGAGCGTAGGAGCCGTGGCACTGGACTTTCGATAAACCGCATCCAGAGATGAGGATTCGTAGCCTAAAGCCGTTGGATATGCCGTTGAGGGATAAATATACCCTGCATTGGGCGCCAGCATAGAAGATGCACCATGTTGAGCCATTGAACCGCCATAAAAACTATTCGCATTGTGGTACAGAGATTTAGCCGGCGTGGAACCATAACTCCCCGTCTCCTTTAGTTGAGATTTTGCTGCGGCATAGTACTTCTGTTGCTGATGATAGGCGGCGGCCGAGGCATTGGGAAAATTGCCAAACTGATCATGATGATAGTCTAGAGGCATTTTGTGCTTTTGCAACTCGGCATAATAGGAGCTGGCACTGGCCGTTTGGGCCTGGGCCAAGGGTTGGGCATAGAAGGGTGTGGCTGCCGCCTGGGGTTTAGTTGTGGCCACCGAGGAGGTGGGATTGCCAGATGATGAGGATGAGGACGACATTGAACCCAGTAGTGATGTAGATGAACGAGATTTTGATGCGGACAAATTGTTGGAGCCAGAGGAGGTCGAGGCATTGGAGGCAGCTGAGGCGGATGTAGATCCAAATGGTTGACTGTGTTTGTTGGCTGTCGTGTCATTTTGATAACTTCCCAAATGACCCGATGAGGATCGCTGACGTTCATAGGGAATGGCTGTGGGACCTACCGACTTATAACTATGACCCATAGACTGTTGATAAGGTGTGAGGCTATTCGATTGCAAGGTGGGATCAAAGTTACCCGAACTACTAGTACTACTGGCGCCCAAACCATAAGCCGTTGCTGCAGTTCCTGGGTGGATCTGTTGCTGCTGCGTCAGCAGAGAGCTGTCCTGTTGATATTGCTGATTATAGTCATAGACCGTCGGATAGGAGTAGGACTGGGATCTTTGGGAATGTTGTAATTGTGGCTGCAGCTGATGTTGTTGCAATGACTGGTGTTGCTGGTGGTTTGAAAAATTCGTTTGGGAATGTTGTGGCACTGCTGGCTGGCCCAGATGCTGAGAGGCGGAATTTAACTGATATTGTGGTTGTTGTTGTTGCTGGTGTTGAGCGGAATAATTTTGCGTGTTGTTCGCCTGATGGTTTATAGCTTCACTGTAAAACGGCGTTACTGTGGCCACCGTAGCAACGGGTATTATGGGTTCCGCAATGGCGACCGGTGTTGTCGGAGTGCCGTGACTTTCATAACTGTTGGTCGGTGTGGCCGATGTGCTGCCATAACCACTGCTGTTGCTGCTTGTGCTGCTGTTACTGCTACCGCCACCGGCAATGTTACCGCCACTCCCCGCACTGCCATGACCAATAATTAGGCTACCACTACTGCTGTTGCTGCTGCTACTGCTACTATTGCTTGCCGAGCTAATGATATTGCTGTGTACTAAACTACTGTGATGATGGTGGTGATGGTCATGGTGGCCGCCCACACCCGCACCTACGTTGCCGTGGCTCTGATTGCCATGGATGATAACATTTGCGGATGGCGATGATGACGCTGGCACTGGCGATGATGTCGTTTGGTTGGCGGCTGCAACAATTGATGATACTGCTGCTACCGCACCACCAGCTGTATCCATTATTTGTTTCACGGAATCTGCTCCAGATTTGTTTTGATTGTTGCTGCTGTTGCTGTTGTTGTTGTTCTCCTATTTTTTAAGGCCATACATTTGGGTGGTGTTCAATTTTCTGATCTGAAATCAAAGATAAGGGAGGGAAATTAAAAAAATTAGAAATATTTGGAAATCATGCGTTGTAAATTAACTAGAAATTGGGATTCAAAATAAAATAAGATCGAAATATTTTTCAAATTGCTATTTTTGAAGGCAATTTTTTTTAAATTTCATGGATAATTAGAATTTATAAAAATCAGTAAAAAAAATATTCTAAATTGATTTTTAAAATATTTGTTTTTCAATAAAAATTTGCCAATTTTAGTGTCATATCAAAAAATCGCTTACAAAGTCCAAACACGGACAAATAATACCCAGATTTATAAGTAGGGCGTTTATTGAGTTGGAATGCTTCTACGCCTAGCAGGAGGTAACTTTAATCATCAAAAACCTATTTCTATGGAAATTAATGAGTGATACACATTTGAAGAACACTAACCATTTGATTGGAAATTATGACTAAAATGATCAAAATATCGAAAACCAGGAGGTACCGGTGCCCAGTGTTAGTGCCGAAAGTAGGACCAATATTGTCCGTTTTAACACCAACAATAGGTGCATTGCCAAAACAATATAGATGTCGGAGCTTATTAGAGCGACAGTATTTATACCCTCCACCATAGTATGGAGGGTATATTAAGTTTGTCATTCCGTTTGTAACACCTCGAAATATACATTTTAGACCCCACAAAGTATATATTCTCGATCAGCATAAAATTCAATGTCGATTTAGCGATGTCCGTCCGCTGCCCGCCTGTGGAAAAACTCTAACTTCGGAACGAATTGAAGTAGATTGATAAAATTTTACTCAAATGTATATTATGTCATCAGGACTTTTGGTATTGAGAATTTACCATGTAGGTCCACGTTTTGGTATAGCCTCATACAACGGTACCTCCCGATATTCGGTATTTTGATAATTTTAGTGACATTATTCATCAGAATTGTTTCAATTTTGGAATTTGAAGTTCGTAATAGATACTGCAGCCTAAAACAAAAAAAAAAATTGTCTGTGCAAGTTAACATTTTGTTATAGCCCCCATATAACGGTACCTCCCGATGTTCGGTATTTTGATGATTTTAGCTACATTATTCATCGATTTTTTTTTAGTTTCGCATTTGAATATTGTAATGGCTTATGACAAAAGTTACCTATGCAGGTCCATGTTGTCATATAGACCCTAATATGAAAGCTACATTCGGTTTTTTTAAGATTTTAACAGAATTTTTAACGGATTTTATTGTTTTTGAGATTTGCCAAATTCGTTCCAAATGGTGGAAGATATTCAAAGTTCTGCTCGGCCGAACTTACAGCTTTTTCAATTGTTTTTTATACACTCAGCCATATGGCTATAGAGGGTATATATCATTTGATACGTTTGTCTGACTGTCTGATGTACACGATAACTCTCGAAGGGAGTATACGATTTGATGCAACCATGGTACATAGTAATATTATCGTCAAACTTAGATCGAGTTCAGAGATGGGCAATATCGGTCCACTCCTTCTGGAACCTCTCCCACAAATGGTTGAAATTTTCAAAAAAAAATATTTTACTGCACAGAAAGATAAAGAATAATCCGATTTTGGTTTAATTTTACAAGTCCTCATTTTTTCATCAGTGCAGCTATGAAAATGGGTAAGATCGGTCCATCAAGTACATTCATCAAAAGGGGCGAAATTTTCAAAATAGACGTTTTACTGCACATACAGAGAATAATCCGATTTTGCTCAACCTTTGCAAATCATAATATTTGCGTCTGTTCTAGGTCAGGTACCTCACCCACAAAGGGTAAATATTTTGATTGTCTTCAAACTTCACACATCCCAAAATTTATATTAACCCAAGGCCTGGTGTTAAGATGGACAATATCGGTCTACTCCTTCTAGTATCTCCCCCCACAAAGAGTAGAAAATATTGAATATCCATGAAGCTTATAATACGCGAAATTAATATTAGATTCTATTGAGACTTGGTATATTTCAATATTTCCATCAACACAAGATTTGTTATAAAGATGGTAGAGATCGGACCATTCCTTCTGGTACCCACCACAAGGGGTCAAAGTTTTGGATAACCAAAACGATCATAAAATCCGAAATAAGCATCTCACTCTCTTCAAATTTCACATATCCCATTATTTTTACTAACACAAGATATGATATGAAGATGGGATACATAGGACCACTTCTTCTAGTACCTCCTCCACAAAGGATCAAAATTTTGAATATGCATTAAGCTCATAAAACGTGAAATCAACATCCGATACCATTCAGACTTGGTACATCTCAATATTTCTATCAACACAAGATCTGTTATAAAGATGGTAGGGATCGGATCATTCCTTCTGGTACCTCTGGTCAACGTTTTGAATAAAATCCGAAATAAGCATCTGACTCTCTTCAAATTTCGCATATCCCATTATTTCTACCAACACAAGATCTACTGTGTAGATGGAATATATCGGTCCACTCTTTATAGTATCTCCCCCACAAATTTTCAAATGCGGAATATCCATGAAGCTCATAAAAGGCGAAGTTAACATCCGATTCCAGTCAGACTTGGTACATCTCTTAATTTCTATCAACACAAAATCTGCTATAAAGATGGAAGATATCGGACCATTCCTTCTGGTACCTCTCCCACATAGGGTTCAAGATCTTGAACAACAAAACGCTCAAAGAAAGCGAAAAAAGGATCCATCTCTCTTCAAAGCTCACACATACAAGCATTTTTGGTAACACAAGATCTGTTGTGAACCAACAACCTTGCTTTCCATAATACTTCAGACAAAATAGTCGAACGGATTGGCATCCGGAGATTTTGGTGGCCATTGTGCGCTGGAAATGAAGCGAGGAACCACATTTTGTAACCATTCGCAAAATATTTAGGGGTTCAAATGAACCAAAAACAAAAAAAAATCTTGGAATCCCAATCGACACGCTTGAGAAGAGAGTTAAGGACAGGGAAGAATTCTAGCATTTTGGATGACCATTATATTTAGCTGTAATATGGACCACAACAACTAACAGCACGACGGAGTGCGTAAATGTCCCTGGTCAAAATTCTAAGGGTAATATCTGGGCAGTGCTCCGTGACATAATTTCAGAAGCGAAATCTTCCAATATGGATTTGGACATAAGGGGGCTTATAACATATTTTAGTGTTGTAGGGTATCACATGGTAGGCCCCACACGACTATAGCCTTTGCTTACTAGGTTTTTAAATGAATATTGAAAAATCTGCGCTTTTGCTCCGGAAATTTTAAAAAGTCTGGAGTCTTTAAAAATTCACTTTATTTTGCAAAGTTCTTCTCAATAACAATTCTTAAAGGACCCACTATTTTTGAATAAGAGATTCAAAAAAAAAAACAAAAAAAAATCTGAGGAAATCTCCAGGATATCTCCAGGATATCTTGTTTTTTTTTATAAATTGAATTTAAAATTATTTTTTTTTCAAAAACCACTGGGTTATCCTTTAAGGTATAATACAATATTTTATATATCCCATTATTTTTAATAATTTATTTTACTGTTTTTTGTTTCTTTTTTATATAAATTTTTGTGTATCACAATTAATTTTTCATGAAACTATTTCTCTACCAAATTATTTATTTTTAAACTTTCCATTTCTCCACTTTAAATATTTTATTAACCACATATATTTTTTTATCCACAACAACTCACTCTCTGATTTAATTGCGCGGTTTTTTATTTTTGTTTATTATCCGAACATGTCCTTTCAAACAGTTTTAAACAAATAACTGTTTGGCTGGTTATTGAAAACAACAGCAAAAAAGGAGCAACAACCATTGACTTGGGTAAAGAAACCCTGAAACGAATAAAAACTGGAAAAACTCTCACTAAAAATACAAAAAGAAAAAAAAAAAACAAAAGTGAAAAATATGAAAAACCCCTGAGTCCGCCAAGAGACAACAGTAATAACAAATAAAAAAACAACCAACTACAACATTGTGGAAAAAACTGTCATTAGAAGCAATGGGGGGAGCAAGGAGCGAGCGTATTAAAAACAAATGGTTTCTAGGGTTTCACCTCCCCTCTTCCCCACAGAAAAAAAAAACAAATTCAAATGCAATTTTATTATAGTGACTGAATATTCTACTACTACTACTATCAACCATAAAAGCTCTACTGTTTTTATGGAACGTGGTCATATTACAAAACAGCTGAGTGAGTGTGTGTGAGTATGCATGTGGGGGTGTCTTGTGGTTATTACCTTTCCATGGCATATCTAAAACAAATCCTCATTAAATATTAATAATTAAATGTCATTTTGAGTTTTATGTTTCTCACCATGGTTCTAGTGGTGCTAGTGGCAACTTTTTCTTTAGGTTTACCTGAAATCCATCAAAGTTTCACCCCATGCCCGGTAGTTTCATTCTATTTCATGCTTACCAGGTCACTCAGTCATATCCTCATTCATTTATTCATAGACAGACTGGCCATCGTTGTCTGTCTATGCGGCAGTCAGACAGTCTGATTGTATGGGAAATCACCAGCACTCCCCCAACCCACTCTTCACCTAATATTTACAAGCGATGGCATACAAGTGTAATAGGGATTGCCGAAAACGGGGAAACACGAGTGCTTATGTTTATGAAGTGTAATCAATAATTCCCTCAATACCGATAAGTCCCCAGGTGCTAAGGCTTTTTTAGGTTGAATAAAAAAGTGGATTTTCATAAAAGATTTCCAGACTAAATGTCATGGCCTTTTTTATATTTTTCATGTCCCGGTCAAGAATATTGGATTTTTTAAAAATTTTTCCAGCTAAAAACTAATTGTGGAATTTAAAAAAAATATTTCTAATGTCCCATATAAACTGTAGATTTTTAAGAGTATTTATGGACTACAATTTCCGATTTTTGAAAAAAGTACTTTTGAGGACTTTTTGAACAAAAATTATGATTTTTTTTAAAGAGCTCAAATAATTCCTGGTGGGAAATCTTGAATTTTTTCGTATATATTTTCAAGGTCTTGCCGAAGGATTTTCGAAGATATTTTTTCAGAAAACTTCTGACTGAACATTGAAAGAAAATTGAATTTTAACGACAATTTTTTCAAAGTCACAGCCAATGTTTTTAAGAAACTTTTCAAAAAATACCAAATATTTTTTTTAGAATTTTTTCACGAAAATCATTGAATTCCTTTGAAATTTTTCAATGACCTTCTGACCGAAAATCTCGATCTTAAAAAATGTTTTTTAATTTTTAAAAATTTTCTTGTAAATAATCGTGTAGGATACTTTTCAAGGACCTCTTTACAGAAAATCGTGAATTTTTCGAGAATTTTTTTTAACACCACTAACAAAAAATCTTTAATTTCTTACGAAATATTTTCAAAAGCCTCCTAACCGAAAATTGTGTATTTTAGAAGGATATTAAGGACACTTTTTTAACACCACTCACAAAAAAACTTTAATTTCTTACGAAATGTTGTCAAAAACCTCTTAATCGAAAATCGTGTATTTAAAAAAATATATTTTTATTACCGAAGAAATAAATAGATCGTGGATTTTTTTAAAAAAAAATCGGGGATTTTTAATTACACTTTTAACCCAAAATTGGGGTTTTTCAAAAATTCCGAAGATTTTTGTAGAATTTTTCAAGGGCCCTTTGACTGGAAATCGTTAAATCCTTATAAAATTTTTCATCTAACCTTCTGACCGAAAATCGTAGTTTTAAAAAATAGTTTTTAAGGTATATATTTTTAAAGATTCCCTCGTCAAAAATCGTGTATTTAAGAATATTTTTAAAGGACCTCTAGAATTTTTTAAGAAATGTTTTCAATGACTTGCAGATCGAAAATCGCGGACCTAAAGAAATATTTTAAGGACTCCTCGGTAGTAAATAAATAGTTGATTTTTAAAGATATTTTTAAAGAATTTGTTGGTAAAAAATCGGGGTTTTTTTATGTTTAATTTCCAATGACCCTTTTGATCCAAAATTATGTATTTTGGTGAATTTTTTCAAGGATCAAGGGACTAAACATTTTCCGTGACATCCTTCCGAAAGACTTGAATTTTAAAGGGTATTTTCAAGGACTCTCCGACAATGAGTAAATCATGGATTTTTAAGAATATTTTTAAGATTTCCAAAGAAACAATTTCAATGTTTTGTAGGATTTTTTAAGGACGGTTTGACCTGAAACTGTATTTTTTGGATATTACTTTTTAAATCTTCTTGACTAAATATGCGATTGCATGACAAAAATATCAGAGATTTTTAAGAAGTTTTTTCTTGATTAGATTTTTAGAGAATTTTTTTAAGGATTTCCTGAACGAAAATCAAGGGTTTTGAGTAATTCTTTCAGAGATTTCTTCAGAATATTTTTACAAGGACTTCCCGGAACAAAGTCGTGTATTTGATTAAAAATCCTGGATCTTTTAAAATATTTTTTCATGTCTTCCTCATCGGATATCGTTTTTTTCTAAAAAAAAATCAGTGTCCTTTAGGCCAAACGTCCCAAATGTTTGAGAATATTGTAGTCAACATCGTCGATTAATATTAATATTTTACAAGGCATTCCTGGACCAAAATCGCACACTTTTAGTAATTTGACCCAATTTTTTTTTCAACCCAAATTTTTAACGAAATATATCATTTTTCAAAATTTTTTTCATTGGGCTCTTGCCAGAAATTTGTAGATATAATAATTTATATATTATAAGAATTTTTTAAAAATATTTTTTCAAGAAAACTCCTGACCTATAATTTTGGAAAAAGTCCGAAATGGTTTTTCTTTCAATAGCAATTTTCCAAAATCCTGACACAAAATTGTGGTTTCTTTTTAATATTTCAATGGCCTTCTGAAAATCGTGAAAATAGTAAGGCAAATATTTCATGAACCTTCTGACAGAACATTTTATCGAAAATTTGGGATTTTTTTTTAGAATTTTTTAAAGAATCTTCTCACGGAAAATCGAAGATTGTAAGGAATGTTTTTCAGGGACCTCGTGGCACAAACTTGTTTATTTTTTAAGAAAATGTTCTCAAAGACCTCGATACTGAAAATTGTTTAATTAACACTCTACAATAAGCTCTACATTAAGAATGGTGATTTTTTTAATGAACAATTTTCCAATGACCTTTTGAACGAAAATTAATTTTTTTTACCTTCTTGCCGTACATTGCGTTTTTAAAAACAGTTTCCAACGAACTTTTTCCATTGCATTCTAACCGAAAAAATTTTTTCAACTATTTATTTTTTAATTATTTATTATTTATTTTATTTTAAGAAATTTTTCAACCTCGAAAAGATATCGATTATTTAGAAAATATTTTTCAAGTACCTTCTTATTTTAGAAAATTATTACAAGGTTTTTCCGGACCATGATCGCGGCTTTTAAGTCTAAAAAAATTCAAGAGGCCTACAATAAATATTTTTAAAAATTATTTTTCGAGGACGAATGTCATGGATTTCTTTGAAAAAATATTTTTAAGGACCTTCATAATGAACAATGTTGTTAAAAGGTATTATAAAAATATTTTTTAAGAACTCCCTGATCCTAACTTGTAGTTTTTTTTAACGTTAAAAGGACCTCCTGTCGAAATTCCGTTGAAAAATCGTAGATTGTGGAATTTTTCCTGGTTGAAAATCAGAGAATCATACTTTTCGAAGATCAGAACAAAAAATCGAGGATTTTTAAAAAAATGATTTTTTAACAATGTTTTTGTGTGGAATTGATTGGTTTACACGTGAACTTCTATTTATCTTGGAAACGAAGCCACAATATTTTTTTATTATTATTATTAAAACTCATAATTATTTTTAGTTCTTGTACAATTTTTGGTTGGTTTTTACTACTGTTTTTATTTTTATTATTATTTTTTTTATTTATAAAGATTTTTTTTCGTTTATAATTATTTATTATAGCCGCTATTTATTATTTATATTATTATCATTTTTGTTATTATTAGTATTATTTTAATTTCTGAATCGTCACCCCTACACCTTTGCATATCAAAGTGCATATGTGTGTTAAGGTTCACTTTATTACATCTATAAACAATTCACACACACAATCACATTCACTCACACCCACCAACGATACAAAACCCACCAAAGTTAACTACAAAGAAATTTTAAACACTTGTTCTCACTGTCATCGTTCGGTTGTCAGAAAATAATTGTGTCATTTCAAAACGATGGTCTAGTTTCAAAAACCTCCCTTTCAACGTCGTCGTCTAATATCACCCCTAATAGACATACACTCATACTTTTACATCAATCAATACCATTGACATTATTGAGCAGTTTGTTGATATGTGGGTGACAAGGCACGGCAACAAGAGAGGGAGCTTAGCAGTAAATCGGAAAAAAGAAGTACACACCCCCATTACCACTACAGACACACGTACTACATATGTAAGTGAACTAATATTGTATTTATCCTTTAAGGCCTATTTTCCAAAGGAAAACAGATGTACTGCAAGAATGTGGAAAACCACAACACACTGACCTGTGTGTGTAACCTGTGTGTGTGTGTGTTTGTATAAATTCTGTGTTTTTTTTTTCATTCGAATGTAGGTTTGTCTGTCTGCTGGGGTTTTAAATGTGTTCTCCGGGAAACGTAATTACTTTCGATTAATATGTCCACCTGTATGTGTGTGTAGCTGTTAGTTACTCTTTTTGCTGCATTTACGAACTACTGTGGTTACAAAAACACATACTCTATGCAAGAGGTCTTCTCTTTTGGAGAAGACTTCAGAGTTCTTCTCTTTAAGAGAAGACTTTAAAAATCTTCTGTCCTGGAGGAGACTTTAGAGGCCCTCTTTTTAGCAGAAAACTACAGACGATTTCTCTGTAGGAGAAGATATCAGTGTCATAAAAATGACCTCAGTCCTATACACATAACGACCTCATCTCTTCTCTTTATGATACGGCCTCAAAGTTCTCCTCTTTAAAAGAGAATATCTCGCTGGACTTCCCTACTATGATTGACTTCAACTGTAAAAAGCCTATATTGTTGTTTTTCAAATAGAAGAGCTTCTTCAGGCCTTCCACGACTAAAAGACATCTCATAGGTCTTCTATGCATTGTGGACCTTCTTCATTTCTACTATGGATAGAACACCGTATTCAAATAGAGGACCCTTTTCAGGTATACTACAATTTTAGGACCTTGTTTCTTCAAGTCTTATTAAGCTATAAGACCTTCTTCAGATTTTCTATGGCAAAAATATTTTTCTCAGGTCTTCTATGTCTGAAAGACTGGGGCTTCTATGACTTGAGGGCCTTAGGTCTTCTTCCTTAGGTCTTCTATGGTCAGAAGACCATCAGGTCTTCTATGGCTAAAAGGCTGTCTTAAGGTCTTCTATTGCTGAAGACGTTTTTCAGTTCTTTTATGATTTCAGTTCTTTCCTCCGATTTTCTAGGGCTAGAAATGTACCTCAGGACTTCTATCGCCAGAAGACTTCTTCAGTTCTTTTATTGTTTGAAGAACGTCTCCAGATCTTATATGGCTAGAAGACCGTATTCAGGCCTTCAATAAATAAAAGATCCTTTTCAAGTATTCTACGGCCTGACACCGTCTTTCAGGTCATTTATGGCTAGAAGACCTTCTTCATAACTTCTATGACTAAAAGACCTTCTTAACGTCTTATATGGCTTGGAAAGATTTCTCAGGTATTGAATGGCTAGAAGACCTTCTTGAAGTCTTCTATAGTCAGATGACTTTGTTCAGACTTTGTTCTCAAGCCAGAGAAGACTTGAAGAATAACTTCAAGTCTTCTCTGGCTTGAGAACCTTCTTCAGGACTTCTATGGCTGAAGGATCTTCCTATGGTCTTCTATGGCTAGAAGACATTTTTCAGGTATTCCATGGTTTGAAGATCTTCTTCAGGGTTTCTATGGCTAGAAGAATGTCTTCAGGTTTTCTATGGCTAGAAGACCTTCTTCAGGTCTTGCATGGCCAGAAGACTGTCGTCGGGTCTCCTATGGTTAAAAGGGCTTCGGCAGGTCTTCTGTAGCTTGAAGACTTTTCATAAGCCTTCCATGGCTTAAAGACCTTCAACAAGTCATATATGTCTTCAATACCGTTTTCAGGTCTTCTTTGGCTGAAAGACCTTCTTCAGGTCTTCTGTGGCTAGAAGACCTTCCACAGGTCATCCATGGCTTAAAGACATTCTACCAGTCATATATGTCTTCATGCCCCTATTCAGGTTTCTGTGGCTTGAAGACCTTCTCCAGGTTTCTGTGGCTTGAAGACCTTCTTCAGGTTTCTATGGCTTGAAGACCTTCTTAAGTTTTTGTGGTTTGAAGACCTTCTTAGGGTCTTTTATGTCTTCAAGACCTTTTTAGGGTCTTCTATGATTAGAAGACCTTCTCAAATCTTCTATGGCTAGAAGGTTTTCTTCAGATATTTTATGCCTAAAAGACCTTCCACAAGTCTTCTATGTCTTCAATACCTTCTTCAGGTCTTATATGGATAGAAGATCTTCTTCGGTTTCTGTGGCTAGAAGACCTTCCACAAGTCTTCTATGGCTAGAACGTTTTCTTCAGGTTTTCTATGTCTTAAAGACTTTCCACAAGTCTTCTATGTCTTCAATACCTTCTTCAGGTCTTATGTGTCTAGAAGACCTTCCTCGGTTTCTGGAAAGTCTTCTAGCCTCCTTCCACAAGTCTTCTATGGCTAGAAGGTCTTATCCAGCAATCTATGAATAGAAGACATTATTCAGGTTTTCTAGGGCTAGAAACCCTTCTTCAGGTTAAAAGACCTTTCAATGACTTCTGTGTCTTCAAGACCTTCTTCAGGTCTTCTATGGCTTGAAGACCTTCTCAAGTCTTTTATGGCTAGAAGAACTTATCCAGTCTTCTATGGATAGAAGACTTTCTTCGGGTCTTCTATGAATATAAGACCTTCTTCTGGTCTTCTATGGCTAGAAGACATGCTTCAGGTCTTCTGGGACTAGAAGACCTTCTTGAAGGTCTTCTGGGACTAGAGGACTATCTTCAGGCCTTCTGTGGTTAGAAGACCACCTTCAGGTCTCTTATGGGTGTAATACTTCTTTCTAGATCTTCAATTGCTGGAGTATTTTGAAGATCTTCTACAGGTCTTCTATGACTAGAAGACCTTCTTCAGGTCTTCTATGGCTAGACGGCCTTTTCAGATCTTATATTGTTAAAAGAAATTTTTCTAGGTTTAGAAGAACTTCATCAGGTCTTGTATTTAGGTCTTTAAGGCTAGTCTAGTCAATTGCTCCACTGTCCATAATTAGAGGACATATCAAATAATATATGTATGATTGTATGTATGTATGTAAATACATACATACATACATATATAAATTATTATCACATATGTACCTAGCATTGTAAGCATGCATTTAACTTGCACTTTCCGTAATTACTGCCAATGCCAGTGGAATAAAAGTAAAAAATAAACAACAACAACAGCAGCAGCAGAATTCTCACTGTCATTACGAATGACGATTAACGGCGAAAGGACTATTACTGGTGCCCCACCCCCTCCTTCTCCTTCTCCTCCCGTTCAGAGGGATATGAGTAAAACTGGGTAAGTGGGTCGAATGGGTTGTGTACTGGAATGGTTTTGAGGATATTTGTCATTGATAAATGAATGGAAGTCCTAGGTCGGTCGATCGTAAACACTGACTGTCTGTCAGTCAGTCAGCAAATGATGAAATTTAATACAAATAACAATAACGCATATGTGATGCGTATAATTTCCGAAACACACACGGGAGAGTGAAAGAAAAACACAACGGCAACAATCGGCAAAGCAATTAAATGAAATTGAAGGTGCATCGAGCCTATTGTAAATAATAGCCCATTTTACAAGTAGGCTTTAATGTAATTGCAAGTGCTATGTGTGGGAGAACCCTGTAATGGGCCATTTCGTCGGGGCCTTCATTTCAAAGCTCAGGTATTTTAATTATTTAAATTTATTAACCCAATTTTGTTAAGTGTTTTAGAAGTTTGTTTTTTTTGTTGTATTTAGCTGTCAATGAAGATAAGCTATGGCCCAACGTCAAAATGCATTTATTTGTTTTGTATTCTATTTCAAACAGACACACACACAAACACATTTATTCACATGTGTGTGTGTGTTTGTGTGGGTGGATGTCTATTCAAATTGCCTTTGGATGATAAAAATAAAATTACTTAGAAAGCCACATTATTTTAAGTAATGCGTTTACGTCAAGATTAGTTTTGTAAGATTATTACCGGAATGAATGTTTAATGGGGGGCTGGGGGAGGAAAGGCTTGGAATTCTTCGGAATAAAGAGATAATCGGAATCCACTCACACGAATTTAGTAAACAATGTTTTATGAAGGTTAAATGGGAATAGGTAGCTTTCATAAAACACAGGACGTCTTCTGGTGTTCTATGAAAATAGGAAGTATTTACGGTACCCCATACCCTTCTTCTCTCTTTCTATCCATAGAAGGTCAAACAAAACTCGGCGACACATTAAATATCAGTTAAAGGACATCAAAAATATTACCTTTGTTATCTATTTAAGACCTTGACTAAATTCTGTTTTTCTAGCCGATCTATGGGTAAAGATACTTTACTGATTTTCTGTCGACAAAACCTTCTTCTTCAGGTCTATCGGGATGTCGGGCGTTTATCTATCAATTGAAAACCCTCTTCCTATATCTTCTTTGGCTAGAAAATCTTTTTCAGATCTTGTGAGGTTAGAAATGGCTAGAAATAGAAGACCTTGACTAGATTCTTATTTTTTCCAGCCGATCTATGGGTAAAGATACTTTACAGATTTTCTGTAGAGAGAAATTTTTCTTCAGTTCTTCTACAGACGGAAGATACTCTTCAGATTTTCTACAGTTGAAAGACCTTCTTCTTCAGGTCTCTTATGGATATCGGACGTTTATCTATCAATTGAAAAACCTTCTCCTATGTCTTCCTTGGCTAGAAAATCTTCTTCAGATCTTATGAGGTTAGAAATGGCTAAAAATAGCAGGCCTTTCGGGCTTTCTATACATGTTATCTATAGAAGACCTTGACTAAATTCTGTTTTTCTAGGTGATCTATGGGTAAATATACTTTACAGATTTTCTGTATAGAGAAATGTTTCTTCAGATCTTCTACAGACGGAAGATACTCTTCAGATTTTCTACAGATGGAAGACCTTCTTCTTCAGGTCTCTTATGGATATCGGAAATTCTTCTATCAATCGGAAACCCTTCTTCCATGTCTTCTACGGCTGGAAACCCTTCTTCAGATCTTTGTGCTTAGAAATGGCT
Source organism: Musca domestica (assembly GCF_030504385.1). Lineage (NCBI taxonomy): Eukaryota > Metazoa > Arthropoda > Insecta > Diptera > Muscidae > Musca > Musca domestica. Next base: position 997,093 of record NW_026712313.1, on the reverse strand, counting down.
AAAAATAGAAGACCTTTTTGGGTCTTCTATAAATAAAAGACTTAAAAAGTCGTGAATATCTAAACAATTTAAGTGGTCTTCTATCTTTAAAGAGGTGTATTATGTATTTATTTTTATACCCTCCACAATACTATTGAGGGTAACTCCGCGAAATACTCATGGCAGACCCAACAAAGTATGTAAATTATTGATCAGCGCAAAATTCTAAGTCGATTTAGCGATGTCTGTCTGTCTGTCCGTCTGTCTGTCTGCATGTCCGTCTGTACCTCCCGATATTCGGTATTTTGACGATTTCAGCGACATTATTCACCGGAATTGTTTCAAAGTTGGTATTTGAGATTCGTAATTGATGCTACAGCCTATGACAGAAAATTGTCTGTGCAGGTCCTCGTCTTCGTATAGCCCCCTATATAACGGTACCTCTTAAAACTCGGTATTTTGATGATTTTAGCGTCATTATGTAACGGAATTGTTTCAAATTACGTATTTAGAGTTCGTAATGGAAACTACAGTCTGTGACAGAAAATTGTCTATGCAGGTACATGTCTTCGTACAAGCCCCATATATCAGTACCTCCCTATACTCGGTAGGTACAATACCCACCGAAATTTTTTGAGATGTCGTATTTGACGTTCGTAATGGATGCTATAGCCTGTGACAGAAAATTGTCTATGCTGGTCCAGGTCTTCGCACAGCTCCGATATAATGGTACCTCCCTATATACGATATTTTGATGATTTTAGCTACATTATTCACCGTTTATTTCAAGTTTCGAATTTGAATATGATAATGGCTTATGACAAACAAGGCCTATGTAGGTAAACGTCGTATAGACCCCAATATAACGGCTATATTCGGTATTTTTAAAATTTTAACAGAATTTTTAAGGACTCTATTTTTTGAATATTTACAAATTCGTTCCAAATGGTGGAGGGTATTCAAAGTTCGGCCCGGCCGAACTTACTGCTTTTTAAATTGTTATAGTTAAACTATGGATAGACAAAATTCATCAGACCATTCTTCAGACAAAATGCCTTCTTCAGGTCATCTACGAATGGAAGACCTCTTTCAGATATGGTATGGAGAGCACACGTTCCAATAATCATTTTTCTTTATATTTTGTGTGGTTAGAACACCCTCCATAGGTCCATAGAACACTTTATTCATATCTCTTATGAGTAGAAGACATTTGCAGGGATAGTTTTGGCAATCTAGCTCGATCGAACGAACTTTTTCCTTATCTAGTTCCGTGGACTCCGGACGTTTGTAAAAAAACTCTGCGTATGAGCAATATAAATATCTGAAATTTATGAAATCACTCATACGTTTAGGAAGTGGGTGTTCTGGACTATGAACTAGAATGACACATCTCTATTTGCAGGTCTTCTATAGTACGTCCTCTATTTGCACGTCTTCTACAGCAGGTCTTCTATTGTTAAAAAGGTCGCCAATATCTAAAAGTAGCATTGTTGTTTACCTAACAAATGTATCTTTTCAGGAGACAAAAAACCTCTATCTTCAAGGAGCTTTCAGTATGACTTATTCTATGAAAGACCGGAAGGTCTTCTATGGCTAGAAGACTGTCTTGAGGTCTCGCTAGAAGAACTTCTTCAGATATTTTATGGCCGGAAGACCTTTTCATGTTTTGTATGGCTAGAAGACTGTCTTCTATGTATTTAAGACCATCTTCAGGCCTCATAATGCTAAAAACCCTTCTTTAAGTTTTCTATGAATAGAAAACTGTGTTCAGGTCTTCCATGGCTTTAAGACCTTCTTCTGGTCTTCTATTGCTAGAAGACTTTTTTTGTGCCTTTTATGGCTTTATGGCCCTCCTAAGGACCTTCCTGTGGCTAAAAGACCTTATTTAGGTCTTCTGTGTCTAGAAAACTAACTTCTTCAGGTCTTCTATGGCTAAACTACCTCCTTCAGGCCTTCTGTGATTTGAAGATCTTCTTGAGGATTTCTATGGTTTGAAGATCTTCATCAGGCCTTCTATGGCTAGAAAACCTTCTTTGTGTCTTCTATAGCTTAAAAATCTTCTTTAGGTCTTGTATGATTAGAAGATCTTCTTCAGGTCTTCTATGACTAGAAGACTTTCTTCAGGTCTTCCATGGTTGGAAGACCTTCTTTAGATCTTCTATGGCTAGAATTCCTCTATCAGCTTTTTATACCCTTCTATGGACGCTTTATCATTCCGTTTGTAACTCCTCGAAACATTCATAATAGACCCTACAAATTATATATATTCTGGATCAGCCGAAAATTCTAAGACGATCTAGCGATGTCCCTCTGTCCGTCTGTCTGTCTGTTTTAATCACGCTATCTTTCGAACGTATTGAGATAGAAGGCTAAAATTTTGTATACATTCCCAGTAGGCAGGATAAGTTCATAAATGGGCCACGTCGGTCCACGTTTTCGTATAGCCCCCATATAACGGTACCACCCGATATTCGGTATTTTGATGATTTCAGTAACATTATTCACCGGAATTGTTTCAAATTTCGTATTTGAAGTTCGTAATGGGAACTACAACCTATAGCGAAAATTTTCGTATTTAGGTCCACGTCTTCGTATAATCCTCATAAAGCGGTTTCCATTTAAGTGGTAGTTTCCGTTTTTTTTTTTTTTTTTGAAAATTTTCAGGTTCCTTTCAAATGGTGAAGTATAGCTGCTTTTTAACTTGTTATGGTTGAAGATCTCTTCAGTTTTTCCATGGCTAGAATACCTTCTTCATTGTTGTTTACCTAAAAAATTGTATCTTTTCTGGAGAAGAAGGAATGATTCAACTAATTATCTTTCAAATCAAACATGAGCTAAGTGTAACCATTGACAAAATAAGCACCAGAAGAAAAAAACGTCAGATTACGGACCTTATACAATGTCTAATGTTCGAAGAAGCGCTGAAGAGGGTCTTCCATCCATAATCGACTTGTAAACGATCACAAAAGAATGTTAGAAGGACTTTAGGGTATATAATTGATAGAAAACCTTTGAAAGGCCTTTTATCCATATAAGACCGGTACAAGGTCTATATGAAACGCAGAAGATATCCTATCTATGGAAAGTCTTTCAATCAGATAAGATTTTTTTAACCAGTAGGTCTATTAATGCTATATCCTCTATTTATAGAGTCCCTCTTGAAAGACCTTTTATCCATATAATACCGGTATAAGGTCTATAAGAAGTGCAGAAGATGTCCTATCTATTAAAAGTCTTTCATTCAGATAAGATATTTTTACGAAGCAGTAGGTCTACTAGTGCTATAGCCTTTCTTTTTAGAATCTCTGTTTTCTATTTTTAGAAGATCTACAAGAGGTTTTCTCTTCACAAAATATTAAAAAAAATTTCCTCTATATACAATGGACTTGAAGCGGCTCATCTGGGAGACCTGAGAAAGATCATCTTTCAATTGGAGACTTATAGAAGGTCTTATATTCATCGAAGAAGTGAAATAGGTATTCTATCCCGGAAATTACACTTCAATATTCCCAATCTATTTAAAGTCCTGTAAAGCGTATTTTACTCACTGGAGAATCAAAATAGTACTTATTTCCACAAAGAAGACATTATGCAGGCCATTTGTGTATGGAAGAACATTTACAGTTATTCTATGAATACAAGCCATTCAGATGTCTTCTTCAAAAAGTCCAGCATTTTGTAAAATGTTGACTCATTTCAAATAGCATGAAAGGAGCGGCTTCAGTTTGTACTAGAGTGATAATCTTTAATCGAATCCCAAGAATATGCCTTTATTTTGATATCTGATTAAAATCTCTGAATCCAATTTATAAAATATATCGCAAATGACAAAAAAGTTACAATAATTCCTTGCAACTGCAACCAACTTCAGACTTTCTAAGCCACTAGTTCGACAGCTGTTAAAATTATTCCAGTGACAGCTCATTATATTGTTTACAGGCATACAAAAAAATTTTGGTGAGAATTTTCAGGAAAAAAAAAATTATTCGTGATGGAATTCAAGCGTGATAGTGTGATTTCTTTATATTTGGCTGGACAACCACAAGTGGCTATCGTTAGAGCACTCCAGCATTTAAATGTGAAAAAATCTGTCTGTGTCTCGTACCATTGCTCGTTACCGTGATACTGGTAGCATAGCGCGACGTCAAGGAAGTGGACGGAAGAAAACAGCAAGATCAGCAGAAATGGTTCAAAAAGTGAAGAAGCGACTTTATCGAAACCCGCGTCGCAGTGGCCGAAAAATGGCTCGTGAGCTGAATATATCGCAATATTCCAGTCGGCAAATATTGAAAAATTAGCTCAGGTTAAATCTATTGAAATTGAAAAAAGGGCAAGAACTTACACCGCAACAGAAAGAAAAATAGACTCAAAAGAGCTAAAGAGTTGCTTCGCTTGGCCGAAAGTGATGAACTGCCGAATTTGATTTTCTCCGATGAGAAAACATTCGTTGTCCAGCAGTTTGTAAACAAACAAATTGATCGTGTTTACTTGCCAAAGAGGTCAGCTGAAAATATGCACCTTCGGTTGGCCACCAGAAATCAAGCGCCGGCCATGGTGATGGTGTGGGCCGCCATAACAGCCGATGGTCGCTCTCCGCTCGTATAAATCGACCGTGGAATCAAAATAAATGTCGAATATTATCGCAAAAATATTCTGGAGGGTGTATTAGAGACTTGGGCAAGCAAACGTTTTGGCCGCAGACCTTGAATATTTCAACAGGACTCAGCATCATCGTAAGAATGGTTACAAAATGAGGTTCCTCGCTTCATTTCCAGCGCACAATGGCCACCAAAATCTCCGGATACCAATCCGTTGGACTATGGTGTCTGAAGTATTTTGGAAAGCAAGGTTGGCACTAAGAAATACCAAAGTGTCGGTCACCTCAAGAAAGTGCTTCGGGTAGCGTGCGACGGTTTCATTGGCCGTTTGAAGGCCATAATTCGTGCCAAAGGTAACCAATTCGAACAAATCTAAGGTTATTCTAAAATTTGATAAAAAAAATTCAAAAATCATAGCGTTTGACTTTGTTACAGGTTTTTATTATCTCACCCTGTATAACTGTACCTCCCTATATTTAGTATTTTAATGATTTTAGCGACATTATTTCCCAGAATTATTTCAAATTTCGTATTTGAAGTTCGTAATGGGTATTACAATCTATAACAAAAAAGGTTCGTCCATGTCTTCGTATAGCCCCCACATAACTGTACCTCCCAATATTCGGTATTTTGATAATTTCAGCAACATTATTCACGGTAATTGTTTCAAATTTCGTATTGAAAGTTCTTAATGGGTACTACAACCTATGGAAAAAAATGTTGTCTGCAGGTCCACGTCTTCGTATAGCCCCCATATGACGGTACCTCCCGATACTCGTTATTTTCATGATTTTTGCAAAATTTTTTACCGTAGTTATGATAAATTTCGTATTTTAAGTTCGTAAAGGTTACTACAGCCTATGGCAAAAAATTTCGTATGCAGGTTCACGCGTTCGTATATTCCCCATATAACGATTTTCATTTAAGTGGTAGTTTTCGGATTTTTTTTTTATTTATTTTTTGCAAATTTTCAAGTCCCTTCCAAATGGTGGAGGGTATTAAAAGTTCGTCCGAACTTAGCTGCTTTTCTGTATATTTTATTTGTTGCAATCACAAAGTTAAATTTAATCAAATATTATGCCAAGTCTAATCGATTTAAATTATGTCCTTTTGATTTAAAGGACCAAACTTGAATCATAAAATTTTCCAATTGGAAAATTTCCACAGCAGTCGTCTCAGTTAAGTATTTCCCCTTCTCCCATTTCATTCATCATTTATCCAGTTGTTTAACTTTCATTATTGAATCACCATCAACAAAAGGAGTGTCTGCCTCTTCATCATGTATCAAACGATACTGATGATGATGGTGAGGGGGGGTTGAGGGGTGGTGGTGTTGGTCGTATACATTTCTCTCCAAAAAAATATTTGTTTCAGCACTGAATCTACAAGTGGATGGATGCTTTTATTGGTTTTGTGGAGCAAAACATTGTGACCATATGGTAAAACTTCTTTAAGGGTGGAGTAATTTATAGAGAAATTTTATATAAAAAATATTCAGAATAGAGGAAATCAATAATACATAGACTGAAAAAATAAAGTTTTTATTTTTTTTTTTTTAAAATGTTATTATTTTTCAATAAAAATTAGAACTCACATTCAAAACATTGTGCCAGAATTGTATTGTAATTTTGAATACCTTAATGAAATGGTTTTTTATCCCTGTTATGGCCTTAACACCTTGTAAAACACTTGCTGATTTTTTTTTAACAAAATTCTGAACCATAAAATCTGGCTTTTATTACGAAATCATAACAAGCCATTGATAATCGTGTTTAATAAATATTTAATGGCAATAATAAAATGATTTTGCTGTAGTTGCTGCTGCTGTTGATTTTTTAATGGCCATATGTTAGCGTGAAATGGGATTTTTATGGCATATTTTTCACTTTTGTTTCACTTCACCACTTGACGTGTGTGGCCGGATGGCCAGTTGGTCACACGAAAAGTAATTCCTCTTTGGAAAAATAAGCAAGATCTTAACAGGCGTTACAAATCCCATTAAGTTAGACGCACAGATATTTTTTTGGGGTAGCAATGACGTATTTCAATTAAAACATCAAAATTATGGCGGCAAAAATTCCATTACAAATGAAAATTAAATTTTTCTTTTTCGGTTGTCACACTTCGAGGAAAATTTTGAAATAGACCACACTTTCACTTTCGTTTTGAAAAACCACATGAAACTGCACAAAACTCTGGCCGACCAGAAAATTAGAATGCATTCCAGCGTAAAAGGAAATATTTAGGTGTTGTTTTTTTTTTGTTCACCTCTTGTTTATTTTGTAATTTGTTATCACGTTGTTATTATTATTGTTGTTGTTGTCGCCTTGGTGGTTAAATTTACGTTACTTTAATTTTAGGTTTTTTTTATTTGACTCTACTACCCGTCCGTTATGGACAACGTCTAAAGTTACAATGTAAAGAAATGTCACAGTGTTCGTCCTCTCAGCAATGCTTCGCAGTTGCTGTCAACAACACAAAGGTACACAACGTACATACATATACACACACAGACACACACTCACACATAGAGAGAGAGCGCGCGGCAAGGAAAGTCATAAACAGAAGGAATAACAATTTTCAATGCTCAGCAACAGAAACATACACACACACATACAAATATAAAGTTTAAGAACAAACACACATACATACACACAAAGGACGAGGGGCACAGTAGTATCATTTTTTGTTTGGATAAAAGGAATTCTACTAGCCATTGAAGAGCTGCAGAAGCTATTCTATCCATAGAAGAGCTACAGAAGCTTCTCTGCTCATAGAAGAGCTGCAGGAGTTCTTCTAGCCATAGCCATAGATCTGTTGAAGCTCTTCTGGCCATAGCTGTTGAAGCTCTTCTGGCCATAGAAGAGCTGATGAAAGCTCTTCTTACCACAGAAGAGCTGATGAAAGCTCTTCAAGCCATAGAAGAGCTGTTGAAGCTCCACAGAAGAGCTGTTGAAGCTCCACCCACAGAAGAGCTGTTGAAGCTCTTCTACCCACAGAAGAGCTGTTGAAACTCTTCTAACCACAGAAGAGCTGCTGAAGCTCTTCTAGCCATAGAAGAGCTGTTGAAGCTCTTCTAGCCGTAGAAGAGCTGTTGAAGCTCTTCTAGCCATAGAAGAGCTGTTGAAGCTCTTCTAGCCACAGAAGAGAGGCATAAGCTCTTCTAGCCATAGAAGAGCTGTTGAAGCTATTCTAGTCATAGAAGAACTGTTGGGAGGAGCTCTAGGAGCTCTTCTAGCCATGGAAGAGCTGCAGGAGCTCTTCTAGCTCTAGAAGAGCTGTTGAAGCTATTCTAGTCATAGAAGAGCTGTTGAAGCTATTTTAGTCATAGAATCTCTTCTAGTCATTGAAGCTCTTCTAACCATAGAACAGCTGTTGAAGCTCTTCTAGCCGTAGAACAGCTGTTGAAGCTCTTCTAGCCATAGAAGAGCTGTTGAAGCTCTTCGAGCCATAGAAGAGCTGTTGGAGCTCTTCTAGCCATAGAAGAGCTGTTGGAGCTCTTCTAGCCATAGAAGAGCTGTTGAAGCTCTTCTAGCCGAAGAAGAGCTCCAGAAACACTTCCAGCCATAGAATACTTACAGAAGCTTTTCTAACCATAGAAGACCAGCAGAAGCTCTTCTAGCCATAGAAGAGCGACAGAAGCTCTTCTAGCCATAGAAGAAGCTGTTGAAGCTCTTCTAGCCATAGAAGAGCTGTTGAAGCTCTTCTAACCATAGAAGAGCTTTTGAAGCTCTTCTAACCATAGAAGAGCTTTTGAAGCTCTTCTAACCATAGAAGAGCTTTTGAAGCTCTTCTAACCATAGAAGAGCTTTTGAAGCTATTCTAGCCATGGAAGAGCTTTTGAAACTCTTCTAGCCATAGAAGAGCTGTTGAAGCTTTTATGGCCATAGAAGAGCTACTGAAACTCTTCTAGCCATAGGGGAGCATAGAAGAGCTGTGGAAGCTCTTCTGGCCATAGAAGAGCTGTTGAAGCTCTTCTAGCCATAGAAGAGCTGTTGAAGCTCTTCTAGCCATAGAAGAGTTGTTGGAGCTCTTCTAGCCATAGAAGAGTTGTTGGAGCTCTTCTCGCCATAAAAGAGCTGTTGGAGCTCTTCTAGCCATAGAAGAGCTGTTGAAGCTCTTCTAGCCATAGAAGAGCTGTTGAAGCTCTTCTAGCCACAGAAGAGCTGTTGAAGCTCTTCTACCCACAGAAGAGCTGTTGAAACTCTTCTAACCACAGAAGAGCTGTTGAAGCTCTTCTAGCCATAGAAGAGCTGTTGAAGCTCTTCTAGCCGTAGAAGAGCTGTTGAAGCTCTTCTAGCCATAGAAGAGCTGTTGAAGCTCTTCTAGCCACAGAAGAACTGTTGGGAGGAGCTCTAGGAGCTCTTCTAGCCATGGAAGAGCTGCAGGAGCTCTTCTAGCTCTAGAAGAGCTGTTGAAGCTATTCTAGTCATAGAAGAGCTGTTGAAGCTATTTTAGTCATAGAATCTCTTCTAGTCATTGAAGCTCTTCTAACCATAGAACAGCTGTTGAAGCTCTTCTAGCCGTAGAAGAGCTGTTGAAGCTCTTCTAGCCATAGAAGAGCTGTTGAAGCTCTTCGAGCCATAGAAGAGCTGTTGGAGCTCTTCTAGCCATAGAAGAGCTGTTGGAGCTCTTCTAGCCATAGAAGAGCTGTTGAAGCTCTTCTAGCCGAAGAAGAGCTCCAGAAACACTTCCAGCCATAGAATACTTACAGAAGCTTTTCTAACCATAGAAGACCAGCAGAAGCTCTTCTAGCCATAGAAGAGCGACAGAAGCTCTTCTAGCCATAGAAGAAGCTGTTGAAGCTCTTCTAGCCATAGAAGAGCTGTTGAAGCTCTTCTAACCATAGAAGAGCTTTTGAAGCTCTTCTAACCATAGAAGAGCTTTTGAAGCTCTTCTAACCATAGAAGAGCTTTTGAAGCTATTCTAGCCATGGAAGAGCTTTTGAAACTCTTCTAGCCATAGAAGAGCTGTTGAAGCTTTTATGGCCATAGAAGAGCTACTGAAACTCTTCTAGCCATAGGGGAGCATAGAAGAGCTGTGGAAGCTCTTCTGGCCATAGAAGAGCTGTTGAAGCTCTTCTAGCCATAGAAGAGCTGTTGAAGCTCTTCTAGCCATAGAAGAGTTGTTGGAGCTCTTCTAGCCATAGAAGAGTTGTTGGAGCTCTTCTCGCCATAAAAGAGCTGTTGGAGCTCTTCTAGCCATAGAAGAGCTGTTGAAGCTCTTCTAGCCATAGAAGAGCTGTTGAAGCTCTTCTAGCCATAGAAGAGCTGTTGAAGCTCTTCTAACCATAGAAGAGCTGTTGAAGCTCTTCTAGCCATAGAAGAGCTGTTGAAGCTCTTCTAGCCATAGAAGAGCTGCAGAAGCTCTTCTAGCCATAGAAGACCTGCAAAAGCTCTTCTAGCCATAGAAGAGCTTTTGAAGCTCTTCTAACCATAGAAGAGCTTTTGAAGCTCTTCTAGCCATAGAAAAGCTGTTGAAGCTTTTATGGCCATAGAAGAGCTACTGAAACTCTTCTAGCCATAGGGGAGCATAGAAGAGCTGTGGAAGCTCTTCTGGCCATAGAAGAGCTGTTGAAGCTCTTCTAGCCATAGAAGAGCTGTTGAAGCTCTTCTAGCCATAGAAGAGTTGTTGGAGCTCTTCTAGCCATAGAAGAGTTGTTGGAGCTCTTCTCGCCATAAAAGAGCTGTTGGAGCTCTTCTAGCCATAGAAGAGCTGTTGAAGCTCTTCTAGCCATAGAAGAGCTGTTGAAGCTCTTCTAGCCATAGAAGAGCTGTTGAAGCTCTTCTAACCATAGAAGAGCTGTTGAAGCTCTTCTAGCCATAGAAGAGCTGTTGAAGCTCTTCTAGCCATAGAAGAGCTGCAGAAGCTCTTCTAGCCATAGAAGACCTGCAAAAGCTCTTCTAGCCATAGAAGAGCTTTTGAAGCTCTTCTAACCATAGAAGAGCTTTTGAAGCTCTTCTAGCCATAGAAGAGCTTTTGAAGCTCTTCTAACCATAGAAGAGCTTTTGAAGCTCTTCTAGCCATAGTAGAGGTATTTAAGCTCTTCCAGTCATAGGAGAGCTGTTGAAGCTCTTCTAGCCATAGAACAGCTGTTGAAGCTCTTCTAGTCATAGAAGAGCTGTTGAAGGTCTTCGAGCCATAGAAGAGCTGTTGAAGCTCTTCGAGCCATAGAAGAGCTGTTGAAACTCTTCTAGCCACAGAAGAGCTGTTGAAGCTCTTCTAGCCATAGAAGAGCTGTTGAAAGTCTTCCAACCATAGAAGAGTAGCAGAAGCTCTTCTAGCCATAGAAGACCTGCAGTAGGTCTTATAGACATAGAAGAGCTGTAGAGGCTCTTCTAGACCCAAGTAGGCCTCCACTCTATACAATATCTCTACCTACCCTTATATTCATTCGATAACAATTTCCTGTTCCCACTGTCCAACAGCCTTTGCACACACTCACACCCACACATAAGTACACACATACTAAACAAGCAACAATGTTTATAGAGACGAAAACAGGAATAAAAAAACAACAAAACGTCAACGCTGTTTGACACCGAAAAAACAACATATCCATCTACTTTTAAATACACTGTCGTACACACACACATACATACCCAACAATATTTAAATGAACACTTACACACATATGCACACACACACACTGTCACATTTAAACAGCGCCATACATCATTGACAGACATTCATTCACTTGGCATATGCTTAAGCTTGCATTCATAATAGACTCATAGTTGTAGTTGTTGTTGCTGATGATTTTTTTCATCCTTGTTTTTTTTTTTGTTTATAAAAATGGGGTGAAAAAAGGACGAAAAAAGTACAGCGATGAAATAACTAAACACACACAACCATACATAAATTACACTCACACACACATCATCGTCATCAAATAAAGCTATGAAAGGACGACGACAACAACTACAGCCATTCACAACTGTTAAACATTCAAAACTGCAACAACAACACGACTCACATTCAAAAGCATTGGAGGAAAGAAAGCAAAAAAAAGAAAGAAACATGCTTTTTCCCATGTTGTTTGTTTTAAGAAAACAAGTGGTTGCCGGGGCAATGCCAGTGGGTGGCATTCGGCGGTATTTACGAGAAAATGTTTGTTTGTATTAACATACGTACGTACATATGTATGATGGTTAAATAAAAGGGGTATTCACACATGCCTGAGGCAGGGATAAGCTGTGTAGTGTGTGCTCACAGACATTCTCTTCCTCGTTGCTCTCTTTCACTTTGGAACCCTTTGCTGCCTTTTTGAGCTTAAAGAGGTAGAGTAGTAAGAGTAGCTATGTTGATAATAAGAGTAGTGGTTTATAGAGTATTTGCTACCATGAGAACGTATACGTAATAATTGAGAATAGAATATATAATCAAGTATACGTCACGAGAAGTTACTTAAGTCAAATTAAAAAAAAATAGAGGAAATACTAAAGGCCATTCAGAGTTGTTCTAAGGCGTGGATTTTTTAAAGATTTTTTTTCAAGCACCAACCAAGGCGTGGATTTTTTAAAAAAATATTTTTTCAAGCACCAATCAAGGCGTGGATTTTTTAAAAAATATTTTTTCAAGCACCAATCAAGGCGTCGTTTTTTATAAAAATATTTTTTCAAGCACCAATCAAGGCGTGGATTTTTTAAAAAATATTTTTTCAAGCACCAATCAAGGCGTCGTTTTTTACAAAAATATTTTTTCAAGCACCAATCAAGGCGTCGTTTTTTATAAAAATATTTATTCAAGGGTAAACCAAGGCGTGGATTTTTTAAAGAATATTTTTTTCAAGCACCAACCGAGGCGTGGATTTTTTAAAGAATATTTTTTCAACAACCAACAGAAGGCGTGGATTTTTTAAAGAATATTTTTTCAACCACCAACCAAGGCGTGGATTTTTTAAGGAATATTTTTTCAACCACCAACCAAGGCGTGGATTTTTTAAGGAATATTTTTTCAATCACCAACCAAGGCGTGGATTTTTTAAAGAATATTTTTTCAAGCACCAACCAAGGCGTGGTTTTTTTAAAGAATATTTTTTCAAGCACCAACCAAGGCGTGAATTTTTTAGAGAATATTTTTTTAAGCACCAACCAAGGCGTGGATTTTTTAAAGAATATTTTTTCAACCACAAACCTAGGCGTGGATTTTTTAAGGAATATTTTTTCAATCACCAACCAAGGCGTGGATTTTTCAAAAGAATATTTTTTTAAGCACCAAGCAAGGCGTTGATTTTTTTTTTAATGTGCGGTGTAAAGCAATGTTTTGCAAACATTGTCAATTCTAATATTTTTATTAGTACGACGCCGGGCGCGAAATTGAGAAATATCGACCCACTCCATCAACATTTTGAATAATTATAACTCTCAAAAAATAAGCATCTGATCATTTTCAAACTCGTCACATCCCAATATTTCTATCAACAAAAGATCCGATGTGAAGATGGAAAATGTCGGACCATTCCTTCTGGCACCTCCTCCACAATGGGTCAAAATTTCGAATAATTATGACTATCATTAAAATTCAAAAAACTTCCCCATAATGGGTCTAAATTTCGAAATACTATATCTCTCATAAAATTCGAAATAAGCATCCGAATATTTTCAAACTCGACACATCCCAATATTTCTATCAACAAAAGATCAGGTGTGAAGATGAATGTCGGACCACTCCTTCTGGTACCTCCACCACAATGGGTCAAAATTTCAAATAATTATGACTTTCATAAAATTCGAAATTAAACCCAATATGTTTACTAACGCAGGTTCCGATGTAAAAGGGATAGATATCGTCCTATCCTTTCAAGTACCTCTCCCACAAAAGTTGACGGTTTTCAATACTTAAATCCCTCACAATGTGCGAAACAAATTGCCGATCCTTTTCGAAATCGGTTTATATACATATTTTTCTCAATCAAAGATCTGATGTGAATATGGAATTCATCAGGTCACTCCGTCTTGCACCTCCCCCACAAAAGGTAAAAAATCCCAAAAAATCGGTTTCAGATGTCTGATTTTCTTAAAATTTTTCCAAATGCACATATTTTTGTCAGTATTATATGAAGTGCCTCAGTAGAGCCTCACGCATATTTTTCGCCTAAGTAGGAGTTGTGTTGATCTAGTTCAGTTCAGTACACCAGTTCCTGAACGTATGAGTGATTTCAAAAATTGCTTATCACTCATACGCCGAGTTTTCAAACGATCGGAGTCCACGGATCAACTTAAGGAACTAGTTCCTTCGATCGAACTAGATGGGCACAATTCTAGGCATAACCCTCAAATAACGTACCTTTTGATTTTCTGACTTTTAATTCTCGAGGGATAGTCTAACTCCTCGTAAAAATATATTCGATGTAGATCATCATTATCTCCTGATTATCTGTATTTTGAAGCTATTGACCCTGATTTTCGAGAAAATCAGCTTTAATTAAAATATTCCGGTTTCTTATAGATTCAGTCTTCATATAACGAAAATTCTAAATTTTAGGGATTTCGAGGATACCAGACACCGAATATAGAGAGGTACCGTTATATGGAGGCTATACGAATACCTGGACTTGCATAGACAATTTTCTGTATGACCTCCCAAAAGTTTTCCAGAGATACATCGCTCTGTATCGTCCGTTCTCACTGATATATAGATTTTTAAAGAATTTTATAAAGGTAAAAATTTTTGCTAAAAATAGCAAACTTTTTAGAAATATTTTATAAAAATAACATTGAAAATCTTTTCGATTTATTCAAAAAACTTTTTTAACTATTCTGGGATTCACTATTTACTTGGAATTGTCTTATTAATTCAAAAAATAAAAGTTTTTCCATTAATTATACCAATAAATATACGATTCTCTTAACTGAATAGAGTAAAGAGTAAAGTTAAGTCTTATCAACGTAATAGACCTAACTCTGACACATACTAACACAATCATTTGTTTTATTTTCCAACAATCATATGTTGAAGAGAAATTCCCAAGAGAGTCCCCACTATTGTGAGTATCGTGCCAATAAAAGAGCCACTTAGTTATTCTCTATCAAAACGGTAACATTTTACACTGTAAAATTTACAGAGAATAGCTGTTATCTCTTAAAAATGTATATTGTTTTGTTGTTTTCATTTTCAACAACTCTCTTCTCTTCCATTACAGAGCAAAGTAAAAGTTGGCAATGTGATTATTTAAAATAACGTTTGAAATTAAAGACAAAAATGTAAACTGATTTAGTTAGTTAATAGTCCGTAACGAAAATAAATTACCCGACATCCCCGCCAAAATGAGTGTTGAATGGGTCGGTGTGTGTGTTTGTGGGTGTGCGGGGGGGCAGTGAACAACGTTGACACGTCGTTGCTGGCTATGAAAATGATGATGATGATGTTGGCAGTAAGCGAGCGAATGTAAATTCACAGAAAACACGGCGTAATATGCAAAGGGAGAAAGGCGTAAATTATTTACAAAAAATGGAACAAAAACAAAAATATATAAAATGTGGATGGAATTCATCGAGGTATGCTGAAGAAGATAGAAGACCTTTAAAGAAATGAATCTGTGAAACTGGTCCAGTTGTAGATCCACTACCTCTCGTCACCTACCCCCAAAAAATTACAATTTTTGAAAGACATTGTGCGACAAAATTTATATTCGTTTCAAAATTACACGAAAAAAAAAACTAAATAGATTATGAAAATAGAGCGAAATATAAGATACTTTTATTGGCGTTTGGCCATGCAAACATTTTGGCCGCAGACCTAGGACATTCCAAGAGGACCAACAACACCATAGCCCTCAGCGCGCGCCACCCAAGAATGGTTACAAATAGAGGTTCCTCGCTTCATTTCCAGCGCACAATGGACACCAAAATCTCCGGATACCAATCCGTTGAACTATTGCATCTGGAATATTTTGGAAAGCAAGGTTGACACTAAAAAATACCAAAGTGTCGATCACCTCAAACAAGCGCTTCGCCGGGAATGGGCCAAAATACCGCAGAGCAACATTCGGACAGCATGTGACGGTTTCATTGGCCGTTTGAAGGCCATAACTCGTGCCAAAGGTGACCAATTCGAACAAATCTAAACTTATTCTAAAATTTGATGATATTTCCGACATTTTTTGCTTTCATTCAATAAAATTTTAAAAAAATCTGAAAATTATGGCGGTTGATTTTGTTGCTGTTTTTTTTTATCTCACCCTGTACATTTCAAATTTAAGAGTTCGAGGTCTACTGCTTCCTGAAATACAAAGGGTACCATATTTAGTATCTTTTAATATTTTTAGTGCCGTTCTGGTACAAATTTCCGAAAACCCAGTATTTTCTGCATCCCTCGTCCCATGAATGTATCTCACCCAAAATTTCAAGATTCTTAATTCAGCCGCTTCGTCTAGGCGTTAATAAATCGTTAAGTCAGTCATTCAATTATTTTACACTCTCTCTCTCTCTCTCTCTCTCTCTCTCTCTCTCTCTCTCTCTCTCTCTCTCTCTTACACTATAAGAAATAGTACAGGGTTTCGCTCATTTCGATTTTTAAAGATTTCCATAAACGTGGATTTTTTTTAAGAATATTTTTCCAAGGATTTCCATAAACGTGGATTTTTTAAAGAATAGTTTTTCAAGGATGTAAATAAACGTAGATTTTTTAAATATTTTTTTAAGGATCAAATAAACGTGGATTTTTTAAAATATATTTTTGCACCGACCATCCGAAGGCGTGGATTTTTTAAAATATATTTTTGCACCGACCATCCGAAGGCGTGGATTTTTTAAGATACATTTTTTCAATCCAAGGCGTGGATTTTTTAACATATATTTTTGCACCGACCATCCGAAGGCGTGGATTTTTTAAAATATATTTTTGCACCGACCATCCGAAGGCGTGGATTTTTTAAAATATATTTTTGCACCGACCATCCGAAGGCGTGGATTTTTTAAGATACATTTTTTCAATCCAAGGCGTGGATTTTTTAAAATATATTTTTTTAATAGCATTCCAAGGCGTGGATTTTTTAAAATATATTTTTTCAATAGCCATCCAAGGCGTGGATTTTTTAAAATATATTTTTTCAATAGCCATCCAAGGCGTGGATTTTTTAAAATATATTTTTTCAATAGCCATCCAAGGCGTGGATTTTTTAAAATATATTTTTTCAATAGCCATCCAAGGCGTGGATTTTTTAAAATATATTTTTTCAATAGCCATCCAAGGCGTGGATTTTTTAAAATATATTTTTTCAATAGCCATCCAAGGCGTGGATTTTTTAAAATATATTTTTTCAATAGCCATCCAAGGCGTGGATTTTTTAAAATATATTTTTTCAATAGCCATCCAAGGCGTGGATTTTTTAAAATATATTTTTTTCAAAACCATATGAGGCGAGAATTTTTAAAAATATATCTTTTTCAAAACCAAAATAGGCGTGGATTTTTTAAAATATATTTTTTTCAAAACCATATGAGGCGAGAATTTTTAAAAATATATCTTTTTCAAAACCAAAATAGGCGTGGATTTTTTAAAATATATTTTTTTCAAAACCATATGAGGCGAGAATTTTTAAAAATATATCTTTTTCAAAACCAAAATAGGCGTGGATTTTTTTAAAAAATATTTTTTTTCAAAACCATATGTGGCGTGGATTTTTTAAAAAATATTTTTTTCAAAACCATAATAGGTGGGGATTTTTTTTAAAAATATTTTTTTTCAAAACCATATGTGGCGTGGATTTTTTAATAAATATTTTTTCAAAACCTTGCATTTAGAGAAAATGTGTATTGGTTCATACCTACCTTGTGGTCAAAATTTTAAAAAATCCAAACATGTACATGATGCTATTGATTTAAGACCATTCAAAGGCCTCCAATAGATATAAATCATTTCAGATACCTCTTTTAGAAAAAAGACCTTCTACAGGTCCTTTTTAATTATGGGAACTTTTATAGGTCTTCTATGGGCCCAAAAACCTCTTGCAGGTCTCCCCTTTAGTTAAAGGATCCTCTTCTCTCTCCTCACCTCCTTCTTTTTTAAAAAAAGGTAAAAATTCCTAAATTTATTTCTAATCGCTTGCCATGAAGCACTCACTCCTCACCTCCTTCTTTTCTAAAAAAAACTAAAAATTCCTGAATTTATTTCTAATCGCTTGCCATGAAGCAGCTCTGTAGCAAAATCGAAGCGCCTTATAATCGCAGCAGCTTAAAAGTGAAACAAATTTCCTATCAGCTCGATTGGGGCATGGAGGTGAAATGCAATAAATGAAACCGTATAAGCGACTACAAAAACACGGGCGATGATGATGACTACGACGACGATGATGATGGACAGCAACGGGCCAATCTATAATCAAATCATTAACAACGGTCGATTCGAAGTAAAAAAAGCAAACCTGACGCTCCACAAAAAAACTATAATAGGCAACGGTATGGAAAAACTGACCGTCAATAATGTTGTCGACCACGATGATGACGATGATGGCAACGACGACGACGACGATGATGATGGTTATTAGAGGTGCTGGTGGCCCCCAACGAAAAGAAAATCTATGAAAAAATCGACTTTTTGGAAACAAATCGGCCATATGACACGACGTGGGGTAATATTTCATGTTCATAGATACATACACAGACACATTTACATATTTACATGTATGGAAGTGATTGAATGTCGGGCAAACACACACACACAGATTACATACATACACATGTATGTAAATATGTATAATAAACTTACAAAAGATACAACGTTGACTACAAATTTACATACATAAATGTCAAGAGTGCCAGCCTGAGGGGGGTTACAGCACCCGGTATTGGTCAAGCAAATTGAAAAAAAGTCCCACTTTAAAAAAAAAATAAAAAAAAACCAAACAAACAGAGAAAATCAGCAAAGCGAACGATAACAAAACAATAGACATTTCAAATGTCATCGACAACAACAAAAAAAGTAGACAATAACAAAACACACTCTCATTTGCGAGATAAGCGCCGTGAAAGAGATGTGAAACAAAAAAGTAGAAGATTGAAAAAAAAAAAAAAAACAAAACAAAATGAAACGCCAGCCAATACACGTTTCATATGCAAAAATTTCAAAATTGTTATTATTGATTAGGTTTGTTTTACATATGTATTTTGAACCAGATTTCGATTTTTGTTTTAGCATCTTTACACACACACATAATACAATGCAGTTACATATGTATGCATGGGTGTGAAGATAATACGGCAAATGCAATGGAATACACTCAGAAAAAAAGGATTATTGTAAAGAGCTCTTCTCGAAACTGTGTGAAAAACACAACTCGACCTATGAAAAAGGATCGGATTTATGAGTAAATCAAATTTTCAAAGTATGTTTTTTCAAAGAAAAATTTTTCAAGAACAAGGCGTGGATTTTTTAAAGGATATTTTAAAGGATTTATTAAGGGACCGTCTAAATCGTGGATATAAAAAAATGACTTTTTTAAAGAAAGCTTTTTTAAATAAGTTTTTGTAAAGAAAATTTTAAAGGACTTATTAAGGGACCGTCCAATGCGTGGATGTAAAAAATGCCGTTTTTAAAGAAAACTTTTTTAAAGAAGTTTTTTAAAGAAGTTTTTTTTTAAAGAATATTTCTTAAAGGTCTTATTGGATTTTTTATAGAAGTTTTTTTTTAAAGAATATTTTAAAGGACTTATTAAGGGACAATCCAAGACGTGGATTCTAAATAAGGGTTTTTTTAAAGAAGGGGTTTTTAAAGAATATTTCTTAAGGTCTTTTTCAAGGACGTCCACGTCCTTTTAGGCTTTTTTAAAGAAGGGTTTATTAAAAAATGCCTTTTTTAAAGAAAGGTTTTTTAAATAAGTTTTTGTAAAGAAAATATTAAAGGACTTATTAACGGACCAAGGCGTGGATTAAAAAAAATGCCTTTTTTAAAGAAAGCTTTTTTAAATAAGTTTTTTAAAGAAAATTTTAAAGGACTTATTAAGGGACCGTCCAAGGCGTGGATGTAAAAAAATGCCTTTTTTAAAGAAGGCTTTTTTTAAAGAATATTTCTTAAAGGTCTTATTGGATTTTTTATAGAAGGCTTTTTTTAAAGAATATTTTAAAGGACTTATTAAGGGACCATCCAAGGCGTGGATTCTAAAGAAGGGTTTTTTTAAAGAAGGGTTTTTTAAAGAATATTTCTTAAGGCTTATTCAAGGACGTCCACGTCTGGGTGGATTTTTTTAGAAGGCTTTTTTAAAGAAGGGTTTATTAAAAAATGCCTTTTTTAAAGAAAGGTTTTTTAAATAAGTTTTTGTAAAGAAAATATTAAAGGACTTATTAAGGGACCAAGGCGTGGATTTAAAAAAATGCCTTTTTTAAAGAAAGCTTTTTTAAATAAGTTTTTGTAAAGAAAATTTTAAAGGACTTATTAAGGGACCGTCCAAGGCGTGGATTTAAAAAAATGCCTTTTTTAAAGAAAGCTTTTTTAAATAAGTTTTTGTAAAGAAAATTTTAAAGGACTTATTAAGGGACCGTCCAAGGCGTGGATTTAAAAAAATGCCTTTTTTAAAGAAAGCTTTTTTTTATAGAAGTCTTTTTTAAAGAATATTTCTTAATTGGATTTTTTATAGAAGGCTTTTTTTAAAGAATATTTTAAAGGACTTATTAAGGGGCCATCCAAGGCGTGGTTCTAAAAAATGCCTTTTTTTAAAGGCATTTTTTTAAAGAAGGGTTTTTTAAAGAATATTTCTTAAGGTCTTATTCAAGGACGTCCACGTCTGGGTGGATTTTTATAGAAGGCTTTTTTAAAGAAGGATTTATTAAAAAAATATTTTTAAGGGACTTATTAAAGGACCTACCAAGGCTTGGATTTTTTATGAAGGCTTTTTTAAAGAAGAGTTTTTTTAAAGAATATCTCTTAAAGAACTTATACAAGGACCAACTAAGGCGTGGATTTTTTAAAGAAGGTTTTTTCAAGGAAGGGTTTTCTAAAGAATACTTTCAAAGGACTTTTTCAAGGACCAACCAAGGTGTGGATGTTTTAAACAAGGATTTTTCTTAAAAACAGATATTTCTTAAAGGACTTATCCAAGGACCAACCAAGGCGTGGACTTTTTAAGGAATATTTCTTAAAGGACTTATCCAGGGTCCAACCAGGGCGTGGATTTCTTAAAGAAGCGGTTTTTTAAAAGGACTTATCCAAGGACCAACCAAGGCGTGGATTTTTTAAAGAATATTTCTTAAAGGACTTATCCAGGATCCAACCAGGGCTTGGATTTCTTAAAGAAGCGGCTTTTTTTAAAGGACTTATCCAAGGACCAACCAGGGCTTGGATTTCTTAAAGAAGCGGCTTTTTTTAAAGGACTTTTCCAAGGACCAACCAAGGCGTGGATTTTTTAAAGAATATTTCTTAAAGGACTTATCCAGGATCCAACCAGGGCTTGGATTTCTTAAAGAAGCGGCTTTTTTTAAAGGACTTATCCAAGGACCAACCAGGGCTTGGATTTCTTAAAGAAGCGGCTTTTTTTAAAGGACTTATCCAAGGACCAACCAAGGCGTGGATTTTTTAAACAAGCTGTTTTTTTAAGGACTTATCCAAGTACCAACCAAGACGTTTTTTTTAAGAAGGAGTTTGCTTTTTCTTAAAGGACTTTTTCGAGGACCAGCCAAGGCGTGAATGTTTTAAAGAAGGGATTTTTGGTAGAAGTAGGGTTGGTAGAAATATCGAGACGTTATAAGTTCAAAAGAAATCGGATGCTTATTTCACATTTTATGAGAGTTTTATTTATTCAAAATATTAACCCGTTGTGGGGGAGGTACTTGATGGGGTGGGCCGATTTTGTTCATTCCCGCACTTAACTTAGCACTGACAAAAGTACTAAGATTTGAAAAGTTGGCACAAAGTTTGATTTTAACTTTTTTGGGGGAGGTACTAGAAGGTGTGGAACGAGGGTTTTCATCTGTAGCTACATGGCGGAGGGTATAGAAATCTAAATAGCATTTCTAACAATATTAACATCAGCAATATAAAGGATCAGAAAACATAAATTTTAAAAAATGTTGGGCCACCTTAAAGTCTTATATACGGGGCTTCTATGGATAAAAGTAATTGTAGAAACTTTTATAGGCCTAGAATATTTTATGAGGGTGGAACTTCTATATATATATATATATATATATATATATATATATATATATATATATATATATATATATATATATTTTTTTTTTTTTTTTTTTTTTTTTTTTTTTGGTAAATAGATCTTCTTTTTTTGGGTATTTTATATTTCGGATACCTTTAGAAAGTCTCATATGGGTATACAAATTTCTAGATATCTCCCATAGACAGGAGATCTTTTACAAATCTTCTATGAATAAAAGGCACTGAACGGCTTTACTTTAGAAAACATTTAGAAGTCTTCAATGGCTAAGAGAACCTTAACACATTATTTTGTTAAATAAGTCGATCTTGATGTTTTCCATAGACGAAAAACCTTGTTAAACTCTTTTTTGGTTTATGTTTAAAGGTCCTGGATCCTTCATTGTTTTTTATAGATTGTGATGCTAGACGACTTTTTTTAAATAAGTCCTTGTTGAGATTTATAGACGTTGTAGACCTTCTAGCGGTCGTCTATGGGCGGCCTTCAACGTATTAAATAGTTGCTAGCTTCTAAAGGTATTATATTTATAACGACTATCAGGAGGTTCTCTCTGGATAGAATAAAATTTTAAAAGCGTTCTGTGGTTAATATGCCCCTTAGGGGTCGTCTTAGTATAAACGACGTCAAAGAAGGATACATGGCGTCTTCTTTGGATATAATACAGTTTAAAGGTCTTCTATGATAGAAGACCGTCTAGTGGTCTTTATTGGCTTTACTGGCAGTAGAGAGCCTGTGCTTATCCAACGTGTTGAAAATCGCCCTCGCAATTTTGTAAACTCAATTAAAACACTAGCTGTCTGCAACTGAACTAAAAGATTTGACGTTAAAAAGTTGAATTTTTTTCTACTTTACATCAGGGAACCCTTTTTCAACAGGTCTCGCCCCATCAGGTGTGAAATTATTCTATTCGACAAATATAACTTCTGGTTAGAATATCCCAGACATAAAACAAGGGAACTGATGAGGATTGGTGGCTCTTTCCGAAACATAGGTATTCCCTGCCTTACCCCCTGGTCAACATTACCATCGTTCTCCACTAATTAACAAACGTTTGTTTTTAAAAAACGTAAATCAAAACACCTTTCTGGAGAAGGCCCACTGTACATGGACATTATTTCATAATACCCCTGCTATATCCAGAGAACAGCAATCCAGTCGTGTAATATTAGACAAAATTCAAAATGCCTTCCATTCACAGAATTTTGAAATTTTAATTCACCAACTAACATTTTTCTCAGAGTGTACATATGCCAACAATGCATGTTACAATGCTATGCAACCAATCAAGCGTCAACAATAACGAAAGTAACATCATATCAACTGAAAAACAACAATAACAAACAACAGAATCAAGCTTCATGTAACGCACAAACCAATTTACATACATACATACATAAATAAATAACGTATTTTCTGAAAAAAAAAAAAAAAACACACGGCTCAAAACGCACAAACCAAAACAATAACAATAGCAACTACAACAACATCATCATAATAACATTTGGTAATGTCATCGTATAAAACAACAAAAACCACTGCCAACAACTACTTCAAGTTAATGTCGTACAAAAGCTTCGATGAAAAAAAGGCTGGAAGAAGCAGAAGAAGAAAAAAAAAAGTAAGCACGCGCTTAACGCGATTCCACTGACTGACTAAATGACTGGCTGGCTGATGGACTGACAGCCAGACTCCACTCGTGGCAGATAGCCTCCTAACACATTAAACCGCTGGGTGTATATTTTGTTGTACACATTGACATACTGTTATTATTTGCTGTTGTGTATATAGCGGGCTGATCTTTCACACTCATGCATGACGGGTAAACAACAACTGTGTTTTTTTGTGGTAGTGCTTGTTTATAGGTAATAGAGGTACGGGGTAAGAAGTTATTGGTAAAAACTTTTTTTTACTCACATTACGAAATTTCGTGTTATCCAAAAATGAAAAAAATTAGAACCTGGAAGGAAAGAAGAGAGGGGAAATTAGTATAAATTGCCAAAATAAAATATATGTAAACATCTGGGATTATAGGACCCAAAATAAATTTATAAAAACCCAAGATTATGGTTCATCTCTGACCCTCCACAAAATGTTTAAGAAATCCACGTTTATTAGTCTATAAGTCCCTCTAAAAAAATGTTTAAAAAATCCAAGTTTATTGGTCTATAAGTCCCTCTGAAAAAATGTTTAAAAAATCCACGTTTATTAGTCTATAAGTCCCTCAACAAAAAAGTTTAAAAAATC
This sequence comes from Musca domestica, assembly GCF_030504385.1. Taxonomy (NCBI): domain Eukaryota; kingdom Metazoa; phylum Arthropoda; class Insecta; order Diptera; family Muscidae; genus Musca; species Musca domestica. Next base: position 973,168 of record NW_026712313.1, on the reverse strand, counting down.
CACGTTTATTGGTCTATAAGTCGCTCTGAAAAAAATATTTAAAAAATCCACGTTTATTGGTCTATAAGTCCCTCTGAAAAAATATTTAAAAAATCCACGTTTATTGGTCTATGGGTCCCGCTGAAAAAAATATTTAAAAAATCCACATTTATTGGTCTTTAAGTCCCTCTGAAAAAAATATTTAAAAAAATCACGTTTATCGTTCCGCGGGCGCCTCGGAAAAAATGTTTAAAAAATCCACGTTTATTGGTCTATGGGTCCCTCTGAAAAAATGTTTAAAAAATCCACGTTTATTGGTCTATGGGTCCCTCGGAAAAAATGTTTAAAAAATCCACGTTTATTGGTCTATGGGTCCCTCTGAAAAAATGTTTAAAAAATCCACGTTTATTGGTCTATGGGTCCCTCTGAAAAAATGTTTAAAAAATCCACGTTTATTGGTCTATGGGTCCCTCTGAAAAAATGTTTAAAAAATCCACGTTTATTGGTCTATGGGTCCCTCTGAAAAAATGTTTAAAAAATCCACGTTTATTGGTCTATGGGTCCCTCTGAAAAAATGTTTAAAAAATCCACGTTTATTGGTCTATGGGTCCCTCTGAAAAAATGTTTAAAAAATCCACGTTTATTGGTCTATGGGTCCCTCTGAAAAAATGTTTAAAAAATCCACGTTTATTGGTCTATGGGTCCCTCTGAAAAAATGTTTAAAAAATCCACGTTTATTGGTCTATGGGTCCCTCTGAAAAAATGTTTAAAAAATCCACGTTTATTGGTCTATGGGTCCCTCTGAAAAAATGTTTAAAAAATCCACGTTTATTGGTCTATAAGTCGCTCTAAAAGAAATGTTTAAAAAATCCACGTTTATTGGTCTGTAAGTCCCTCTGAAAAAATGTTTAAAAAATCCACGTTTATTGGTCTATAAGTGCCTCTGAAAAAATTTTTAAAAAAATACACGTTTATTGGTCTATAAGTGCCTCTGGAAAAATGTTTAAAAAATCCACGTTTATTGGTCTATGGGTCCCTCTGAAAAAATGTTTAAAAAATCCACGTTTATTGGTCTATAAGTGCCTCTGAAAAAATTTTTAAAAAAATACACGTTTATTGGTCTATAAGTGCCTCTGAAAAAATGTTTAAAAAATCCACGTTTATTGGTCTATGGGTCCCTCTGAAAAAATGTTTAAAAAATCCACGTTTATTGTTCTGTGGGTCCCTCTGAAAAAATGTTTAAAAAATCCACGTTTATTGTTCTGTGGGTCCCTCTGAATATTTGTTTAAAAAATCCACGTTTATTGTTTTATGGGTCCCTCTGAAAAAATGTTTAAAAAATCCACGTTTATTGTTCTATAGGTTCCTCCGTAAAAAATTTTAAAAAATGTTTAAAATATTGGTCTATGGCTCCCTCTGAAAATTTATTTAAAATTGTTTAAAATTTGTGAAAATTCCCCCACCTTATTATACCACCCCACCTAAATAGGTGGCTTGGAAAAAAAGCGAAAGAAAAACGCCAAAGACAACATGAAAACAAATGCACAAAAGAAGCCTAACAAAATCTAACTAAATAATGATGACAGCAAATACAACAATAATTACAGCTACAACAACAACTATGTCAAACATGATGACGATGTTGTAGCAAATGATGATGATGATGACGACAACGGCAATGATAATAAATGGCGTTGGATAATTGCAATGAAAAATAAAAACGAAGTGTATCAGAAAAAAATCCCCAATTGAAAAAAAGTGGAAAACCCACTATTTTCACAATTTTCAATAAAAACGCCACAAACACACATACATACATTTTAATGCAATATTATTAAACTTGAACAATTTGTAAGTATGTATGACCGACAGAGCAAATGGAAGATGACCGTAAGTCGTAGAGAGCAGATGGGATATTTTCCGAGACAATTGATTGCCGTATTTATTACCTTCTTCATCGTGACTAATAAAAATGTTCTGCTGCGCTCTAGTTTTCAATTACTTGACCAATGACCTACTTTATAATTTTGGTTTTTTAAAAGAACACAATTCCACATAAATTTAATTTGTGGGAAATCATGCCTTCACTTAAGACCCACTTGTTTGTACTCCCAACCTGAAGCGTTAATTGCCTGAAAACATCAATAAATTAACATTTAAACGGATAATATACTAGCGCCACCTATATGTCACTTCATTTAATTGCCAAACCAGCGTCTCTTGTTTGAAACCCAGAAATTACGACATTCTTCGGTTCACTGAATTTCTACGTTCCTACATAAACAGATGCTACACATAAATATATATTTATGTAGATTACTCATATTTGAGAAATTTGTTTACTCTACCCTTCTCTCCTTTGCTTCTGGAATTATTGTTTACTTTTAATGTTTCTCAACGCAATCGTAAACAAACAAAAGTGACTTTCTGTAAAATTATGTACATGACCTAGGTCACCGCCTTTCCGAGTAATAGCATAAATAAACGCCAGTAGTTACCACCAACCCCCCTTTTTCTAAGGCAAGGCAAATATATTTTTTTTTTGTTTTGGAATCTTATCTGGGTTAAATATTGTTGCTTTGTTCTATTTCTAAATAGGTATATTTGCTTATACGTAATCTGATAATCGCACTCGAAATAACAACAATTTTCTATGGTTGTATGAAAACAATATGACCATAACTGCTTTTAGGAACGGCAGATTCCACAGAAATGATTAAAATCACTGGGAGAGTATCTCCATAAATATAAAAGATCGGCAAAATATTTAAAGGAGAATTCTAATGCATAGAGGACATCTAGAAGAGCATAGGAATATTTAAAAACCCAAATATTTAGTTGTATAGGGCTCAGCATAGCCTTGGACTTTAACAATGTTTTCAATGCTATTGGGCGCCATCTAAACATGAATTTTTAAATTGTTTAAAAACAATGTAAAAACAATATTTTCCATGTTTTATTCTGACATAAATTTTTAAAAAATTATGAAATAAATAAATTATTAATTATTTATGTGAGAATAACATTGAAAATATTGTTTTTATAACCCTGAATAAATTGTTTAAAAATTCATGTTTAGATGGCGCCCATCAGCATTTAAAACATTGTTAAAATTCAAGTCCACGTTTAGAAGGCGTTGCATAGCATTGAAAATATTGTTTAAAATCTATGGTTAGAGGGGTTTTAATAGCCTTGAAAACCTTATAAAAATACACGTTTAGAGGACACATGTTCAGATGGCGCCCAACAGTATTTAAAACATTATTAAAATAAAAGTCCACATTTAGAAGGCGCTGAATAGTATTGAAAATATTGTTTAAAATCGATTGTTTGAGGGTCTTTAATAGCCTTGAAACCCGTATAAAAATACACTTTTAGAGGACACTGGAAAACCTTGAAAAAATATTGTTTAAAGGTCGGCGTTAAAAAGGCACCTTAATCCACGTTTAGAGAACGTTTAAGAACCTCGAAAATATCATTTAAAATCCTCTGTTAGAGGGCTTCCAATAGCCTTGGAATTTTAATGCATAGAGGACATCATCTAGAGGAGCATGAAAATATTTAAAAACCCACATGGTGAGGGGGTTGGGGAAAGCTTTCAAAAAAATCGTTAAATACTTAGTTGTAGGGCTCAGCATAGGCTTGATAATATTGAAAAACTAACTAAGAAAAATACTGATAATAATGGATTTAAAACCAGGTTTAAAGAGCTCCCAATAGTTTTGAAAACATTATTAAACATTCCAGGTATAGAGGGCGCTGAGTGTCCTTGACATATTGGTAAAAATCCACGTTCAGAGGGCATTCAATAGCCTTGAAAATATTAGCTTAAAGTCCAAGTTAAGAGAGTGTTCAATAGATTTTAAAAATGCGGTTTAGAAGTCTTCGTTTAGAGAACACTTAATAGTTCTGAAAATATTTAAAAAAAAACTCCACGCTAAAATGACATTCTATAGCCCTGTAGTCCACTTTTAGTGGGGGCTCAATAGCCATGAAAACGTTTTTTATTAAAAATTTAAAACTTAACATGCTTAAATGCTTAAAAGAAATTCAGAGTTTACAGGCTGCCCCGTTGCTTTGAAAATATTATTTAAAAATCCACTTTTATAGGACAAAAATCCAAGTTTAGAGGGCGCTTAATAGTCTTGAAAATATTGTTTAAAAATCCTGGTTAAATGGGCGTTTATAACCTTGAAAATATTGGAATAAAGTTCATTTAAAGGCCACTTAATAGCTTTGAAAATATTGTCCAAAAATTCGAGGGCGCTTAACAGCCTTGCAAATTTTCTGCTATTGTTAAAAATCCACGTTTAGAGAAGCGCCCTCTAAATAGTCTCACAAATATTGTTCAAAAATTCCACATTTAGATGGCGCTCAATAGCAATGGAAATATTGTTCATAAATTCCACTCAATAGTCTTGAAAAAATTGTTATAAAAATTCACGTTTAGAGGACGCTCAGTATCCTTGAAGATATGGATAAAAATCCACTTCTAGGAGGCGCTCAATAGCCTTGAAATTATTGTTGAAAAATTCATGTTTAGAGGGAGCTCAGTAGCCTTGAAAATTTTGCAAAACATGTCTACGATTAGAGGCCGCTTCACAGTCTTAAAAAATCACTGTTAAAGGGCTTTCAGAAGCATTGAAAATATTGTTAAAAATTTATAAATTGTAAAGATTTATAAATTTATTTAGAGGACGTCCAAGAAATATTGTTTAAAAGTCTACGTGTAGAAGACGCCTTATAAAGTGTTGTTAAAAATCCCACACTTAGAGGGCGTTTCATGGCCTCAAAATATTAATATTATGGTTCAAAATTCCACGTTTAGAGGGAGCTCAATAGCCTTGAAAATATGTTTCAAAAAATCCACGTTTAAAGGGAGCTCAATAGCCTTGAAAATATGTTTCAAAAAATCCACGTTTAGAGGGCACTCAATAGCCAGGAAAATATCGTTTATAAAAAGCTTTGTAGCCTTGAGAATATTATACAAAATTCAGAGTTTACAAAGCACTCAATTGCTTTGAAATATTTTTTAAAAATTCACTTTCACAGGACGCTCAGCACCCTTGAAATGTAAATAAAAATTCACTTCTAGGGGGCGCTCTATATCTTTGAAAATATTGTTAAAAAAACCACTTTTACAGAAAGCTCAGTACCCTTGAAAATGTAGGTAAAAAATCACTTCTAGGAGGCGCTCTATAGCTTTGAAAATATTGTTATACGCTCAATAGCCTTGAAAATGTGGTTTAGAAATCCACGTTTAGAGACGCTCAAAGCCTTGAAAATATGGTTTAAAAATCATCGTTTAGAGGGCTCCAAATAGCCTTTAAAATATTGTTCAAAAATTCCGCGTTTAGAGAACGCTCAGTACCCTTGAATATAGGTCAAAAATCACGGTAGCCTTAAAAATATTGATAAAAAATCCACGTTTTGAGACGCTCAATAGCCTTGAAAATATGGTTTAAAAATCAACGTTTAAAGGGCGCTAAATAGCCTTGAAAATATTGTTCAAAAATTCCACGTTTAAAAGGCTCTCAATAGCCTTGAAACTGTTGTAACATACGTCTACGATTAAATGACACAAAAATTATATTGACTTAAGTGCGTTGTTAAAAATTCAACATTTAGAGGGCGTTCCATAGTCTCAAAATTATTTTTTTTTTAAATCCACATTTAGAAGGCGCCTCATAACCTTGAAAATATTATTAGAAAATTCACGTTTAGAGGGCGCTTAATACTCCTGGAATCATTTTCAAACGCCCACGAAGAGAGGACGCTCAATAGACATTAAAACGTCGTTTATAAAATGCTTAAAAGCCTTGAACATTTTAAAGTTTAGAGCGCGCCTTGAAAATATTTTTAGCCTTGAAAATATTTTTTTTTAAATCCACGTTTAGAGAACCCTCAATATCCTTGAAAACCACATTGAGAGGGCTAGGGAAATTTTTGAAAAAATGGGCTTGCTATAATATTTGAAGTGTTGTTTCAAAATCCACATCCAGGGAGCACCGAATAACGTTGACAATATTATTTATAAATCTACGTTGAATAAGGCTGTGAATAATTATATTTTTTTTTAAATCCACATCCAGGTAGCTTCGAAAAACATTGACAATATTATTTAGAAATCTACGTCGAATTGGGCTATAAATAATATTGAAAGAATTTTTTTAAATTCCACATCCAGGGATCTTCGATTAACATTGATAATATAATTTACAAATCTACCTTGAATAGGGCTTTGGATAATATTGAAAATATTGTTTAAAAATACACATAAAGAGAGTTTGAAATAACATTGAAAGTATTTCTTAGAAATTCTCATCTAGAGTGCTTCGAATAACAATGAAAGTATAGTTCAACACTCAAAGTTTAGAGGGCGCTCAATAGCTTTGAATATACATTTTTAAATCTTTTAGGAGGCTTGGAAAAACTTTGATAAAATTATTAAATCCCACGTTTAAGGTACTCCGAATAGAAAGCAGTTTTCACTTCCAGGCGACGTCGAATTAAACTGAAAAAAATTCTTAAAAATCCACGTCCAGTGAGCTATCAATAATAAAGTAGACATTTTTTTTAAATTTTACCCCCTAGTGGACTTTGAATAACACTAAAAATATTATTTAAAAATCGGCATTTTCGGCGTGTTCTGTCTCCCAACTTTATTACAATCAAATACAGATAACAAAACACCTGAAAGCTTTGCCGGTTCTTTGTTTACGCAAAACCAGACAGCAACGGAACAACCCCACATTTCACCCCTCCCAAAAACAAAAATTCCGATAAGAAATATAGGTTATAAAACATATTATTTGGCCTTGTTTAACGTCAGGTTTATCTGTCGTTTTGTCATTGCCTGATAAGAGGTATATCTTAAAAGGTGTTTTTTTGATTTTTTTCTCTATTTGTTTTGTTTTGCAATGACATTTGTCGCCGTACACACTCAGAAGAAATGAGTGTGTGTGTGCAGATGTTGTTTTAACACCGTTTTTTTATTCCACCTGAAGTATCCGATGAAGGAAGTGTTGTAGGAAGGTGTTTTTTATGATTTAAAAATTAATTGTTTGCTTAGGGTTTAGTTTTGTTTTCATAATTATTTGTTTATAGATAGCGCTTTTTTAAATGGCCAATAAATCACCTAATAATTGTTAATGTTATTTGAAAATAATTTCATAATTTTTTAGAGCTTTGTTTCTTCCAAATCATAATTTGAAGTGCTGCCTTAAAAAAAATTTTAAAAATTCATGGTAAGTTGGCTAGGAACAATTTTGAAATTATTGATTTGAAAATTCCACGTGTAGGATCCATTTGACCCTTTTGGTTTTGAAAATAGAAGGCCTGAAATAATGATAAAAATATAGGTCACAAATTCACGGATATGGGGCACATTCGAAACTATTGTTTTAAAATCCACCTCTAGGTGATTTACAATAGTTTTAGAAATATTATTTAAAAATTAACGAGTAAAGAATAAGAATTATTTTGAAAAGGTAGTTCAAAACTTCACCCATAGGTGGCTTAAAATACGTTTGAAAATACTGTTTCAAAATCCACCTCTAGGTAGTTTAGAACAGCGTCAGAAATATTATTTGGAAATTAACGTGTAGAGAATAAGAATTACTTTGAAAAGGTAGTTCAAAACTTCACCCATAGGTGGCTTAAAATACGTTTGAAAATACTGTTTCAAAATCCACATCTAGAGGTTTGAGAATAGATTTGAAAATATTGCTTCGAAGTCCATTTATAGAAAGCTTAGAATATTGTTTAAAGCATTCTTTTAAATCCACGTTTAAAGAGCTTAGAATATGCGTTAAAATATTTTTTTTAAATATCCACGTGTAGGTGGCTTCGAAAAGCTTTAAGAATGTTGCTTAAAAATCGTCGTACAAGAGGCTTAGAAAATATTTGAAAATATAGTTAAAATATCCCCATGTAGAGGGCTTAGAATATTTTTTCAAAATATTGTTTAAAAAATCCACGGGTTGAGGTTTAGAAAAGGCTGATCATAATTATCGCAAACTACACGTGTAGTGGGCTTAGAATAGTTAAAAATTTCACATGTAGATGGCTTAAAACAGGCTAAATATAATTTATTTTAAAAGTCTACGTCTAGTCGTCTTTAAAGGGCTTCTATTGGAAATATTGTTTAAAAAATCCAGGTATAAGTAGCTTAGAATATCCGATACAATAGGTTTGAAAATAATATTTAAAAATCCACGTCTAGGGGCTAAGAATTTCATTTAAAATATTGTTTGAAACTCCATGGCGTAGAATAGAGTTGAAAATATTATTTAAAACTCCACGTGTAGGGGACGTAGAATAACTTTAAAACTATTGTATCAAAATCTACGTTTCAAGAATATTTCACTTTTATGGGGTTTAGAAAACCATTGAAATTTTTGTTTAAAACTTCACGTGTAGATGGCTTTGAAATGTTGTAAATTATTGTTTAAAACTCCAGGTGTATGGTGAGTTAAAATATTTTTTGAAAGGGAAGTTTGGAAATTCACAGATAATAGGCTTAGAATACTTTGGAAAATACTCTATCAAAATTCACGTCTAGAGGGCTGAGAAAAGCTTTGCTAATATTGTGAAAAAGTCCACATGTAGACGGTCTAGAATATCGTTTAAAATATTGCAAAACAGTGTAGGTGTAGTAGGCTTGCAATAGATTTGAAAATATTATTTAAAATGGTTTAAAATTCGCGTGTTGGAGCATAGAATTACTTTGAAAGTATTGTTTACAAATTCAAGTGTAGATGGCCTTGAAAGGTTCTGAATTACTGTCACAAAAATCCACTTATATAGGGTTTAGCATAGTCTCTAGAAAAATGGTAAAAAGTAGATGGGAAGGTGACTTAGGATTGCTCTGAAAACATTGTTTCCAAATCCACATAAGGTTTCGAAAATATTGTTTGAAAATCCACATGTAGAATATCATTTAAAATATTGTTTAAAAATCGTCGCTTTGGATCTTTAAAATAGATTTAAAAATATTTTTAAAAGTTCACGTACAGGGGGTCTGGAGTAGTCTCTAAAAGAATGTTAAACAAGTGAGAATATCTCAAAAACATTGTTTCAAAATCCACGTATAGAAGGCCCAGAAGACCAATTTACAAATTCAAGGATCCGGGGCTTAGCATACATTTGAGAAAAATCTTTTGAGATCCACATGAGGAGTCCGTAGAATTGGTTTAAAAATTATGATGTGGGTTTAAAATACAAGGTAAACAAAAAAACTGCAACAAAGTCAAATTTCAAAATTTTTACAATTTTTTTTGTCGGAAATAGCATCAAATTTCAGAATAAGTTTTGATTTGTTCGAATTGGTCACCTTTGGCATTAATTATGGCCTTCAAATGGCCAATGAAACCGTCACACGCTGCCCGAATGTCGCTCTGCAGTATTTTGACCCATTCCCGGCTAAGCGCATGCTTGAGGTGATCGACACTTTGGTATTTTTTAGTGCCAACCTTGCTTTCCAAAATACTCCCGACAAAATAGTCCAACGGATTGGTATACGGAGATTTTGGTGGCCATTGTGCGCTGGAAATGAAGCGAGGGACCTCGTTTCGTAACAATTCTTGGGTGGCGCGTGCTGAGTGCGATGGTGCTGAGTTCTGTTGGGATTTCCAAGTTCTGCGGCCAAAATGTTTGCGTTCCCAAGGCATTCATACAACCTCCAGAATATTTTCGCAATAATATTCGACATTTATTCTGATGCCACGGTCGATTAATACGAGTGGAGAGCGACCATTGGCTGTTATGGCGCGTCCCACACCAGCACCATGGCCGGCGCTTGAGTTCTGGTGGCTAATCGAAGGTGCACATTTTCAGCTGACCTCTTTGGCAAGTAAACACGATCATTTTGTTTGTTTACAAACTGCTGGACAACGAATGTTTTCTCATCGGAGAAAACCGAATTCGGCAGTTCACCACTTTCGGACAAGCGAAGCAACTCTTTAGCTCCTTTGAGCCTATTTTCTTTCGGTTGCGGTGTAAGTTCTTGCACTTTTTGGAATTTCAATGGCTTTACCCCGAGCTTATGTTTCAATATTTGCCGAATGGATTATTGCTATATGTTCCGCTCACGAGCCATTTTCGGCATTTCGGCGACGTGGGTTTCGATCAAGTCGTTTCTTTTTATTTTCGAACCATTTCTGCTGATGTTGCCGTTTTCCGTCCACTTCCGTCCACTTCCGTCCACTTCCTTGATCACGGAAACGAGCGATGGTACGAGACAAAAAAGATTTATTCACATTTAAACGCTGGAGAGCTCTAACGATAGCCACTTTTGGTTTTCCAACCAACTCTAAAGAAATCACACTATCACGCTTGTATCACATCACGAATAACTTTTTTTCTGGAAAATTCTCACCAAAATGCTTTTGTACGCTTATAAACAATATAATGAGCTGTCACTGGAATAATTTTAACAGTTGTCGGACGAGTGGCTTAGAAATTACAGCAATCTGAAGTTGGTTGCAGTTTTTTCATCTCAACCTGTAGAGGGCATAGTATCATCTTTAAAAATATAGCTACAGCTTTTAAAATTTGTGGAATTTAAGCAGAAATTGTCATCTTCCGCACTTGGTTCCCTTTCCACCAGAAATCTCTTCCCTACTGCCTAACTATCCATTTACGTGATAAATTCCAATAATAATGCCAAAACAAAATATTCACAACGCCATTTGTTTAATCGGCTCACCGAAATGACCGACATTTCACTTTTTTCTTTTAATTTAAATATCTGCAGGTGAAGAAAGTATTTTTTGTCACGGGCATTGCAGGTTTTTTTTTTTTGAATCGATTCGATTATTTTCAATTTTCTCCCGTCGCTGTAATTTATTTTGTTTTTTTTTTTTTTTTCCTACTTGCTTCTTGAGCTATGAACCCCAAAGTTATTTATAACAAGTAATAGAAAAGAAGCAAGCAAGCAACAACAAAAACAACAGAAAAAAATCAATGATTAGTTTTTGCTCTAGTTTTTGTAGCTACTGCTGCTGTTGCTGTCAATGGTGTCGATATTGACGCTGGATTTTACCGCTGTCATTGGCAATAATTGTCAGCGGCTGCAGCAGCAAATAACTTTTATGGTTTTTTTTTAATTTTTTCAGAGGTGCCCACAGGCCAATAAACGTGGATTTTTTAAACAAATTTTCAGAGGGACCCACAGACCAATAAACGTGGATCTTTTAAACAAATTTTCAGACCAATAAACGTGGATCTTTTAAACAAATTTTCAGACCAATAAACGTGGATCTTTTAAACAAATTTTCAGAGGGACCCACAGACCAATAAACGTGGATCTTTTAAACAAATTTTCAGAGGGACCCATAGACCAATAAACGTGGATATGTTAAACATTATTTCCGCGGGACCCATAGACCAATAAACGAGCATTTATTAAACAAATTTTCAGAGGGACCCTTAGAACAAAAAAGGATTTTTTAAACATTTTTTCCGCGGGACCCATAGACCAATAAACGTGGATTTTTTAAACAAATTTTCAGCGGGACTCATAGACCAATAAACGTGGATTTTTTAAACATTTTTTCAGCGGGACCCATAGACCAATAAACGTGGATTTTTTAAGCATTTTTTCAGCGGGGCCCATAGACCAATAATCGTGGATTTTTTAAACAAATTTTCAGCGGGACCATAGACCTATAAACGTGGATTTTTTAAACAAATTTTCAGCGGGACCATAGACCAATAAACGTGGATTTTTGTAACTTTTTTTTCAGAGGCACCCATAGACCAATAAACGTGGATTTTTTTAACTTTTTTTCAGAGGCACCCATAGACCAATAAACGTGGATTTTTTTAACTTTTTTTTCAGAGGCACCCATAGACCAATAAACGTGGATTTTTTAACTTTTTTTCAGAGGCACCCATAGACCAATAAACGTGGATTTTTTTAACTTTTTTTTCAGAGGCACCCATAGACCAATAAACGAGGATTTTCTTAACTTTTTTTTCAGAGGCACATACGGACCAATAAACGTGGATTTTTTAAACAAATTTTCAGAGGCACCCATAGACCTATAAACGTGGATTTTTTTAACTTTTTTTTCAGAGGCACATACGGACCAATAAACGTGGATTTTTTAAACAAATTTTCAGAGGCACCCATAGACCTATAAACGTGGATTTTTTAAACAAATTTTCAGAGGCACCCATAGACCTATAAACGTGGATTTTTTAAACAAATTTTCAGAGGCACCCATAGACCAATAAACGTGGATTTTTTAAACAAATTTTCAGAGGCACCCATAGACCTATAAACGTGGATTTTTTAAACAAATTTTCAGAGGCACCCATAGACCTATAAACGTGGATTTTTTAAACAAATTTTCAGAGGCACCCATAGACCTATAAACGTGGATTTTTTAAACAAATTTTCAGAGGCACCCATAGACCTATAAACGTGGATTTTTTAAACAAATTTTCAGAGGCACCCATAGACCTATAAACGTGGATTTTTTAAACAAATTTTCAGAGGCACCCATAGACCTATAAACGTGGATTTTTTAAACAAATTTTCAGAGGCACCCATAGACCTATAAACGTGGATTTTTTAAACAAATTTTCAGAGGCACCCATAGACCTATAAACGTGGATTTTTTAAACAAATTTTCAGAGGCACCCATAGACCAATAAACGTGGATTTTTTAAACAAATTTTCAGAGGCACCCATAGACCTATAAACGTGGATTTTTTAAACAAATTTTCAGAGGCACCCATAGACCTATAAACGTGGATTTTTTAAACAAATTTTCAGAGGCACCCATAGACCTATAAACGTGGATTTTTTAAACAAATTTTCAGAGGCACCCATAGACCTATAAACGTGGATTTTTTAAACAAATTTTCAGAGGCACCCATAGACCTATAAACGTGGATTTTTTAAACAAATTTTCAGAGGCACCCATAGACCTATAAACGTGGATTTTTTAAACAAATTTTCAGAGGCACCCATAGACCTATAAACGTGGATTTTTTAAACAAATTTTCAGAGGCACCCATAGACCTATAAACGTGGATTTTTTAAACAAATTTTCAGAGGCACCCATAGACCTATAAACGTGGATTTTTTAAACAAATTTTCAGAGGCACCCATAGACCTATAAACGTGGATTTTTTAAACAAATTTTCAGAGGCACCCATAGACCTATAAACGTGGATTTTTTAAACAAATTTTCAGAGACACCCATAGACCTATAAACGTGGATTTTTTAAACAAATTTTCAGAGGCACCCATAGACCTATAAACGTGGATTTTTTAAACAAATTTTCAGAGGCACCCATAGACCAATAAACGTGGATTTTTTAAACATTTTTTCAGCGGGACCCATAGACCAATAAACGTGGATTTTTTAAACATTTTTTCAGCGGGACCTATAGACCAATACACGTGGATTTTTGAAACATTTTTTCAGCGGGACCCATAGACCAATAAACGTGGATTTTTTAAACATGTTTTTTTTTTTTAATTTGTCCACCGCTCTTACTTTCCATTCACTTAAATATCTTTCCTGCTCTCTGAGCCCCCTCCATTTACATTCACTTGCCGATCAATGGCATCGAAAGGGAAAGAAATACAATTGTACAACAAAACACAAAACAATTCCATCGCAAAAAAATAAAAAACAAACGAAATGACGAAATAAATTCGACAAAAAAAAAAATTATTTACATACCTATAGCCCAGCAAAGGTTATATTCACTTTTTCTTTTCTTTCTGTCTTTCATTGTTTTTTTTTTTACTTTTTCGGCTTTCATTTGTCCATGTGTTGTTTGTAACCAAAATAATGTTGAAACCCAATTAGAAATGCAAATGTGAACCGGTGGACCCCTAAATCAGCTCACATGGCCATTCTCAACTACACACAGCCATACACACACACATGGACAGACCTAACTAATTCATCATCATCGTCATCGTAGTCATTATTGTTTAATTAACACCTTCAGTTATGGTGGTCGTTTGTTGGGCATTTGGTTGAAGGGTCTTTAACCTTTTTAGCCAGCAATCGATCTAGTCTTCATTACATAGATACTTAGGTGTATCGGTGTGCGTGTTTCGTGACACATTGGTGATAAAAATAACCGGGAATGGCTGTTATGGGCCAAACAACAACATGGAAAATAAAGTCAAAACTGTTAGAGTCAAATTGTTGAATTTGCTGAAAAGTTATTAGCCAAATAAAATTCTGGGCATATGGGGAACAGTAAGGTGGGTCGAGGAACTCTGCAAAAGAACTCTAAAACCTAAGATCTGTAGTTGTTCTTTTGTCTACAGAAGACTTGTCTACTGTCTATAGAAAATTTGTAAAGGGTCTTCTGTCTATAGAAGATCTGTAGGAGGTCTTCGCACTATAAAGTACCTCTAGGAGTTCTTCGGTCTATAGAAAACCTGTAGAAGGTCCTCTATCTATAGAAGACCTCTAGGAGGTTATTTATCTATAGAAGACCTCTAGGAGGTCATCTATCTATAGAAGACCTCTAGGAGGTCATCTTTTTATGGAAGACCTGTAGGAGGTCTTCTATCTATAGAAGACCTGTAGGAGGTCTTCTACCTATAGAAGACCTGTAGGGGGTCTTCTATCTATAGAAGACCTGTAGGAGGTCTTCTATCTATAGAAGACCTGTAGGAGGTCTTCTATCTATAGAAGACCTGTAGGAGGTCTTCAATCTATAGAAGACCAGTAGGAGGTCATCTTTTTGTAGAAGACTTGTAGGAGGTCTTCTATCTATAGAAGACCTCTAGGAGGTCTTCTACCTATAGAAGACCTCTAGGAGGTCTTCTACCTATAGAAGACCTGTTGGAGGTCTTCTATCTATAGAAGACCTGTAGGAGGTCTTCTACCTATAGAAGACCTGTAGGAGGTCTTCTACCTATAGAAGACCTGTAGGAGGTCTTCTATCTATAGAAGACCTGTAGGAGATCTTCTTTCTATAGAAGATAGAAGTATTGAAGTATTAGAAGATAGAAGTATTGGTTCCTGTGTAGGTCCACTATTGGCAGCATGCTACTATTACGTCTAAAAAAAACCTATAGAAGACCTTTAGGAGGTCTTCCATCTATAGAAGACCTGTAGGAGATCTTCTATCTATAGAAGAACTGTTGGAGGTCTTCTATCTACAAAATACCACTAGGGAGTCATCTATGTATAGAAGACCTGTAGAAGGTTTTCTGTCTATAGAAGGCCTGTAGGAGGTCTTCTGTCTATAGAAGACCTATAGGAGGTCTTCTATCTACAAAACACCTGCAGCAAGTCTTTTATCTATAGAAGACTCTATCTATAGAAGACCTGTAAGAGGTCTTCTATCTCTTGAAGAGATTGTATTCTATCTATTGTAGGAGATTGTCTATCTATAGAAGGCCTGTAGGAGGTCTTCTATCTTTAGAAGACCTGTAGGAGGTCTTCCATCTATATAAAACCACTAAGGGGGTCCTCTATCTAAAGAAGACCTGTAGGAGGTCCTCTATCTAAAGAAGACCTGTAGGAGGTCTTCGAACTTTGGAAGCTCTGTAGAAGGTCTTCGGTCTATAGAAAACCTAAAGAAGGTCTTCGGTCTATAGAAGAGCTACAGATGGTCTTCTATACATAGAAGACCTGTAGAAGGTCTTCGATCTATAGAAGACGTGACCTAGGAGACCTGTAGGAGGTCTTCTATCTATAGAAGACCTGTAGAAGATCTTCTGTTCATAGAAGACCTGAAAAAGGTCTTCTGCTTATAGAAGATCTGTAGAAGGTCTTCTGTTCATAGAAGACCCATAGAAGGTCTTCAGTCTATAGAAGACCTGCAGAAGGTCTTTGGACTATAAAAGGCCATTAGAGGGTCTTCCGTTTATAGAAGACTTTTAGAAAGCCTTCGAACTATAGAAGAGCTTTAAAAAGTTGGTTGTTGGAAGACCTGTTGAAAGTTATCTATCTATAAAAAGTCTTCTGGCTATAGCAGACCTTTTACAGGCCTTCCATCTATAGAGCCCTTAAACAAGTCGATTGTCTCTGGAGGACCTTTTATTGGTCCTCTATCCCGAGAAGTCCTATAAAAGTTACATTGAAGTGATTTATTTAATTTTATTCTTCTCCTCCACGACCTTTACCCACCTCAATGCTCATTTGTATGCTAATTAGTTAGACAAACATACACACATAATCTGGCATATATATTTACATACAGACATCGGAGCCTATTCCTCATACGAAAAACAGCAAGCCACACCAAACACCATATCAAAAATGTCAGTGTCAGCAGCAACAGGTCTTCTATTTAATTTATTTGGATTCTTGTTGTTATTGTTTATGAGCGAAAAATATCCGCATTTAAATAAAATACCAGCAACAACAACAACAACAACTAAAAATAAAATGTCTTAAATTTATTCCAAGAACTAACAGACGGACTGCGACTAACTGCTTTATCAGCAACATTTCTAAAACGACTGAATGCAGATGGTATTCGAAGAGTGGGAAAAAATGTGTCGATTATTGCAGATTTTGATTTTTTGCTGGGAGAAGTATTGAAGTGTTGGCAAATAATTTGTGAAAAAAATTAAAAAAAAAAATCAAATTTTCAGAATAATTTTTTGAAAAATTAAAACCGGCTTATTACCTCTCATTACCAAGGATTAGCATTTTCATGTAAATTATTGTGACAACTTTTAAATTTGTGATAATTAACTTAAAATTTATTTTAAAAATATTATAATAAATCTTGACGTTTAATTTTTGGCTTAATTTCAATTTTATTGCAATTTTACATAAAACCGGACTTTTCTGTGGATGCTGTTGCTCTGAGAGGTTGATAACCCATAATGTTTTTGTTTTTTTGTGCGGATTTCAGACAAAATAAATTAACGCTATTACGCTTTATGGTCTTGTAATGTTGCATATAATTATATTCGAAAAAAACCGGTATTTAGAAATAAAGAAAGACTGCTTGCTCTCTCCTGGTGCTCAAAGGATGAAAATACCTTTTTTATTGCCAGTGTCACATAAATTATCTACAAATGATTTGGAAATAAAAATAAAAACAATTTCTAAATAAATTGTTATTTTAAATTTGTTGTGGTAATCGAATTGGTATTCATATTTCAGGTCCAGGAAAAACTGAAGAACAAATATAATCAAGTAAAAATGACATTATTTTTAGAAGGCAAGACACGAGGAGGGCATACCGTGCTTATTAAAATTTTTAATAATATTTAAAAATTATTTTTAAAGTTAAATGCTACAAAAGGGGCTTCTATAAAATGTGTCTCTACAGAAATTACAAGTTTCGAAATTCGAAAAAAGAAACTTGTGTTTGCGACCAGTTATTTGAAAATCGAAACAATGACAGAGATAATTGGAAACAAGTAAAAAAGCTGTACGTTCGGCCGGTCCGATCTTTGAATACCCTCCACCATTTGGAACGAATTGGGCAATTATCAAATAAATAAAATCCGTTAAAAATTCTGTTAAAATCTTAAAAATACTAAATGATGCCGTCATATTAGGGTCTAAACGGCGACGTCGACCTCCATAGGCAACTAAGCCTAAATCGGTGTATAATGTAGCTAAAATCAACAAAGTACAGAATATCGGGAGGCATCGTTATATGAGGGCTATACGAAAATGTGGACCTGCACAGACAATTTTCTTCCATAGGCTGTAGTATCTGTTATGAACTTCAAATACCAAATTTACGGCGAATAATGTCTCTAAAATCATCAAAATACCGAATATCGGGGGGTACCCTTATATGGGGGCTATACGAATACGTGGACCTGTACAGACCATTTTCTATCTTAGGCTGTAGTATCCATTTCGACCTTCAAATACCAAATTGGAAATAATTCCGGTAAATAAGTTTCTAAAATCAACAAAGTACCGAATATCGGAAGGCACCATTATATGAGGGCTATACGAAGACGTGGACCCGCACAGACAACTTTTTGCTTTAGGCTACAGTATCCATAACGAACTTTAAACTCCAAATTTGAAATAATTCCGGTGAATAATGGCGCTAAAATCATCAAAATACCGAATATCGGGAGGTACCGTTATATGGGGGCTATAGCAAAACGTGGACCTAAATGGCCCATTTTCAATACCAAAGGTCCTGCAGACATAATATACATTTGAATAAAATTTTATCCATCTACTTCATTTCGTTCGGAAGCTAGAGTGATTGCCACAGACGGATAGATGGCCGGACATCGCTAACTCGACATAGAATTTTATGCTGATCAAGAATATATATACTTTGCGGGGTCTAAAATGTATATTTCGAGGTGTTACAAACGGAATGACAAACTTAATATACCCTATATATACATACTATGGTGGAGGGTATAAAAATGGAAAAAATCTAAGAAAATTGCAATTTTGGAATTTCAAAAAAAAAATGAAAACAGCGCCCTATTATTCGAAAGGCGAATAATGACAGAGGTATTAAAAGAGAGATTTGCAGTATTTGAAAAAAATCGGAAAACCCCTAAGAAAATTGCAATTTTGGAATTTCGAAAAAAAATGAAAACTATGCCCTAGTGTTCGAAAGGTGAAATATGGCAGAGATATTCAAAGAGAGATTTGCAATAATCGGAAAAAATGTAAGAAAATTGCAATTTCGAAATTTCGAGAAAAAAATGAAAACTATGTCCTAGTATTCGAAAGGTGAAATATGGCAGAGATACTCAAAGAGAGATTTTATTAAAAATCTCTCTAAAAAAATCAGAAAAAATCTAAGAAAATTGCAATTTTAAGTTTCGAAAAAAATTGTATCTTTTTAAATAAAATCGAATCAAAAACCCCATAGAGATATTGAGAAAAGTTAATTGACACAAGTTAGCACAAATTGAGCACAAATCGGCACCACATTCTTTTGTTGAAATTTTGCAAAATTGCGATTTTCTTAAAAAAATACTACTTTCGCGAACTAGGGATATCTCAATAACGGTTAGAGATATTTCGTTAACTTGAGCAAATAAATTTAGCACATGTAGCCGGATGTGTGCAAAAATTGTGTCCGGATTTTGAACTTCAAAAATGTAAAAAAAAGATCCATCGAAAAACACCGATTAATGGAACCGTTGTATTGGAGCTATACGAAGACGTGGATCTGCATAAGCAATTTTCCACCACAGCCTGTTGTATTGATTTCGAATTTCAAATACGAAATTTGAAACAATGTCGGTGAATAATGTTAGTGTTAGTAATCATCCGAATACCGAATATTAGGAGGTATCATTATATGGGAGCTGTGGGCCTGCATATGCAATTTTTTGTTATAGGCAGTACCACACATTATAAACTTAAAATATGAAATTTGAAATAATTCCGGTAAAAACGGTCGCTAAAATTATCTAAATAACGAATATTAGGAGGTACGGTTATATGGGTGCTATGCGAAGACTTGGATCTGCATAGACAATTTTTTGTCCTTGGCTGTAGTAACCATTACGAACATCAACTACGAAATTAAAAAAAAAAAATTGGTGGATAATGTCGCTGAAATCATCAAAATACCGAATATTAGGAGGTACGGTTATATGGGGGCCGTAAGAAGACATGAACCAGAATATGCGATTTTTTGTCATAGCCTGTACTGCCTATTAGGAAATTTGAATACAAAATTTTGAAACAATTTTGGTAAAAAATTTAGCTAACATCATCAAAATACCGAATATTGGGAGGTACGGTTTTATGGGGCTATATGAAAACGTAGACCGACATGGCCCATATACGAACTTAACCTGCGTACTGGTAAAATGCACATGTGTACATAATGTTGGTCTTCTATCTCAATTCGTTCCAAAGATAGCGTTAGAACAGATAGACGGACATCGCCAAATCGACTTAGAATTTTACGCTGATCAAGAATACATACACTTCCTTGGGTCAAACATGAGTATTTAGAGGAGTTCCAAACGGAATGACAAAGTTAATATACCCTCCATAGCATGGTGGAGGGTGTAATAAATGAAAATTGGAAAAATTCGAGTTCATGAATTTTTAGAATTTTCTGGTTTCGAGATATTAAAAACACTTTTTCAAGAATTTTTTTGATCTAATTTTTTGGGTTCCTTAGTGTCTTATCGAATTCCGAATCACTGTGTGAGACGAACTTTCACAACGACTGCAGACACGCCCTCTATATATATATATATTTTTTTTTTTTTGCCTTAAATAATTTAGTTATTAATTTTCTTTGCTTTTGATTTTTCACTCTGATATCGAATAATGTCACAACAATTTTTTTGAGGAAGCCAAGCAAATTGAGTTTTTTTTCCTGGAAAACTTCTTTGGAAATCGTATGGATTTCACACGAAATTATTATGAAAAATAAACAAATATGTAATTCATTCTCTGTTTTTGGGGAGAAACTAGAACGAAAATTGCAATCACTCAGTTATGAAGCAAAACAAAAATTGCAACAAAAAAGTAGAAGAGAACACACAACCAGACAGAGGAATGACAGCAAATGAGGCAATAATTTCCAATAGACATGGATGGGAGCGAAAAAAAAAACAGTCAAAGGTATTTTTGTATATATGTAGATAAATATAGAAAATATGTATATAGATGTGTGTGTATGTGTGTATATGTATGTATGGTGTGTATCAAGAAAACAAAGTACATAATAAGCAACAAAACGCCAATATAAAAAATATATAAACGTCAACAATAAACAGTAGAAGAAAATAATAATAATAAAAATAATGACAATAAATGACAACAAAATGAGGTATTCATTCTTGGCTACAATAGCAACAATAACAACAGCAACTAAAGTAAATAGTCAGAAATAACAAAAAAAGCAGTAAGGAAAGGTCAAAAGTGGGGCGGGGCTGACTATATGATACCCTACACCACCATCATTGTTGTGGAATACACATTATGCATTTGAGGTACTTCACAGGGTGAGATAAAAAACTGCATCAAATTTTATTGAATGAAAGCAAAAAAAAATCGAAAAAGGCATTAAATTTTAGAATAAGTTTAGATTTGCTCGAATTGGTCACCTTTGGCACGAATTATGGCCTTCAAATGGCCAATGAAACCATCACACGCTGCCGGAATGTTGCTTTGCGGTATAATGGCCCATTCCCGGCGAAGCGCTTGCTTGAGGTGATCGACACTTTGGTATTTTTTAGTGCCAACCTTGCTTTCCAAAATACTCCAGGCACAATAGTTCAACGGATTGGTATCCGGAGATTTTGGTGGCCATTGTGCGCTGGAAATGAAGCGAGGAACCTCATTTTGTAACTATTCTTGGTTGGCCGTGTTGAGTGCGATGGTGCTGAGTCCTGTTGGAATGTCCAAGGTCTGCGGATAAAATGTTTGCGTGCCCAAGGCTTCAATACACCCTCCAGAATATTTTCCCTATAATATTCGGCATTTATTCTAATGCCACGGGCGATAAATACGAGCGAAGACGACCATCGGCTGTTATTGCGGGCCACACCATCACCATGGCCGGCGCTTAACTCGCCAACCGAAAGTGCTGACCTCTTTGACAAGTAAACACGATCATTTTGTTTGTCTACAAACTGCTGGACAACGAATATTTTCTCGTCGGAGACAACCAAATTCGGCAGTGCGCCACTTTTGGCCAAGCGAAGCAGCTCTTTTGCTCTTTTGAGTCTAGGGGACAAAAAAGATTTATTCACATGCTGGAGTGCCCTAACGAACGATAGCCACTTGTGGTTTTCCAGCCAAATATAAAGAAATCACAGAATCACGCTTGAATTCCATCACGAATAACTTTTTTTCTGGAAAATTCTCACCAAAATGCTTTGGTACGCTTGTAAACAATATAATGAGCTATCACTTGAATAATTTTAACAGCTGTCGGACGAGTAGCTTAGAAATGACAGCAGTCTGAAGTTGGTTGCAGTTTTTTCATTTCTCCCTGTATATGGGAGCCTTATCCAACTCTGATCCGATCTCGATAAAATTTGACAGAGGTATTTTTAAACTCCCTAAGTTCTTGTAGAGTGCATATACGCATGTGAAGGACTTAAAACCACAAATCGGATGAAACATATATATGGGAGCTATATCTATATTTGAACCGATTTTCACCAAATTTGAAGCATTTGTTTCTATGATAAATTCAGTCGTAATTACCAAGATTTAGTTTATTTGGGTTGATATTAGCCACTTGGTCAACAATAAACCTGATATCGGATAAAGATATATGTGGCGTCTATATCCAAACCAGAACCGATCTTGACAAATTTTTAGGCATTTATTTCTGAGCTGTATCTGATATCACTCTCGTGGAGTGCATATTATGCCTGTGAGGTACCTAAAAACGGATGAAACATATATATGGGAGCTATAGCTATATCTGAACCGATGAACTGAAAATACGTCGAAAGTGCCAAAATGCAGGTCATTTGTTCTTATATTTTCTATTTGTTGCACAATAAACCTGGTATCGACCAGAGATATATATGACAGCTACATCCAAATCTGATCCGATCTTGATAAAATTTAGCAGGGGTATTTTGGATCAGTATCTGATGCTCAATATCAAATATCATTGTTTGTGGAGTGCATATTACACATGTGCATTTAAAGTACTTATTTTTAGGATGGATTCAGTCGGATATGCCAAAACCCAAGTAATTTTGACTAATATTGATCATTTGGCCCACAATTAACCCGAAATCAGTTGAGGATATATATATGGGAGCTATATCTAAATTGGACCCGAGTGCATATTTGATTTGGAGTGCATATTACGCATGTGAGGGACATAAAAACTCAAATCGGATGAAACATATTTATGGCAGCTACAGTTATATCTCAACCGATTTCCATCTAAATTTTGAAGTACTTGTTTCTAGAATAAATTCATTCAGAATTGCCAAGATTCAATTCATTTGGGCTGATATTAGCCATTCGATGCACAATAAACCTTATATCGGATAAAGATATATATGGGAGCTATATCCAAATCCGATTCGATTTCGATAAAACTTGCAAGATGTGTTTTTGAGCGTCATAAGTAATCTGGTACCAAATATCATTCATGTGGAGTGCATATTATGCATGTGAGGGACTTAAAACCTCAAATCGGATGAAACATATATATGGGAACTATAGCTATATCTGAACCGATTTTCACTAAATTTGATGTACTTACTTCGAGGATGAATTCAGTCGGATGTGCCAAAATTCAGTCCATTTTGGCCAATATTAGCCCATTGGCGCACAATAAACCTGAAATCGGATAAAGGTATATATAGGAGCTATAGCCAAATGTAAACCGATTTTCACCAAATGTGAAGTACTTGCTTCTGGGCTGAATTCCGTCGGAATTGTCAAAATTTAGGTCAATATTAGCCATGTTGTGCACAAATAGCACGAAACGGATAGACGGACATACATGCATAAATCGACTCAGAAAGTGATTTTATGAAGATCCTCAAAAAAGTAACTATGGGTCTATCTCGCTTCCTTCTCTATGTTACAAACAAATGCACAAGGACATAATACCCTTACCTCCGTGTGGTGTAGGGTATAAACACACACACCCGAGCAACAACAAAGGCCTATTAACAAAATGAATTCAACACGCGAGGGTGATATGGAAAATTAGGTGAAATGCATTGGCCCGAACGGGCAATTATTCATCTCGGCGAACAGGCAGACAAAAAACCAACCATGCAATCACTAAGACAGTCAGTCAGTAATTCAGTTAGTCAGTAAGTCAACCACCATCCCTATACATCCATTATAGCACAATTTTTATTGTTGTCACGTCAGTGATTTAACAACAACAAAACTGCAATATTTTTTTTCGAAAAAAAGTTAAATTCATTCACGCAGTCAGTAGTAGTACCCAGTTAATAGACTCGATCAAATTAGCCAAAGGGGTAAACACACACACATGGAAACGATTTAAAAGCCCATTTCAACCGGAGGGACAGACCAACTGCCAGAGTACACTTGAAATTTAATTGCACTTGAACAATACAATGAAAAAAATATAACATTAATGTAAACAAAATAAAAAACAAATATGAAAAAATAATAATTGTAAATAATAATTACACTGGTTTACAACAATTATCCCCCCCCAACGAGTTAATTATGATGTGGTGTGATGTAGTTATTTTTTTTTTCTTTTTATACCCTACAACACTACGTGTTGGTGGTATTATAAGTTTGATTGGGCCAAAAATTATGTAACACCTCGAAATATTGGATTCCCACATAGGAATGTATATATGGATCTTCCTATCTCGCCGAGCTGAGTCGATCTAGCTATGTATGTCCGTCCGTCCGTCCGTCTGTCCGTCTGTCCATGTTAATTTGTAATCACTCTACAGGTCGCAATTATGGTCCGATCTTCACGAAATTAAAAATGAAGGTGGGGTTAAGGCCAGAATAGAACTCTATTTCTTTTGGAGATGATCGCATAATATATAGGGGTCGAAATGGACCAAAAAAAATTTTCCTGATTTTGCAGTTGCTCTACAGGTCGCAATTATAGACCAATCGAAGCGTAAGTTAGCATGGGACTAGAGCTTACGGCTGGGCAGAAGCCTTCCAATTTTGATGGTCATTGGGTTATATTAAGTGGGTGAAATAGACCATAATATTTTTTATTAAATAATAGTCAAATTTTCCGTTACACCGCGAATATTTTTAATCCCGGCGAAATCGCAAATAGACAAACAGGTCAATTCTAACCGTTACGTAGATGCCGAGAGTAAATATATCGGATATATATAGCGAAATATATACAATGTGTATGTACAAAGGAAAGGGATGTTAGCTAGAACGCTTATATCTCAAGAATGGCTGGACCGATTTTGACAAATTTTGTCAATTCAGAATTTCCTCTTGCCATAAAAGAATAAAATCTAAAAAAATGGCATAAAAATATACCAATAATGGTGTTAATATAGATTTTGTAGTATTTGGTGACATTTTTTTATTTTTTCATATTTTTTTTATCGCGTGCGATTTTTTCAATTTGACTTCAAATATTGATGTTTATATTTTGTAATTTTTTTCACCTTACAACACAGGTTGGGATAATGTATACAGATTGCAATTATCGTCCGATCCTCACAAAAATTTTCACAAGGGTAGGTTTAGGCTCACAAGGGCTAGGCTTATTGCTTTCTACGATGTCCACAATATTTTAAGAGGTTGAAATGGACCAACAACTAAAAATTTTCCTGATTTTGAAGCCATTACAAAGGTCACAAATATAAAACAAAGGACACGAACTCTCGCATGAAGTTAGAGTTTAAGACAGTGGGTAGAATGGACCACTAATTTTGTGGGAAGAAATACCAACATTTCCATTATACCGAAACACTGAAAATAACTTACAGGCAATATCCAAAATATACAAAAGGCGAATTTCTGCTGATTTCGTTGGGGCCTCTTGCTTTTGGAGATGACGAGACGAGATTTAAGGACAGGGAAGAATTGTAGCATTTTGGTGGACCATTCAATTATATTTAGCTGTAAAATGGACCACAAGAACTAACAGCATGACGGAGTGCGTAAATATTGGGTAAATGTCCCTGGTCAAAATGCTAAGGGTAATATCTGGGCAGTGTTCCGTGACATAATTTCAAAAGAGAAATCTTTAGACATAAAGGGGCTTCTAACATACTGTAGTTTTATAGGGTATCACATGGTCGGCCCCGCACGGCTATAGCCCTTGCTTACTTGATTTTTTTGGATTTGTTTGTAAATTGTAAACTAGGTGGGTTTTATACCCTATAGTACTACAAACGGATTTCTAGGAGTAGAAGACCTTGAAAGGAATCTAATGGCAGTAAATTCATTTTAAAGACAATATCTTGTATGTCCTGCAAGTGAAAGGCCTCCTTGAACACTTCAGGACAGAGAATATCGTTTAAAAGTCCTAAATAACTCTTAGGCCTCATATTCCAAGGAAGGCTTTACACGACTTTGGAGGTTTTTTTTTGAGTTTCTCTATAGGTATAAGATACACAGGGAAGGTCCTTTGTATGTCTCGTAGACATTTTATAGGTCTGCTACAAATGGGAGTTTTTTTTAGATCGAAGGTCTGCTCCAGACATTCTGTAAGATGAAGGCCTTTACTGGTTTTCTACAGATTCATAGAGGACTTCAAAACATCTACAAGCATAAGATTTATTTGAATTCTTTTGACAAAGAATGTCATTTCGAAATCTGCCATAGCCTGTTTAAACAATCCAAGGAAGGCTTTACATGTCTTTGTAGACCTTTTTTGGGTCCTTATCTTAAACCTATAAAATATTATGTACTTTGTATGTCTCGTGGACATTTTATAGGTCTCCTATAGATGAAGGTCTTTTATAGATCGAAGGCCTGCAGCAGACCTTCTGTAAGATGAAGGTTTTTATTGGTTTTCTACAGATTCAAGGCTTTTACAAGCTTTTTGTGAATGGATGTAATTTTGGTCTTCAGAAGAAGAAAGTTTTTTTTTAATGGGAGGATTTGGGAGGTCTCCTTGGACAGATCTTCTACCGAAGGTATGCCTTTTGCAGGTCTTTCTGTTATTATGTATATCCTAGAAAAGGAAGGTCTTCTAAAGCCCTCCGAAGCAAAGGAATTTCAAATTAATCTTCTGCAGATGAAACTTCTTTTAGAGGTTTTTCACACATTGGCATCCTTAAATATGCCCTTTTATGGATTATCTATAGATGGAGTGTTTTTCTCCTATATATGGAAATTTTTTTTCTGGTCTTCTTAAAGGTCCTTTATAGATAGAATATATTTAAATAGGTTTTCTAAGAATGCAAGAAATTGTGCATTAGTCTTCTATTAATTGAATTGGATATGGATTGTATGGGCCTTCTGTTGACAAAATATCTTTTACGGTTCCTTAAAAGAGATACGAGGTCTTCAAACTATGAAAGAAGTTAAGAGACATATCATTTATAGATAGAATACGTTTTACTTTATGAAGCGTCATGGTCGCCGCTTCGCAATGGGTGGGTCCCTATTTTCCATTACGAATCTGATCTAGGCCTGCCAAATTTGGACTACATCAACTACTTCATTAACTTTACAGGGTGAGATAAAAAAACTGCAACAAAGTCAAACGCCATAATTTTTACATTTTTGTTTTTAAATTTTATTAAAAAAATCTCTGAAATAGCATCACATTTTAAAATAAGTTTAGATTTGTTCGAATTGGTCACCTTTGGCACGAATTATGGCCTTCAAATGGCCAATGAAACCGTCACACGCAGCCCGAATGTTGCTCTGCGGTATTTTGGCCCATTCCCGGCGAAGCGCTTGCTTGAGGTGAACGACACTTTGGTATTTTTCAGTGCCAACCTTGCTTTCCAAAATACTCCTGACACAATAGTCCAACGAATTGGTATCCGGATATTTCGGTAGCCATTGTGCGCTGGAAATGAAGCAAGGAACTTCATTTTGTAACCATACTTGGGTGGCGCATGCCAAGTGCGATAGTTCTGATTACTGTTGGAATGTCCAAGATCTGGGGCCAAAATGTTTGTGTGTCCAAGGCTTTAATACACCCTCCATAATATTTTCGCGAAAATATTCGGCATTAATTCTGATGCCACGGTTAATTAATATGAGCGGAGAGCGACCATCGGCTCTTATGGCGGCCCAAACCATCACCGTGGCCGGCGCTCGGCGCTTGAGTTCTGGTAGCCAACCGAAGGTGCGCATTTTCAGCTGACCTCTTTGGCAAGTAAACACGATCTTTTTGTTTGTTTACAAACTACTGGACAATGAATGCTTTTTCTTCGGAAAAAACCAAATTCGACAGTTCACCACTTTCGATCAAGCGAAGCAACTCCTTAGCTCTTTTGAGTCTATTTTCTTTCTGTAGCGGTGTAAGTTCTTGCACGTTTTGGAATTTCAATGGCTTTAGCCGAGCTCATTTTTCAATATTTGCCGAATGGAATATTGCGATATGTTCAGCTCATGATTCATTTTTAGGCCACTGTGATGCGGGGTTCGATCAAGTCGCTTTTTTACTTTTCGAACCATTTCTGCTGATGTTGCTGTTTTCTTCCGTCCACTTCCTTGACGTCGGGCTACGCTATCAGTATCACGGTATCGAGCGATGGTACGAGACACAAAAGATTTACTCACATTTAATTGCGGGAGTGCTCTAATGATAGTCACTTTTGGTTTTCCAGCCAAATATAAAGAAATCACACCACCACGCTTGAATTCCATTACGAATAATTTTTTCGTATTCTCACCAAAATGCTTTTGTACGCCAGTAAACAATATAATGAACTGTCACTGGAATAATTGTAACACCTGTCGGACGATTGGCTTAGAAATGACAGCAGTCTGAAGTTGGTTACAGTTTTTTCATCTCACCCTCTAGATATAAGTCTGGAAGTCCCATGTTGATGCTGATGTATTTGATGAGATACATGTCTTCCATGGACTGAAAATATTTCACATGTCATTTATCTTCTGTTTCTATCTAAAATAGTACCTTTTAAAGTCTACTAAACACAGAAACTTTGTCAGGGACCTAATTAAGTTAATTTAATTCCTAGCTAACCCCCACGAAATGGTAATGGAATGGAATGTCCTTCGTTCTTCTACAACCTATGTAGGGTATCACATAGTCTCAGTCTCAGCACATTTAACTTTTCTTACACATTCCTCTTAACTTCAATATCAGCGTTTAATTTTACGAGCAGATAACAAAATGGAAAAAAATTATTACGTTTTAATTGTTAAAAAAATGTATCTGAATCTTTTTTTTTTTTTGCTTTTGAATGTTAAGATAACTAACTATAGGTTGGTAACAAAAGATCGTGTGTGGTCATGACTGACAGCAAATAATGATAGTTACGTCGAATACGTATGATCACACACACACATACATATTTATCTTATTTCAAAGTAATGTTGAGGAAAATAAGTGAAAAAAACACCAGTCCAATTTGTAAATTCAAAAGGGAAACTTGTCAATTTAAAACCTGACACGAACATCTCAAATTGTCTGTTAAGACTATGTCTTACAGTAACCTTGACGACATTTCAAAGTTTTTCAGCCTCACAAAACCTCGTTATTAGTGGGTGGTAAAAAGAAGGATTCTCATCTATCTATCCAAGATTGATTTAGTTTGCCATTTCGGAACCTGGCTTCTTTAGAAACTCCTATTGTCAAAAAAAGTGGCTGGTAAATCCCCGCCATTGACATTTTATAGCAATGTCGTCCGTCGGTCTAGCTTCAGAACGAAATGGAATAGCCTCCAGATATAGATAAAGCCAGATTTAGAGTATTTTTTTGCTGTTTGAGTCGTAGTTTAATATTGAATCAACTTTAAATTGGGATGTAGGAGACATCCGAACCCATATAAGACTGGCAATACTGCCTTATAGGTCTAACTTTTGGTAAGTCCTCATACAAGGGTTCCTTCCGACATTCGATGTTTTGAAATTTTTAGACACTCTTATTAACGGAATGGTTTTACAGATGGTATTTTGAGATCGCCATATATATCAACTTCTACAACAACAAGGTTACGTTTCCGTGTAGACCGATATAGCTGTACCACTCGAATACTAGACATATTTTTAAAATTGGAACTTTCCAATTGGTGGAGGGTATTGAATGTTCGGTCCGACCGAACTTTACAACTTCTTATATTATATTTTTAATAAATAACGGTTTTAAAACATAGATCTCTTTGGACCAAATCCATTTCAGGACATTTACAGTCGATCTACGAATGTCCGTCCATACGTCTGACTGGTGCGCACGATAACTCTCAAAGAGAGTATCCGATTTGGCCCAAACTTGACACATCGAAATATTATTTTCAAACTAGCCCCGAGTTCGGAGATGAGCAACATCGGTACATTCCTTCTGGTACCTCCCTCAAAAAAAGTCAATAACTTAACAGAATATAAAACAAGTAAAAAAGTATCGGTCGGCTTTGCCGACAGATGTATACCCTCAGTCCTCTTCACCCTCTATGGAGTGGGTTTTTAAAGAATGGGTCAATATTGTCAATTTCGTATCGGACCTACATAAATATGATATAAATATTATAATAGCAGATGGATATAGCAATTGTAAAGAATCACTGAGTTGTTTCGCAATTTATGACAGATAAAAATATTGAAAAATGTGTCTCTTTGTGGGTGAGGTACCAGAAGGTGTTCGCAGATATATAGGATCATCTTCAAAACAGATCTGGTGTTAGCAAAAATAATTTGTATGTGTGAATCCTTATTTCGCTTTCTTTGAGCGTTATGTTTTTCAAAATTAGATTATTGATTCCTTTCTGTGCAGAAAATATATATCTCAAATTTTCGACCATTTGTGGGGGAGGTACCATAAGATGTGGACCGATATACTTCATCTTAACACCAGAGCTTGGGTTAATATAAATATTGGGATGTGCGCCATTCGAAGACAATCGGACTCATTCATGACATTTTATGAGATTTGTAATTATTCTAAATTTTGACCATTTGTGGGGGAGGTACTTGAAGGAGTGAACCGATATTGTCCATTTTGACACCTAACGTAGAACTGATGCAAATATTAGGATTTGCAAAGTGAGAGCAAAATCGGATTATCCTTTCTCTTTGTGTGCAAAAAAATATATTTTTTGCAAATTTCGACCTTTTGTGGGGGAGGTACCAGAAGGAGTGGACCGATATATTCCATCTTAACACCTGACCTTAGGTTAATATAAATATTGGGATGTGTAAAATTTTAAGACAATCGGACACTTACATCACATTTTATGAGAGTTGTAATTATTCAAAATTTTTACCATTTGTGGGGGAGGTACTTGATGGAGTGGGCCAATATTTTCCATTTTCACACCCGACCTCACACTGACCCAAATATTAAGATTTGCAAAGTTGGAGCACAATCGGACTATAATTTCTCTTTCTGTGCAAAAATTAAATTTTTTGAAAATTTTGAACTTTTGTGGGGGAGGTACCAGAAGGAGTGGACCGATATTGCCCATCTCCGAACTCGATCTAAGTTTGACAAAAATATTACGATGTACCAAGTTTGGACCAAATTGGATACTCCCTTCGAGAGTTATCGTGCGCACCAGCCAGCCAGACAGACAGACAGACAGACAGACGGACGGACGGACGGACGGACGGACATCGCTAGATCGACTCCAAATGTTCTGAAACGGATTTGGTCCAAAGAGACCTAGGGTCTAAAACCGTTATTTCGACTAGGCACGTTTTGGCCGTATCAAATGATATATACCCTCTGTAGCCATATGGCTGAGGGTATAATGATTTATAGAAAAAGAATTGTGTGCAAACTTTGCAAATCCTAAATGTCAGGACAGGTGCGAAAATAGACAATATCTGCCCACTCCGTCAAGTACCTCTCCCATAAAGGGCCAACATTTTGGGATAATTATAACTTTTATAAAATATGAAATAAGAGTCCAATTATTTTCAAATTTCGCACATCCCAATATTTATATATCGGCCCACTCCCTCTGGTACCTCACCCACAAAAGCTCGAAATTTTCAAAATATATATTTTCTGCACAGAAAAAGAAATTAATAATCCGATTTTGCTCCAACTTTGGAAATCCTAATATTTGCGTTAGTTCTAAAACAGGTGCAAAAATGGATAATATCGGTCCACTCCATCAAGTCCCTCCCCCACAAATGGTAAAAATTTTGAATAATTACAACTCTCATAAAATGTGATGTAAGAGTCAGATTGTCTTCAAATTTCACACATCCCGATAATTTTTTTAATTCTAGGTCTGGTCTTAAGTTGGAATATATTGGTCCACTTCTTCTGGTACCTCCCCCACAAAAGGTCGAAATCTGTGAAGATGAGATATATCGGTCCACTCCTTGTGGTACCTCCCCCAGAAAGGCTCAACATTT
Organism: Musca domestica; assembly: GCF_030504385.1. NCBI lineage: Eukaryota > Metazoa > Arthropoda > Insecta > Diptera > Muscidae > Musca > Musca domestica. The sequence continues at coordinate 941,309 of NW_026712313.1, read as the reverse complement.
TGAATATCCATTAAGCTCAACAACACAAGATCTGTTATAAAGATGATAGAGCATAGCTTAGCTTGGCCCATCTCCCACATAGGGTTCAAGATTTTGAAAAACAAAACACTCAAATTTCACAAAAAAATACATATTTGCTAACACTAGATCTGTTGTAAAGATGATATATTTCTGCGAATCCCTTTCTGGTACCTCACCCATAAATGGTCGCAATTTCCAAAACTTCTGTCTGTCATAACTTGCGAAACAAGTCAACGATTTCTTTCAACCTGAAACCCGAGATAAATATGGAATTTATGATTTCGCATAAAATTTGATATAAATGCCTGATTTTTTGGTAATGTAACTCATTCCAGTATTTATCTGTGTTGGATGAAGTATGAAAATGGAATACTTCTGTCGACTATATATGAAGAGATCTCATATAAAGTGAAGGAAGTAACCAATATAGTCCAAACCTTCACGTCACAATATTTATATCATATTTATTTAAGTCTGATACGATATGGACAATATTGGCCTATTCTTTCGGAACCTACTTCATAGACGGTCAACAATTTGAATAATAAGAAATCAAAATATATTTAAATAATCGAACATTGGCTGAGAGTATACATCTGTCGGCAAAACTGACTGACACTTTTTAACTTGTTTTTAATTTAATTTTTTTTATAACTTTGCTCCTGACTCATCAGTCTTATAGTTCACAATAATTTCAATGTGGTACTAACAAATTAAAGATTTTAAATTTAACATTGATTTATTGTGGCTTTTATTCATAATTTATTCATGTAAGAATAAAACAACCACAATATATGGTATGATTTGGGAATTATTATAATGACCCCTAAACAAGCACATGAATTAAAAAAAAACAGTGGAATCACAATAATTTCTATAACGTAAAACAGAATTTTCAATAATTTCAAAAGAAGTAAACCATACAATGAGCAGTGGATTTTCAAGTCTAAAAGCAGACCTTTCGTGGAGAAAAAAATATTTTTTCGTTTTTTTTTTTTGGAAAAAAATCACAAAAATTGTAGAGCAATTTAATTTACCTCTTAATTTAAAAGAAAGCTTTCATTTCTAAGGCTTTTACTGGAATTTCTGCAATATTATTAAAAAATCTGTTAATAAAGACATAGATTTACTCTCTAAAATTGTAGTCCAAAACTGCCTGAATTCGCTTTCATAAATTGCCAAGCAGATCCAACCACAAATAACCTACCTTCCACATCTCTTCTTTCCCAAATCTCTTTTATCAAAGTTGATTTTTTTTTAAATCTTTTCCATAATCGGATTTAAAGATAGCAATTTCTTATTTGTTATTTTTTTCTAATTCGTCATCTCCCGCATCAACGTTCGTTCATAAACAATTTTTACTACGAATGACGAATTTGTTGGATTTATCATTACCACAAAGTAGCTTAGGCCACCACAATTAATTTTAGTTTTGATGTTTTTTTTTTTTTTCTTCTCAACGTATCTGGTTTTGCTACTTTACAATAGCTCTTGGTGGTCAGTTGGCGAACTATGAGCCATGCAAAGATGTTTAATAATTTATAATGAGTTTTAGTGGCCATTAAAAAACAAATAATATTGTTTTACGAACCAGTGGAATTAAATGTTTCGGAAAAAAAATCAAAATCCATTGAAATTATCAAGAAGGTTGTTTTATGGAGGCTTCTAAGGGAAGAGTAGAAAGTGTTCATAGAAAATCAGATATTAATCTTTGCATAGAATATTAGAAGTTCTTCTTCACATATATGACTAAATTTTTATTTTTAATAGTGAAATAGCAGACCAGGAATGTTATCGAAGTTTAGTAAATCGTATTGTCGAGGAGGACTAGTAAATTTTCTACTTTATTGTACGAAATATAAGTAAGCGGTCTCTTCTATAGAAACGATTATTTATTTGTATAAATGTTTTATACTCAGATTAAAATACAAGCAACGCTACTTCTTGTAGAAAATCAGAATATTTCTCTTTTATGGTTGATTTCCTGATATTTTTTGAGTATTTTACTGAAATTATATCGAAAATAATTTTTGTGCCTATCGCTTAGAAGACCAAAGTGCCTCTTCGGACAGATAATCAGAAGTTGATATTTTCTTTTATAGGAGAAAAAAATCCAAATTTCAATCTTGTAGTCCCTTTTTGAAATGTACAAAAGAACCTCTGTGCTGCTTTTCTTCAAAAAAAAACAAGTAAAAACATCTAAGTTCGACCGGGCCGAGCGTTTAATACCCTCCAAAAATTTCAAAAAAATTCCGAAAACTACCACTTAAATTAAAACCGTTATATGGCGGCTATACGAAGACGTGGACCTGCATACGACATTTTTTGCAATGGGTTGTAATACCCATTAAGATCTTCCAATACGAAATTTGAAACAATTTCGGCGAATAATGTTGCTGAAATCATTAAAATGCCAAATATATCGGGAGGTACCGTTATATGAGAGCTATACGTAGACGTGGACCTGCATATGACAGGTTGTAGTACCCATTAAGATCTTTCAATACGAAATTTGAAACGATTCCGGTGAATAATGTTGCTGAAATCATTAAAACGCCGAATATCGGGAGGTACCGTTATATGGGGGCTATACGAAGACGTGAACCTGCATACAAACATTTTTGCCATAGGCTGTAGTACCTTTTACAAACTTTAAATATGAAATTTGAAATAATTCCTATAAATAATGTCGTTAAAATCATGAAAATCGGGGGGTACCGTTATATATATAATTTACGAACTTAACCTGCCTACTGGTAAACTATGCATGTGTGCAAAATTCTAGTCTTCTATATCAATTCGTTGAAAAGATAGCGTGATTACAACAGACAGACGGACATCGCTGGTCGTCTTTGAATTTTACGCTGATCCAGAATATATACTCTTTGTAGGGTCTATTATGAATATTTCGAGGAGTTACAAACGGAATAACAAAGCTAATATACCCTCCATAGAATGGTGGAGGGTATAATAAAACATAAATCTTTCAGCTCTTATAGTCCCCCATGAAAATTGAACTTTTCATAATTCTTCAAAAGTTTTTTTTTAAATCCTCGAATTTCAGTCCTGGTAGTCCTTAAAAAATCAAAATTTGTCAAGTTTCTTCAAAATGGTGGAGGGTATTAAAAGTTCGGCCTTGCTGAACTTAACTGCTTTTTACTTTTCATACCTTTATTAGTTCCTAAAATATCCACGCTTAGACTGTCCTTCAAAACCAGGCATTTTAGTCTTATGAAATTCTGGATTTCTAGGCCCCAGACAGTCCATAAAAATCCACGCTGTTCATTCCTCTAAAATTCACGGTTTATGGTCCTCCGATGGTCACTAAAAATCCACACTTTTTAAGCTTCAAATAGTACCTTAAATATCCATGTCCCTTAGTCCTTACAAATCCATCCTTTTTAGTCCTTAGGTAGATCTCCATTTTTGATTGTAAAATCTTAGTATTTTAGTCCGAATATAGTAATTTTAAATTCCGCTATGTTTACTACTCAGATTGTCCCACAAAACTTCGAGCTTTTAGTCCTTAGACAGTTTTTAAATAGTCCATGTTTAGGACTCCCAAAAATCGAATGTTCTTAGTCCTTAGATAGCCCTTATATGGCTCATGTTTAAATCTCTTAAAAATCAATACTCTCATTTCTCAAAAAGTGTTTAAAAAATGTTCACTTTTTTGTCGAAAAATCCGTGCCTTTTACTTAATCACTTGTTTAACCTTAGTAGTTATTTATATCCAAATGTATTGCTGGATATCCCTCCGAAAAACCGTTTGAAAATACGTATTTGTAGTCCCGATATATCCCGATTTAAAAGCAAGTACATAAATCATTTCACAAGAATGATATTTGGTACCAGATATCAGATACAGTCCAGAAATACCTCTGCCAAATTTTGTTAAGATGGGTTCAGATTTGGATATAGCTCCCATAGCTTGAAAAATCTACGCTCCATATCACTGATGCCCTCCCAAAAATATGCTTTGAAAATCCACGTTAACTTTCAAACCTCCCAAAAACATACTTTAAGATCTAGACTTAATTCCACCTATAGATTCCCAAAAATACGCTTTAAAATCCATGCTTAATACTACCTATAGATTCCCAAAAATATGCTTTAAAAGTTCACACTCAATACCAAAGACATACTTTAAAAGTCCACTCTTTACAACACTAACAGCCTCCCTAAAATATGCTATAAATATTCACGCTTTATAGCTTTGATAGACTCCCTTAAATATACTTTGAAAATCTACGCTCAATACCTAAAATATGCTATAAATGTAAACGCTCAATAGCGCCGATAGTTTCCCAAAAATATGCTTTAATAAAAATCCACGCTAAATATCACTGATAGACTCCCAAAAATATGCTTTAATAAAAATCCACGCTAAATATCACTGATAGACTCCCAAAAATATGCTTTAATAAAAATCCACGCTAAATATCACTGATAGACTCCCAAAAATATGCTTTAATAAAAATCCACGCAAAATATCACTGATAGACTCCCAAAAATATGCTTTAAAAGTCCACGCTCAATAGCACTAATAGTCTCCCTAAAATATTTCATATATATCCACGATCAATATCAATGATAGACTCCTAGAAATATGCTTTAAAAATGCACACTAATTGCTATAATAATCCGTCAAAAATGGGCTTTAAAATCCACACTCAATACTACCGATTACTAGCAAAAATATGCTTTAAAAACCACACACAATACCACTGATAGACTCATAAAAATATACTTTAAAAATCCACGCTTTTTAGCTTTAATAGTCCCTCAAAAGTGGGCTTTGAAGACTCTCGTTCAATACCTCGTTTTACAGATCTTACAGCCGTCAAAAATAGGCTTTAAAATCCACTCTCAGCACTACTGATGTACTCCCAAAAATATGTTTTAAAAAACACGCACAATAGCCTCATAAAAATATACTTTAAAAATCCGCGGCTTTGAAGACACTCGTTCAATAACTCGTTTTATAGGTCTTACAGCCTCCCCGAGGTATGCTTTACTCAATACTACTGATGTTCTCCCAAAAATTTGCTTTAAAAATCGACACACAATACCACTAATAGACTCATAAAAATATGCTTTAAAAATCGCGCACGCTTTTTAGCTCTAATAGTCGCTCAAAAGTAGGCTTTACAAATATACGGTAAATACCACTGATAGAATCGTTAAAATATGCTTTGATAGATTTAATAGCCTCCCGAGATAATCTTAATATGCTCTAATTGTCGTCATTAAATAATTTAAAAAATCAATTTTTTAGATCTTATAGTCGCCTTATAATATGCTAAGAAATTATAGTTTTAAGGCTCCGAGAGTCTAAGAAATCCTTGATTATTTTAACTCTAAATACCCTTAAAATATCCTCGATTTATTCCTTTGATGATCTCCCTAAAAAATGCTCAAAAAATCTTTAGTCGTCTAAAAATATGTTCTGATAATCCCGAATTCTCCTAAATGGAGATCTAAAGGTCATCTCTAAATATAAGACCCAAAGGTGTAACTTCCGTGGAAGACCAAAAAAATTAGTCATACATTTATACAAAGTATTTGCAACATAAATATGTATGAGTTATTATGTAGTGACACACATTCCGAACAAAAAAAAAAAACGCGAAAACACTTTCATTACTTTTTTCAAAACAAAAATAAAACAAACAAAAAATTGTTGTGAATTTCATTTATAATTCGATCCTCGTAGCAAATAAACGGCATAAAGCAAATACCAATCAACACCCAGACAATGTGCATGTATGTATGTGCGTACTCACATGTCTATTTGTAGATAGTCAACAAAATATTTACTCAGCCAAAGAAAATGTGATGGGAATACCCCCCATTATCTGCATTTCGAAATGAAATTTACCTCCCTCTTCTAACCATGCCCCCACCCAAATATCCACAACAAAATAACCCCTTTTCCGTTTCCAACACACACAGACACACGCTCGAAAAATAAACGAAACAAAAAAGGAAAAACATGATTGACACTCAATTTATGGCAATGACAACAAAAGCAACAAAAAACGACAGTAACATCATTTAAACTATTTTTAAGAGACACAAACGGACAGACCGACTGGCGAACTTTGTTTGGTTGTTATTATGATTACTGTTGTTATTGCTTTTGTTGTTAGGGGAAGCGGTTTCTTATAAACAAATTTTTCGTTCGTGATTTATGAAAATGATAATCACATTAGCATTTTTTTCGTTTCGTTTCAATTTTTTTTGTGGATTGGATGATAAATTGGAACAAAGGGGGAGAAAGTATGAGTGAGGCAGGAGGTAGAGACGAGGACTAAGTTGATGACAAGTTTCGTAAGGAAATTTACATAAGTTACATTGGTATAATTCTTATAGGTTTAGGAGACATATTTGTTTACACGTAAATAGGAGAGGGTTATTTAGATATGAGACCTCCTGAAGCCTTAAAGACTTCTTTACATATTAGGACTTTCCATGTTCTTACTATATAAAAATCCTCTTTTTTGTGTGAGATAGAAAGAAAGACCTTGGGCCCCTATAGACACAAGACCTCTCATGTATCTCCCACTGAAAGAAGACCACCAAGAGCCCTTCTGTACTTTCTATAAAAATATTATCCAGAATTTCTATGGGTTTAAGAGCATTTGCTCCTTTGGCAGAGTTCTAGAAACCTTCTATGAAGAGATCCAATCCCTTATGGAGGCCAACAACAGCGCTTCTATACGATAAAATATTATAAAGGAATTCTGTGGACCTAAGACCATTTGTTTCTTTGGCAGGGGTCTAGAAAATTTTTAAGTAGAGATCCAGTCCTTTGTAGAGATTGAAGTCTTCATGGAAGCCTCAAAGACTTCTCTACATAGTAGGACTACTTGTGTATGTAAGATGGAGAAAATACCTTGGAAATATCTTCTGTGAATAGATCTCCCAGTGGACCTCTATTGACACACGACCTATGTCCCAATGGGAAGGGTACCTTCTATATGAAAAAATATTATCCAGGACTTTTATGGGTCTGGGACCATTTGTCTCTTTGACAGGGGTCTTGAAAACTTTTATGCAGAGATATAAGTCGCTTATGGAGATATAAGTCCTTTATGGAAGCCTCAAACTTCTCCCAGGAGAAGGAGACCATCCTTAGAGTTAGAGTGTTTCTATACGAAAAATATTATCCACGACTTCATGGACCTAAGACCATTTGTTTCTTTGGAAGAGGTCTAGAAGACTTCTGTGCAAAGATCCAGTCCCTGATCGAGATATAAGTCCCTTATGGAAGTCTCCAAGACTTCTTTAGATAGTAGGACTTAGTCCCTTCTTTACGTAAAATGGGGAAAAAGACATTTTCAAGGTGTTGGTAGATCTCCCAGTGAGTCTCTATAGCCGCAAGACCTCTTATATATCTCCCATGGGAAGGAGACCATCAAGAGTGTTTCTAAATGGAAAATATTATCCAGAACTTCTATGGACATAAGACCATTTGCTTTTTTAGCAGAAGTCTAGAAGACTTCTATGCAGAGATCCTGTCCCTTATGGAGATATAAGTCCTTTATGGAAGTCTCAAAGACTTCTCTAGATAGTAGCACCTCAAGACTCAGAAGATATTTTAAACGTCTTCTGAAGGTAAAAAAAAACTTCCACTAGCCGTAGAAGTCCTCCAAGAATTATTAATAATTACAACTCTTATAAAATGTGATATAAGAGTCCGATTATCTTTAAATTTCAAACATCCGAATATTTTTATTAACCGACGGTCTGGTGTTAAGATGGGCAATATTGGTCCAATCCTTCTGGTACCTCCCCCAAAAAAGGACGAAATTTTCAAAAAATATTTCTTTCTGCACAGAAAAAAAGCAATAATCCGTTTTTTCTCCAACTTTGCAAATCCTAATATATGCGTCAGTTCTACATGCAAAAATGTATAATATTGGTCCACTCCATCAAGTACCTCCCCCATAAAGGGTAAACATTTTGAATAATTACAACTTTTATAAAATGTGATGTAAGAATCCGATTGTCTTCAAATTTCACACATCCCAATAATTTTATTAACCCAAGGTCTGGTGTTAAGATGGAATACATCGGTCCACTCTTTCTCGTACCTCCCCCACAAAAGGACGAAATTTTCAAAAAATATATTTTCTGAACAGAAAGAGAAGCGACAATTCGATTTTGATCCAACTTTGCAAATCTTAATATTTGCATCTGTCCTAGGTCAGGTGCAAAAAGGTAATATCGTTCAACTCAATCAAGTACCTCCCCCACAAAAGGTCGAATTTTTGAATACCCATGAAGCTCATAAAACGCGAATTTAACATACGATTCCATTTAGACTTTTCACATCAGAATATTTCTATCAACACAGGCTACAACTGTAAAGACGGTAGAGATCCATCCGGACCATTTCTTCTGGTACCTCCCCCACAAAGGGTCAGAGTTTTGAATAACCATAACGTTAATGAAATCCGAAATATGTACTATATTCTCTTTATATTTCACACATCCTTTTATTCCTACTAACTCAAGATCTGTTGTGAAGATGAGATATATCGGTCCATTTTTTATGCTACCTCCCTCACAAAGGCTCAAAATATTGAATATCCATGAAGCTAATAAAACGGGAAATTAACATCCGATTCCATTCAGACTTGGTACATCTCAACATTTCCACCAACGCAAGATATGTTATGAAGATGATAACGATCGGATCATTTCTTCTGATACCTCCCCCACATAGGGTTCAAGCTTTTGATAAACCAAATACCCAAAGAAAGTGAAATAAATGATATATATCTGCAAACCCCTTCTGGTACCTCATCCACAAAGGGTTACAATTTTCAATACTTTTATCTGTCATAACTTGCGAAACAAGTCTGCGAATCCTTACAACTTGTTATGTCTAAATATTTCTTTCAAGCAGAAACCTGAGATGAATATGAAATTTATCAGAATTTATGATTTTGCATAAAATCAGATATAAATGTTCGATTTTCTTGTAAATTTTCCCATATCAATATTTTTATCTGGATTAGATGAAGTACAAAAATGGAATACTTCGGTTTATCGGTACCTCACGCATTTAACATTTTCTAATAATTATCAAATATCTCTTATAAAATGAAGAAAGTAGTCGATGTAGTCCAAACCTGTCATGACACAATATTTTTATCACATTTATTTAAGTCCGATACGAAATGGACAATATTGGCCCATTCATTTAGAACCTACTTCATAGAGGGTCAACAGTTTGAATAATCATAACACAAGTCAAAATATACATATTTAAATAATCGAGGGTATACATCTGTCGATAAACCCGACTGATACTTTTTAACTTGTTTTTTTTTTTTTAATTTTCAAGTTCTTTCAAAATGCTGAAGGGTACTAAAAGCTCAAACCTACTTTTTTTAAATTTTCGGATCAAGATCCCTTAGAAATCGTACCTTTTACTTGAAAAATATTCTTCAAAAATCTCCTGTGGTTCTGATTTGGTCGGAGAACTTCATACGCTCTTCTATAACCCTTATGTATTTTGCATGTCTTTTATAGATAGAAACGATTCTAAAACTTTTTTTATGAATAAAATAAAAAAACAATGTCCAACTTTGAGATGACCCAAATTAGATAAGCTTCGTCGTACTACGACATTTCTCAGCTGTTAAATACAATATTTAAATGAATGTTTAATTAACATTTTTCAAGACCAACGACCTGACAACTTAACCCTTTTTCTCTCTCGCACTCACTTTCAAATGAAACGACCCGAACAAACAAACAGACAACAACTGCAACAACAATAACAACACAAACAACAAACTAAGCATCTTAAAATCCAATGATAACAACCAAGATTATGTCAGAAAAAACACGGTTAATAGCCATCACAACAACAGCAGAGCAAACATCAGCGAACAAGTGCAAGGTGCAGTGAACTAAACAACAAACACCTCTCCGCCATCATCAAACAGAGTATTTTATTTGAATGCACAATGGAGTGAGTGAGTGTGTGTGAGAGAGAGAGGTGGGGGTGTACCCTCATTCTCCCAGTGCTACGAAACGTAGATTACCCAACCAAGCCAAGTAATGATGGTGTGTTTATTTTCTTATATGCTGACAATGCGAATGAGTGACATTGTTGTTGGTGTTGTTGTTGCTATGAACGTGTGGGGGAGAAGGGGGGATAAACACAAAATTAAATATAGTGGTATTCGTCAGAAATGTACATACATGTATGTATGTTAGGTTTGTCCTAGTTTTGTATGGCAGAGTGTTGTTTTAATGAGCGGTACTTTGAAAGTACATACATAGTTACACCTTAACTAAAATCAGAGATGGGGAATTCAGTAGAATTGGAGGTAATCAAAATCAATGGCCAAGAAGGGCCTGCTATAAAGCCTATATACTTAAAAAGTACTCAATGCTACTAAATCTCTATCTATATTAAATAGGTTAAAAAGTATCAGTCGGTTTTGTCGACAGATGCATGCCCTCAGCCAATGTTCGATCATTCAAATATATTTCACCTTCTGTTATGATTATTCCAATTGTTGACCCTCTATGGAGTAGATTTCGATAGAATGGGCCAATATTGTCCATGTCGTACCGGACCTAAATATATATGGTATAAATATTGCGAAGTGCCAGGTATCTATATCTATAAAAGAGGAAAATGTTTGTTTGTTTGTTTGTTTGTAATTTATGGACTCGAAAACCGCTGAATAGATTTTCCTGAAAATTTCCATATATACTGCAACATCGCCTGAAAGTAACATAGGCTATATACATTTTTGAATTTCCACTTGGAACTGGAGATATAGCATCAGAATCGGAGGTACCTCCCAAAAATTTAGATTTTATATGCACATATCTATTGATTGGTTGAAGATACATACATTCCAAATTTGGAATACGTAACGGAATTTGGAACAAAAATAAGTTTGCTAAATTATATTGTAATCGGTTCAGATTTGGATATAGCTCCCATATATATTTTCGACCGATTTCGTTTATTTGATGCCTCAAACACAATATGAACGTTCGATTCCAATAAAATTTGGAATGTGTGACGGGATTTAATCTGAAAATAAATTTGTCAAATTATATTGAAATCGGTTCAGATTTGGATATAGCTCCCATATATATTTTCGGCCGATTTCAAGCATTTGATGCACCAAACACGCTATGTATCCCCAATTTCAATGAAATTTGAAACGTGTGATAGATTTTATCTAAAAAATTGATTTCACAAATTATATTGAAATCGGTTCAGATTTGGATATAGCTCCCATATACATTTTCGGCCGATTTCATGTATGGTGGACCAAACACGATATGTATTTCCAATTGTGATGATATTTAAAATAAGTAACGGAATTGGGAGCCAAAATGAATTGGTCAAATTAAATTGAAATCGGTTCAGATTTGGATATAGCTCCCATATATATTTTCGACCGATTTCATGTATTTGATGCACCAAACACGCTATGTATCTCTAATTTCAATGAAATTTGGAATGTGTAGCGGAAATTAAAACAAATATACATTTGTCATATTATATTAAAATCGGTTCAGATTTGGATATAGCTCTCATATATATTTTCGACCGATTTCATGTATTTTATGCACCATACACGATATGTATGTTCGATTCCAAAGAAATTTGGAATATGTAACGGGATTTTGATTAGAAAATAAATTAGTCAAATTATATTAAAATCGGTTCAGATTTGGATATAGCTCCCATATATATTTTCCGCCGATTTCACATATTTGATGCACAAAACACGATACGTATATCCGATTCCAATGAAATTCGGCATGAGTGGCTAAATTTGGTACAAAAATAAATTTGACAAATTATATTCAAATACGCTCAGATTTGATTATAGCTCCCATATATATACTCAGCCGATTTCACATATCTGATGCACCCAAAGCGAGAGAGACAAAATCTGGCACCAGAAAAAATTGCCTAATTATATTAAAATCAGTTGAGGTTTGGATATAGCTAACATATATATTTCGGCCGATTTCATACATGTTATGCACTAAACATGATATATATGACCGATACCAATGAAATTCAAAATGTGTGGCGGAATTTGGTTACAATAATAAATGTGACAAATTAATTGGAAATTAGTTAAGATTTGGATATGGCTCCCATATATATATTATCGGCCGATTTCACATATTTGACGCACCAATTTCAATGAAATATGAAAGGTGTGGCGGAATTTGGTGTAAAAGTAATTGTTTTTAAAATTATATTTAAACCGGTTCAGATTGGGATATCATTTTAATAAGAACCATTGACCCACACCGCCTTAGCTAACACTAAAAAACAACACAACAATTGATTTGAAATACGCTTATTACGGCGAAGTATGTTGCTATCTCGAATTCACTAATTGCAATAGAAAGGCCACTCAACTTCAATAGATTGCAGTTTACTGCACGCTTGGTATTTGCTATGAAATAAATAAATCCGAAGGACAAACCCTTCGTGTATGTATGTCATGTTACTGCTTTTCTAATGGTTTTGGTTATTTCCGCATTAAAGTAGTGCAATAATTTTTTTTTTTAATTTTTAAATTTGTTTTTTTTTTTTTTTTTTAACCAACATATATTCGTAAATAAAATTTTGCATGCATATAAAATCAAAAGGGGTAGCGAAGCGCACCGGGTTCAGCTAGTGTACTATATATCACTTCACTTTGTATGTGATACTTTTTAGAAAACGTTAAAATGTGTGTGAGGTACCAGATATATCCCACCGAAGTATTCCATTTTCATAATTCATTTAAACAGATAAAAAATATATTGGTATTTATATCCAATTTTATGCGAACTTATGAATTCCGATAAATTCCATATTCATATGAAATTTGAAAAGACTCGGATTCTTATTTGACGTTTTTTTTTTGTTCTTCTGGGGGAGGTACCAGAAGAAATAGTCAGATATATTCCATCTTTATAACAGATCTTATGTTGATGGAAATATTGAGATGTGCAGATGTCTGAATGGAATCTGATGATAGTTGCGCGTTTAATTAACTTCATTGATATTCAAAATGTTGACCCTTTGTGGGGGAGGTACCAGAAGTAGTCTACCGATATATCCCATCTCCACACCAGACCGTGGGTTAATAAACATATTGTGATGTGTGTAATTTAAAGACAATCGAACTCTTACAGGGTGAGAAAAAAAACTGCAACAAAGTCAAACGCCATCATTTTTACATTTTTTATCTTTTGAATGAAAGCAAAATATTTCAGAAATAGCATCAAATTTTAGAATAAGTTTAGATTTGTTCGAATTGGTCACCTTTGGCACGAATTTTGGCCATCAAACGACCAATGAAACCGTCACACACTGCCCGAATGTTGCTCTGCGGTATTCTAGGCCATTCCTGGCGAAGCGCTTGCCAACCTTGTTTTCCCAAAGTCCTCCAGACATAATAGTCCAACGGATTGGTATCCGGAGATTTTGGTGGCCATTGTGCGCTGAAAATTAATCGAGGAACCTCATTTTATAACCATTCTTAGGTGGCGCGTGCTGAGTGGCCACCGGCGCTTGATCATCTGACCTCTTTGGCAAGTAAACACGATCATTTTGTTTGTTTACAAGCTGCTGGACAACGAATATTTTCTCATCGGAGAAAAGACACCAAATTCGGCAGTGCACCACTTTCGGCCAAGCGAAGCAATTCTTTAGCTCTTTTTTTAGTCTATTTTCTTTTTTTGCGGTGTAAGTTCTTGCACTTTTTAGAATTTCAATGGCTTTACCACCAGCTCATTTTCAATATTTACCGAATGGATTATTGCGATATTTTCAGCTTACGAGCCATTTTTCGGCCATTGCGGCGGGGGTTTCTATCAAGACTCTTCTTTATTTTTCAAACCATTTCTGCTGATGTTGCCGTTTTCTTTTGTCCACTTTCTTGACGTCGGGCTACGCTAACAGTATCACAGTAACGAGCGATGGTACGAGCCACAAAAGATTTATTCACATTTAAATGGTGGATTGCTCTAACGATAGCCACTTGTGGTTTTTCCAGCCAAATATAAAGAAGTCACACTATCATGCTTGAATTCCCTCACGAATAAGATTTTTTTTTAATTCTTCCCAAAATGCTTTTGTACGCTTGTAAACAATATAATGAGCGATCACTGGAATAATTTTAACAGCTGTCGGACGAGTGGCTTAGCAATGACAGCAGTCTGAAGTTGGTTGTAGTTTTTTTCATCTCACCCTGTAGTCCAAATCTGGCACGTTGTAATATTTATATTGGTCTTAGATCAGATACGAAATGGTCAATATTGTCCAACTACCTCGGAACCTCCCCCCATAAAGGGTCATCAGTTTGAATAATCTTAACTCAACGTTGGGGGTATACATCTGTCGTCAAAACCGACTGATACTATTTTACTTGTTAATGTCTAAATCTTATATGCGTAAATCCCAAATAAATGTAAATTTTTATTACAACCCCTTACAAACCCCACTTACATCAAATGGGAAAAACTCTTCAACATGCACTCAATTATTAGTATAACACATGAACAAGAACCCATAGCCCCCGCACCACCCAATCTCTCACACAGCAACAAAACCTAATTAAAAACAGTTTTACCTTGAAGAAAAGTTCTACGTTTTGCAAAAGATCACAGCGAATGGAAACACTGTCGTCCCTCTCTTACACTCTCTTCACAATGACTTGTATGTATGAGTAGAGTATGGATGGATGGATGGTTGGATGGCTGAGAACTGTAATTGTCCCCCATTTAATAGGAAAAGTACCCCCTCCCAACCCCAACAATTCTACCGTAAGTTTGTAATAATAAGCTTTTAACTAGAGCACAAAATTGTAACAGTGTTTTGCTTAGTTTTGTTTTGGAATGGAATGGGAGAGGGAGAATATTTAAACTCACCATTGAAGAGAAAATTCTGTGGGTATATTTATTTATAATTGAGAAGAAAGAATTTCTATTTCCCTTCTTTGGGGTGCGAATGGTGTGATTTGATACCAGACGGAAATAATGACACATTATATTAACTCCAATCAAAACAATTTGCAAATGCGTGAAATTACTTTAATTAAAGCAGTACCAAAGATATTTGTGTTCACACGTATGTTTGGTGGGGGAAGGGGATGGCACAGAAGTTGGATATGCGTACCCCTTTGGAATACGAATGAATAACAGTACTAATATCAACTGGTATATCATCCCACATTGTTTGAGGGGTATATTAAATGGGTAATTTTCTTTGCATATCATCGAAATTATCCTTCATGTTCCCTTATGTGACATGGAAAGAACTTTATACTGGTCACACAAATGGCAGAGTAAACTTCTTCCCATCTCACGATGATTGCAAGGTTGAATAACTTTGTAAAAAAGAAGCCTAACTGTATGAATTCATATATTTGCAATAAACTCTTTTGCTTACTTGGCTTTTGACTACATAAACAAAAAATGCGAAAAAAAAAATTATAAAATCTCAAGGTACCTATAAAAGATCAAGTTGTATACAGTTTGTCAACTAAATGTTGGCAAAACAAATATGGTACACAATTTTAAATAAAATGCAATTTTATTCTTATAAATAAATATATTAAATAACTATTTCGTCAGCGAAAAGTCTTTTTATACCCTCCACCATAAGTTTGTCATTCCATTTGTAACACCTCGAATTATACATGTTAGACCCCACAAAGTATATATTCTTGATCAGCATAAAATTCTATGTCGATTTAGCGATGTCCGTCCATCTGTGAAAATCACTCTGGCTTCCGAACGAAAGGAAGGAAGTAGATGCAGGACTTTTGGTATTGAAAATGGGCCAGGTAGGTCCACGTTTTGGTATAGCGCCCATATAACGGTACCTTCCGATATTCGGTATTTTGATGATTTTAGCGACATTATTCAGCGAAATTGTTTCAAATTTCGTATTTGAAGTTTGAAATGGATACTACAACCTAAGACAGAAATTTGTCTGTGCAGGACAACGTCTTCGTAACGGTACCTCCCGACCAAATGCACAATGGACCCATATACAATTTTCCCCCCAAAACAATTTCAACGTCTTCATATGTAAACCATAGAAAGCAAAAGTGGCCTCAATATCAACATTTCAGAATTTCAGCTCTATCACTTCACCAAATATAGTAACATTTAGTAAGCATATCCGAAACCTTTCTCCATCCACAATCACATATCGACAGAGACCTCAATATTAAATTTTGGAATTCCAATCTGGTACCACTTGGTTTTTTTCGAATAATTATAGCAGATATACAGGGTGAGATGAAAAAACTGCAACCAACTTCAGACTGCTGTCATTTCTAAGCCACTCGTCCGACAGATGTTAAAATTATTCCAGTTACATTTTGCATTTTGCTGAGAATCTTCCAGAAAAAAAGTTATTCGTGATGGAATTCAAGCGTGATAGTGTGATTTCTTTATATTTTGCTGGAAAACCACAAGTGGCTACCGCTAGAGCACCCGAGCATTTAAATATGAATAAATCTTTTGTGTCTCGTAACATCGCTCCGTTGCCGTGATACTGGTAGCATAGCCCGACGTCAAGGAAGTGGACGGCAGAAAACAGCAAGATCGGTAGAAATGGTTCGAAAAGTAAAGAAGCGACTTGATCGAAACCCGCGCCGCAGTGGCCGAAAATTGGCTCGTGAGCTGAACATATCGCAATATTCCATTTGGCAAATATTAAAAAATTAACTCGGGGTAGAGCCATTGAAATTCCAAAAAGTGCAAGAACTTACACCGCAGCAGAAAGAAAATAGACTCATAAGAGCTAAAGAGTTGCTTCGCTTGGCCGAAAGTGGTGAACTGCCGCATTTGGTTTTATCCGATGAGAAAACATTCGCTGTCCAGCAGTTTGTAAAAAAAAACAAAATGATTGTGTTTACTTGCCAAAGAGGTCAGCTGAAAATGTGCACCTTCGATTGGCCACCAGAACTCAAGCGCCGGCCATGGTAATGGTGCGGGCCGCCATAACAACCGATGATCGCTCTCCGCTCGTATTAATCGGCGGTGGCATCAGAATAAATACGAAATATTATCGAGCAAATATTCTGGAGGGTGTATTAAAGCCTTGGCCACGAAACATTTTGGCCGCAAATCTTGGACATTCCAACACCATTGCACTTAGCACGCGGCACTCAAGAATGGTTACAAAATGAGGTTCCTCGCTTCATTTCCAGCTCACAATGGCCACCAAAATCTCCGGATACCAATCCGTTGGACTATTGTGTCTGGAGTATTTTGGAATGCAAGGTTGGCACTAAAAAATACCAAAGTGTCGATCTCTTCAAGCAAGCGCTTCGCCAAGAATGGGCCAAAATACAGCAGAGCAACATTCAGGCAGTGTGTGACGGTTTCATTGGCCGTTTGAAGGCCATAATTCAATTCGAAAGATGACCAATTCGAATAAATCGAAAATTATTCTAAAATTTGATGCTATTTCCGAAATGTTTTGCTTTCATTCAATAAAATTTAAAAAAAAATCTAAAAATTATGGATTTTGACTTTGTTGTGGTTTTTTATACCCTCCACCATACTATGGAGGGTATATTAATTTTGTCATTCCGTTTGTAACTCCTCGAAATAGTCATGTCAGACCCAACAAAGTATATATATTCTTGATCAGCGTAAAATTCTAAGACGTCTGTCTGTCTGTGTGTCTGTCCGTATGTCTGTCTGTGTGTCCGTCTGCCTGTCTGTCTGTCTGGTCGTCTGTCTGTCTGTTGTAATCACGCTATCTTTCGAACAAATCGAGATAGAAGGCTAAAATTTTGCACACATGTATATTTTGCAAGTAGGCAGGTTAAGTTCGTAAATGGGCCATGTAGGTCCAAGTTATCATATAGCCCCCATATTCGGTATTTGGATGATTTTAGCGACATTATTCAACGGAATTGTTTCAAATTTGGCATTTGAAGTTCGTAATAGATACTACAGCCTAAGACAGAAAATTATCTGTGCAGGTCCACGTCTTCGTATAGCCCCCATAGCGATTTTAGCGATATTATTTACCGGAATTGTTTCAAAATTCGCATGTGAAGTTCGTAATGGATACTTCAGCCCATACCAGATAATTGTCTGTGCAGGTCCACGTCTTCGTATAGCCCCCATATACCGGTACCCTCTATATTCGGTATTTTGATGATTTTAGCTACATTATAAACAAATTTTTCTTCAAGTTCCGCATTTAAATATTGTAATAAATTATGACAAAAGTTACCTATGCAGGTCTACGGCGTTGTATAAGAATTCGGTATTTTTAAGATTTTAACAGAATTTTCAACGGATTTTAATATTATTTTGGTGGAGGTTGGAGGGTATTAAAAGTTCGGCCCGGCCGAACTTACAGCTTTTTTTACTTGTTTTTATCTCGCCCTGTATGGGACACATTTCCGAAACCACTCCCATATGTCCAGATTACACACGAACAACGACACTTATACCAAATTGCACATTTCAAGCTCTATCTCTTCTCCCAATACCAAATTGTACCAAATACAGTACCATTTGGTATTTTTCAAGCACTTGTACACATTTTCAGAAACTCCCCTTTATCGCAAACCTACCACCAACTGGGACCCCAATACAAATTTTTAAAATTCCAGCTTTTCCATTCACTGTAAACCAAACTGTTCCCAATTTAGTACCACTTATTACAGTTCGCACACTTGGTGCACATTTTCAAAATCAGCTTCATATATCATAATTACTTTCCAACCTTGATTCCCATACCAAATTTCAAATTTCTAGCTCCATCCGTTTGCATAATACCAAATTGTACCATTTTAGAAGTTTAGTACCATTTGAGAACATTTCGTAACCTTAAAGTTTGAACTTCCAAAAAACTCTTCAGCACATATATCCTACACTCTATCAGCTACTCCCATTCAAAATTTAAGAATTCTAGCTCATTCCGTTTGTCCAATACAAAGTATTCAATTTTTAGTACATTTAGTACAAATTCCCAAAAACAAAAAAACCTTACCACACGCCAACGCACCAAGACTGACCCACGAGCAAAATTTTACGTAAGCTTACACTCAGTACACATTTCAAAAACAACATCAACACTAGGTGCCCACCTTCATTCTTATACCAAATGGTACAAAATATAGTACTTTTTAGTACACTTTAGGTTCGAGTTTCATTAAAACCCATTAGCGACCTTCATCCCAAATTTCAGAATTCCACCCTTTTAGGTTTGAGAATAGACAATGGATTTAATTTTTGGTACCATTTAATACTTTTTGGTACATTTACGAATAAAATAATATCTTATATCCGTCTCCTGTCACTAAGCTATCTCCTCATCAATTTCCAGCCATATCGCTAAAGCCGCTCTTGAATTATAAATAGTGTAACACCCTACGACAAATTAACCCTTTTCACTTTCTTCAAATAAGAAATTAAGAGTTGCAAAAAGTAAGAGAGAGAGCGAACAAGAGAGTGAGTACAAAACACACTCTTCCCTTGGCATTGTTTCAAAACTAACAACAACACTTGTTTACTACTTACATTTTAATGTTTGTTGCAACTCCAAAATAAATTATTGCAATGGGGTATTTGATTTGAATTATTGGTGGTCACAGAAATAAAAATAAACTTATATTTTTTTTAATTATTTCTCTTTTTATTTTAAAGCAAAGCTGTGTTTCATCATCTTTCCATAGACTGGGATTAACTTTTGCTTGACACTTGTCATTGCATTTTGCCTTTTTTCTTTTTATGATTTTTTTTATTTTTTATTTCTTCTTTTTTTTTGAAAACCTTTTCTACGGACGTCAGCAAAAAAACACAATTTTTTTTGTCGAAACAGCTTTCAATGTGAAAACACTTGGCCAGACGGACGGGAGCAGCCAGCGGCTAGCTAACCTAGCTATTTAACACATTCACACGCGCGACGTTTTGAAATCTTCGGTTTATCATTAATTTTTTTCTATTTTTCGTTTTGTTACTTTTGGTTTTGTTTTAATACAAATAAAGCTTTTGTTGGTTTTTTTTTAATATTTAAACACATTGGTAAATATATTTTTATATATTATAGGTATTTTTCTATACATAAATTATATATTAAAAAAAAACTTTCTTATTTTTCTTTTAATAAATTTCAAAACTTGGTGTTTCCATTTCCATTTTGTGTTGATTGTTTAAAAACCGATAATATTTAAACACGTCTGCAGCTGTGTGTGTGTGTGCGTTTTGTATATAAACATTCGCTGTTGTCGTGTTTTAAATTTCGTTTTTGTTTTTTGCGTTTTATTCACTTCGTTTTGTTATTTATTTATTTACTTTTTTCATACACGTAGCACTGCACACTCGCTCTCACACACACGCACCTATCTCGTTTCATTCGTTTTTTTTTTTTTCTTTTTTATTTTATTTTTTTTTTTTTTTGTTAATAACAATTGTGTTTAGTAACAGAGTGACAGCAGTGAAACCACGTAAAAAAACACAGCAGCAGCAAAAGCAGCAGAACTTATAGAAAGAAGATAGATCCAAAGAGGAACCCCCAAAACTTAACAACACACAAATAAAATCGAATAATAACAACAAATTCAAATTAAAACGAAAAAACAACACAAAATACGCGCGCGTCTGTGTTGCGTTTTATTTATTTTTCTGGTGCTGCTGCTGCTTGTACAAATGTTTTGGTTTTTTTGTGTTTTGTGAGATAGCCGTTTTTTCCGTTACCCATTCACACGAAGCTTAAACGAAGGTCCGTCTACGATGCGCTTGAGACAACGGTTTCAACACGAATGAGTAGAAAAATTGTCAAACGTCAGCAGATAGCACACAACAACAGAGGGTTTTTTTTGGGTTCGTAGTGTGGTGTTGGTGAGAGTGACCAAAGAAAGCCTAGATAAGTGAAATAACAGTAACAGTTTCCTGAAGAGTAACAATTGTTGTATTGGAACAAGAGAGAAAGAGAAACAGCAATTCAACAGGAAATAAGAGTACTGGATATTGGAATGTTATGAAGAGAGGAGTGAAGGTTAAATCATAACGTATTTTTAAATGATTGGATCAAGGTAGATGTACTAGGTAATCGCATCAGCCCAGCTGACGGCACCATTAAATGTCAAAACAAATTGTTGTAATGAAGAATTCGCCCTAAATGAATGCAACAACAAATTTGTTTATGTTGTCTTCCAAGGTAGATGTACTATGTTAGATGTTAGATCTACCTTGGTTGTCTTCCCTAAAAGTAACTTTTTATAATATTTTAAATAATTTAAGAGCAAGTTTAGAGTAAAACTAGTATAAAAATTAAAAGAAAATGAAGGAAGGAGGTTAGAATGGAGTGCAGCTTTAAGAATTAAGTTAGCCTCAACATCTAAGATTTCCAAAGCACATCACGAGAAGTAGTGCAAGAATTCGACTCTTGCCATTTGCAGTCCCGGAAAACTTGCGGTTTAAACCAGTAAAATATAGTCATTATAAGTTTCTGGGTTTAAAAAATATCGCAATTAATACTTATTTTACTCTTATTTGTTTTACAATAAAAACTTTTATTGCGACGTTCTTTTACGACGAGAGGCACACAAAATAAAATGTAAACAAACACCTCGTTTCTGATTGGTTGAAACAAATTTGCCGCAACCTTTAAATGTCATGGCGAATCTATGTTTTTCGCCTTAGATGCCAATTTTGACATTTGAGGGGACCACAAAAGTTGCTTTGTTGTAGCAATTCGCCGATGCGGTTACCTGTTAGATCTACCTTGGATTGGATCAAATGGAAAGAGAATAACGAAAAACTGTGTATAGGATCTTTAAGCATATTTATGAGGGACTTTTAGACAAAATAAACGTGGATTTTTAAACATATTTTCAGAGGGACATAAAGACTAATAAACGTGGATTTTTTTAACATATTTTCAAATGGACATAAGGAACAATAAATCTGGATTTTCTAAACATATTTTCAGAGGGACTTATAGACCAATAAACATTTTTCCAGATGGACTTATAGACCAATAAACGTGGATTTTTAACCATAGATCAATAAAGGTACATTTTTTAAACAAATTTTTGGAGGGACCCATAGACCAATAAACGTGGATTTTTTAAACATATTTTCAGAGGGACATAAAGACCAATAAACGTGGATTTTTTTAAACATATTTTCAGAGGGACATAAAGACCAATAAACGTGGATTTTTTAAACATATTTTCAGAGGGACATAAAGACCAATAAACGTGGATTTTTTAAACATATTTTCAGAGGGACATAAAGACCAATAAACGTGGATTTTTTAAACATATTTTCAGAGGGACATAAAGACCAATAAACGTGGATTTTTTAAACATATTTTCAGAGGGACATAAAGACCAATAAACGTGGATTTTTTAAACATATTTTCAGAGGGACATAAAGACCAATAAACGTGGATTTTTTAAACATATTTTCAGAGGGACATAAAGACCAATAAACGTGGATTTTTTAAACATATTTTCAGAGGGACATAAAGACCAATAAACGTGGATTTTTTAAACATATTTTCAGAGGGACATAAAGACCAATAAACGTGGATTTTTTAAATATATTTTTTAAATATATTTTCAGAGGGACATAAAGACCAATAAACTTGGATTTTTTAAATATATTTTCAGAGGGACATATAGACCAATAAACGTAGATTTTTTAAACATTTTTTCAGAGGTGGATTTTTTAAACATTTTTTCAGAGGGTTATAAAGACCAATAAACGTGGATTTTTCAAACATTTTTTTAGAGGGTTATAAAGACCAATAAACGTAGATTTTTAGAGGGACATAAAGACCAATAAACGTGGATTTTTTAAACATTTTTTTAGAAGGTTATAAAGACCAATAAACGTAGATTTTTAGAGGGACATAAAGACCAATAAACGTGGATTTTTTAAAAAAAATTTCAGAGGGTTATAAAGACCAATAAACGTGGATTTTTAGAGGGACATAAAGACCAATAAACGCGGATTTTTTAAACATTTTTACAGAGGGTTATAATAACCAATAAACGTGGATTTTTTAAACATTTCTTTAGAGGGTTATAAAGACCAATAAACGTGGATTTTTAGAGGGACATAAAGACCAATAAACGTGGATTTTTCAAACATTTTTTCAGAGGGTTATAAAGACCAATAAACGTGGATTTTTAGAGGGACATAAAGACCAATAAACGTGGATTTTTCAAACATTTTTTCAGAGGGTTATAAAGACCAATAAACGTGGATTTTTAGAGGGACATAAAGACCAATAAACGTGGATTTTTCAAACATTTCTTCAGAGGGTTATAAAGACCAATAAACGTGGATTTTTAGTGGATTTTTTAAACATTTTTTCAGAGGGTTATAAAGACCAATAAACGTGGATTTTTAGTGGATTTTTTAAACATTTTTTCAGAGGGTTATAAAGACCAATAAACGTGGATTTTTAGTGGATTTTTTAAACAATTTTTCAGAGGGCTATAAAGACCAATAAACGTGGATTTTTTAAACATTTTTTCAGAGGGTTATAAAGACCAATAAACGTGGATTTTTTAAACATTTTTTCAGAGTGTTATAAAGACCAATAAACGTGGATTTTTTAAACATTTTTTCAGAGGGTTATAAAGACCAATAAACGTGGATTTTTTAAACATTTTTTCAGAGGGTTATAAAGACCAATAAACGTGGATTTTTCAAACATTTTTTCAGAGGGTTATAAAGACCAATAAACGTGGATTTTTTAAACATTTTTTCAGAGGGTTATAAAGACCAATAAACGTGGATTTTTTAAACATTTTTTCAGAGGGTTATAAAGACCAATAAACGTGGATTTTTTAAACATTTTTTCAGAGGGTTATAAAGACCAATAAACGTGGATTTTTAAACATTTTTTCAGAGGGTTATAAAGACCAATAAACGTGGATTTTTTAAACATTTTTTCAGAGGGTTATAAAGACCAATAAACGTGGATTTTTTAAACATTTTTTCAGAGGGTTATAAAGACCAATAAACGTGGATTTTTTAAACATTTTTTCAGAGGGTTATAAAGACCAATAAACGTGGATTTTTTAAACATTTTTTCAGAGGGTTATAAAGACCAATAAACGTGGATTTTTAAACATTTTTCAGAGGGTTATAAAGACCAATAAACGTGGATTTTTTAAACATTTTTTCAGAGGGTTATAAAGACCAATAAACGTGGATTTTTTAAACATTTTTTCAGAGGGTTATAAAGACCAATAAACGTGGATTTTTTAAACATTTTTTCAGAGGGTTATAAAGACCAATAAACGTGGATTTTTTAAACATTTTTCAGAGGGTTATAAAGACCAATAAACGTGGATTTTTTAAACATTTTTTCAGAGGGTTATAAAGACCAATAAACGTGGATTTTTTAAACATTTTTTCAGATACCTTTAAATGCTAATATTTTGCATTTTATGGAAAAATACAACGGACATACACCAGTTTAATATGAGAAACGCCGTTCACACTACAACTGCGGCTACGAATTTACACACACATATATGGAACGCCTTCCATTCTCAAATACAGGCTTGGTATTTTAATCAAGACACTGGCTCCTTTCAGTGTATTGTAACATTGAACCAATGCATTGTGCATTTGCTTATGACTAGTAGTTGCAGAGAATTTGTGCAAAAAAAAATTAATTTGACAATTATAAAAGTTTACAAAGAAACGCCTCATTTCTTGCTATCACAAAGACCAATCAAATCTTCTCAAAATGGCTGACGATTGGCAATCGCAAAAGATACGACAGAATATCATCAATAAAATGTAAGTTCATGCCAGTCCTCGGAAGCAATTGCATGCTGAACCTGATGATTTTTCTTCCTTTCCTTAGCAATGATTTGTTGCAGAACACTGGCCAGGACATTTCAAAGGCACGCGTTATGGAAAATCACATATTTAAGAAATCCAAGAGCAAAGATGAATATTTGGGCATGGTGGCAAAGCTATTTACGCATTTCAAAGGCATGCCAAATAGTTGGTCAAACCAATCCTTTATTGTTGCACGCAACTATAATTTTTGTAACTCATTTTAGGGAGGCCCCAACAGGCACCACCACCAAATGCTGAAGTTCCACAACAAAACATGATGCAAGATCCGCTGAATGCCTTGCAGAACTTGGCCAGCCAAGGCAATCGTAATCCCCAAATGATGTCAATGCCGGGTGGGGGGCCTAATGCTCAACAAGGTGGTCAAGGGCCAAGTGGTCCTGTGCCAGCCTCAAACCTTTTGCAAACCCTAAAGCAACAACGTCCGGGCCAGCAAATGCAACAGATGCCAGGACTTAGAACACAGATGGTCATGGGCGGCGCTGTGGGACCTGGGCAACAACAGGTCAACATGGGACCGGGCCAGCAGCAAATGATGGGCGGCCCCATGGGAGTGCAAATGAATGTTATGGGTGGACCAAATCTTGGTCCGAATCAGCAAATGGTGGGAAATACACAAATGGGTGGTGCCACGGGTGGGCCAGGCAATGTAGGTGTCGGCCCTGGTGGTCCCCAAGGAATGGTCCCAGGACAAATGAACCAAATGGGTGGTCCTGGTACTGTGGGGCCAATGGGTCCCAATGCCGGACCTGGTGGGCCAAATCAAATGCAAATTGGAATGCAACATCCGCAGCTGAATCAAATGATAAATGCACGCATGAATCAAGGAGGTCCAGGGGGACAAATGAATGTGGGTGGGCATGCTGGACCCAATCAAGGTATGCAGGGTTTGCCACCAAATATGCAACAGAATCAAGCTGGCGTTGGTGGTGCAGGTGGTGGACCCATGCACATGGGCAATATGGGGCAGGGAAATGCAAGCCAAGGGCAGGGACCAGGTGCAATAGCAAATAATGCGGGGCCACAAGGTATGTATCAGATATTCTTTACTCGAAGAATTACTTGTAATCATTTTGCATTTAGGCAACCTTAATCAAATGTTAAATATGCCCCCCGGAATGCAAAAGAATCCCAATATCACTATGGGTCAAGGACAACAAATGTTTAATGTTAATCGCGGAGTAGGGGGTCAACAACAGTTCTTACGTCAAAGTCCCTCACCCAGTACAGTTGCGTCGCCAGCTAGCTCTCTCAATGTACAACAACAACAGCAGCAGCAACAACAACAACAACAAATGCAGCAACAAGTTGTAAATAACCAACAGCAAATGCAACAGCAGGCGAATCAAAATGTTGTACAACAAAATACAATACCCAACCAACAAATGATACCCAGTCCTGCCCTGGTACCCATTGCAAGTCCACAAATGTCAGGCCTTATGCAAAATCCCAATCAACGTCAACAAATGCGCCATTCACCAAGCGCATCCATTAATACACCCGGCCAGGTGACCCAAAATAGTCCCTTTAATCCCCAAGAAGATCAGTTATACCGTGAAAAATACAAACAGTTGACCAAATACATTGAACCGCTGAAAAGGATGGTGGACAAATTACGCATTGATGGTAACAACAATGCTGAGAATTATAAGAAGATGAACAAACTTTTGGAAATTCTAAAGAATCCTTCGCAAAGAGTGCCTTTGGAAACCCTGTTGAAATGTGAAAAGGTTTTGGAGAACACCGACATGGACTCGTATTCAGATCACTCATTTGGGGTATGTATTGCTAGCTTATTTGTGGGAGTATTAAAATGTCTAAATTATTTACTTTGTAGAAATCTTCGAATCCCCTTATGGAAGTCATCAATGCAACTCTACAAAGTCCCATGGCAAATCACACTCTATATCGCACATTCAGACCCAGCCTTGAATTGCTTTTTGGCACCGACATTGCCGCACCACCAGCCAAAATGCCAAGACCTGCCGAAAAGCCACCGAAGGGTGATTTAGAAATACCACATGTGCTGCAGGGCGAAATTGCACGATTAGATAAAAAGTTCAAGGTTAGCCTGGACCCTGCAGCACAAAATAATCCCGAGTCCATACGTTTGATTTGTTGCCTAGATGATAAGAAATTGCCTTGTGTACCTCCCGTTAGCATTAATATACCGGGTAAATATTAACGGTTTTAAATATGAAAATAATTATTAACCTCTTTATTTTTAGAGGATTATCCTTGGTCCTCACCAGAATGTTCTCTCATCGAGCATGATTATTCGGCAACGCCCTTCTTAAAGGCCGTACAAAATGCCTTGGTGGCTCGTATTGCCAAATTGCCCAAATTGCATTCATTATCCCATTTACTGGACACATGGGAAATGTCGGTACGCCAGGCATGTTCACCAAACGCCGCAAAACCAATTTGTGAATTTACTGCATTGTTTGGAATGTAAAGACTTTGATAGAATACGCTAACTAAACTAATCAACTCAGACAATTTTTTTTTAGAATATATACCTAAAGTGAATTCTACTATTCCATGGAATTGTAAATAAATTAACTTGAAAATAAGGTACATGTCTATGAAAAAATAATTTTTTACCTAGATATATTTATCAAAAATATGTTAATTAAGTAAATTTTATTTTGTTTACAGCTCATAATGATTTAAGCAACATATTTTTTCAAAATTCAAGAAACTATTCACATAATACCTTCAAGAAATTCAAGACTCTAAATTAAACTAAAAGGTGAGTTTTATTTATCGTTTTAGTGTTATATCATCATGACACATATACATGACTATTTATAAGGGTTATCTGAGGGCGGCCTGGACCCTCTTCCTAATGCTAATTTTGTTTTTGAATGTATTACTTAAAAATTCCATTTTTTTTTTTTATCTGTTGGGCCCGGCCAAAATAGTTGTGATAGACAACTCTGGCTGCGTCGGTGATGGACAGCATAAATATTATTTCAATTATCTACGAAGTTTGTGCTATTAAATACAACGAGGTACTTATATTATTCCCGCAATATTTGGTATTACAAATGGAATACCTACCGGTCCATATAAAAGTGATATTCGACATTTGAAAGGCTTTGATCTAAAATTTCAATCAAAATCAGCTGTAATTAACATTTTTGTTCTCAATGGATGCTTCTAATCGGTTTCAACTAATCCGGTAATAAGGTACATCCCTTTACGATATTTTCGAGGTTCTTGGCTGTCTTAGTTTACGATATTTCTTGAGGTTTCCGTCCCAATTCCTTACTAAATCAGCTGAAGTTGAATATTTTGAGTTCTCATTGAGTAGACTAACTTATCATAAAAGTATTCAGGCTAAGCACCCACATATCAGAACTTCCAAATTTTAAAGATTCCGAGTACAGCCGATTTGTCTGTATATGCAGATTTTACTTGTCATTTTTATGACTCTCCCTGTACTAGCAAATCTCTTGAGATCCGCATCCATTTAATTTGTATGCCCCATTATAGCCTCATAACCACTAATATTGGCCTGGAACATATATATGTATGAGGGACTTTCTTTCCTGGATCAAATTACAGCAGTGGATTCATTAGCTATTGTGTGTAAGGTTATGCTTTTTATTAATACTTGCAAACTTTAAAAAGGTCCAACAATTCTTTATTTTTCCATTTCAATATTTTTGGAATTAATAGCTTTTAAGGAATTAATAGATTTTGGAAGACAGCGTTGCTTTCTTTAATTCACATACCAAATGGCGCGCTTTTCCTACTTCTCTATCTCTTTCACTCTGCCAGTTGAATAGTAACGGACAGTAAAACCAAGTCAGTGCAGTCAACGCCGTTGAGTCACAACAAGGAAAGCGCCGTTAGTATTACAGCCTTTGGCTTGTTATTTACAAATGGAGATCATTTCAGTGAATAAATTCGTTGAAACGTTTCTTGTTTGCTTACATTGGAAATTTGTTTATAAAGAATAGATGTAATAAAAATTGTGAAAAATTGCAAATTTCTTCATATTTTCTCCTATATCTCACTGAGATCACTTGGAAATACTCAAGAAACACCAATAGATAATTACATTGGAAAATGGCTGAAGATTGGCAGTCGCCAAAATTCCGACAAAATGTCATCAATAAAATGTTCGTTTTGTGAATTTCACTTAATTTATTGTTGCTAAAAGAAATAATGCGTATTTTCCCTCTCCTTCTCACAGTGAAATGATGCAGATTACCACGCAAGAGGGCAAGAATGCAAGCTTTATGGAAAATCACATATTTTCGAAATCCAAAAGCCAAGATGAATATTTGGGTTTGGTGGCAAAATTGTTCATGCA
The DNA here is from genome assembly GCF_030504385.1 of Musca domestica. Classification (NCBI taxonomy): domain Eukaryota; kingdom Metazoa; phylum Arthropoda; class Insecta; order Diptera; family Muscidae; genus Musca; species Musca domestica. Next base: position 912,091 of record NW_026712313.1, on the reverse strand, counting down.
TTTGAAAGAATTGGCGAATAGTAGGTCAATGAAATCATTACATTTTTCATATAATTTCATTTTGCTGTTACCTTTGTTTAGGAAGACCCCAACAGGCCCCGCCACCAAATGTTGAAGTATCCCAGCAAAATATGATGCAAGATCCGCTAAATGCCTTGCAGAACTTAGCCAGTCAAGGCAATCGGAATCCCCAAATGATGTCCATGCCGGGTGGAGGACCTAATGCTCAACAAGGTGGTCAAGGGCCAAGTGGTCCTGTGCCGGCCTCAAATCTATTGCAAACTTTAAATCAACAACGTCCGGGCCAGCAAATGCAACAGATGCCAGGTTTAAGGCCACAAATGGCAATGGGCGGTGCTGTAGGTCCCGGACAACAACAGGGCAACATGGGACCGGGCCAGCAACAAATGATGGGTGGACCCATGGCGGTGCAAATGAATATGATGGGTGGGCCAGGTGTTGGTCCCAATCAACAAATGGTGGGAAATGCTCAAATGGGTGGTCCCTCAGGTGGACCCGTCGGTGTTGGTATCGGCCCTGGAGGTCCCCAAGGTATGACAGGACAAATGAATCAAATGGCTGGTCCTGGTACAGTGGGGCCAATGGGCCCTAACGCAGGACCTGGTGGACCAAACCAAATGCAAATGGGTGTGCAACATCCACAGCTTAATCAAATGATGAATGCCCGTATGAATCAGGGAGGCCCAAACGGACCAATGAATGTGGGTGGTCATGCTGGACCCAATCAAGGTATGCCACCAAACATGCAATCGAATCAAGTTGGCATTGGTGGCACAGCTGGTGGACCAATGCATATGGTTAATATGGGACCAGGCAATGCTAACCAAGGTCAGGGACCAGGCCCAATGGCAAATAATGCAGGACCACAAGGTATGTATCATATTTTTTGTTTTGGCTTTAAAAAGAGATATTACTTATTTGTTTCCTCATTTAAGGTAACCTTAATCAAATGCTAAATATGCCCCCGGGCATGCAAAAGAATCCGAATATTACCATGGGCCAGGGACAACAAATGTTTAATGTTAATCGCGGTGTAGGTGGTCAACAACAGTTTTTGCGTCAAAGTCCTTCGCCCAGTACCGTTTCGTCGCCAGCTAACTCGCTTAATGTGCAACAGCAGCAACAACAACAGATGCAGCAACAAGTTGCAAACAATCAACAGCAAATGCAACAGCAGCCAAATCAAAATATCGTCCCCCAAAATACAATACCCAACCAACAAATGATACCCAGCCCTGCCCTGGTACCCATTGCAAGTCCACAAATGTCAGGCCTAATGCAAAATCCCAATCAACGTCAACAAATGCGCCAATCGCCGAGTGCACCAGTTAATACACCCGGTCAGGTGACGCAAAACAGTCCCTTTAATCCCCAAGAAGATCAATTATATCGTGAAAAATACAAACAATTAACCAAATACATAGAACCCCTCAGGCGAGTGGTGGACAAACTGAGGATTGATGGTAACAACAATGCTGAGAATTATAAGAAGATGAACAAACTTTTGGAAATTCTTACAAATCCCTCGCAGAGAGTGCCACTGGAGACTCTATTAAAATGTGAAAAGGTTTTGGAGAACACCGACATTAACTCGTATTCAGATCATTCCTTTGGCGTAAGTTTTGGCATCAAAATCCTTTGAAATTTCTTATTTGTTAACTATTTGTTTTATAGAAATCCTCAAATCCCTTAATGGATGTGATAAATGCCACTCTACAAAGTCCTTTGGCAAATCACACATTGTATCGCACATTTAGACCCAGCCTTGAATTACTATTTGGCACAGATATTGCCGCTCCACCAGCCAAAATACCAAGGCCTGCAGAAAAGCCATCCAAGGGTGATTTAGAAATACCACATGTGCTGCAGGGAGAAATAGCACGATTAGATCAGAAATTCAAGGTTAGCCTGGATCCTGCAGCACAAAATAATCCCAAGTCCATACGCTTGATTTGTTGTCTCGATGACAAGAAATTGCCCTGTGTTCCACCAGTTAGCATTAATATACCAGGTTAGTAATTATTAACAACATGAATAATTGCTTGAAATAAAATATCTGCATTTTCTTTTGCAGAGGATTATCCTTGGTCCTCACCAGAATGTTCCCTCATCGAGCATGATTATTCGGCAACACCCTTCTTAAAGGCCGTACAAAATGCCTTGGTGGCACGTATTGCCAAATTACCCAAATTACATTCGTTATCCCATCTGCTGGACACCTGGGAAATGTCGGTACGCCAGGCATGCTCACCAAATGCTGCAAAACCCGTTTGCGAATTTACCGCATTATTTGGAATGTAAATTACTCTTTCAATCACTCCATAATGCTAATTTAAGAATATTAAGATCATTTTTACAACCATAAGTTTAAGTTTAACTAATAATAACTAAAATAAAATGGAAGCCATCCCACGGATTTGAAACAAACAAACATGAGCTTCGAAGCAAGGTACATATGAAATGTTATTGCGTTCTTCTTGTTCTTCCCTTAGCTAAAATTGTATTTAGTACTTTGTTCCCAGTAGCCGTAGAACCTTTAATTTTTGATTTGATTTTCCCTTTTTTTAATTTTAAAATTTTGATTTCGTTCACAGCTCAAAGTGCTATAGAAAACATATCAGCTATGCAAAATTTCATTCATTAAAATCAAGCAAATATTCAAATAATTCATTCAAGAAATTCAAGAACTTAGAACTCAAGAAAAAGGTAAGTTGTTTATGCTTTGTTTCCATTGATCCAGAAATTTTTTGGCGTAAAAGATGGAAAGTGTGAAAATTGAAATATTTTTGCCACAGACTTGTACCCCATTTTATTTTTTTTTCACTTAAATTTTCAAATGTTTCGTAATTTTTACCACGGGATTCAACTTTCCAATTAGGTGGTTTTTAAGTTCATCTTCCTGCCTTCATTGAAAAGAGAAGAGTTTGTAATCTGGTATATAAGGCCTAGAGCTACGACAATTATCAATTATGTTGTTGTTTCAGCACTAATGTTACAAAATTTGCTGAGGTCAAATTTCGTGGCCCAGTAGAACTCGGTTCGTTTTGGATTGCAGTAATTACCTCTAATGTTGTTGTTTATTATGTTTGTGTGTGGATGATGAGGATTAGTCGAGAGTGGTAGGGAGTTAGCCACTTCAAATGGTCAGAGCCTCATATCTATTGGGCAAATATCTTCACCTCCCTTGATATTTTTGGTCTGAAGAGTTGAGAGTCGTTTATCGATTCTGTGCTCTGATAACTGCAGGGAGATTGCAGCAAACTTTAGATGATGATTTTAGTCAAATTTGGTACAAGTTAGTCCAAATTTGGTACTAGGAGTTTATAACAGGTTCTACCTTTGGGTGCAGAACATAGGCTGTATATGTTCACGTTTTAATATAGCATGTTGCTGTTTTAACTTCGGATTGTGTATCGTTCTTCGAATTTTTTTTGCAACGGACTTTAAGGCAATGGACTCCAAGGTAAAATAGATGAGATAGTGGAATTCATGAATCAGAGGAATATTTTGATCCCATCGGTGCAGGAATACAAGCTCAAAGAAAATTGCAGCCTACAACGTTGTTATAAGTATGTTCTGTTCCATATAGGTCTATCTCGCTTAGGGTAATCTGTAGTGACTCATTCATGGAATGTATGGTGGTAGCAGTCAAGTATGGAACTGCCGAGGTGCAGGTGCTTAAAGTGTATATCCCGCTTTTGGAAGACAATAACCACTTGGTACTAAGGAATTTCAATGTCCACCCAATGATTTATGACATTCCGTTCTAGGCAATAATCATAGGGGATCAGCGCTGGCAGAGAAGCTTGGCTGCTTTACAATATGCCCGGGAAACGAAGATGATAATGCCACCCGAATAAGAAGAGAGTATCACAGATCGCCAGACTTAATTATAGTGTCACCCGGTCTAATAAATGACATGGCATGGCAACCCATCATTTCTCTTGGGTCAGATAATCTCACGATAATCGGCTCATAACCTCTGAACGCCGCACTTTCCTTAACCTTGGGAAAACTCACTGACCAGAATTCAGTGAATTCACCAACCTTCGCTTTAGAGAACTGCCCAACCCTTCTGATGTTCGGGTTGTAGAAAGATTTTTCTGGTAGCCGAAAGGATTCTTCTGGAAAGAGAAAGCCACAACTATCAGTGATAAAATGAAAAGTAGGATCAAGGGCGCCAAATGGCAGTACTTGGGGTGCGGTCAAGGAGATCTTGTTGACTTCCTACAAAGAGTTAGTTCGGTCTTTGGTCAGCTATGCGGCTCCAGTGTGGTCTGCTAATACGAGTGCTACCCAGTGGAAGAATGCTGCCCTGAAAACTGCCTTCTAACCAGGGTGCCTTCACCAGTGAACCGTCTACATGAGGAGGCCAAGGTTCTTCTCGTATGCCAGAATAACCAGCATTTGTGGTAGTTTCGGCTTCCGTGTTATCGTTGGAGACATCCAAACCATCATATGTTGGATATAACGGCGTGTCTGGAAGGACATACAAGTTCAGTAGATGGAGGTCCAATGCTATAAGAAAAGCCTCAAGCAGGTCTGAGTAGTATTAATACTAATGCAGTCACAGCTACCATCAACATCTACAGTGTGAATGCCGTCCTTGAAGTTCATCTCCCATTAATGGCAGCTGAAGAACAACAGCTGTCTAGACAAACCAAAACACTTTTGGCACAGTTATGTTTAGAGTTTCAATTCGAACTGACGAAGATGTGCGAATCGCCTGCTTGGCGTGTGATATAGGCCCTTACAATACGATGCACCTCATTAATTGCCCGCAAACCTACCAGGATATTTTTGGTTACAGTCCGCGAAGGTTTACGAATTTTTAAGCCTGGTGGTAGAACCGGATAAACAGAATTAAGTGTATTTAAAGTTCGTAACGGATACTACAGCCTAAGACAGAAAATTGTCTGTGCAGGTCCACGTTTTCGTATAACCCTCATATAAAGGTACCTCCCGATATTCGGTATTTTTATGATTTTAGCAACGTTCGTTATTCCCGGGAATTGTTTCAAATTTGGTATTTAAAGTTCGTAATGGATAGTACAGCCTAAGACAGAAAATTGTCTGTGCATTTCCACGTCTTCGTATAGCTCTCACATAATGGTACCTCCCTATTTTCGGTATTTTGATGATTTTAGCTCCATTATTCACCGAAATTGTTTCAAATTTTGTATTTGAAGTTCGTAATGGATACTACAGCCTATGACAGAAAACTGTCTGTGCAGGTCCACGTCTTCGAATAGCCCCCATATAATGGTACCTCCGTATTTTCGGTATTTTGGTGATTTAAGCCACAATGTTCACCGGAATTGTATTTGAAGTTCGTAATGGATACTACAGCCTACGACAGGAAATTGTCTGTGTAGGTCCACGTCTTCGTATAGCCCCCATATAGTGGTACCTCCCGATATTCGGTATTTTGATGATTTTACCGACAATATTCACCGGAATTATTTAAAATTTGGTATTTGAAGTTCGTAACGGATGCTACAGCCTTTCCCATTTCCCCGCCCCCCAGTATTTAAAGAAATAAAAACACCATAATAATGATTAAGTTTTAGAATGATTTGGAAAATATAGTATATTGTTTTATTATTTTTTGTTTTGTTGGATAGGATGATTTTTTTCTTTTTTCATTTTTTTGTTCTTCTTTAAATCCTTTTCATATTTTTTCTCATTATTTTTTTTTTCTTCTTGGATAAAATTTTTTTTGTATTTTACAATATTTAGGTGAAAAAAGTTTTTATTTATACAATTGATAAGGGAGAGATAGTATAGATAGATAGTAAATATATAAAATAAATTAAATATTTGTTTCTTTAAAGATACTTTCTTATAGGCTTTTTCTTTGCGTGTGTTTTTTTTTTATTAAACACCTTAAGAATGAAATAAAAATTACAAAAATAAAAAAAAATAATAAAACAAAAAACTTAAATATCACAGTTTATATTTGTTATATATGTATTATAAAGTTATATATGCTAAAATTGTTTTTATTTTTTTTAAACATACTTTTTTGTTTTTATGCAATTTTTTTTAAATATTTTTTGATAAAAACAAAATAACGATAACAAAATGGCTGAATACGAAAATTTTTGTGGAAAGGAAAAAATAGAAAGAAATATTTTTTTAAATGAATTGTTCGGAAAGTTAAACATAAAATTTAAAATATTTGAAAAAAGAAGGGAAAATACTAAGCCATTTGTTGTTTTTATATAATAACCAAAAATAAAAAAGGAAGAAAGCAAGGAATACATATTGCGTGGGTACTTGAGTTTAGTGAAAATAACTTAGGGAAATATTAATTAATTATAATATTTTTTAAATTAATATTTTTGCAATTTTTACAGCAGTAAAATATTTTAAATTACAATTTTTTTCAACTATTTACGGATTTATCTGAATTGAAGTGATTAAGATTTTTATGGTATTCTTCTATTATTTTTAGAAAGAAATTATTCCAGTCAAAATCGCTTTTCTTTTCTCATTTTCAAAATTGTTCATTTTTTCCATTTTTTTTAAGAAAAATTTTCAAATTCCGTTTTTTCATTATTTTAGGCTTCAAAACGCTAATTTTTCCCATAACTTTTCTTTGCTCCAAGCTATTTGACTGGTTTCCAATTAGATTTTTTTAATTTCAAAGTTGGAAAAGATATTGTTGTTTTTTTGTTAAATTTTTGAAAACGCCTATAGGAAACATTTTGAAATTTTTAATACAAAATACTGTTTCTATTTAAATATTTGATTTTAAAGTCTTCAGGGTTTTAAAAAAAGGTTTCCTAGAAACGCTTTCATCGGAATGGTCTTTAAAAAGTGGTTTCTTCCTTTTTTCTGTGTTACGATAACCCTCTTCCAGTATTGAATTGATTTAGGATTTTGAAATGAGATTGGTTTTCTTATTTAAAAAAAGTATTGAAAATAGTAGTTTTGAAATTTACTGCTGTGGTATCATTTGGGCAAAATTTACGGCCGCCACCTGATGCTGATGGAGGCTTATCAAATCGCTGGCATTACAGATTTGCAACTGCAAAGCTGTGGGAGCCGTTGAGGAATTGGTATTGGCTCCATTAATTTGTACTGTATTCATGGTGTTTGTAGATGGTTGATGCTGATGATAGACATGATGACTGGGGGTGGTGGTGCTGGTGGTAGTGTTGCAAGCGGTTGCTGGTGCAATGGGCCTTAAATGTTTAATCATATTTGCCGTTCCATTGAGCATTGATGGCTCCACAACTAGGCCACTGCTGCTGTTGCTGCTGGTGTTATTCACAACAGGAGTAGCATTTACCATGGAGTTGATGCCACCCCCATTACGATTACATTCCTGTTGCCGTTTCGAGGCATGCCTCTTGACATGTTTGGACAAATGATCGCTGCGCATGAACTTCTTGTCACAAACATGGCAAACGAATTTCTTTTCACCCGTATGGGTTCTCTTGTGACGTGACAGCTCATCGGAACGTGAAAAACGTTTATCACAATTTTCCCATTTGCAGATGAAGGGCCTTTCGCCCGTGTGGACACGTTGATGGGCCTTCAAATGGCTGGATTTGAAATAGTTTTTACCGCAATCGGGATGATTGCATTCATAAATGCGTTTACGTTCAGCTGAAGCGGCGGCAGCAGCATTGGATGTGGCGGGAGTTGTATTCTGTTGAGATGTAACATTGGAAGGAGCTGTGACGGCAGGAATTATGTTGTTACTGAGACTTTGCAGCAAAACATTGGGCAGCACAAATTGTGAGGTCAACAAACCCTGATTGGTTTGGTGGGGTGCTGCTGCCAGTATCTGATACTGCAACGAGGCCGCCACATTGTGGCCATTTAGGGGGGCGGAGGCGGTAGGCATGGGACTTGCATTTGGCAATGTAAAACGGAATTGTTGGGAAGTATTTTCTGGATTTTTGGTTTCTAATAATACTTGTTGTTGTTCTTCTTGTTCTTCTTCTTTTGTTTGGGGTACCACGGATTCCACGACTGAACAGCTGTCCTTAATTTCCGCCGCCGTTGTCTTCACATCCTGTGTTAATTCAGAATCTGAATTGAAGTCTGTAGTCTCTGTGGCCGTTCGCTTGCGATTCATTTTAAATTTTATGCTACGGTAAACATTGGTCTGTGAACTGCTGTCATCCGCATCCGAGGATAACGACGAGGCCGCCGACGAGCAGCTGGATACGCTGGATACTGTGGAGGGTGTTTGTGAGATACTGGATATGGTTGATGAACAGGAATTTTCATCAATGGCCGAGCAAATGCCGGAACTGTTGACATGCATTATAACACTGGCCCGTTGCGGCTGTTGCTGCTGGGCTAATAAATTGGGTGTTGTGGCCGGTGTGGGTATATCCAGTTTTTGTTTTTTCACAACCGGTGGCTTACCACAATCCACAGCATCATCTTCCGTATCTGAGGGTTGGGGTGTAATGAGACCGGCATTTGAGGATTTGTGGTGTTTTTGTTGCTGCTGCTGATCCAATTGCAGTTGGAGTTTGGCCTTTAACAGTTTGTCGTCCAAGTTGTGGGACACTGTGTGGGCATTCTGCAAAGAAAAAGAAAGGGGGAAAATTAGTATCAGGTTTCAAGGTTTCAAAAATTAAATTAAAAATTTTTTTTATTCAAAAAAATGTAAAAACATTTTTTTTTAATTTTTGAAAATTTAAAAAAAGCAATGGCTTAAAATTTCTAAAATATTTAATTTTCCTGTATTTTTTAAATACTTTTTTATTTTTGAAAATTAAAAAAAGCATTGGCTTAAAATTTTTTATATATTTTTTCATTCATTTTTCCAAAACAAAATAAAAATCCCCTTTAAAATTACCATTTGCCGTTTGAACTGTACCCTTTTTGGTACTGTACACAAATTTCACATGAAATCAAAAAATTCCCTCATTTTTTGGGGGGGGTGATGTCACCACTGTTTGGTTGTTGCCTTTGCTAACATGTCTAATGCAAACACACTTTGCATTCAAAGGCAAAAATTCTATGTCATTCCCTCGCCAAAACAGTTTCACAACATTCAAGTTGTTCACATTGCTGTCGCTCTTTACAATTTCATTCATTCACAACATGACACTGTCAAATAAATACGTACAATGCACGTCCAACCAGGCGCACACAAAATCCAGCAGGTATTTCAAAAAAAAATGTGCCAAATAATTTCACAATTCACAGTAAAACAGCAAAAGAGAAATCATTACAAATATCTATTTCTCTCTCATCATCTCATCTACACCACAATTTTGAGAGAGAGCTATTCTCTCACAAAATTTTTATACATTTGCACTGAACCAAATTCCATTAACCAAAAGAAAACGAAGAGGAAGAAGAACAAGAACAGCCAGGCCAGACCTGTATCACGCATTCACTGCATGATTTTGTTGTGTGATGGCGTAGTCACTATTCGTATTGTTGTTATCATTGCCTGATTGATGGTGGTTCGGTTTGCCGATTCAATGGTCTAACTACGTCATATGATGGCATGGCCAAAAACAACAAATAAGAATGCTTGTTTGTAAAGAAAGCAACAACAACGAAACGACCGCATGAGGAATGTTGGTATGTCATGTCATAGAAAAAAACGGGCTTGGTTGGATGTCCGTCTCTCCGCTATGATGGCAGAAAAAAAGTATATTGTACAACAACACAGAAAAAACGCGCCATTTTCGTACAAGCATCAAGCCAACAACAATAAACACAGGGCCAAGATACTCCCTCTTTTTTTGAAATACCAGGCGCAAAGAATAAACGAAAAGTAAGCAAAATAATGACTACAAAAATATAATATTTACGTCGTCAACAAATGTGGTGGCTGGCCAGGCCACTTCTAATAAGAAAATGTGCCTTTAGTATTTTTCTCTCTCTCAAAATAACCACCACTCAATGCCTTTAATGGTGAGCAAACCTTTTTTTCTTTTCTCCCCTACTCACAGAGTATCAAAGAAAACAAATCCCCAACGTAGCGGACCATACCCCCAAAACACAACACATACTCATGATACTACGTAGTGGATTACACACCAACACGACGACTTGCTCTCTATCTCTCGTGCCCTCTCTGTTGTGTTTTGTGCTCAGTCATTGGGTTTTTTTGGTACATAAGTTTGCCACTTCTTCTGCCAAAGCTCTTACTCTGTGTGTGTTGGATTTTGTTTTCTCACAGAGTTATGTTGTTTTTGTTTTTTTTTGTATGCGAGGAGGTTTAGGTCGTTCATTCGTTTGTTTATATGGCACACACATAAATTCAAACGGTGGCGGCGACGGCGTCTGTTGTACTTTATACTTGTGTATTATTTTTTGTTGTTGTTGTTGCTGTTGTTTTTATTGTATCACTCATCCACTTCATGGCTGTGCCATTCAGTGTTCACGTGAACACCAGCTGATAGACGAATGATTACTGCGTGATCAGAGTGTGGCCAATGTGTTAGACAAAGAGGGAGAACATTTGTTTTCAAATTTTTTGCCAGACAGAAAGAGACAAGGCAAAATATTTATAGGTAACACAGAAAACAAAAAAAAAAACTGGGTAATAACAATAAAACACACTGAGATATATACAACAAAAAATATATATACAAATGATACAGTCAGAGGTTGTTATAATGAAATAATTTTAATAAAAATATGCAATGTTATTTGATTATGAATTGTTTTTTTTCACAATTTTTTTGTTTTATTGTGTGTGGTTGTCATGATTCGTCATAGACGACGATTTTATTTGAGGGTGCGACATCCAAGTAATAAAAAATAGGCGATTTTTTGTTGTTATCGTTCGTCCTACCTAGTATTGGAAATTATCTTGGAACGTGTCGTTGAGACATGGCGTTGTTGTTGCTCCTCTTTTTTGTTAATAAATCAATTAAATTATTGAAACCAAATTTTGCAGGTCATTGTAAGACAAAATTGCGATGGGGAAATTTGATTTATTTAATAAACATGAAATAAAATTTCCCATAAAAAATTTATTTTGTTTATGGATTAAAAATAAGTATATTTTTGCAGACAAATAAATATAAATTTCGTCTGTGGATTTAAAAATATGATTTTGGGAATAAACGTATTTTTGTTATATCTTTTAAATGGGTGTTAAAATTAATTAAATATATATTTTTTGTCGTATTTTTGTTTCGATTTGAAATTCATTAGGTTTTAACCTGTTGCTGCTAAAATAATGCAAAAAAAATCACTTTGAATTTTTTTATAGGAATTTTATATTTTTTCACCGGATTTAAGAGAATGTTACATTTCTGAGATCTACATGAGATTCTGAATCATTTGGTGGAAAAAATAAAAATTTCCCTCGTGGGAAATTTTAAGGGAAATTTTAATATTCCATGTAAATTGACAGGTATCAATGGGAAATGGAGGAGTATGAAATATTTACCCTAAAATAAGAAATCTTAGAGTGATTTCTGGCCCAAAAAACGATTTTTGAAAAATTTTTTTTTTGAAAAAAAATTAATTTAAAAAAAAATTGAATAAAAATCAAAAAATTCAAACTTTTTCTAGTTTTTTTATCCCAGCGTAAAAATTTCAAAACACCTGTTTCCTATCATTATGGCCTTTGGGTATGACCTAGGTCTACATATGACCCCAAAAATTGTAAATACCAGTTTTTTACAATTTTTACTTGAAATCAATTTTTTTTTCTAATTTCACTCTCAAATAATAAAATTTCTACCTATATTTTGAAAATCATGAATTTTTTTTTTTCAAAATTTTTGGAAAACAAAAAAAAAAAATCCCTCCATGGGAAATTTTTATTTGGACTCCAAATTTCGAAATTCTTGCATGTTTTGGTATTTCTTCTCACTAAACCATGATTTCGGGTGGAAACAAAGATTTCCCTAAAAATTTCCCAAATGGGAAATTTTGATTTTTCCACGTGAAATGGTATAATTCAAACTCTAAACACTAAATATAAGGGATTTTTTTTTAAAAATCTGACAAAATCAAAATTTTCCGTCAAGGTAAAATTTTAATATTTTAGTAATTCTAGAATTTATGGCTTTGAAATATTGATTTTAATTTCTCTTACCCAAAAAAAAAAAATACTTACATTTTCATTTTTGTTTTCGCACAATGGCGGTGTGGCCGGTGGTGAGGGTAATAGAGCAATATCCATTTTTTAATGTTTGTTTGTTGAATTTTCACAAATTGTTGTTTAAAATTGTTGTTAATTAAATCCGTTTCTATGGAGTTTCTTTTCTTCTTCTTCTTCTTGATTTTTTTTTTCAAAATTGAGTTTTTTCACTCTTGTTTGTTTTTATTTGTTTCACTTGTTTTTCTTTTTTTCAAGATATTTTCTCAAAATTTGTTCTGTGATTTTTTGTCTCACTTTTTATTAATTCTTGCATTAATTTCATTTATTTGAAATTTTTTATTCTGTTTTTCAAATTTTTTCAAAATCTTTGTCACACACTGACGACAAGTGAGAGAGAGAAATACAACCGTTCCGTTGAACAATCAACAAACGAATGAAAACATATCACAAATTCATTTCAAAAAGTTAAGTTAGGTTGGCTGGTTGACTGTCTGGCTTGCCTTGCCTTGCCTTCTGTTGATGTTGGGGAGTGAGCGCCAAACACCAACCACACACAGTATAAGTAGCCGCCGTCGTAATATTTTGTATCTGTGTGTCCGTGTCGTCTCTTCTGGGCGTTGGTAGTATGGGTTGGATTTCTCATAGATATTTTGTTGTGAGGAGTCACGACGACACAACTTTACGTCAGCCATACCGACCCTACATACATACGTTCGTAGTAGGTTGTAGTTGTTGCTGTTCCTGTTGTAGTAGTGGAATCTCATTGAAAAAGAAGGCTCGCTTGCTGTGATGGCCTGGCCTGGCCTGTCGGTTCGTTTGGGTTGTTGCTGTTTTTGCAGCAACAACGACGACGACGAAAAAAACCCCACAAACTTCGATAACCATCCACAACAGTTGTGTGCATGTGTTGTCACCACTGCTGCACACATGTTGTAAGTATGTTTGTATGTGGCAATGTGCATTTAAAAATAGGGGCCAGCCAACCAACTGAGTTCTTTGTGAAATTTTGCGGACTTTGTTTTGGGGTGTGTAATACGAGCAAAACATAACATCGCAAACACTAAAAAAAAAACAATCACCACTTACTTTTCCCCTCCGCTCAAGTGAGTGTCACTGCTGGGATTCATGTAGAATGGTCATGCATGTTGTAGGTAGTTGTGTAGGAAGGTTTTGACGTTACCGCTTGCTTCATGGTTCTTTTTGTTTTTTTATATTCACAGAAACATACCTCTGAAGGTTTGACTGATGTTCTTGTTGTTGTAATTTCACCTCAAATGACAGCAGTGACGAAATCTCTCGTTGGCAAATTGTGCCAAGTTTGTACTTGTGATCTGGTGGGAAACGTCACACTTTGTTTTACTATTTAGGGTACCTTACATATCTACCTAGCGATCTAACGGAAAATACGAGGGAGAGTATTATAAGTTGTAATATCACTGATCCAGGACTTCGAAGTCAGAGCCTATGGGGTTATAGGTAGACAATTTTGTTGACACCTCGAAATCCCAAAAAACCTACCACAACTCCGTTTATACCCTTCACCATAAGATAGGGGAGGAGTGCCTTTATTAAATTCGTAACACCATTCGCAACATTTTGAAAAGTTTGTTAGAGATCCTATAAAGTTTATATACCAGAGACGTACACAGAAATGCCTTTCGAAAACATTTCGAGGGGCCCAACTGTTACAACTACATTTTCCATTCAAACAAGTAATAAAGCTGTATGTTCAGTCGGGCCGATCTTGAATACCCTCCACCATTTGGAACGAATTTGGTAATTTAAAAAACAAATAAATAAATAAAAAAAAAATCGAACAGTGTTGGCTTGTTTGTTCGGGATACCGTAGTATTTTGTTGTTGCAAAATGGTCAGGCTTTATCCCTTTATTGGAAACTGATGAGGATTGGTGGCTCTACCAAAGACGTGAAGCTGTACAAAACACTTTCTGTTCTAGACTGTAGTATCCATTACGGACATAAGATTGCAAATAATTCCGGTGAATAATGTCGCTAAAATCATCAAAATACCGAATATCGGGAGGTACCGTTATATAAGGGCTATATGAAGACGTGGACCTGCACACACAATTTTCTGTCATAGGCTGTAATATCCATTTTGAACTTTAAATACCAAATTTGAAACATTTCCGGTGAATAATGTCGCTTATGCACCATTTTGTACCTTTTAGTACTTTTTGTAAAATTAAAAAGGTGCCAATAGTAATGTGTACGATTTTGTACCTTTTAAGTACATTTCGCACCCTTGAGTGCGAAGCCCCGGAAATTTCGCCCTATAAAGCCCTTTGCACAACGTTCGAGGCATTTTCGACCCAAATAAAAAAAGTTTAAAAAAAAAACAAATTTCTAGTTTTTATCGACGGGAGTCTGCAATGCCCTGACGTGTGCCATTTTAAATGAGGGTGTTTCGAGACAACAATAGGCAATACTTCAGATTATTGCAGATATGAAGCTAGACTGATTTAGCACTCCTGCCATCCTGGGGGGCCAACAGCTACATAGTCGGTTAGATAAGATAAGACCTCACTCTCTATTCGGGAGATGCCGCCACTGATAAAATGAAGGCCAAATCCAAAAAGGCCAGGGCCAAAAAAGGATTTGGGCTACAAGGAACTTACTGCAGTTGAGCATCCATCCAAACTTAATATAAGGAGTTATAGCTTATCAGAAAACAACCTGAAGTTAGTTAGGAGGTTCAAAATAAATTGCTCAAACGCACTTTTCAGGGAACTGCCGATTAGCAAAATCCCCGCTTATAGAACAGCAGTGAAATCTGTGAAGGTCCCCAAAGGGGCGACGATTGTGGCAAGCTCCTGTTCATCTGGAAAAGTGCTTGCGATGAAAACAGGGCCTAAGCAGTCTTCCAAGAGTACAATTAAGGTTCCAGAACCGGCGATACTATCCTCCAATTTGGAAGAAGTCTGCGGGAAAGATGAGTAAGACGAAGCCTGCCTCAAAATCCTCCAAATCGGCTCAGCTAAACGCATCAATGCCTTCACTATTTCTACCCACTGCAAGGGTTAGGAAGGTGTAGAAACAAATGGGCAGGAAAAAATCGATTAAGAATTCAGCTACAACAAGCGAGCAGAAGAACGCAGTCTGCTGAAGTGACAACTTCGTCAAGGGGAATAGTCGCCAAATGGAAACAAAATTGAGATAAATGAAAATGTGACGACGTCCGTCTCGTAAGCACACTGATGAGGAGACGAAATCTGACACGGCCCGTACTGCTTAGCAGAAACCTTGTGACCCAAGGCTGAATCAGGATTGTCCAGCTAGTCAACGGATAAGAGTAGTGGTCCTGA
This sequence comes from Musca domestica, assembly GCF_030504385.1. Taxonomy (NCBI): domain Eukaryota; kingdom Metazoa; phylum Arthropoda; class Insecta; order Diptera; family Muscidae; genus Musca; species Musca domestica. The sequence continues at coordinate 896,697 of NW_026712313.1, read as the reverse complement.
GAGTAGCGGTCATTGATCAATCTGATCCCAATGAGTTCATCAGGAAGGAATATTGATTGCTGATCGACGGGTAGTTCCGGTTCCTTCCAAAGGCCTTCCTGCAGGCGGCCTATGGATAGAGTTTCTCAAACGAAACTTCTATACATTGAAACCTCTTTTATGGATAGAAGACCTCGAAATCGAGTAAAATTTTGGGAGTAACAAATTGGGAGCAGAAAACAATCGACCAAACAAAATTTTTCGATTCCACTCGAATGTGAGATGGCATATTTTCTTCATATTCCTTCAAAATCGAGCAGATTCTACTCTTGCCGAATACTCTTAGTTTTTGTTCTACCGTTTTTGAATTTCACAAGATCATCTCCCTCTTCCCACGACTTTTACAGTACACAGCAACATCAAAACCAATTTGAAAAATCAGAAAACAAAATATTTTTCACACTCATAAGAACAAACTCTGTTTAAGTATTCAAACAGGAGTGACTAGGAAGTGTTCTTACACAAAACAAATGAGTAAAGAGTAGACTCTGTAAAAAACTCCCACTCTTCACAAAAATCATGCTCGATCCCAAGTGAAAACAAGCAAAACTGTGTCAGAATAGAGGAATCTATGTACGGCTTACATGTATAGAAAAGGTCTTCTATACATAGAAGTCTTTCTACAAGCTCCCTATAGCTCAAAAATCCCCAGAAAGTTTTCTTTATAGAAGCACTACAATAGGTCTTCCACGGATTGAAGACCTCCAACATTTTTTCTATAGATAAAATATATAGATCTTTGAAATATATAGATTTTGTTCTTTTTCTACACATTTTTTTTTCGGACATCAAAACAAAAAAAAGACTTATGTCCATGATTTCAAAATCAATTCCGGAAACCATTAATCCAATCATAAATTCATTCGATCAGTGGTCGAATCGTCAGTGTTACCTCATTCTAATGCCGCTGTGGGTTACAATCTATGGGTAATGCCCACATTTTTTTTATAAACTTATTTATGTGTTCATGGTGTTTCGTTTTTTTGTTCTTCTAATTACTCACATACACCTCTTGGTGAGCTATTGTGAAATTGTAAAATAAAAAAAAAAAAAATATTCAGTTTATTAAACAAACAGCAATTGTAGACTCTTAAGACATACGAATCTCGCATATGACGTTTTTATTGTTAAGTAAACACAATGCCTAGTAGAAAAAAAAAAAAAAAACAGGGAATTTTCCGTTTAGAAAAAAAAAAAAACTCTTTATTTAAAAAAAATAATTATTCCATAAATTGAGGAGAACAATTGCTGCTGTATAATAATGTGAATTTTGCCCGGTATTGGCAGAATGACATTTGTCAAGAAACTGTTTTGTAACGGCTAGACAGAAAATTGACAAGAAATTTGAATTTGCATACAATTTTTTTTTATTGGAGAGGTAGACTTTAGATCGATTATCGATTGATAGCAACTATTGAGAACTTGGATTGATTGAGAAAAAAAAAACGAGATAGTGATTTAAGTATTTCAAAATGTGTGTTTCAAAATATTTTCCATAGCTCGAAATGCACTTTACCCTAACGACACACAGGGTGAGATAAAAAAATTCTGCAACAAAGTCAAACGCCATATTTTTTTCATTTTTTCTTTTTTTAAATTTTATTGAATGAAACAAAAAATGTCGGAAATTGTATCAAATTTTAGAATAAGTTTAGATTTGTTCGAATCACCTCCACTGGCACGAATTATGGCCTTTAAACGGCCAATGAAACCAAATGTTGCTCTGCGGTATTTTGGGCCATTCCCGGCGAAGCGCTTGCTTGAGGTGATTGAAACTTGGGTATTTTTTAGTACCAACCTTGCTTTCCCAAAATACTCCAGACACAATAGTCCAACGGTTTGGTATCCGGAGATTTTGGTGATGGTGCTGAGTACTGATGGTATGTTCAAGGTCTGCAGCCAAAATGTTTGCATGTCCAAGGCTTTAGACCCTCCAGAATATTTTCGCGATAATATTCGGCATTTATTCTGATGTCGATTAATACGAGGTGAGAGCGACCATCGGCTGTTACGGCGGTCCACACCATCTCTCACCAATGTTCTCTCATCGGAGAAAACCAAATTCGGCAGTTCACCACTTTCGGCCAAGCGAAGGAACTCTTTTCTCTCTGTTGCGGTGTAAGTTCTTGCACTTTTTGGAATTTAAATGGTTTTACCCCGAGCTTATTTTTCAATATTTGCCGAATGGAATATGGAATAGCCCCATATAACGGCACCTCCGATATTCGGTATTTTGATGATTTAAGCGACATAATTCACCGGAAATGTTTCAAATTTGGTATTTGAAGTTCGTAATGGATACTACAGCCTAAGACAGAATATTGTCTGTAAAGGTCCACGTCTTATAACGGTACCTCCCTATTTCCAGTATTTTGGCGATTTAAGCGACATTATTCACCGGAAAAGTTTCAAATTTTGTATTTGAAGTTCGTAGCGGACACTACAGCCTATAACAAAAAATTGCCTGTTCAGGTCTACGTCTTCTTACAGCTCCCATATAATGATACCTCCCTATTTTCGGTATTTTGATTATTTAAGCGACATTATTCGCCGGAAATGTTTCAAATTTGGTATTAGAAGTTCGTAATGGATACTACAGCCTAAGACAGAAAATTGTCTGTGAAGGTCCATGTCTTCCTATAGCCCCCATATAACGGTACCTCCCGATATTCGGTATTTTGATGATTTTGGCGACATCATTCGCCGGAAAAGTTTCAAATTTTGTATTTGAAGTTCGTAATGGATACTACAGTTTCTGACAGAAAATCGTCCATGCAGGTCCACGCCTTCGTATAGCCCCGGCACCTCTCGATATTCGGTATTTTGATGATTTAAGGGACATTATTCATTGGAAATGTTTCAAATTTTGTATTTGAAGTTCGTAATGGATACTGCAGCCTAAGACAGAAAATTGTGTGTGAAGGTTCACGTCTTCGTATAGCCCCCATATAACGGTACCTCCCGATATTCGATATTTTTATGATCTAGCGAATTTATTTACCGGAATTGTTTCAAATTCGATACTTAAACTTCATAATGGATACTACAGCCTATAACAGAAAATTGTCCGTGCAGGTCCACGTCTTCGTATAGCCCACATATAACTGTACCTCCCGATATTCCGTTCTTTGTTGATTTTAGCGACATTATTCAACGGAATTCTTTCAAATTTTGTATTTGAAGTTTGAAATGAATACTACAGCCTATGACAGAAAATTGTCTGTGTAGGTCCACGTCTTCGCATAGCTCCCATATAACTGTACCTCCCGATATTCGGTACTTTGATAATTTTAGGGACATTAATCGTCGGAATTGTTTCAAATTTGGTATTCGAAGTTCGTAATGCATACTACAGATTTGGATATAGGGTTTATTGTGCCATTATTTGGGTATTATGTAGTTGGCCCTGCCGGAATTTTGACTTTTCCTTACTGGTTTTTTATTAATGTATTTATTTTGGTTTATAATCTTTTGTTTTTCAAAAAAAGACATAAATAAATATTTTTGATTTTTTTTTTCAACCAAAATATTTTTTGCACTTTGCCATAGAATTATCTGAAAACTTGAAACAGTTCAAATAGTAAATATTTATTATTTTGAAACGCACACTCAAATCCTCAGGCCATTATCATTAATTTATAAAAATGTGATCTTGATGAACTTAATGAAATTCACTAACAGTAGAAAACAACTAGACGACCAGGGGGTATTTTTCCCAGACAGAAAACTGGAAATGGTCCCAAAATTTCAAAATTATAGATTTGATACATCCTCAAAAAAAAAAAAAAAAAAAAAAAAAAAAACAATTGTCTCTGCTTGGAAGTGAAATTTTTTTATTAGTAACTCATCCGAAACCCCCCACCCCCTGTCAATTTTTCCCCCATGCTATCTATCTTCACACGTATGTAAATGCACGCATGTATGGGTACACGTGTTCATAATTACCCAGTTTGAATCATTTGCAGACATCTAAATTCGATTTTCCCCAAATGTTTGTTGTTGTTGTTTTTTTTTTTCAAATTTCTTACAACACACTGTCTGGGATCGCTCGCTCGTTTGTTCACTCGCTCGTGGAAACAGTCTGATCTAAGGTCATGCTGGTAATGTTCAGAGCCACAAGGTCGTTGTTGTAACTCAAAAAAAAAAAAAAACGCAGAACGATATCAAAAAGCGTTTCAGACCACATATTGTTGTTGTTGTTGTATTTTACAACTGGCGATGACGACGATAGCACAGCACAATTGAAATTTCAAAAAAAAAACTCGAAAAATCATACAGTCTGAGAGCACGGCACATGTGTAGAGACACTGGGCGTGGATTGATGGATGGTGGGAGATTCCATTGAAAAGCGTTACAACAAATAAAATAAAAAAAAAAAACTAAAAAAAAATAACCGCCACACCTGAATTTGTCATCGATAAGATATGAATAAGTTTGGAGGTTAGACAATATTTTAGAAATTTGTGAATTTGGATAAACAAAAATCCCCTGGCCCGAAAATGTGGTTTTCAAAATTAACAATTTTCTATTTTTTATAAAAAAAATAATTTTTTTATACCCCCTCGTCTAGTAGAAGAACTCGAAAAGACCTTTGGGAGGTCCATAGAAGACCATTATAAATCTTCTCTCCATAAAGAACCAGTAGGGGTTTTTCATTCATGGATCACCCTATTAGGCCTTCTGGCCAAGGAAGACATGTAGAAGGTCTCCTAGAATGAAAATACCTGCAGAAGGGCTTCTACTCATATATGACCTTTAGGAGATCTTCTATACTGAGAAGATCTGTAAAAGGCCTTTAATCCATAAAAGACCTGCAACAGGTCTTCGATTTATATATGACCTATAGGAGGACTACAATACATAGAAGGCTTGTACTTCTCTGAGGGTGCCCTTTATCTGCAGAAGACTTGTAGCAGGTCTTCTTTACATGGAAGCCTTCTATCAATAGAAGTTTCTGAGAGGCATTCTATTCCCTATAGGCCTTCTATAGAGGCCTTCAATCCCTAAAGATCTGTAGGAGGCATTCTATCAATAGAAGACCTGTACTTTTCTGGGAGGCATTCTATCCTTAGAAGCCCTGTAGGGAGCCTTCTATCTGCAGAATACCTGTAAGGGGTCTTACATCCATGGAAGGTCTGTGGGTGGTCTTCCACACAAAAAAATACCTGTAAGAGGCTCTCCATTCATAGATTATCCTTCGATGATGTTCTGTAGAGAGGAAACCTTGTATCTATAGCAGACCTATAGGACGTCATGCATCTGTAGAAGACCTTCTACCCATAGAGGAGCCGTAGAAAATATTCTAGACAGAGAAGATGTGTAGGAAGTCTTCCATCCATGAAGACGTGGAGTTTTTCTATTCGTAGACGAATTGAAGAAGGACTTCTATCAATAGAAGATTTCTGGAAGGCATTCTACCCATAGAAAGCCTGTAGAAAGCCTTGTATCGATAGGAGACCTGTTGGAGGCCTTGTGAATAGAGGAAATATGTGACATCTTTTATCTGTAGCACACCAGTTGAATGTCTTATACCCATAGAAGACCTGTAAGAAGTCTTATATTCACAGAACCCCTGAAGGAGGTCTTTTACGATCAGAAGACCTGCAGAAGGTCTTTCGCCCATAGAAGTTCTGGCGAAGTCTTTCCATTCATAGAAAGCCTGTAGCAGGCCTTCTAGCCATGTAAAATCAGTAGAAGGTGAAAGACCTGCAGAAGGTCTTCTGCCCATGGAAGTCCTAGAGAAGTCTTTCTATCCATAGAAAGGAAACCTTTAGGAGACCTTCTATTCATAGATGACCTATGGGAGGCCTTCCAGCCATGAAAAATCCGTAGAAGGTCTTTTCAATATATATATCCACTTTACCAGTCGTCTATCTCAGCGGCTTCTGCTGCTCGTCTATGCCAATAGACTCTCTCATCAGCTACTGTTGCTGCTCGTCTATGGCAATAGACGACTCTCAGCAGCAGCTACTGTTGTTGCTCGCAATAGACGACTCTCAGCAGCAGCTACTGTTGTTGCTCGCAATAGACGACTCTCAGCAGCAGCTACTGCTGTTGCTCGTCTATGGCAATAGACGACTCTCAGCAGCAGTTGCTACTGCAGCTCGTGCTGCTCGTCTACGGCGAATAGACGACTCTCAGCAGCAGTTGCTACTGCAGCTCGTCTATGGCAATAGACTCTCAGCAGCTACTGCAGCTCGTCTATGGCAATAGACTCTCAGCAGCTACTGCAGCTCGTCTATGGCAATAGACTCTCAGCAGCAGCTGCTACTGCTGCTCGTCTATGGCAATAGACTCTCAGCAGCTACTGCTGCAGCTCGTCTATGGCAATAGACTCTCAGCAGCAGCTACTGCTGCAGCTCGTCTATGGCAATAGACTCTCAGCTGCAGCTGCTACTGCTGCTCGTCTATGGCAATAGACTCTCAGCAGCAGCTGCTACTGCTGCTCGTCTATGGCGGATAGACTCTCGGCAGCAGCTACTGGTGTTGCTCGTTTATGGCGGATAGACTCTCAGCAGCAGCTACTGCTGTTGCTCGTCTATGGCGGATAGGCTCTCAGCAGCAGCTGCTACTGCTGCTCGTCTATGGCGGATAGACTCTCAGCAGCAGCTGCTACTGCTGCTCGTCTATGGCGGATAGACTCTCAGCAGCAGCTGCTACTGCAGCTCGTCTATGGAGGTAGACTTTCTCTCGTCTATGGGGATAGACTCTCTCAGCGGCTTCTGCTGAAACTGTTGCTCTCCTGGGTAGAAGTGTCGCTTCCAGCATTTGCTCACCTTTAGGCGAAGTCTGCAAGAAAAAGCTGCAGGCATTTGCCTTCCTACGAAGAAGCTCCCGCAGCTTCCAGCCACAGATGTACCTCTTTAGTGATATCACTTCGGCCATAAAAAGTCTCAGCAAAGCAACAGTTTGTCTATTAAATAATCACTTCAGTAGATAAGTCATTCTTATTCAGCTTGTCAATAGAGATCAGCTGATTGGCTAGTAATAACCTAGCCCACCAATTACTAAATAAAATCCCCTGCTTCCCATTATTACTTTCCAGACAAGATAGAAAAAAACCCAAACACACACACAAACACTCAAGCGAATTCTCGAGTCGTGTGTTGAGGTTCGACGAAAACCCCCAAACAACAATGGCACAATTTTCAAACTCAAAATGAGGAGAAGAAGAAGATAAACAACGGTACACATCCATACACCTACCCAAATATTTTCCATTGTGTGTGTGTGTGCGAACACAAACATATGGCATGCCCACAAACGTTTTTTTTTTTTCGAGACAACAAAAAAATTCCTATGTATTTAAATTTCAAAACAAATCACGTTCCCCAAGCGTGATACGTATTCTTCCACAAGCATAGGAAAACCACCAGTCTGTGTTTCTGACGGATAGACAGATAGCCAGCCAGCAGAGGCAGCATCAATAGCAGCAGCAGCAACATCATTGCCAGTCAAACAGTCAACAAACGTTCGGGCAAATCGCCAATAATCCCCATTAAACACATTACCAACATTAACCTACCTCCCCTCGTCTCGCCGTCATCATCTTCGTCGCTGTCGAAGTACTTTCGATAATAGTCATGTCCCGCTTACACAAATTCGCCGAGTGCGAAGCATTATTCACTCTTTGCCCCGAATTCATAGAAATCAACAGAAAATTTCATCATTCGAACCGACGTCAGATAACCATCAGCAGCCACAACAACATCAACAAAAAAGAAAAAAATAACTTAAACTAGAATTAGCAACATAAGGCCATTCCCCAGACCCATCATCCAACCACCAGCCAGCAGCCATTCACCCAACTATCGTAAATTTTATTGTCACGTCTTCAATTCGCATTCGCCAAATATGACTTGGTTTTGTTTTGGGTTTGCTCGTGTTTGTTGTTGTTTATTTTGGTTTGGTTGGTTTGCCTCAACTGTTGCTAACGGAAGTACAAATTTGAATATTATTAAACAAATCATTCTTGTCCGAATTTTTTTCTTCTTGTTTTTTTTTTGAGGGGTTCTTCATTTAACGTGACATTTTTTTCGGGAGGGACAAACAACAACAAGAATAAATAATAAATGTGTCGTCGGTGTGTTCTGATCATGCACAATTATCATGTTTGGCAAACAATTCTCTTAAACGAGGAGGGGCAGATAATTTTGAGAAAATGCAACAGCTGAGAGGCTCATTTTACATGCGAGAGTAAAGGCTGCGGCAGTTGGCAGTCTCTCTCTTTCCACAGGCGAGCAACTGCTGACAGTTGGGAGACTCTCTCTCCATAGACGAGCAACTGCTGGCAGTTGGGAGACTCTCTCTCCATAGGCGAACAACTGCTGGCAATTGGGAGACTCTCTCTCCATAGGCCAGGAACCGCTGGCAGTTGGGAGTCTCCTCTCTCTCTATAGGCGAGCAACTACTGGCAGTTGGGAGTCTCCTCTCTCCATAGGCGAGCAACTGCTGGCAGTTGGGAGTCTCCTCTCTCTCCATAGGCGAGCAACTGCTGGCAGTTGGGAGTCTCCTCTCTCTCCATAGGCGAGCAACTGCTGGCAGTTGGGAGTCTCCTCTCTCTCCATAGGCGAGCAACTGCTGGCAGTTGGGAGTCTCCTCTCTTTCCATAGGCGAGCAACTGCTGGCAGTTGGGAGTCTCTCTTCATAGGCGAGCAACTGCTGGCAGTTGGGAGTCTCTCTTCATAGGCGAGCAACTGCTGGCAGTTGGGAGTCTCCTCTCTCCATAGGCCAGAAACCGCTGGCAGTTGGGAGTCTCCTCTCTCTCCATAGGCGAGCAACTGCTGGCAGTTGGGAGTCTCCTCTCTCCATAGGCGAGCAACTGCTGGCAGTTGGGAGTCTCCTCTCTCTCCATAGGCGAGCAACTGCTGGCAGTTGGGAGTCTCCTCTCTCTCCATAGGTGAGCAACTGCTGGCAGTTGGGAGTCTCCTCTCTCTCCATAGGCGAGCAACTGCTGGCAGTTGGGAGTCTCCTCTCTCTCCATAGGCGAGCAACTGCTGGCAGTTGGGAGTCTCTCTCTCCATAGGCGAGCAACTGCTGGCAGTTGGGAGTCTCTCTCTCCATAGGCGAGCAACTGCTGGCAGTTGGGAGTCTCTCTCTCCATAGGCGAGCAACTGCTGGCAGTTGGGAGTCTCTCTCCATATGCGAGCAATTGCTGGTAGTTGGGAGTCTCCTCTCTCCATAGGCGAACAACTGCTGGCAGTTGGGAGTCTCCTCTCTCCATAGGCGAGCATCTGCTGGCAGTTACGAGTCTCCTCTCTCAATAGGCGAGCATCTGCTGGCAGTTGGGAGTCTCCTCTCTCCATAGGCGAGCATCTGCTGGCAGTTACGAGTCTCCTCTCTCCATAGGCGAGCATCTGCTGGCAGTTGGGAATCTCCTCTCTCCATAGGCGAGCAACTGCTGGCAGTTGGGAGTCTCTCCCCATAGGAGAGCATCTGCTGGCAGTTGGGAGTCTCTCCCCATAAGCGAGCAACTGCTGGCAGTTGGGCTCTCCCCATAGGCAAGCAACTGCTGGCAGTTGAGAGTTTCTCTCTCCTTACTCGAGAAATTGCGACAGTTGGGAGTCCTCTCCATAGGCGATCAACTGTTGGCAGTCGGGAGTCCCTCTCCATAGGCGAGCAACTGTTGGCAGTCGGGAGTCCCTCTCCATAGGCGAGCAACTGTTGGCAGTTGGGAGGCTATATGCGAGCAACTGTGTCCGACAGCAGCAGAGAGCCTACTTTTATGGGCGAGTAACTGCTGTCGACAGCAGCTGGGAGCCTACTTTCATAGGACAGCACCTACTGTCAGCAGCTGAGAGCCTTCTTCTCTAGGTGAGCAAATGCTGTCGACAGCAGTTGGCTGACAGCCTTCTTCTCTATGCGAGCAACTGCTGTCGACAGCAGCTGGAAGCCTTATTTTCTAGGCACGCAACTGCTGCCAGCAGCTGGGAGCCTACTTCCATAGGCGAGCAACTGCTGCCAGCAGCTGGGAGCCTACTTCCATAGGCGAGCAACTGCTGTCGACAGCATCTGCTGGGAGCCTACTTCCATAGGCGAGCAACTGCTGTCGACAGCAGCTGGGAGCCTACTTCCATAGGCGAGCAACTGCTGTCGACAGCAGCTGGGAGCCTTCTTCTCTAGGCGAGCAACTGCTGTCGACAGCAGCTGGGAGCCGTCTTCTCTAGGCGAGCAACTACTGTCGACAGCAGCTGGGAGCCGTCTTCTCTAGGCTAGCAACTGCTGTCGACAGCAGCTGGGAGCCTACTTCTATAGGCGAGCAACTGCTTTCGACAGCAGCTGGGAGCCTACTTCCATAGGCGAGCAACTGCTGTCGACAGCATCTGCTGGGAGCCTACTTCCATAGGCGAGCAACTGCTGTCGACAGCATCTGCTGGGAGCCTACTTCCATAGGCGAGCAACTGCTGTCGACAGCATCTGCTGGGAGCCTCCTTCCATAGGCGAGCAACTGCTGTCGACAGCAGCTGGGAGCCTTCTTCTTTAGGCGAGCAACTGCTGTCGACAGCAGCTGGGAGCCGTCTTCTCTAGGCGAGCAACTGCTGTCGACAGCAGCTGGGAGCCGTCTTCTCTAGGCGAGCAACTGCTGTCGACAGCAGCTGGGAGCTATCTTCTCTAGGCGAGCAACTGCTGTCGACAGCAGCTGGGAGCTATCTTCTCTAGGCGAGCAACTGCTGTCGACAGCAGCTGGGAGCTATCTTCTCTAGGCGAGCAACTGCTGTCGACAGCAGCTGGGAGCTATCTTCTCTAGGCGAGCAACTGCTGTCGACAGCAGCTGGGAGCTATCTTCTCTAGGCGAGCAACTGCTGTCGACAGCAGCTGGGAGCTATCTTCTCTAGGCGAGCAACTGCTGTCGACAGCAGCAGGGACCCTTCTTCTCTATGTGAGCAACTGTTGTCGACAGCAGCTTAGAGCCTTCTTCTCTAGGCGAGCAACTGCTGTCGACAGCAGCTGAGAGCAATCTTCGACTATTGGGAACCTTCTTCTCTAGGCGAGCAACTGTTGTCGACAGCAGCTGAGAGCCTTCTTCTGTAGGTGTGCAGCAGCTGGAAGCCTTCTTCTCAAGGCGAGAAGCTGCTGTCAAGAACGGCTGGAAGCCTTCTCTAGGCTAGCAGCTGCTGTCAACAGCAGCGGGAAGCCTTCTTCTCTAGGCATGCAGCAGCTGGGAGGCTTCTTCTCTAAGCGTGCAGCAGCTGAGAGCCTTCTTCTTTAGGCGAGCGGCTGCTATCAACCGCAGCGGGAAGCCTTCTTCTTTAGGTGAACAGATGCTGTCAACAGCAGCGGGAAGCTTTCTTTTCTAGGCGAGCAACTAAAGCAGCTGGAAGCCTTCTTCGACAATTGGGAGCCTTCTTCTCTAGGCGAGCACCATTTTTGAGTAAAAAATCGGCAAAATATTGATAAATAGACGAATTTGGCAGCCCTGATGAGAATCTGCTACAGCAAAAGTGAGGTCATTCTTTATTCGTATTTGGCAAAAAAAAAAAAAAAACTAGGAGTTAAGAGCTTTCATTAATTAAGGGCAGCTGAGAGCAATTACTGTATTAAAAGAGAGGCTTAGTTGTATTCGAGAGGAACTTCTTTGTGTGCCTTCTTTATAGATGTGAGGGACTTCTGCAGCAGCTGAGAGCCCTATTTAAAGACTAGTGCTACTGCTGTCTCAGATTGAAGCCTCGATCTCTTGGTAAGCGAGTACCCAAATCTTCTCGAATTTTATTGTTCTATTGTGGCCCTCTTATTGCTATGCATATATTCCAAGGTTTGATTCAACCACAACTTACACCGCATTGATGGTATTTTTAAAGGGTCGTCAAGGTTTTGGAAATTTTCCCTTGATGTGTTCTTATTTTCTAATGGAAATTTTAACATTTCGAGTTATTGCCCTCTCTCTTGAATGCCCTTGTACGAAAAAAAATCTCTATCTTGCTGTCCACCTACACTGCACCCTCCACAACCGCACACACACACACTTGCAGTATTCAATTACAAAAAACTTAACTTTAACAGTACCCCCAATTTTGTTTTTGATTTATTAATGGAAATTGGGTTGATGGTAATGCTGCTGACGACGACGATGATAATGATGGTGGTGATGGTGACGATAGTGATGTCAGTGTGGTGTATTTGTTATTGTTGCTCATTTCGTTTTATTCCATTATGTTTTGGTTGTACCACTTTCGTGGGGATTTTTCGGATACTTGCCTCATTTTAATAGTTTTTTTTTTGGGTTTTGTTTTTGTACATGCGCTTCACCAACTGTTGCACAGCATTGAACGTTAAGTGAGCGAACTCGGAGAGAGTGTGAGATAAATGTGTGAGAGAAAAAATATACTATGTACCCACTTACTTTACAAGTGTTTGTAAGCAGACGTAAACGAATGACTGAGGTAATGGTGTGGCGCAAACATTGCCAGATTGCTGGAAAATATTGTTGATATATGTTTTTTCACCCTCCACCATACATTGTATGGAGTTCGTCGAAATAATAATTTTAGACATAACAAAGTATATATATTTTGGATCAGCGTAAAATTCTATGTGGATTTAGCCCTGTCCGTCCGTCTGTTGTAACTACGCTAGATTCAAAACGAAAAAAAAAAATAGGAAAAAAACTCTTTTATCTTCAGACAGGTCAAGTTCGAAGATGGGCCCTATGGGTCCACGATATCGTACAGGCCCCATCTTACGGTAGCCCACGATATTCGGCATTTTGATGATTGTAACCGATTTTTTCAATGAAATTGTCTGAAAATCCACAAAAGGAATTTCTTCTGAGTACTTAATCCCCTGGAAGAGTATTGTCTACAAAGGGTCCAAAATATCGTATATTCCCCATATAACGGTACCTCTCCATATTCGGCATTTCGATGATTTTAGCTACATTTTTCAATGGAGTTGTATAAAAATCCATACTAGAAGTTCTTTCTAAGCACTTTATCCCCTGGAAGAGAAACGTATATGTAGGTCCAAGATATCATATAGCCCACATACAACGGTACCCCCCGATATTCGACATTTTAACGATTTTAAGGACATTATTCACCGGGGTTGTTTCAAATTTCGTATTGGGTACTAAAGCCTATGACAAAAAATTGCGTATGCAGGCCAACGTGTTCGTATAGGCTCCATATAACGGTACCTTCCAATATGCGGTATTTTGACGATTTTAGCGACATTATTCGCCGGTGTTGTTTCAAGTTTCATATTTAGAGTTCGTAATGGGTACTACAGTAGTATATGCCAGAAAATTGTCTTTGCAGGTCCAGGTCTTCGTATAGGCCCCATATATCAGTACCTCCCGATATTCGGTATTTTGATGATATTAGCGACATTATTCACCGGGGTTGTTTCAAATTTCGTATTTGAATTTCGTAATGGATACTACAGCCTATGGCAGAAAATTGTCTATGCAGGTCCACGCCTTCGTATAACCCCCATATAACGGTACCTCCCGATATTCGGTATTTTGACGATTTTAGGGACATTATTCACAGGAGTTGTTTCAAATGTCGTATTTAAAATTCGTATTGGGTTCTTCAGTCTATGCCACAAAATTTTCTATGCAGGTCCAGGCCCTCGTATAGGTCCCATATTTCAGTACCTCCCCATGTTCGGTTTTTTGACGAGTTTAGGTACAAAATTTACCGAAATAGTTTGAAATTTCGTGTTTGAAGTTCCCAATAGGTGCCAAAGCCTGTGACAGAAAATTGTCTATGCAAGTCTTCGATAACCCAGATATGACGGTACCTCCCCATATTCGGTATTTTGATAATTTTTGCTACATTATTCACCGAATTTTTATACCCTCCACCATTCTATGAAGGGTATATTAACTTTGTCATTCCGTTTGTTACTCCTCGAAATATTCAGAATAGACCCTACAAAGTAAATATATTCTGGATCAGCGTAAAATTCTAAGACGATCTAGCGATGTCCGTCTCTCCGTCTGTTTGTTGTAATCACGCCATCTTTCGAACGAATTGAGATAGAAAGCTAAAATTTTACATACATGCATAGTTTACCAGTAGGCACGTTATGTTCGTAAATGGGCCATGTCTGTCCACGTTTTCGTATAATATAACAGTACCTCCCATTATTCGGTATTTTAATGATTTTAGCGACATTATTCACCGGAATTGTTTCAAATTTGGTATTTAGAGTTCGTAATGGGAACTACAGTCTGTGACAGAAAATTGTCTATGCAGGTCCTGGACCTGCATAGACAATTTCGTATAGGTCCCATATATCAGTACCTCGGTATTTTGACTAGTGTAGGTACAATACAAACTGAAATTGTGTGAGATGTCGTTTTTGAAGTTCGTAATAGATGCCTGTGACAGAAAATTGTCTATGCTGGTCCAAGTCTTCGCACAGCTCCGATATAACGGTACCTCCCTATATACGATATTTTGATGACTTTAGCTACATTATTCACGGTTTATTGCAGGTTTCGAATTTGAATATTGGAATGGCTTATGACAAACAATGCCTATGTAGGTCCACGTCGTATAGACACCTATATTATATTCGGTATTTTTAAAATTTTAACAGAATTTTTAAGGATTTTATTTCCGAATTCGTTCCAAATGGTGGAGGGTATTCCCTGCCCTGCCGAACTTACTGCTTTTTAACATGTTTTTAATTTAAAAATGAAATACTATTACTAATTTTATAATTGTTTTTTTTTTCAGATTGGTGAATTTGTAATCGGGATGTACGGTAATCGGTAATGTACGGTCGGGCGATATTTTTTTTCCTAAACCGCGGCGTAACGTATGTCTCATAAACGAAGAAAGTAGTGTACAAAAGTACATTTTTCGGGAGTGTAAATCAAAAACTAATTTCGTTACTTCGGTACGCGGTTAAATAAATTGTGCCGTTCGATAAAATATTTTGTGTTTTTAAAATGTGAATTGCTTTCGTCGAACTACCTACTGCATCCTGATATAAATGCTTACAATCGTGCGTACGTGAACATGCGATTTAAAATAATGTAAGTACTACTTTATGTTGTTTTTATATTTCCTTCTTTTATTTTTAAACCTTCCTCGGATTTCGAAAGCAATAATCTGCATCATTCAAAAAAAAAAAATAAAAAAAAATAATAATATAAATAAATAAACAAAAAATTATTTTTCGATCATTCAGTCAATTACAAACTATTTTCGATTTTGACTGAGTGGCACCATATATGGTATTGGCATAGAGATACAATTCTGAAATTTTATATTTGGATTACTGATGGTATCTGTGTTTGAAGTTTGACGGTGGTTTGGAAATGTGTTCGGAAAGTACTAAATGGTAAAGTCCTTAAATTTGATACAGATTTCACTGTTTGTGTTTATGGTTACAATATGGAGGTGGTTTTGGAAATGCGTTTTATATTTGTACGAATAGTACTAAGTGGTACTAAATTGGATATTGGGTGACGGGATAGAGCTGGAATCTCGAAATTTGATATTGAGGTCTGTTATGATATCTGGAATTAAGATATGGAGGTGGTTTTGAAAATGTGTACTACAAGAGTACGAAAAGTACTAAATAGTGCTAAATTTGGTATAAGGCGAAGGAATAGATCTGGAATCATGAAATTTGGTATAGATGTCACTGTTGGTGTCTGCATTTAGGATATGTAGATGGTTTTGCTCATGGGGAAAATTACAGAGTTAAAATCCTAAAATGTAATATTAAGGTGACATTTGAGGTTGAGATATGGAGGATTGTGTTGAAAATGTGTACTATAATTTTTCGAAAAGTACTAAATGCTTCTAAATTAAGTACTGGGTGAAGAAATAGAGCTGGAATCCCGAAATTCGATATTAAAGATTCTTTTGGTATTCAGAATTGATATTTGGAGGTGGTGTTGGAAATGAGTACTATAGTTGTTCGAAAAGTACTGAATAGAACTAAATTCGGTATTGGGTGAAGGGAAAGAGCTAAAACCAAGAAATTTCATATTGTGATAACTGTCGCTGTCTGGGATTGTGATCTGGTGGTGGTTTTGCAAATGAGTACTATAATTATACGAAAACGTACTATATGTTACTAAATTTGATATTGGGTAAAGGGATAGAACTGAAATTGGGAAATTTGATATTTGGAAAGTCACCGTTGGTTTCTAGGATTTACATATGGAGATGGTGAAATAGTTTTGGACAGAAAAATTGGCTGTGGGGCCCTCCTCGAATAAACTCAAAATGAAAAATTTAGAAGACTAAAAGATAAACATTTTACTATTTCTAATTATAACACGTAAAAAAGCAGCTAAGTTCAGTCGGGGCGAAGTTTTTAAACTCTCCACTATTTTAAAGGAACTTGAAAATTTTCCAAAACATTCCATTGAAAAATACCGCTCAAAGGAAACCCGTTATATAGGGGCTTTACGAAGACGTGAACCTGCACAGACAATTTTCTGTCATAGGCTGTAGTAGCCATTAGGAACTTTAAATACGAAAATTGAAACAATTCCGCTAAAAATGTCGCTTATATCATCAAAATACCGAATAAAGGGATGTGCCGTTATATGTGGACTATATGAAGTCGACAATTTTCCGTCATAGAAATATACAATTTTCCGTCATACTTTGTAGTACCCATTACGAGCTTCAAATACGAAATTTGAATATTGAATAAATTTCCGGTGAATAATGTCTCTAAATTCATCAAAATACTGAATATCGGGAGGAATCGTTTTATGGGGCCTATACGAAGACGTGGACCAGCATACACATTTTTTGTCATAGGCTGTAGTACCCATTACGAACTTTAAATACGAAATTTGAAACAATTCCGGTAAAAAATGCCGCTAAAATCATGAAAATACCGAATATGAGGGCTATACGATATCGCGAACCTATATAGACAGTTCTCTTTCAGGGGGTAAAGTACTCAGAAGGAACATCTTGAGTGGATTTTCAAACAATTTCGTTCCAAAAATTGGTATAAAATCATCAAAATACCGAATATAGGAAGGTAACGTTATACGGGAGATATACAATATCGTGGACCTATATAGACAGTACTCTTCCAGGGGGTAAAATACTTAGAAGGAACTCTTTGTGTGAATTTTCGGACAATTCCGTTGACAAATTTGACTACAATCAATAAAATATCGAATATCGGGAGGTACCATTATATGGGGGCTATACGAAAACGCGGACCTGCACACACAATTTTCTGTCATAGGCTGTAGTATCCGTTACGAACTTCAAATACGAAATTTGAAACTATTCCGGTGAATAATGTCGCTAAAATCATCGAAATAGTGAATATCGGAGGGTACCGTTGTATGAGGGATATACGATATCGTGGACCCATATAGACAATACTCTTCTAGGGGGTAAAGTACTCAGAAAGAACTCTTTTTGTGAATTTTCGGACAATTCCGTTGACACATTTGGCAACAATTGGCAAAATACCGAATATCGGGAGGTACCTTTATATGGAAACTATGCGATGTCGTGGACCGATATACCCCATCTTTTACGCTGATCAAGAAATTATGTTGTTGTTTAGGTCTAAAGTTATTATTTCGATGTGTCACACACGGAATGACGAACTTAATGCCCTCCATTCTATCTATATCTAAATTGCCAATTCAAGGAATAAGTAATAATTTTACTTCCTTTCGAAATTTTTGGTTTCCATCCCTGGTCTTGACATGTGATATTCTAACATCTTGAGGGATTCCTGTATTCTATGCAAAAGGGTTTCAGATCTACAGAAACATTATCGCAAATTATAGTAGTGTTAGGTTTCGGTCCAGCCCGACTATAGCCTTCGCTTATTATGCCCTCCACCATAGTATGAAGGGTATATTAAGTTTGTCATTCCGTTTGTAACACCTCGAAATATATATTTTAGACCCCACAAAGTATATATTCTTCATCAGCATAAAATTCTATGTCGATTTAGCGATGTCCGTCCGTCTGTGGAAATCACTCTAGCTTCCGAACGAAATGAAGTAGATTGATAAAATGTTATTAAAATGTATATTATGTCCGCAGGACTTTTGGTAATGAAAATGGGCCATGTAGGTTCACGTTTTGGTATAGCCCCCATATAACGGTACCTCCTAATATTCGGTATTTTGATGATTTTAGCGACATCATTCACCGGAATTGTTTCAAATTTGGTATTTGAAGTTCGAAATGGATACTACAGCCTAGGACAGAAAATTGTCTGTGCAGGTACGCGTCTTCGTATAGCCCCCTATAACGGCACCTCCCGATATTCGGTATTTTGATGATTTTAGCGTCTTTATTCACCAGAATTGTTTCAAATGACGTATTTAGAGTTTGTAATGGGAACTTCAGTCTGTGACAGAAAATTGTCTATGCTGGTTCGGATCTTCGTTTAGGCCCCATATATCAGTACCTCCCTATATTCGGTATTTTGACGATTTTAGGTACAATACCCACCGAAATTGTTTGAGATGTCGTATTTTAAGTACAGGTCTTCGCGCAGCTCCGATATAACGGTACCTCACTATATACGATATTTTGATGATTTTAGCCACATAATTCACCGTTTATTTCAAGTTTCGAATTTGAATATGGTAATGGCTTATGACAAACAATGCCTATGTATGTCCACGTCGTATAGACCCCAATATAACAGCAATATTCGATATTTTTAAGATTTGAACATTTTTTTTAACGGATTTTATTTTTTGAAAAGTTCGTTGCAAATGGTGGAGGGTATTCAAAATTCGACCCGGCCGAACTTACTGCGTTTTTAATTGTTGGTTTTTCATCCCTGTCCTAATATGTCATATGTATTTTAATATCTTGAGGGCATAAGTGCCTTCTAGTTAAAAGACTTTCAGATCTACAGACATTTTTTCGCCAATTATAGTGGTGTTAGGTTTCGGCCACTAACCTTAACACTTTTTGAACGATTTTCTAACAAAAACTGGAATTTTCTGGGTTTTCATTTTATTTATGGTGAATTTTGGTGGAGATCTTATTTCTTTGTACCTTTGGGAAAATTTTCCCTTAACAACATTTCAATAAATTATGAAATTTATTGAACATCTTGAGAGGTATTTCACAGAAGAACGGAAAAATACAGGTTAATCATCGTTATCGCCGTGATCACACAAACATGATGACGCAATATTGAGTCATACATACATACCTACTTCCTTAAAAACAAACGGCAAGCCCACCACAAAGCAAGCCAAACAACAACTACTACACTTTGTGAGTGATGTGATTTTAGTGTCTCTCACTGATGCAACACTACTATCAAAATCATAAAAATCTGGCCACACTGCCAGCCGTCTCAGTGGCAAAACTTTGAAATGAAATTCATTAAGGCAAACGAAAAAAGAGGGGCTCGTCCAACACATGCGACCAATCAACGTCAAGGTAATTGACTTACAAACTACTCAGGCCACCAACAACAAGTAAGGAAAATCCAACAACAAGGTATCAGTGGTTGTTGCCCCTCCACTACGGGAGGGGGAGGGGTGAAGAAATATAAATAAAAGAAGGTTATTCTCTAGATTTCTCTGGAGACATGTCTCCGGAAATCAACTTAACATTCGTGTGAGAGAGAGGGAGAGAAGGAGAGAGCACGAGTTATGGAGAACTAAAACCATAACATGATACTGCGAAATCTTTTGTCGACGTTTGTTGCTTTGTGTTCGTGTTGTTGTGTTTATTTTTGTTGTTTTCACAAGCAGCCAGCTCCTCCATACCATCCATCCATCGTTGCTTTGCTTTGCTGTGTTCACGCGTTGACCTCATGATATCGGTCTGTTGTTCACGTGAACAGTGAAAGATTATCGCATGTTTTCGTGTGCGGTTGAGTGTGTGCTTCGGTTTTGTTGTGTGCGGGCTTGTGAATGGGTGGATAGACTGGTGTTGCTGTTGTGCCGTTGGTGCCGTTCAAGGGTCCATTTGCGTGTTTTTTTTATTTATTTTATATTTTGTATTTGTATAAACTTATGAATGTCTTTTTGGCTTGGCTTGGCTGGCCTGGTCTAGTCTGGGCTGGCTGGCTGGCTGACAGGCTGATATCAAAAAAGTAGGTACATTTGTTTGTATGTATGTCACATGCGTCGCTAGATATTTACATCTGTATGTATTTACGTATGTACACAAGTACATGTGCCGTTTGAAAACAAACAAACGATGACAACGACACCGACACCGGTTTTGAAAAGAAGATTCCAAATGAGCGTGGTTTGGGGCCTGGCAGGCTGACTGATTCAGCGAGTGAGTGACTGACTGACTGGGCGGTGAATGTTGTGGTGGGTATTTTACCAAGTGCTTGATTACTTCTTGATGCTGGACCAGTCATTTGCATGCGGAGGAAATCTTGAAGTGGAAAACCGGTTATAGCTACCCATTGTTGTGGTTATTTGATTGATGACTGATAGGTAATTTGCAAATTCTATCGTTTTGCAAATTCCGATTGGGGGGATATTTTTCTAATAGAATCCGGATTTTTTCTTCTTCAGAGAATTTGTTGGATGTCCTCTAGGTATAAAAGGCCTGTAGAAGAACATAACACATTTAGGAGGTCTTCTAGACATTGAAAACCTGTTAAAGTTCTTCTAGCCACATACGACCCGTGGAAGCCTTTGTAGGCCTGTAGAAAGCCCTCTCCACGTAGATAAAAATCTGTAAAAGGTCTGTAGAAGCCTTCTAGACCTAGAAAACCTGTTGAAGGGTTTATAGTCATAGAAACCAGTAGGAGGTCTTCTAGCCACAGAAGACCTGTGAAAGGCCTTCAAGCCATAGAAGACCTGTAGTAGGTCTTCTAACAATAGAAGACCTGTAGTAGGTCTTCTAACAATAGAAGACCTGTGGAAAATTTTCTAACCATAGGAGACCTGGTGAGGTCTCGGAGAGAGAGTGGAGAGTATTTTAGCCATAGGAGACCTGCAGGAGGCCTTCAAGCCATGGAAGACCTGTAGAAGATCTTCTAACCATAGAGGAAGTTTATAAAGTCTTATAGCCATAGAAGGATTGTGGGCGGTTATCTAGGCATAGAGGGCCTCTCGGAGGTCTTCAAGCCATAGAAAACCTCCAGAAGTCCTTCAAAGTCTTCTAGCAATAGAATACTTGTGGAAGGTCTTCTAGCCAATAAAGAACTGTGTAAGTTCTACTGGCTATAGAATACCTGTAGAAGGTCTTCCAGCCATAGAAGACTTGCTATAGGCTAGAAGACCTGTGTAAGGTCCTATAGGCATAAAATACCTGTTGAAGGTCTTCTAGCCGTAGAGGGCCTCTAGAAGGTCTTCTGGCCATAAAAGATCTGTTGAAGGCTCTTCTAGCCATTGAAGACCTGTGGAAGGCCTTCCAACCACAGATGATCTGTTGAAGCTCTTATCGCTGTAGAAGACCTATGGAAAGATTTCTAGGTCACATAAGACTTGAGGAGGGTCTCCTAGCCATAAAAGGCTCTAGAAGGCCTTTTAGACATAAAAGACCTGTTGAAGGTCTTATAACCATAGAAGACTTGTAAAAGTTCTTCTAGCCATAGAAGACCCGTGGATGTTTTTTAGTCGTGGAAGACCTGTGGAAAGTCTTCTAGCAACAGAATGCCGTGGAAGGTCTTCTAACCATAGGAGACCTCTAAAAGCTCTTCTAGCCATAGGAGACCTGTATGAGGTCTTAAAGCGAGAGAAGACATGTGGAAGGTCTTCTAGCCACAGAAGACCTTTAGGAGGCCCACTAGCCATAGAAGACCTGTAGGAGGTCTTCTAGCCATTGAAGACCTGCATGAGGTCTTTAAGCCATAGAAGACATGTAGAAGGTTTTCTTGCCATAGAAGACCTATAAAAATACTAGGAGGTATTCTATCCATGGTAGATCTTTAGAAGGTCTTCCATCCATAGAACCCCTCCATGAGGTCTTAAAGCGAGAGAAGACCTAAAGAAGGTTTTGTGGGGGTCTTCTGACCATAGAAGACTTGTGGAAGGTCTTATAGCCATAGAAGACCTCTGGAAAGTCTTAGAAGACCTGCTAAAGATTTTTTGGCCACAGAAGACTTGTGGAAGATCGGTTCTCTATTCACTTACTTTACTCTACATTTCAATGAATCCACCTCCAGTTCAATGAATTCTATTATCAGAAGTTACCGTTCTGAAGATGTCTGGCTGGCATGCAGAAGAAGGTCCTCTAGACACAGAAGTCCTGTAGAAGGTCTTCTAGCCACTTGTAGAATGACTTGTAGAAAGTGTTCTAGCCATTGGAGATCTCTAAAAGCTCTTCTAGCCATAGAAGTCTTGTGGAAAGTCTCCAGCTATAGATGAAGTATGGGAGGTCTTCTAGCTTTTAAAGACCTCTAAAAGCTCTTCTAATCATAGAAGATCTGCAAAAGGTCTTCTAGCCATAGAAGACCTGCAAAAGGTCTTCTAGCCTTAGAAGACCTGTAGAGAGTCTCCTAGCCACAGAAGACCTGCAGGAGGTCTTCAAGTCATAGAAGATCTTTTGAAGGTCTTCTATCCATAGTATACCTGCATGAGGCCTTAAAGCGAGGGAAGACCTGCAGAAGGTTCTGTGGATGGTCTTATGGACCACAGAAGACTTGTGGTAGGTCTTCTTTTCCCATAGAAGACCTGTGGAAAATCCTAGAAGACATGTTGTGTATTTTCTAGCGATTGAAGACCTGTGGAAAATCGGTTCGGTAATCGGTTCTCTATTCACTTACACTGCCTTTACACGGTGACATTTTTTAACCATGCAATTTTTTTTTGTTGGTAAAAGGTGTAGAGAGACAAGGATAGAAGAAAAAATGGCACGATAAGCCACCGCACAGGGTTACATGCCATTTTCTTTGCATTTCTCTTTTTGCTTCTTCCGAATTTTTTATGATTTTGACATTTCATATCGTTTCTTTATTGTAATTTTTGATGCGTTTCTTTTATTGTGATGTTATGTTTTTAGTGATTGAATTGTATAGTGAATTATATGAAAATTAATTGGAAGTATTAAAAAGTAAAAAAGAAAGTTAAAATAAAAGTTAATAATGCAATATTTAACACCTCAATAACTTTTTCCATCATTTCTTCTTTAGATTCACACATTTAATTTTAAATCACTTCTTTATAAATATCTGTTACAAACAATTAGCTCTATACGAAATACTGAATATAATAAAATGTCAGAAAAAATGCCAAGTACTATTATCGTAAAATGCCACCGTGTAAAGGCGCGAAGATTTACGCAGAAATTTTAAAAGAGAATTGATAAAAATGCCAGCTAAAAATTGCACCGTGTAAAGGCAGTGTTACTTTACTCTACATTTCACTCCAGTTCAATGCATTTTATTACCAGAAGTTATCGTTCTGAACATGTCTGGCTGGCATGCATTTTATGACCACCATTGCTTTTTCTCTGCCCTCATTATTTGCCTTCCCCTCCGTAAATTCCAATTTAATGTGGGACGTTGAGATTTGTATTGGAGCGACAGCAACTCTCTGCCAGTAAAACAAAGACAACGCAAAAATAAAGAAAACGACGACGTGACAAGAGGTGCGTACTTTAGCCCATTGTTGTCGTTGTCGTTGTTGTTGTCTTTGTTGGCTTACTGTGTTTTCCTTGTTTCTTAATGCTTTTCATATAATTTTTAGCGTGTGTTTGTGGGGTAGTACCCTTCATGGGGGAATATGAGAGGGTCAAAATGTTGGTAACATTAGCGGAAAAATGGCCAGTGGGGGTCTAAGCAGGTTATGGCTTCAGGAAGTAATTCAAAATGGGAACTTTTTTAGAGGTTTTTAATTTAAAGCCAATAGAGGAATCTGACATTGGAATCTGAGGTCTAGGCTCAGAAGCCCCGCAGAAGGTCTTCAAGCCATAGAAAACCTCCAGGAGGCCTTCAAGCCATATAAAACCTTCAGAAGGCCTTCAAGCCATATAAGACTTGTGGAAGGCCTTCTAACCATGAAAGACCTGTGAAAGTTCTACTGGCCATAGAATACCACCAGAAGTTCTTCTAGCCATAGAAGGCCTGTGGAAGATCTTCTAGCCATAGAAGACCCGTGGAAGGTCCTCTAACCATAAAATTCCTCTTAAAGGTCTTCTAGCCATAGAAGATCTTCAAGCCCCAGAAGATCTGTTGAAGCTCTTATCGCTATAGAAGTCCTGTGGAAGGTTTTCTAGGCCATGGGTGACCTGCGTGAAGATCTTCTAAAGTCTTCTAGCCACAAATTACTTGAGGAAGCTCTTCTAGACACAGAAGACCTGTTGAAGGTCTTCTACCATAGAAGACCTGTTAAAGGTCTTCTAGCCATAAAAGACCTGTCCTGTAGGGGGTCTTCTAGGCCTGTGGAAGATCTTGAAACCATAAAAGACCCGTGAAAGGTATTTTAGCCACAGAATGCCAGTGGAACATATCCCAACCATAAATGACCTTCTAGTCATGGCATTGTTGATCACCCAGCTGTAGAGGAATTATTTAATCCTGGGTGGGTGAGCATTGAGTAACTCTATAGAGGTCTTCAATTTTATTTAATGCCTATAAAAGGTCATTCCATATCTTTAGAATTACTGTAGGAAGTCTTCTGTCCGTAGTAATCTTGAGGAGGTCCTCGTCTATATTTGAAGACCTACTCAAGGTATTTGTTATTAAAAACCTATACATAACCCTTGCAAAAGATCCCCTATCCCCATATTTTTAGACAACCATGAGAAGGTCTTTTTATATGGAGCACGATTTTGGAGAACTTATGTAGGAATGGAGATATATAATCCATCAACCAGGATGGACACAGGAGAGCCTGCTTCGAAATGCTTCCTTTTCTGAAATTGGGGTTGGGTGAAATGGGTTATTCACCTCATACCGCTTCCGAGTATTTTCCCGGGGTGGAGTAGGGTATTTGATGGTCGGTGCTCACCATTTCTGGTTAACTGTCGAGTTTCTTCATCTATTTTTAGCCAACGAGGTTTCGTTGTTAATTTTAAACCAAAACCTTTGTGTGTTTTTTATTTGATCAATGTTTTTGTGTTGTTGTAGCTGTTTTATTTTTTGTTGTTGTGTGTGGGGCTTTTGTCTTTTTTTTGCATCATCCTCGCCGGTGTTACTTTGTTGTCTCGGGGGGCTCATATGCGAAATATGTGCATGTGTGTGGGATTGCGTATTGTGTGTTTTTTTGCTGCTGCCTTACCTTGCCCACTTGCGTTGTTTCGCTTTTCGCTTTCCGCTTTGTTTTTGATTTTTATTGCCACTTTGTGCATTTTTTCATAATGAACTCTCGTCGCAATAGCCTGTTTTTTGCTCGAGAGCGTTTCGCTCATTTGTTTATGATTTTTCGTTTTAGGGGTGTGTATTTTTCGCCGTTTCGTTTTTTGTTATTGCTTTTTTTCGGTGCACAGACAAACAATTTTTTTGTCACTTGTTTGTTTTTTTGTTGTTGTTATAAATTGCTGGGTTGTTTATTAACAAACCAGATTTTTTAACTCTAACAAATACCTATCGTCGTGTTGTGATGCTAATTTATTCGACAAATGCAATTTGACGTCAAAATTTATTAGCATTAATTTTGTATTTTGTGCTGATGTTTTGGTTTTTCTTCAAATGGAGTGTGAATTTTTTTTTTGGGAAATTTGGCATCATTTTGGGGGATAAACCAAAAATAAGGGAAATTTTTAACACACAAAAAAAAAAACATTTAATGATGTCCATTTTGAAAGAGATCAACAAAGGATAATGGGGCGTATAATATATGACATCAATTATACGTCACCATTCTGTTTTTCAAGTTTAGCAATATTCGGTTATAAATAATTATAATACCACCTATGGTAATCCTTTGGTAACAAAGGAATAATTCAACAAGATCATAATCTTAAACAAGTAAAAAGCTGTAGGTTCGGCCGGATCGATCTTTGAATACCCTCCACCATTTGGAACGAATTTGGCAATTTTCAAAATCCGTTAAAAATTCTGTTAAAATCTATATAAATATACGACCTGCATAGGCAACTTTTGTCATAAGCCCTTAGAATATTCAAATGCGTATCTTGAATAAAATAAGTGAATAATTTTGCTAAAATCGTCAAAATACCGATTATCGGGAGGTACCGCTATATATGGGGGCTATACAGAGAAGTAGATCTATACAGACAATTTTCTGTCATAGGCTGTAGTATTCATTACGAACTTCAAACACCAAATTTGAAACAATTCCGGATGATATTGTCGCTAAAATCAACAAAATACCGAATATAGGGAGGTACTGATATATGGGGCCTATAACAACACCTGGACCTGCATAGACAATTTTCTGGCATAGACTGCAGTTCTCATTACTAACTTCAAATAAAAAATTTAAAACAAATCCGGTGAATAATGTCGCTAAAATCATCAAAATACCGATTATCGGGAGGTACGGTATATGGGGGCTATACGAAGACGTGGACCTACATTGCCCATTTTCTGTTTTATGCTGCAGTATCTATTACGAACTTCAAATGCCAAATTTGAAACGATTCCGGTAAATAATGTCGCTAAAATCATCAAAATTCCGAATATCGGGAGGTATGGTATATGGGGGGCTATACGAAGACGTGGACCTACACAGATTATTTTCTGTCTTAGGCTGTAGTATCCATTGCGAACTTCAAATGCCAAATTTGGTGAATAAATACCGAATATCGGGAGGTACCGTTATATGGGGGCTATATGATAACTTGGACCTACATGGCCCATTTACGAACTTAACCTGCATACTGGCAAAATATACATGTGTGCAAAATGTTAGGCTTCTATCGCAATTTGTTCGAAAGATAGCGTGATTACAACAGACAGACAGACGGATATATATAGAATATATATACTTTGTCGGGTCTGACATGAGTATTTCGAGGAGTTACAAACGGAATGACAAAATTAATATACCCTTCGTAGTATGGTGGAGGGTATAACAAGTAAGCAAATGCTATAGTGGTGCGGGGCCGACCATGTATACCCTACAACACTACAATATGTGGTAAAACCTCCTTAGGTTCAAACCCATTTTTGACGATTTTTTTTTTAAATAATGATAAAATGAAAAATGGGTTTTAACCGGGACCCTAAATTAACCCCTCTCTGTCGTGCCGGTTGGTATTCACAACAATTTAACATTAAAAGTCAATTTCTAAAATGTTAGACTTCTACCCTGTCCTTAACTTTCTCTTTCTTCATGCTAAATTCTGTGTGACCCGTAGAGCGACTGCAAAATCAGAAAAAAATAATTTTTTGGTTCATTTGAACCCCTAAATGTACATCTTCAAAAACAAAAGGCTTTTATTCTGAGCCTAACCCTACCTCCATGCAAAATCTTGTGAGAAACGAACGATATTTGCGACCTGAATATAATACTCTCAACACAGTGTTGCATGGTGTAAAAATATTAAAAAATGTATAAATCAAAATTTTAGGTCAAATATGAAAAATTCGCATGCGATAAAAGTTTTGACAAAAAAATATTCACTTTTTTATTGACATATTTTTGCGCGGTTTTGTTAGGTTTTATTCTTTCCTGTCAAAAGGCCATTTCGAATTGGTGAGAATTGTCACAATCAGTCCAGCGGTTCTTCTGGTTTTGGACCATTTCAACCCCTAAATAATTTGCGATCATCTCCAAAAACAATAGCGTGCTACTCTGACCTTAACCGTACTTTCATTCTTAATTTCGTGAGGATCGGGCCATAATTGCGACCTGTAGCTTGATTACAAATTAACATGGACAGACGGACAGACGGACGGACGGACATACATAGCTAGATCGACTCAGCTCGGCGAGATAGGAAGATCCATACATCTAAGTCTGTTTTTACACGGTAGATTGGTTCCAGAAGAAGCCGTGTAAAAAAAACCGTGTAAAAAAGACATTGGTCTTATACAAAAATGGGTGATTTGTTCCTAATCTCTAAAACCTATTAAAATTAGTGAAAAACAAGAATTTTTAAGAACAAGAATTCATGAAATCACCGATTGCTTAATTGCAATTTCATTTTTCTTTATAGTTCTTATTGTGGCTTTATTTCAAGCGAACGTTTTACCAAGAGCAGTTGAGCCTTCTCCATTTCGAAGGCGATCTAAAATTTTAATCTTGGTTTCCAAAGAAATTGCCTTCTCTTTTAGGTTTTTATCTGACATTTCCTTTTAGGGATACATAAAATATTTAACAAAATTAAAAAACATAAATAACTGAATAAATACAAAATATTTTTTGGCTTACCTTTTATCTTAATGCGTTAAAATTAAATTTAAATTTAAAAATGTAAGTACATAACATTTCAAATCGTGCTAAATGGAATAAAATCGGGTAAAAAAATTAAAAATATTAAATTTTCAAACCGTGTTATATCAAAACCGTGTACAAAAAGACCGTGTAAAAACAGACTTAGGTGTATATAGTTTCCTATGTCGGGAACCAATATTTCGAGTTGTTACATAATTTTTGCCCCAATCAAACTTAGAACACCCCCAACACATTGTGTCGGTTTGATCGAGAGATGTATACCCTCAGCCAATGTTCGATTATTTAAAAATATTTTAACTTCTGTTTGATTCAAATTCAAATTATTGACCCTGTATGGAGTAGATTCCGAAGGAATGGCTCAATTTCGCATTAGACCTAAATAAATATGATATAATATTGCGACGTGCCTTCCTTCACTTTATATGAGATATTCAATAGTTTTTAAATAAATTTAAAAGGTCGACCAAAGTATTCCATTTTCATGCTTCTTCTAATAGAGATAAACATATAGATATGGTCAAAGTTACAGGAAAATCCAACATATATATCCAATTTTATGTGAAATCGAGAGAAATATTTGGATATTGCAAGAATTGCTCGACTTGATTCGCAAGTTATGACAGATAAAAGTATTGAAAATTGTGACCCATTGTGGGTGAGTTACCAGGGGTTCGCAGATATATATCATCTTCACAAAAGATTTTGTGTTAGGAGAAATGTTTGTATGTGTGACGTTTGAATAGAGTTGGATGATTATTTCACTATCTTTGGGCTATCTCCCATAATACTTAACATTTTTTTGGTGTCAAAGTCAAAGTGTCAAAGGAAAAAATATTCTTCAGCAAATTTCACTATAAGTCACCAAGGAAATGAAATCTCTATTTCCAATATTTATACAGAAAATATTCGTATCAATGTTGAAAAAAATGCCTATTAGTTTGATGGAATTTTCTACGATCTTCAATGGAGTGGAAGCATGAAAGTTACATAAAACTTCGATTTAAAGAGAAGGTGTCAAAAGCGAAAATGTTCTACACGAAATTCCAACACAAGTCTCAGAAAACGTATTGTTTCAAATTTGGTACTAGAATTTCGTAATGGATACTACAGCCTAAGACAGAAAATTGTCTGTGTAGGTCCACGTTTTGGTATAGCCCCCATTTAATAGTACCTCTCTATATTCGGTATTTTCATGATTTTTGCGACATTATTTACTGAATTTAGTTTTTCAAGTTTCGCAATTGAATATTGTAATGGCTTATGACAAAAGTTGGCTATGCAGGTCCACGTCGTTGGTATTTTTAAGATTTTAACAGAATTTTTAACGGATTTAATGAAAATTACCAAATTATTTCCAAATGGTGGGGGGTACCCAATGTTCGGCCCGGCCGAACTTACATCTTTTTTACTTGTTTTAAATATAATTTTGGACATTTTTGATATTCTTTTTTATTCTTGTAAAATAATATCCACAGTTCTACGTTTGGGTACAGCCCTCATATAAAGATATCCGCTAATTTTAGTTACTCAGAGGGTCCACTCAAAGAACATTTTTGTTTATTGAAAGGAAATTTTGGTACGTTTCATCCAAAAGTCATGGTCCATCTTATCCGCTAATTCTTATCTGATGACCATCCAAAATCATGGACTTCTGCTCTGTCTTAAACTCTAACCATACTCAAAATCGATTGGTCTATAATTGTAACCTATAGAGCAACTTAAAAATCAGAAAAAATTCAATTTAATTTCGAATCGTAAATATTTTTCGTAAACATATCCAAAAATAATAGGCTTGTATTCTTAGCCGTAACTCAATGGAATAATTGCGACCTGTAGAGTGATGGAAATTGTCAGACGGACAAATGGACGTAGGAACAATATTTCGAGGTGTTACAAACTTTTGGACACAATTAAACTAGAATACACCCAACACAGTATTGTTGAATACAAATACTGGAACCTAAGCCATAAGAGATATTTCGAGGAGCAGGAATTTTCCAAATTTACGTAATTTCGATCGTCAAATAATTCCTAAATTCCCAAATTTCGATCTAAAAATTTGTAATGTATTTTCATATATATTTTACGATCCCAAACTGGGTGCCAATTATACTTTCCCTCTAGAATTGTGATTTTACATTCAAAATTTCTAAATACCAGCTAGCATATGTTCCCACAAACCGAAAATCGAATTAACCTAATGGAAATTGAGACTATCTAACCTAATTTTCGAGCGAACGACATTGATCTAAAATGAATTATGAACACACATACACACATGGTGATAATAGAATACATCAGCTATTATTAGGCGGCTGGAAAAACTACATACGTGATTTTCAACGCGTGTCAAATATGAAATTCTTGACTCCGAGGCGGACGTGGTGGACGTGTGTTGAATGACTCAGAAAATATAAGAGATCCCATTTAACACGATGATGTTAAAATACAATTAACATATTATGCGTATGACGCAGTTGAATTAAATAAATGATTTCGAATTGAACTCATCATGTATTAAGTAAGATGTTGAGCTATCACAACGCCTATAGAGGATTTCATAGGCACGTGAAAATAAGTTCAATTTTTTTAGCCGAGGCATGAACCAAAAATATATAATAATATAATATAAGAAAGTAGTTGGTTGATGTTGCTATGGGTTGGAAAGTATTTGAATCTGGCATAGGATTTTTGTTGTGCGAAAGTTTGAAATGAAGAAATATTTTTTTACAAAATGTTTTATTTGAAATTTCTTATCTTTACGACGAAAATTATGTCGTATGTCTAACCGTTATGTGGACGTTATGTCCAAACCTATACCAGTTTTGAATATTTTTCGAGAATTGGTGTTCCGTCATTTACAAAACAAATATACAAAACAAAATACCAATGTGGGAAAATATTAAGAAATTGAAGAATGGTATTTATACCCTACACCACATAGTGGTAAGGGTATTATGTCTTTGTGCATTTGTTTGTAACATGGAGAAGGAAACGAGATAGACCCATAGTTACTTTTGAGAACCTTCATAGAATCACTTTCTGAGTCGATTTATGCATGTCAGTCCGTCTGTCCGTCCGTCCGTCCGTCTGTCCATATATTCTTGTGAACAAAATGCAGGTCGCATTTATTATCCGATTGAGATGAAATTTTCCAAACAATATTTTTTTGGCCCAAGGACGAACCCTATTGAAATTGGTGAGAATCGGATCAAATTTAGATATAGCTCCCATATATCTTCATCCGATTTCGGGTTAAATGTGCACCAAATGTCCACTATCAGTCCAAATTACCTGAATTTTGGCACGTCCAACCGAGTTCGGCCCAGAAGCAAGTATATCAAATTTGGAGGAAATCGGTTCAGATATAGCTATAGCTCCCATATATATCTCTCATCCGATTTGATCTTTAAGTCCCTCACATTCCTACTATGCACTCCACAACCGTGATATTTGGTACCAGGTATTATATGGAGCACAGAAATAGCTGTTTTAAATTTTATCGAAATCGGTTCAGATTTGGATATAGCTCCCATATATATCTTCATCCGATTTCGGGTTAATTGACCACCAAATGGCCAATATCAGCCCAAATGGCCCGAATTTTGGCACATGTGACCGAGATTAGCCTTAAAGCAAATACAACAAATTTGGAGAAAATCGGTTCAGAAACAACTATAGCTCCCATATATATGTTTTATCCGATTTGGTGTTTAAGCCTATCACATTCGTAATATGCACTCCACAAGAATGATATTTGGTACCAGATATAAGATACAGCCCAGAAATAGCTGTTTGTAATTTTATCGAAATCGGTTCAGATTTGGATTTAGCTCCCATATATATCTTCATCCGATTTCGGGTTAATTGTTCACCAAATGGCCGATATAAGTCCAAATGGACTGAATTTTAGTACATCGGACCAAATTCAGCCTAGAAGCAAGTATATCAAATTTAGTGAAAATCGGTTCAGATACAACATATATATGGTTGCTATATATATGTTTCATCAGATTTAGTGTTTTAGTCCCTTACATTCGTAATATTCACTCCACAACCGTGATATTTGGTACCAGGTATAAGATGGAGCACAGGAATAGCTGTTTTGACCACTAAATGGTCAATATCAGCCCAAAACACCTGAATTTTCGTACATAAGACCGAATTCAGTCTCGAAGCTAATACGTCAAATTTGGAGGAACCCGGTTCAGAGATAGCTATAGTTCGTAAAATGCACGATAGAATTAGAAAGATTTTGATTTTGTACCAAATATCTCATAGAGCTCTGAAATGCCCTGTATAAACATTTTTACGAGAGCTTTACTAAATATGCATAGTGGTGTAAGGTATCATATAGTCGGCCTCGCCCGACTTTTGAGCTTTCCTTACTGGTTTTATATGGTTCCTATTAAATACACAAATTTCTTTTGTTCAGAGACCCAGAATGAAATGAGATCTAGATTATTTCAGCCTTTGATACTTCCCTAAAAAAATTAATAATTATGGGAGAATTCGACTTAGAGTGGACACGTGTTAGATTAGCAGTAAAAAAAATTTTCATTATAATATCTAAGTTTAAATTTAAATTTCCTTAAAAACTATTAAACCTAGATATACGGTTTGTTCCGAGATTTATATTAAAATTTTGTGTCGAATATTTCTTCCCTTGACACTTTCTGCATAAAGCGAAGTTTTATGTTACTTTCATGCATAAACTCGAAAAAAGACAGAACAAAAATGGGTCAACAAAATTAGAAAATATTTATGTGTTGTTTTTGGCAACATTGATACAAATATTTTCCTGATATATGAGGGAAATAGCGATTTCTTTTCCCAGGTGACTTATAGTGAAATTTAATGAAGAATATTTCTTCCTTTGACACTTTTTCCAAAATATGAAGAATTAAGAGAGATTTTGACATGGAATGAAATTGCGTTAAATAAACAGTAGAAACGTAAATACATAATTTTCACTTTTAATATATAAATTTCGAATGTGATTTTCTTAAAAACTATCAGACCAAGATACATTGTTTATGTTAAGATTTATATAAAAACTTTTAGTTGAATATTTCTTCCCTTGGCACTTTCTGCCCAAAACGAAGCTTTAAGTTACTTTCGTGCATAAACTCGAAAAGGCAGATGAAAAATGGGTCAACAAAATTAGGAAATATTTATGTATTGTTCTTTGCAACATTGATGCAAATATTTTCTTGATATATAATAGAAATATAGATTTATTTTCCTAGGTGACCTATACTGAAATTTGATGAAGAATATTTCTTCCTTTGACATTTTTATTACTATGGAAGATTTCGACTTGGTTTATAAACTATTAAATTGGCAGTGAACAAAAAACGTAAACACATCATTTTTCCTTATAATATTTAAATTTCAAATACGATTTTCTTAAAAACTATCAGACCTAGGTATATGGTTTATTCTAAGATTTTTATTGAAATTTTGTGTTGAATATTTCTTCCAATGGCACTTTCTGCCCAAAATGAAGTTTTATGTTACTTTCATGCATAAATTCGAAAAAAGAGGAAAAATGGGTCAACAAAATTAGGAAATATTTATGTATTGTTTTTGGCAACATTGACGCAAATATTTTCTTGATATTTAATGCAAATATCGAAATATCTTAAAGTGAAATTTGCTGAAGAATAGTGCTTCCTTTGACATTTCCCCAAAAAATGAATACATCCCGAAAGTTATTTTCTAAAAAAAACTATTAGATCTAGATATATTGCATATTCTGAGATCTATAAAGAAATTTTGTGTAGATTATTTCTTCTGTTGACACTTTCAGCCTAAAACAGAGTTTTATGCTACTTTCATGCATAAACTCGAAAAAACCTCGAGGAAAATTGATTAAAAAAATAGGAAATATTTTCGCGTTTTTTGGCAAGATTGATGGAATTTTGATATATAATAGAAATAGAAATTTCTTCACTTTGTTGTCCTATAGTGAAATGTGATGGACAATATTTTTGTCTTTGAGGTCAAGCTTCTAAAATGATGCTTTGTTGGGGAAATCTGCATAAGCTTACATGAAGTGTGGCTTTAACTCTAAAATGCCATTTTAATATTTATAAATTACAGATGTTTAGACAAGATTCAGGCTTTTGATGTATTGTATGATTTATAGTAGAATTTTATCACCAACAAATATTTTGACTTGCTAGTTTCCTATTTAAAGGGTTTTTTTTACAAATCGACCTCCTTCCTAATACAAAAAATTTATATTTCGAGTTGTGTTCCTACACTCCCTTCCGAATTTAGTATTTTTCGTACACTACAGAGCAAAAACATCGGAAATAGCATCAAATTTAAGAATAAGTTTAGATTTGTTCGAATTGGTCACGTTTGGCCTTCAAACGGCCAATGAAACCGTCACACGCTACCCGAATGGTACTCTGCGGTTTTTTGGCCCGTTCCCGGCGAATCGCTTGCTTGAGGAGTTCGACACTTGAGTATTTTTAGTGCCAACCTTGCTTTCCGAAGTACTTGAGACACAAAAGCCCAACGGATTGGTATCCGGAAATTTTGGTGGCCATTGTGCGCTGAAAATGAAGCGAGGAACCTCATTTTGTAACCCTTCTTGGGTGGCGCGTGCTGAGTCCTATTGGAAAGTCCAAGGTGTGTGGCCAAAATGTTTGCGTGCCCAAGGCTTTAATACACCCTCCTAAATATTTTTGCGATAATATTCGGCATTTATTCTAAAACCACGGTCGATTAATACGAGCGGAGAGCGACCATCGGCCATCATCATGGCCGGCGCTTGAGTTCTGGTGGCCAACCGAAGATGCACATTTTCAGCTGACCTCTTTGACAAGAAAACACGATAATTTTGCTTGTTTACAAACTGCTGGACAACGAATGTTTTCTCATTGGAGAAAGCCAAATTCGGTAACGAAAACCAGTATTACGGTAACGAGCGATAGTACGAGACACAAAAGATTTATTCACCTTTAAATGCTACAGTGCTCTAACGATAGCCTCTTGTGGTTTTCCAGCCAAATATAAATAAATCACACTATCACGCTTGAATTCCATCACGAATAACTGCTTCTGTACGCGAGTAAACAATATAGTGAGCTGTCACTGGAAAAATTTTAATAGCTCTCGAACGAGTGGATTAGAAATGACTGCAGTCTGAAGTTGGTTGCAGTTTTTTCATCTCACCCTGTGTAGTCCTTGGAATAATGTCATTAAAAACCCCACAATTTATATTTATACCCCACACCACAAGGTGGTCAGGGTATTATGTCTTTGGGCATTTGTTTTTAGCAAGCAAAAGGAAACGAGATAGACCCATAGTTCCTTTTGATGATCTGCATAGAATCACATTCTGAGTCGATTTATGCATGTCCGTCCTTCCGTCCGTCTGTCCATGTAATTTTGTAAACAAAGCACAGTTCGCATTTATTGTCCTATCCAGATGAAATTTTGCACAAATCATTTGTTTGGCCCAAGGACGAACCCTATTGAAATTGGAGATAATCGGTCAAAATTTAGATATAGCTCCCATATATATCTTCGTCCGATTTGCCTTTTATTGTGCACCAAACGTGTAATATCGGTCCGAATAGTATGGAATTTTGCACGTACAATCAGATTAGGCCTAAATAAAGTATAAAGTATAAAATAAGTATGCCAAATTTTATCGAAATCGGTTCAGATATAGCTATAGCTCTCATATATATTGTTCATCCGATATGTTATATTTGTTACCCACAGCCGTAATATGCACTCCGCAACAACGATATTCAGGGAAATATATCAAATACAGATCAGAAACATCTTTGCCAAATTTTATCAAGGTCGGTTCCGATTTGGATATAGCTCCCATATATAACTTCGTCCGATTTGCCTCTTATTGTGCACCAAACATGTAATATTAGACGAAATGGGATGGAATTTGACACTTACGACCGAATTGAGTCTAGAAGCTAGTGAGTCAAATTTGGTGAAGATCGGTTCAGATATAGCTATAGTTCCCATACATATTGTTCATCCGATATTTGTTACCCAGCCGTAATATGCACTCCGTAACAACGATATTCAGGGAAATAAATCAAATGCAGCTCAGAAATATCTTTGCCAAATTTTAGCGAGATCGGTTCAGATTTCGATATAGCTCTTTATCCGATTTCAAATTAATTATGCACCAAATGGGCACTACAAGTCCGAATTTAAAAGATACAAATGCTTCGGCATATTCAGTCCTTTGAACTTTTAATTATAATAATAGCTTGTATGATTGAATTCTCCCATAAAAACTTTTAATTGTTATGCGAAGCTCTACTAAATTAGCAAAGTGGTGTAGGGTATCATAAAGTCGGCCCCGCCCGACTGTAAGACTTTCTTTACTGGTTTTATATATATAGTATACCCTTTACAGGTCTTTCTGATATTTTGCAGGTTTTCCGAGGACGTAATGGACAATTTTTTTTACTACAAAATTGAGCCCTCTGAAAGGCGTTTTATTAATAGACGACATTTTACGGGCCTTATATGGATTAAACTCCAATTTTCTGTAGAGAATTTTTAATATTCGTAATCCTTAGAATTTCATCATTTTTTTATTAAACACCTCCACAAAAATATAAACCTTATGGGAACTTGACGTCAATTCTGCATAAAAATAGCTGCTTAATAAATTATAGTTCATATCGTATCTCCTTTAAACACGTGCCCATCTCAGGAATTTTTTTTGCATTTCCTTCCGTTTTTGACAACCTACGACAACTTGTTGAACTACGTCATTCGAATCGCTACTACTACTACAAGTTTCCAATGGAAATGCCAACAATTTACGTGTCATCCCCCACCTATCCTTGCTGGCATTTTTTGATTCACAAGAGACAACAAAAAGTCCTTAACAAAAGGAACAACCAAAAAAATATAACATCATCCTACACCAAACTGCTAAAACGTCATCATTATCATCGTGAGTTCGTCCTTCTTTCTCGTCCTTTCCAGATAAGGAGAAACTAACTCGGAAAAATTCCCCAGAAACATCTGACGTCATTGATGTACTTTGAACCTACGCTTTTCTCAAGAAAAACACGCACACACACTTTGTATTGTGGGTATTTTGTAATTGCTCTCTTTTTCGTTCTGGGAGAGCGAGAGAGAGAGGATATAATAACTACTGTTTGTGTTCTCTTGAAATATTGTTGAGGGGGATTTATTTTTTTTATTTGGTTAGCCGGTGCATCATCCAAACGAGGTTAACCAGATTTTTTCCCCCAGTTTTCATTGATGTTTTTTTTTTTAATTGTGTTCGTTGTTGTTGGTGACCCAATCGTACAAAAATGGTTGGCGAATGACGTTATTGAGTTGTACGGCGGGTTGTTGCTTTTTTTGTTGCTATTTTCAAAGGTGTTTCAATATTTTTGCTAAATAATGGAAAATGGGTGAAGAATTCAGATGTTTAGAAACTGTATTTAAAAAACAAGTATAAAAACCGGAGGTACCGTTATATGGGGGCTATACCAAAACGTGGACCTATAATTACAATGACTCGCCACACGAACTGGGACCCATTATGATCTACAACTACCAACTTTCAGACAAATCCATGAAAAAATGTGTCAAATATTATCAAAATACCGAATATTGGGAGGTACCGTTAAATTGGGACTATATCAAAAGGTGGACCTATACATACAATGTTTCGCTACTCGAACTAGGACCCATTATGACCAGCAAATGCCAATTTTTAGACAAATCCGTGAAAAAATGTGGCAAAAATAATCAAAATACCGAATATCGGGAGGTACCTTTATACGGGGGCTATACCAAAACGTGGACCGATATATCTCATTCTCAATACCAACCATCCTAGACACAATACAAATTGCTCTGCTAAATTTTGGCGCTCTACGTCAAATAATGTGAGCTGTATCGTGATTTCATCAGACAGACAGACAGACGGACATCGTTAAATCGACTTAGATTTTTATGCTGATTATGAATATATATACTTTATGGGGTCTGCGACGAATATTTAAGGATGTTACAAACCGAATGAGAAAGTTAATATACCCTCCTTTCCAAGGTGGAGGGTATAATAATACCCTGACCACGTTGTGGTGTAGGGTATAAAAATCGAAAAAACTTGGTACGGTAACGAAGGTTTTGAACTTGAGTTTTAAAGTGGGTGGGTTGAAGTATAAAAAGTTTTCGGTCGGAAGAAATTTTTTCCTCTTGCCTTTATTTAAATTTAGAGAAACACCGGAAATTTTAAACTTGAGTTTAAAAGTGGAAATCTTTTTCTCCTCTTTACCTTTTAAATTTTTATACCCTCCACCTTAGTATAGAGGGTATGTTAAGTTTGTCATTCCGTTTGTAACACCTCCAAATATACATTTTAGACCCCACAAAGTATATATATATATTCTTGATCAGCATAAAATTCTATGTCGATTTAGCAATGTCCGTTCATCTGTCCGTCTATCCGTCTGTGGAAATCACTCTAGCTTCCGAACGAAATGAAGTAGGTTGATAAAATTTTACTGAAATGTATGTGATGTCCGCAGGACTTTTGGTATTGAAAACGGGCCATGTAGGTCCACGTTTTGGTATAGTCCCTATATAGCGGTACTTCCCGATATTTGGCATTTTGATGGTTTCAGCGACATTATTCACCGGAATTGTTTCAAATTTGGTATTTGAAGTTCGTAATGGATGCTACAGCCTATGACAAAAAATTGTCTGTGCAGGTCCACGTCATCCTATAGCTCTCATATAACGGTACCTCCCGATATTTGGTATTTTGATGATTTTAGCGAGATTATTCACCGGAATTGTTTCAAATTTGGTATTTGAATTTGGTAATGGATACTACATCCTATGACAGGTCCACGTCATCGTATAGCGACGGTTCCTCGCCATTTTTGGTATTTTGATGATTTTAGCGACATTATTCACCGGAATTGCTTCAAATTTGTTATTTGAAGTTAGTAATGGATACTACATCCTATGACAGGAAGTTGGCTGTGCAGGTCCACGTTTTGGTATAGCCCCATATAATATTATTTTGGTGATTTTGATGATGCAGGTCCACATCGTCTTATAGGCCCTAATATAACGGCTACATTCGGTACTTGAAAAAAAAAGAAAATTGCCAAATTCGTTCCAAGTGGTGGATGGTATTCAAAGTTCGGCTTGGCCAAAAATATATAGCTTTTTTACTTGTTTTTTTTTGCATTTTTAAAATATTCAAAAAGTAATTTTTTTATAAAATTTAGAGAAAACCAAAAATTTTGAACTTGGGTTTAAAAGTAGATTTAGATTTAATATAGATTTCGTCGGGAAGAATATTTTTCCTCTAACTTAACTTCTAAATTAATTTATTTTTAAAATATTCAATAAGTTTTTTTTTTGAAAATTAAGAAAAAATGAAATAGTTACTGATCGGAAACCCTTCACTACAATTTTGGTTTGTTTCTTTTCTTTTATGACGCAAAAAAAACTATCTCCAGAACAAACGCAATTCGATAAAAAATAGGAAAATCTAATAACTCTGTTTTTTTTAGTTTGATATTATTGTATTTTTCGATTTTTATCTCCAGACAGTGGTGTCATGCATTCTGTACGTGCTTGCGTATGATTAACACCACAATGTATACGACACGAGGAGGAATAGTTTTGGTCAACTCGAACAGAATTAAATATATGTTTGAACAGATACCCAGGTATTGATTATTTCTCAATGATAGATTTCTAAAGGATTTCTTTAAAATTGGATTTAAACAGTTGGTTTTGTTGAAAGAAAAATATCTTCAGTCAATAATTGTAAAATACATGACAGACTGATCGTGAATCAACGTCCAGACGAAACGGCTGAAGATAGAATCTTGGTGTCAAAACTTAAAAATATTCCGAAAAAGCACCACTCGAATAATATATAAAAGTTTGAAGTTCTGACAACTTAGTATGGGGTATGAAGTTTCGATTCAAAAATTTTGCCAAATTAAACAAAATGTGCATTTTGCGACTCCAACAGATGAAAAACCCATAAAGCCTTTCAAGAGTCATCTACATGTCCAAGTAGTCAATCCCTAGAACGTTGATAGTATATTTTAAAACCTCGCCTTTGCCTCCTCTTAAGCTGTTGCTCCATTAACAGATAGTGCTGATAGCGATCCTCTAATGTTATGAAATGGGTGAATGTCAAGGCTATTCTCTTTTTAAATGTCGCTTAAAAAATATTCCTGTAACACCCATGCATACATATATACTTGTGCATGTATGTATGCACTGTGTAATAATAAAAAATAAATTTATATTAAATTGTGTTCAAATTGATGATGGTTGGCGCCCTCACCTCCACACTGGCTCTTTGTTTAGCTATTCAGGCGATAAATAATGCAATAAATAGACAGACCCCCGTTAATAAAAACACACCCACCTAACAGGGATGGGATGTAGGCATGGTAAAATTGCAAGTACGACATGTAGAAATTAACGAAGAGAGGTAATGAGTCTTACAAGGGTTTGGAATATGGTTAGAGAATTTTGGTAAGGTGACCATGCCAGAATTTTAGACAATTTATGGGATTTGTGTTTGAATTTAGATGTTATTGATATTTGGTCCATTTATTGCTGAGAGTACCTACATACAGGTGTGAGATAAAAAAACTGCAACCAAATTCAGATTGCTGTCATTTTTAAGCCACTCCGACCGACAGCTGTTAAAATTATTCCAGTGACAGCTCATTATATTGTTTACAAGCGTACCAAACCATTTTGGTGAGAATTTTCCAGAAAAAAAGTTATTCGCGATGGAATTCAAGCGTGATAGTGTGATCTCTTTTTATTTGGTTGGAAAACCACAAGTGGCTATCGTTAGAGCACTCCAGTATTTGAATGTTTACAAATCTTTTGTGTCTCGTACCATCGCTCGTTACCGTGATACTGGTAGCGTAGCCTGACGTCAAGGAAGTGGACGGAAGCAAAACAGCAACATCAGCAAAAATGGTTCGAAAAGTAAAGAAGCGACTTGATCGAAACTCGCGTCGCAGTGGCCGAAAAATGGTTCGTGAGCTGAACATATCGCAATATTCCATTTGGCAAATATTGAAAACTGAGCTCGGGGTAAAACCATTGAAATTCCAAGAAGTGCAAGAACTTACACCGCAACGGAAAGAACATAGATTTAAACGAGCTAAAGAATTGCTTCGCTTGGCCGAATGTGTTGAACTGCCGAATTTGGTTTTCTCCGATGAGAAAACATTCGTTGTCCAGCCGTTTGTAAACAATGAAAATGGTCGTGTTTACTTGCCAAAGAGGTCAGCTGAAAATGTGCAACTTCGGATGGCCACCAGAACTCAAGCGCCGGCCATGGTGAAGGTGTGAGCCGCCATAACAGCCGATGGTCGCTCTCCGCTCGTATTAATCGACATCAGAATAAACGCGGAATTCTATCGCGAAAATATTCTGGAGGGTGTATTAAGCCTTGGGCACGAAAACATTTTGGCCGCAGACCATGGACAAACCAACAGGGCTCAGCACAATCGCACTCAGCACGCGCCACCCAAAATGAGGTTCCTGATGGCCACCAAAATCTCCGGATACCATTCCTTTGGATTATTGTGTCTGGAGTATTTTGGAAAGCAAGGTTGACACTAAAAAATACCAAAGTGTCGATCACCTCAATCAAGCGCTTCGCCGTAAATGGGCCAAAATATTGCAGAGCAACATTCGGGCAGCGTGTAATGGTTTCATTGGCCGTTTGAAGGCCATAATACGTTCCAAAGCTGACCAATTCGAACAAATCTAAAATTATTCTAAAATTTGATGCTATTTCCGACATTTTTGCTTTCATTCGATAAAATTTAAAAAAATTGTAAAAATTATGGCGTTTGACGTTGTTGCAGTTTTTTTATCTCACCCTGTATGTGTATAAATGCGGATTAAAAATATTACAATTTATTTGGAACAATTGTTGACATTTTATTGAGAGGTGGTTTTTTATTCCTTGAAAGGGAAGAATTTTTTTTTTATTGAAAAAAAAATTATATCGTTTTTTTGGGATCGACCTCGAAGTGGACAGATTTTTTTAAGTCATTAAAGATAAGCCTATATGGGGTCCACATTTTTATCCCAATTTCAGTAGAGGTTTTTACGTCTATAATCTAATGACATTCCATCTCTGCTCCCCCTCAGTTGCTGTAAGTTTTGCAATGGCATTTGCGATCGCTGCTGGTTGTTGCCATGGTGGTCATGCACTGTGCTCATGTCCATGCATGCAAGTGAATGACTTTGTAGTTTTTGTTTCTTTCTCTTTATTTATTTTTGTCTTTCTTTTCCTCTATGCCATTAATAATATTTTGTTTATGACGCTACTGACATTGTCAACTATTTACATTGCCAATAATAATCATGAGGTGCACATGGTCAGGTGAGTGGTAAACATAAATCTAGAGGGGGATGACAATTTTGAGAAAACTACCAAAACCTGGGGGACCAATTCTATGTTTTATATATTTGGGATCCAAAGTACTTATACCTGAAGTCAGGCCCTCCCTGGAAGTAATTTTCCACGGTCCTGCTTTACTATGAGGAAAAAACTAGGCGCGTGTATTGAATAATGTGCATGACCGTGCAAAAAGCTCATAATATCGCCAATGACTAGGGGGTGTGTTGGGATGGACATTACATAAATTGTATTTTTATTATTGACATTAATTCTAATAAAATAAATAAATGGCAAAGGCACGTTTTGAAAATTAAGAAATGAAAGAAATTTTCAAATGGATTTCAAAATAATAAGTCAAGGACGTAATTTTTAAAAATATTTTTTCAAGGACTTACAGAAGCGTGGATTTTTAAAAATATTTTTTCAAGGACCATTATAGGCATGGATTTTTAAGAATATTTTTTTCAAGGACCATTATAGGCATGGATTTTTAAAAATATTTTTTTCAAGGACCATTATAGGCTTGGGTTTTTAAAAATATTTTTTCAAGGACTATAAAAAGCGTAGATTTTTTAAAAATACTTTTTTCAAAGACTAACAGCAGCGTGGATTTTTAAAAATATTTTTTTCAAGGGTTATAACAAGCGTGGATTTTTAAAAATATTTTTTTCAAGGGTTATAACAGGCGTGGATTTTTAAAAATATTCTTTCAAGGACTAACAGAAGTGTGGATTTTTAAATTTTTTTCAAGGACTTACAAAAGCGTAGATTTTTAACAAGCGTGGATTTTTAAAAATATTTTTTTCAGGGACCATTATAGGGGTGGGTTTTTAAAAATATTTTTTTCAGGGACCATTATAGGGGTGGGTTTTTAAAAATATTTTTTTCTAGGACTAATGGAAGCGTGGATTTTTTTTTTCAAGGAATAACAGAAGCGTGGATTTTTAAAAATGTTTTTTTCAAGGACTAACTGAAGCGTGGATTTTTAAAAATATTTTTCTCAAGGACTAACAGAAGCTTGGATTGTTAAAAAGCGTGGATTTTTAAAAATATTTTTCCAAGGACTAACAAAAAGCGTGGATTTTTAAAAATATTTTTTCCAAGGACTAACAAAAAGCGTGGATTTTTAAAAATATTTTTTTTCAATGGACTAATGGAAGCGTGGATTTTTAAAAATATTTTTTTTCAAGGACTAATGGAAGCGTGGATTTTAAAATTTTTTTTCAAGGACTAAAAAAAGCGTGGATTTTAAAATTTTTTTTCAAGGACTAAAAAAAGCGTGGATTTATTTTTTTTTCAAGGACCATTAAAAAATATATATTTTTTTCAAGGACCATTATAGATGTGGGTTTTTAAAAATATATTTTTTTCAAGGACCATTATAGGGGTGGGTTTTTAAAAATATTTTTTCCTATGACTAATGAAAGCGTGGATTTTTAACAAGCGTGGATTTTTAATTTTTTTTTAAATATTTTTTTCAAGGACTAACAGAAGTGTGGATTTTTAAAATTTTCTTTTCAAGGACTAAATAGAAGCATGGATTTTTAAAAATATTTTTTCCAAAGACTAACAAAAATCGTGGATTTTTAAAAATATTTTTTCCAAAAACTATCAGAAGCGTGGATTTTTAAAATATTTTTTTCAAGGAATAACAAAAAGCGTGGATTTTTAAAAATATTTTTTCCAAGGACTAACAAAAAGCGTGGATTTTTAAAAATATTTTTTCCAAGGACTAA
Source organism: Musca domestica (assembly GCF_030504385.1). Lineage (NCBI taxonomy): Eukaryota > Metazoa > Arthropoda > Insecta > Diptera > Muscidae > Musca > Musca domestica. The sequence continues at coordinate 852,290 of NW_026712313.1, read as the reverse complement.
CAAAAAGCGTGGATTTTTAAAAATATTTTTTCCAAGGACTAACAAAAAGCGTGGATTTTTAAAAATATTTTTTCCAAGGACTAACCAAAAGCGTGGATTTTTAAAAATATTTTTTTCAAGGACTAACAAAAAGTGTGGATTTTTAAAAATATTTTTTCCAAGGACTAACAAAAAGCGTGGATTTTTAAAAATATTTTTTCCAAGGACTAACAAAAAGCGTGGATTTTTAAAAATATTTTTTCCAAGGACTAACCAAAAGCGTGGATTTTTAAAAATATTTTTTTCAAGGACTAACAAAAAGTGTGGATTTTTAAAAATATTTTTTCCAAGGACTAACAAAAAGCGTGGATTTTTAAAAATATTTTTTCCAAGGACTAACAAAAAGCGTGGATTTTTAAAAATATTTTTTCCAAGGACTAACAAAAAGCGTGGATTTTTAAAAATATTTTTTCCAAGGGCTAACAAAAAGCGTGGATTTTTAAAAATATTTTTTCCAAGGACTAACAAAAAGCGTGGATTTTTACAAATATTTTTTCCAAGGACTAACAAAAAGCGTGGATGATTTTTAAAAATATTTTTTCAAAGACTATCAGAAGCGTGTAATTTTTAATTTTATTTTAGCTTTTTGACATTTTTCCCTGCGTGCGTATAAGTAACGTCATAACGTATGCGACACCACGCACCGTTCACATGAAACTATTTAAAAATAATAAAAAATCACATCATCCAATGACCCAGTGTTTAGTTTTCTTCTATAAATAATCTCCATAAATATTGTGAAATTTCGAGTAAATTTCCTTGACAAATCGAATTAATAAAATCGCACCCATTAAACAAATGTCCAACACACTCTGACATTATTAATTTACATTTTTTGACCGAACGTAGAACGTGATCACAAAATTTCGTTTGTCATTCATTTTATCGGAGTCACGATGTTATCGCATGATCTGCTCTTCTATCCACACAAAAAAACTAAAGATATTTGTATTAATTTGTATTTTAAACACTTGGAATTTGATTAGATAGCTGCGGCTGGGAGGAGATCTATTTATAAAGATGGAAGGGAGGCAGAAGCGGAATGCTGGGCGGTGGAAAAAACGAACAGCGATAAAAGATAAACCAACGTCAATTACTAAATCAAAATAATCAGTCATATTTGGAGGATATTGGGGTGTAATGAGATTTTTTGCGAAATTGTAAATTGGAAAGGAGTCATATTTTTTTAACCCTAAGTGGTCCTTTCAAGATTTCTAGAGGTGTGCATTTTTTTAAAATTATTTTTTTTCAAAGATTTCAGGATGCGTTGATTTCTAAAATTATTTTTTTTCAAAGATTTTTCAAATTATTTTTTTTTCAAAGATTTTTTTTAGGCATGGATTTTTAAAATTAATTTTCTCAAAGATTCCTAGAGACGTGGATTTTTAAAATTATTTTTTTTTCATAGATTTCTAGGGGCTTGGATTTTTTAAATTATTTTTTTTCATAGATTTCTAGGGGCGTGGATTTTTTAAATTATTATTTTTCATAAATTTCTAGAGGCGTGGATTTTTTAAATTATTTTTTTTTTCAAAGATTTCTAGTGGGGTGGATTTTTAAAAAATATTTTCAGGGACTACCAGAAACGTGGATTTTTAAATAATATTTTCAGGGACTACCAGAAACGTGGATTTTTAAATAATATTTTCAGGGTCTACCAGAAACGTGGATTTTTAAATAATATGTTCAGGGACTACCAGAAACGTGGATTTTTAAATAATATTTTCAGGGACTACCAGAAACGTGGATTTTTAAAAAATATTTTAGGGACTACCAGAAACTTGGATTTTTAAAAATATTTTAGCATTTTCAAGGCATCCTTCCACTTTAAGCCTTTGGTTTTTTAATTATTTTTAAATTATTTTTTTTCTAATTACCATTTTTTTTCGTCCACCCGAAGTTACCTCCTGACACATATTCGCACATACGTAAATTGTGTACCTAATAAGTATACACTTTGCTTGATACAAAAGTTCAAATATATACATATATCCCCATATACATATATTTTTGTTATTGTTGGCCCCCACAAATAATGAAAATATCAACAGCATCATTGCTGCTGACGCCAAACGCCGTTGCCATTGCCTCTATAATTTTCGATACCAGAGAAAAAAGAGAAACTTTTCTATGACGTCAAAACATGCCGGAAAAAGTACCCACCTTCAGACAAAAATGTTCGCACAAAAAACCCCAAAAACGATGGGTGGCGAACAATTGGTGGCCTTATTATTCTGAAACTACCATAAAGACCGAAAGGGGAAATAACCAGTTACAATTGGTTAATGAATGGGCAACCGGCTATAATTACACTTATTTACACAATTACAAATGTGGATTTTTTGAGACATTTTAAGAGGTACGGAACGGGGATTTTTCGCACTTTTGAAAAGGACCAACAGATGCGAGGATTTTTTGAAAATATTTTTTCAGGGATTTTTAAAACAATTTTTTCCAAGGACCAACAAAAGCGTGGATTTTTAAAAATATTTTGCTTCAAGCAATATTAAAAATACATTGTCGAAGAACCAACAGAAGCGTGTATTTTTTAAAACAATTTTTTTCCAAGGACCAACAGAAGTGTGGATTTTTAAAAATATTTTTTCAAGGACCAACAGAAGCGTGGATTTGAAGAAAAAATTGTTTTTAAGGACCAACAGAAGTTTGGATTTGAAGAAAAAATTGTTTTTAAGGACCAACAGAAGTTTGGATTTTAAAAAATATTATTCCAAGAGCTACAGAAGCGCGGACTTTTAAAAATATTTTTTTCAAAAGCTACAGAAGCCTGCATTTTTAAAAATATTTTTTTTGAGAACCATTATAGTCGTGGTTTTTTAAAAATATTTTTTTCAAGGACTATTATGGGCGTGGATTTTTGAAAATATTTTTTTCAAGGACCATTATAAGCGTGGATTTTTAAAAATATTTTTTTCAAGGACCATTATAGGTGTGGATTTTTAAAAATATTTTTTTCAAGGACCATTATAGGCGTGGATTTTTAAAAATAGTTTTTTCAAGGACCATTATAGGCGTGGATTTTTAAAAATAGTTTTTTCAAGGACCATTATAGGCGTGGATTTTTAAAAATTGTTTTTTCAAGTACCATTATAGGCGTGGATTTTTAAAAATAGTTTTTTCAAGGACCATTATAGGCGTGGATTTTTAAAAATAGTTTTTTCAAGGACCATTATAGGCGTGGATTTTTAAAAATATTGTTTTCAAGGACCATTATTGGTGTGGATTTTTAAAAATATTTTTTTCAAGGACCATTATAGGCGTGGATTTTTAAAAATATTTTTTTCAAGGACCATTATAGGCGTGGTTTTTTAACAATATTTTTTTCAAGGACCATTGTAGGCGTGGATTTTTAAAAATATTTTTTTCAAGGACCATTATAGGCGTGGTTTTTTAACAATATTTTTTTCAAGGACCATTATAGGTGTGGATTTTTAACAATATTTTTTTCAAGGACCATTATAGGCGTGGATTTTTAAAAATATTTTTTTCAAGGACCATTATAGGCGTGGATTTTTAAAAATATTTTTTTCAAGGACCATTATTGGTGTGGATTTTTAAAAATAGTTTTTTCAAGGACCATTATAGGCGTGGATTTTTAAAAATATTTTTTTCAAGGACCATTATTGGTGTGGATTTTTAAAAATAGTTTTTTCAAGGACCATTATAGGCGTGGATTTTTAAAAATATTTTTTTCAAGGACCATTATTGGTGTGGATTTTTAAAAATATTTTTTTCAAGGACCATTATAGGCGTGGTTTTTTAACAATATTTTTTTCAAGGACCATTATAAGCGTGGATTTTTAAAAATATTTTTTTCAAGGATCATTATAGGCGTGGATTTTTAAAAATAGTTTTTCAAGGACCATTATAGGCGTGGATTTTTAAAAATACTTTTTTCAAGGACTAATGGAATCGTGGAATTTTAAAAATATTTTTTTCAAGGTCCTACAGAAGCGTGGATTCTTAAAAATATTTGTTCAAGGCTCTACAGAAGCGTGGATTTTAAAAAATATTTTTTACAAGGCCCTACAGTAGCGTGGAATTTTTAAAATATTTTTTTCAAGGCCCTACAGTAGCATGGATTTTTAAAACTATTTTTTTCAAGAACCATTATAAGCGTGGATCTTTAAAAATTTTTTTTTCAAGGCCCTACAGAAGCGTGGATTTTTAAAAATATTTTTTTCAAGAACCATTATAAGCGTGGATTTTTAAAAATATTTTTTTCAAGAACCATTATAAGCGTGGATTTTTAAAAATATTTTTTTCAAGGATTAACAGAAGCTTACATTTTAAAAACATTTTTTTCAAAAACCATAATCGTGGATTTTTAAAAACATTTTTTCAAGAACCATTATAAGCGTGGATTTTTAAAAATATTTTTTTCAAGGACTAAATAGAAGCGTGGATTTTTAAAAATATTTTTTCAAGGACTAACAGAAGCGTGGATTTTTAAAAATATTTTTTTCAAGGACTAACAGAAACGTGGATTTTTAAAAATATTTTTTTCAAGGACTAAGAGAAACGTGGATTTTTAAAAATATTTTTTTCAAGGACTAAGAGAAACGTGGATTTTTAAAAATATTTTTTTCAAGGACTAAGAGAAACGTGGATTTTTTAAAATATTTTTTTTTTCAAGGACCAATAGAGTTTGGATTTTAGAAAATATTTTTTTTTTTTAAAGACCAATAGAGCTTGGATTTTAGAAAATATTTTTTTTCAAGGACCAATAAAGCTTGAATTTTAGAAAATATTTTTTTTAAAGGACCAAAGGAACTTGGATTTTTAAAAATATTTTTTTTGAGGGCCTACAGGAGCTTGGATTTTTAAAAATATTTTTTTAGGGACCAACAGGAGCTTGGATTTTTAAAAATATTTTTTTAGGGACCAACAGGAGCTTGGATTTTTAAAAATATTTTTTTCATGAACCATTATATGCGTGGATCTTTAAAAACATTTTTTTCAAGAACCATTATAAGCGTGGATTTTTAAAAATATTTTTTTCAAGGACTAACAGAAACGTGGATTTTTAAAAATATTTTTTTCAAGGACTAAAAGGAGCGTGGATTTTTAAAAATATTTTTTTCAAGGACCAATAGAGCTAGGATTTTAGAAAATATATTTTTCAAGGACCATTATAAGCGTGGATTTTTAAAAATATTTTTTTCAAGGACTAAAAGGAGCGTGGATTTTTAAAAATATTTTTTTCAAGGACTAACAGAAGCGTGGATTTTTAAAAATATTTTTTTCAAGGTCTAATAGAATCGTGGATTTTTAAAAATATTTTTTTCAAGGCCTTACAGAAGCGTGGATTTTTAATAATATTTTTTTCAAGGCCCTACAGTAGCGTGGATTTTTAAAAATATTTTTTTCAAGGGTTATAAAAAGCGTGGATTTTTAAAAATGTTTTTTTCAAGGGTTATAAAAAGCGTGGATTTTTAAAAATATTTTTTTTCAAGGACTAACAGAAGCATGGATTTTTAAAAATATTTTTTTTTTTCAAGGACTAACAGAAGCGTGGATATTTAAAAATATTTTTGAAGGACCAAAAGAGCTTGGATTTTTAAAAATATTTTTATTTAAGACCAAGGGAGCTTGGATTTTTAAAATTATTTTTTCAAGGACTAACAGATATTTTTTAAAATATTTTTTTCGAGGACTAACAGAAGCATGGATTTTTATTTTTTTTTTTTTCAAGGACTAACAGAAGCATGGATTTTTAAAAATATTTTTTTTTTCAAGGACTAACAGAAGCATGGATTTTTAAAAATATTTTTGAAGGACCAAAAGAGCTTGGATTTTTAAAAATATTTTTATTTAAGACCAAGGGAGCTTGGATTTTTAAAATTATTTTTTCAAGGACTAACAGAAGCGTGGATTTTTGAAAATATTTTTTTCAAGGACTATTATAGGCGCGGATTTTTAGAAATATTTTTTTCCAAGTACCAACAGAAGCTTGGATTTTTAAAAATATTTTTTTCCAAGGACAAAATGTGATTTTTTTTAAATATTTGTTTTTCAAGTACCGACAGGAGCTTAATTTTTTAAAATATTTTTTCAAGTACCGACAGGAACTTAATTTTTTAAAATATTTTTTTCATGTACCGACAGGAGCTTAATTTTTTAAAATATTTTTTTCAAATGATGAACAGGATCTTGGATTTTTAAAACTACTTTTTTCCAAGGACAACATTTTCATTTTTTTAAAATATTTTTTTTTCAAGTACCAAGAGGAGCTTGGATTTTGAAAAATATATTTTTTTTAAGACCCACTGACATATAGTTTATTAAAAACTTTTTTCAAACATCGTGGAATTTTTACGATCCTCCTTTCCTTACGATTTTATAGAAGATAATGTTGGATGAATGGGATCGACGGGAACAAAATACTAGTGGTAGCATATTCTCAAATCAGCAAGGAATAAATGTTGTTTTTTCAGTAATTTTTTTAGAGAATTACACAAAATGTTTAAGAAAATTTTTTTTAAAGAACGCCTAGCACAAGTATTGGTATTCTTCATAAAGCATTCATCAGAAGACCCCCACAGCTATAATTGTGTACGTTTAGACACATTTTCAATTTTTGTTTTTCAAATTTCCACTTACTCTTTATCGACGTCAGAAATATTGTTTTAACCATTTGCAGCACTTGGTAACATTGTTGTGTTTTCTTTGTGGGCCAATATTGAACTTCTTTTGCTTTGCATTATTTTTAGTCTGGGTGTGACGTTCTTTTGTTGCGTTGTTTATTTTTCAAATTTAGTCGAGACTCGTGATTTGGTTTGTTATTCTAGACCCTCAAAGTATAGATATCTACATTTGTGATGCCATAATTCGCAAACATTTTCGCAAGACCTATTGAAGAAAAATAACGATAAACAGGAAAACCAAAAAAAAGGGGGGCTGAAAGGTAAATCTTCTGGAAAGAAACAGTGGAGTGCTCAAAAGAGAATATTGATAATAAAAGAATTTTTTGGTATAGCGGAAAGGCTTCAAGCTGTTATATATTTGAAAGACCTAACTTTGTAACCAAAGTTAGTTTTTTTAGTTATGGTCCTTATAACTAGGTTCCACTGTTTATTTGTTTTTTCTTGTACGAAATATAAACAAAACTTATCATTCACTAATTCTTATTATTATTAAAAAATATTATTGTCTGGAGAATGTTCGAGTAAATACCCACCTACCTACCGTATGAAAAGTTTGACAATTAAATTTCGAACAGATACTGGAAGACTAGGTCACATGCCATAAACGACAAGAAAAATAATAAAATGTAAATAAATAAATAGAAAATAAAAAAATATAATAATTATAAAAAGCCCAGCTGAGCAAAATGATGTCGAAAGAATGCCAACCAGATGTCTTCTAGTAAGCCCAGTTGTAGAGTTGTTTGGGTTGTTCGAACTTTTTCTCAGAACGAAATTTGAGCTTTTTCCTATTATTTATGGTTCCTTGGATCCAGGTTTAGCTTTAAAATTCAATTTATTTTGAAAAAATCCGTCTGTGGATATCTTTCCCAAATTAAAAAAAAAAAAAAAAAAACAAATTAAAAAAGTATCACTCGGTTTAGCTGACAGATGTATACCCTCAGCCAATGTTCGATGATTTAAATATATTTTGACTTCTATTATGATGGTTCAAATTGTTGATACTCTATTGGAGTAGGTTCCGAATGAATGGACCAATATTGTCCATTTCGTATCGGACCTAAATGAATAAGATAAAAATACGGCGACCTGCCGAGCTTTTACTATATCGACTATTTCCTTCACTTTATATGAGGTGTGTCATAATATTTGGAAAATGTTAAAATTTGCCTATGGAGTCGACCGACGTACTCCATTTTCACACTTCTCTAATACAGTTAAAAATATTGGTATGGGTAAAATTGCAAGAAAATCGCACATTTATATCCAATTTTATGCGAATTCATAAATTCCATATTCATCTCAGGTTTCTGGTTGAGGGTAATATTTAGATATAGCAAGAATTAAATAATCTCTGACTTGAAGTATTGAAAATTGTGACCCTTTGTGGTTGAGGTACCCGAAGGGTTTTGCATATACCTATCATCTTCACAACATATCTTGTGTTGGCAAAAATGTTTGTGTGTTTCAAATTTGAAGAGAGTTGGATGCATATTTCGCTTTTTTCGGGGATTTTTTTTTCGAAATTTTGAACCCTATTTAGGGGAGGTACCAGAAGGAATGGTCCGATCTCCACAATATTTATAACAGATCTTGTGTTGATGGAAACACTGAGATGTATCAAGTCTGAATGGAATCAGATGTTAATTTCGCGTTATATGATCTTCATGGATATTCAAAATTTTGATCCTTTGTGGGTAGGTACCAGAGGGAATGGTCCGATCTCTACCATCTCTTAAAAGATCTTTCATTGATAGGAATATTGAGATGTGCCAAGTCTGAATTGCATTGGATGTTAATTTCGTTAATCAAAATTTTGACCCTTTGTAGGGGAGGTACCATCAGAAATGGTTCGAAAAGTAAAGAAGTGACTTGATCGCATCCCGCGTCGCATTGGCCGAAAAATGGCTCGTGAGCTGAACGTATCGCAATATTCGATTCGGCAAATATTGAAAAATGAGCTCGGCGTAAAGCCATTGAAATTCCAAAAAGTGCAAGAATTTACACCGCAACAGAAAGAAAATAGACTCAAAAGAGCTAAAGAGTTACTTCGCTTGGCCGATGAAAGTGGTGAATAGCCGAATTTGGTTTTCTCCGTTCCGATGAGAAAACATTCGTTGTCCAGCTGTTTGTAAACAAACAAAATGATCGTGTTTACTTGCCAAAGAGGTCAGCTGAAAATGTGCACCTTCGGTTGGCCACTAGAACTCAAGCGCCGGCCATGGTGATGATGGTGTGCCGCCATAACAGGCGATGGTCGCTCTCCGCTCGTATTAATCGACAGTGGCATCAGAAAAAATGCCGAATAGTATGGCGAAAATATTGTGGAGGGTGTATTAAAGCCTTGGGATTGCAAACATTTTGGCCGCAGACCTTGGACATTCCAACAGAACTCAGCACCATCGCAATCAACACGCGCCACCCAAAAATGATGTTCCTCACTTTATTTCCAGCGCACAATGACCAAAATCTCCAAATACCAATTCGTTGGATTGTTGTGTCTGGAGTATTTTCGGAAGGCAAGGTTGGCGCTAAAAAATACCAAAGTGTCGATCACCTCAAGCAAGCGCTTCGCCGGGAATGGGCCAACAGAGCAACATTCAAGCAGCGTGTGACGGTTCCATTGGCCGTTTGAAGGCCATAATTCATGCCAAAGGTGACCAATTCGAACAAATCTGGACTTATTCTAAAATTTAATGCTATTTTCGACATTTTTTGCTTTCATTCAATAACATATAAAAAAATTTAAAAATTATGACGTTTTACTTTGTTGCAGTTTTTTATCTCACCCTGTATACTCTATCTAGCCATAAAGCTGAGGGGTATAAAAATGACATGCCACCAATATTATATATAATACATGTATCTTTTCGAAAAGCTATTAAACATTTTAGCTCCTCAAAACCTTGCTGACCTCCACAGAATTCTCGCCTACTTTTGTTTCCGCCTCAAAAACCTGTCCCTCTCCCCATATTATGTAACTGAATTTATTGTTGCAACCTCACCCAGTAAACTACATTCACCAAAACAAAAAGGAGTTTACCCCGCCTCACCAAGGACATCATAAATTCTTAAATATCAAGTTTTTTTCCTTTTTTAGCCGAACATTTAAGCCCAACAATTCATTAATTGTGTAGATGTCCTTCAATGGTGACATGACCCTGGTGGCGGTTACCAGGTTCGTAAACTGCACACATTCGAACGTCAAACCTTCGCTTCCAACTCAAAAAAAGGTGAATGTGTTTCAATGCCACTCACAGGGCGACTATTCTCATTCAGAACATGGCCTGGACACCTCGCCATCGTCATCGCCATTGGCCTCGTCACTCCGATTACCTACATAAATTGCATAGCAATTTTGTGTTGACTTGGTGTCGTTTCGTTCGTTCATTCGTTAATTGGTGGAATGTCCTTTATGTAGTGTTACGTTTTAACGGGGAGTTCATTTACCTTCTGTTGTGTTGTGACACATTACAACAATAACAACAACAAAAACAGCAGCAGCAGCACCAGTACTAAAAATCGTCCATGAAAATGTTATATTTAACAGGGCGTTGTCCAACACCACACAATACACTCAGAGAAAAATGTTAGTACATGTAAAAGTAAACGACCTGCAATGGGTGTGTTATAATCATATAATCCTCTGGGGGCTCTTTTTGGAGTGGACCAATCAAGGCGTGGATTTTTTAAAGAATATTTTTCCAAGGATCAACGAAGGCGTGGATTTTTCAAAGAATATTTTTCCAAGGATCAACGAAGGCGTGGATTTTTCAAAGAATATTTTTCCAAGGATCAACGAAGGCGTGGATTTTTCAAAGAATATTTTTCCAAGGATCAACGAAGGCGTGGATTTTTCAAAGAATATTTTTTAAAGAACCAACCAAGGCGTGGATTTTTTAAAGAATATTTTTTCAAGGACCAACAGAAGGCGTGGATTTTTCAAAGAATATTTTTTAAAGAACCAACCAAGGCGTGGATTTTTTAAAGAATATTTTTTCAAGGACCAACAGTCAAGGCGTGGATTTTTTAAAGAATATTTTTTCAACGACCAACAGTCAACGACCAACAAATGTTATATTTGACAGGGCGTTGTCCAACACCACACAATACACTCAGAGAAAAATGTTAGTACATGTAAAAGTAAACGACCTGCAATGGGTGTGTTATAATCATATAATCCTCTGGGGGCTCTTGTTGGAGTGGATCAATCAAGGTGTGGATTTTTTAAAGAATATTTTTCCAAGGATCAACGAAGGCGTGGATTTTTCAAAGAATATTTTTCCAAGGATCAACGAAGGCGTGGATTTTTCAAAGAATATTTTTTAAAGAACCAACCAAGGCGTGGATTTTTTAAAGAATATTTTTTCAAGGACCAACAGTCAAGGCGTGGATTTTTTAAAGAATATTTTTTCAACGACCAACAGTCAAGGCGTGGATTTTTTAAAGAATATTTTTTCAAAGACCAACCAAGGCGTGGAATTTTTAAAGAATATTTGTTCAAAGTCCAACCAAGGCGTGGAATTTTTAAAGAATATTTTTTCAAGGACCAACCAAGGCGTGGAATTTTTAAAGAATATTTTTTCAAGGACCAACCTAAGGCGTGGAATTTTTAAAGAATATTTTTTCAAGGACCAACCAAGGCGTGGAATTTTTAAAGAATATTTTTTCAAGGACCAATCTAAGGCGTGGAATTTTTAAAGAATATTTTTTCAGGGACCAACCTAAGGCGTGGAATTTTTAAAGAATATTTTTTCAGGGACCAACCAAAGGCGTGAATTTTTTAAAGAATATTTTTTCAGGGACCAACCAAAGGCGTGAATTTTTTAAAGAATATTTTTTCAAGGACCAACCAAAGGCGTGAATTTTTTAAAGAATATTTTTTCAAGGACCAACCAAGGCGTGGATTTTTTAAAGAAACATTTTTCAAGGACCAACCAAGGCGTGTATTTTTTAAAGAAACATTTTTCAAGGCCTAACCAAGGCGTGAATTTTTTAAAGGAAAATTTTTTAGGGACCGACCAAGGCGTGAAATTTTTAAAGAAAAAATTTTCAAGGACCGACCAAGGCGTATATTTTTTGAAGAAAACATTTTCAAGGATCAGTCAAGGCGTGAATTTTTTGAAGAAAACATTTTCAAGGATCAGTCAAGGCGTGAATTTTTTAAATAATTTTTTTTAAGGCCAGTCACGGCGTGAATTTTTTAAAGAAAAAAATTTCAAGGACCAGTTAAGGCGTGAAGTTTTTTTCTTTTTCTTTTTCAAGGACCAACCAAGGCGTGAATTTTTTGAAGAAACATTTTTCAAGGACCAACCAATGCGTGTATTTTTTGAAGAAAAAATTTTCAAGAATCAGTCAAGGCGTGAATTTTTTAAAGACAATTGTTTCAAGGCCAGTCAAGACGTGAATTTTTTAAAGACAATTTTTTTAAGGACCAGTCATGGCGTGAAGTCTTAAAAGGATCTTAATATCATACTTTTTTTCTGGGCCTAAATGTACTGCATTTTGTATCTGATTCTGAGTGTGGCAATAACTGCCTGATGGGAGCGACAAGGTTCCAGACAGAAGTGAATGTAGAGAACAAGAAAACCTGTTGCCGATTTACAACAAGACCTTGACCTCTTTTTCGGAAAACGAACCAAAAACAGATACACACGCAGACAATACAGAAGAACCAACAACCAACGGACCGACAACACACATCTTTGTCAATACAGACTGGGTTGAAGAGACACGCGTGGAAAGAATGGGAACAACGCTGCCGCCACCGAAGACACCGACACCAGCACCAGTTGGGAAACATTACAGACAGCATTTCTGTATCAGCGTCCGAGTGACAACAACAATGGGGTAAACAATATGAACTTGAACGGTCATAAACCCAAAAATAAAACAAAACACAGACGTACAACGGCATGAAGCAGAAGAGAACATTCGATCGGCTGTCAACAAAACGACAACACAACAAAAGGGCTTACCAACAGACAGACAACAGTCGAAAAAAGCCCACAAATAATAATGACAGCATTGTATTAATTGTGACTTCGCACTACCGCCAGACTTTATAGCCATAATGATGGTCTTTTGTACCTCATTATGATGACCGACCAAGGTGGTGGGGTGTGGGTATGATGAGCTACAACAAACTTCCTAGGAAAACAATTACCAGACAACCCCGGTCAACAACCAGAAGTGAGGAGACGATGATGAAGATAACAATTACCGACATGTGCCGAAGTTGGGTACAAAGTTATTTCCGTAAATAGGTTAAATATATACAACTCGGCTAGTCCTTGATATAAAATATTTTTAAAAAATCCACGATTCTGCTAGTCCTTGTTATAAAATATTTTTAAAAATCCACGATTCTGCTAGTCCTTGATATAAAATATTTTTAAAAATCCACTATTCTACTAGTCCTTGAAATAAAATATTTTTAAAAATCCACGATTCTACTAGTCCTTGAAATAAAATATTTTTAAAAATCCACGATTCTACTAGTCCTTGAAATAAAATATTTTTAAAAATCCACGATTCTACTAGTCCTTGAAATAAAATATTTTTAAAAATCCACGATTCTTCTAGTCCTTGATATAAAATATTTTTAAAAAATCTACGATTCTGCTAGTCCTTGATAAAAAAATATTTTTAAAAACCCACGATTCTGCAAGTCCTTGATAAAAAATATTTTTAAAAACCCACGATTCTGCAAGTCCTTGACATAAAATATTTTTAAAAATTCACGATTCTGCAAGTTTTTGATGTAAAATATTTTTAAAAATCCACGCTTCTGCCAGTCCTTGAAAAAAAAAAATGTTTTTAAAAATCCACTATTCTGCCAGTCCTTGAAAAAAAAAAATATATTTTTAAAAATCCAAGCCTCTGCCAGTCCTTGAAAAAAAATATTTTTAAAAATCAACGCCTCTGCCAGTCCTTGAAAAAAATATTTTTTAAAAATGCACGATTCTGTTAGTCCTTGATATAAAATATTTTTAAAAATCCACGATTCTGCTAGTCCTTGATATAAAATATTTTTAAAAATCCACGATTCTGCCAGTCCTTGATATAAAATATTTTTAAAAATCCGCGATTCTGCCAGTCCTTGAAAAAAATATTTTTAAAAATCCACGTTTATAATGGTCCTTGAAAAAAATATTTTTAAAAATCCACGCTTTTTATAGTCCTTGAAAAAATATTTTTAAAAATCCACGCTTTTTATAGTCCTTGAAAAAATATTTTTAAAAATCCACGCCTATAATGGTCCTTGAAAAAAATATTTTTAAAAATTCACATTTATGGTCCTTGAAAAAAATATTTTTAAAAATCCACGCCTATAATGGTCCTTGAAAAAAATATTTTTAAAAATTCACATTTATGGTCCTTGAAAAAAATATTTTTAAAAATCCACGCCTATAATGGTCCTTGAAAAAAATATTTTTAAAAATTCACATTTATGGTCCTTGAAAAAAATATTTTTAAAAATTCAGATTTATGGTCCTTGAAAAAAATATTTTTAAAAATCCACGCCTATAATGGTCCTTGAAAAAAATATTTTTAAAAATCCACGCCTATAATGGTCCTTGAAAAAAATATTTTTAAAAATCCACGCCTATAATTGTCCTTGAAAAAAATATTTTTAAAAATCCACGCCTATAATGGTCCTTGAAAAAAATATTTTTAAAAATCCACGCCTATAATGGTCCTTGAAAAAAATATTTTTAAAAATCCACGCCTATAATTGTCCTTGAAAAAAATATTTTTAAAAATCCACGCCTATAATGGTCCTTGAAAAAAAAAAAAATATTTTTAAAAGTCCTCGCCTCTGCTAGTCCTTGAAATAACATAGTAGTCCCTTAAACAATATTTTTTTTACAAAAATCCAACATTACCCCCCATTGGAACCCACTGTCCGATTATATTTCCCATTTTATGCCCCATTTTACACGTCTGTCTAATCTTAGCCACTCAACTCGAAATCTCAAAATTCCAGCACTTCTGGCCTTTGTATCGGGCCCGTAACACTATAGTTTTTTTTTTTTGTCGGTCACACCTTATCGGTGGAACCGAAAATAGTAACGAAATCTTATGACTGACGAAGTTTATAATTATTATCGGTTCGATGACTGATGTGGGCTTCGAGATTACGAACGATTTGTTGAGTGGCCGTCGCCGGGTGGGAAACGAAATGCGGCAGCGTTAAATGTTGATATCGGCCGGCATTGGGAAAAAAGGCGTAACATTCCCACGCACACATACATATATTCATGGAATATAAACAGAAATTTGTGACACGCTTTCTTTACAGCAAGTTCTTCATGGTCTAGCCTGAGCACGCTTTATTCACGTGAACTGTCTGTGGCAATAAATTCAATGGCGGGCTATAATTAAATAGAAAAGCGATAGGAACGTCGGAGAAAAGCAACGTCACAGTCAGACAACAGACGACCACTACCCTGCTACATGTTCGCTGTTACGTAGTTCTGCTATTGGTGTTGTTGTTGCTTTTTTGTGTCGCCCTCATTTTAATAGGTGAAATGATAAATGTCCCAATAAAATCATGTCTATCATTAGACCAGACCATGGGTATAAATAATTTGGCGTTTCGCAATAAAACAATAAAAACAACTATGCGAATAATTAAATCGACTGGGCGACCATTGGAACCATGGATTTCCAGATGTATTTTCAGGAACTATCAGAAGGGCGGATATTGAGGAATAACTTTTTCAAAGTTGATCAGCAGTGTGG
The DNA here is from genome assembly GCF_030504385.1 of Musca domestica. Lineage (NCBI taxonomy): Eukaryota > Metazoa > Arthropoda > Insecta > Diptera > Muscidae > Musca > Musca domestica. Next base: position 836,838 of record NW_026712313.1, on the reverse strand, counting down.
ATTTTCAAGGACTAACAGAAGCGTGGATTTTTTAATTTTTTTTAAGGACTAACTGAATCATGGATTTTAAAAAATATTTTTTCAAGGTTTATAAGAAACGTGGATTTTTAAAAATATTTTTTTCAAGGTTTATAAGAAACGTGGATTTTTAAAAATATTTTTTTCAAGGTTTATAAGAAACGTGGATTTTTAAAAATATTTTTTTGATGGGTTGTAAGAAGCGTGAATTTTTAAAATTTTTTTCAAGGGTTATAAGAAGCGTGGATTCTTAAAATTAGTTCTTTCAAGGGTTATAAGAAGCGTGGATTTTTAAATTTTTTTATAGGTTTATAAGAAGCGTGGATTTTTAATTTTTTTTTCTAGGTTTATAAGAAGCGTGGATTTTTAAATTTTTTTCTAGGTTTTTAAGAAGCGTGGATTTTTAAATTTTTTTCAAGGTTTATAAGAAGATTTATAAGAAGCGTGGATTTTTAAATTTTTTTCAAGGTTTATAAGAAGGTTTATAAGAAGCGTGGATTTTTAAATTTTTTTCAAGGTTTATAAGAAGCGTGGATTTTTAAAAATATTTTTTCTCAAGGTTTATAAGAAGCGTGGATTTTTAAAAATATTTTTTCAAAGACTAACAGAAGCGTGGATTTTTAAAAATATTTCTTTCAAGAGTTAAAAGAAGCGTGGATTTTTTTAAAATATTTCTTTCAAGAGTTAAAGGAAGCGTGGACTTTTTAAAAATATTTCTTTCAAGAGTTAAAAGAAGCGTGGATTTTTTAAAAATATTTCTTTCAAGAGTTAAAAGAAGCGTGGATTTTTTAAAAATATTTCTTTCAAGAGTTAAAAGAAGCGTGGATTTTTTAAAAATATTTCTTTCAAGAGTTAAAAGAAGCGTGGATTTTTTAAAAATATTTCTTTCAAGAGTTAAAAGAAGCGTGGATTTTTTAAAAATATTTCTTTCAAGAGTTAAAAGAAGCGTGGATTTTTTAAAAATATTTCTTTCAAGAGTTAAAAGAAGCGTGGATTTTTTAAAAATATTTCTTTCAAGAGTTAAAAGAAGCGTGGATTTTTTAAAAATATTTCTTTCAAGAGTTAAAAGAAGCGTGGATTTTTTAAAAATATTTCTTTCAAGAGTTAAAAGAAGCGTGGATTTTTTAAAAATATTTCTTTCAAGAGTTAAAAGAAGCGTGGATTTTTTAAAAATATTTCTTTCAAGAGTTAAAAGAAGCGTGGATTTTTTAAAAATATTTCTTTCAAGAGTTAAAAGAAGCGTGGATTTTTTAAAAATATTTCTTTCAAGAGTTAAAAGAAGCGTGGATTTTTTAAAAATATTTCTTTCAAGAGTTAAAAGAAGCGTGGATTTTTTAAAAATATTTCTTTCAAGAGTTAAAAGAAGCGTGGATTTTTTAAAAATATTTCTTTCAAGAGTTAAAAGAAGCGTGGATTTTTTAAAAATATTTCTTTCAAGAGTTAAAAGAAGCGTGGATTTTTTAAAAATATTTCTTTCAAGAGTTAAAAGAAGCGTGGATTTTTTAAAAATATTTCTTTCAAGAGTTAAAGAAGCGTGGATTTTTTAAAAATATTTCTTTCAAGAGTTAAAAGAAGCGTGGATTTTTTAAAAATATTTCTTTCAAGAGTTAAAAGAAGCGTGGATTTTTTAAAAATATTTCTTTCAAGAGTTAAAAGAAGCGTGGATTTTTTAAAAATATTTCTTTCAAGAGTTAAAAGAAGCGTGGATTTTTTAAAAATATTTCTTTCAAGAGTTAAAAGAAGCGTGGATTTTTTAAAAATATTTCTTTCAAGAGTTAAAAGAAGCGTGGATTTTTTAAAAATATTTCTTTCAAGAGTTAAAAGAAGCGTGGATTTTTTAAAAATATTTCTTTCAAGAGTTAAAAGAAGCGTGGATTTTTTAAAAATATTTCTTTCAAGAGTTAAAAGAAGCGTGGATTTTTTAAAAATATTTCTTTCAAGAGTTAAAAGAAGCGTGGATTTTTTAAAAATATTTCTTTCAAGAGTTAAAAGAAGCATGGATTTTTTAAAAATATTTCTTTCAAGAGTTAAAAGAAGCGTGGATTTTTTAAAAATATTTCTTTCAAGAGTTAAAAGAAGCGTGGATTTTTTAAAAATATTTCTTTCAAGAGTTAAAAGAAGCGTGGATTTTTTAAAAATATTTCTTTCAAGAGTTAAAAGAAGCGTGGATTTTTTAAAAATATTTCTTTCAAGAGTTAAAAGAAGCGTGGATTTTTTAAAAATATTTCTTTCAAGAGTTAAAAGAAGCGTGGATTTTTTAAAAATATTTCTTTCAAGAGTTAAAAGAAGCGTGGATTTTTTAAAAATATTTCTTTCAAGAGTTAAAAGAAGCGTGGATTTTTTAAAAATATTTCTTTCAAGAGTTAAAAGAAGCGTGGATTTTTTAAAAATATTTCTTTCAAGAGTTAAAAGAAGCGTGGATTTTTTAAAAATATTTCTTTCAAGAGTTAAAAGAAGCGTGGATTTTTTAAAAATATTTCTTTCAAGAGTTAAAAGAAGCGTGGATTTTTTAAAAATATTTCTTTCAAGAGTTAAAAGAAGCGTGGATTTTTTAAAAATATTTCTTTCAAGAGTTAAAAGAAGCGTGGATTTTTTAAAAATATTTTTAAAAGGACTGACAGAACCGTGGATTTTTAAATAATATTTTTTTTTTCAAGGACCAACAGAAGATTGCATTTTTAAAAATATTTTTTAAGAGGACAATTAGGAGCGTGGATTTTTAAAAATGTTCTTTAAAAGGACTATCAGAAGCGTGGATTTTTAAAAATATTCTTTAAAAGGACTATCAGAAGCGTGGATTTTTAAAAATATTTTTTTTCAATTATTATAACAAGCGTGGATTTTTAAAAACATTTTGTTCAATGATTATAACAAGCGCGGATTTTTAAAAACATTTTGTTCAATGATTATAACAAGCGTGGATTTTTAAAAATGTTTTTTCAAGGACTAAATAGAAGCATGGATTTTTAAAATATTTTTTTAAGGACTAAATAGAATCATGGATTTTTAAAAATATTTTTTTCAAGGACTAAATTGAAGCGTGGATTTTTAAAAATATTTTTTAAAGGTACTATCAGAAGCGTGGATTTTTAAAAATATTTTTTTCAAGGACTAAATTGAAGCGTGGATTTTTAAAAATATTTTTTTTCAAGGACTAAGTAGAAGCGAAGATTTTTAAAATATTATTTTTCAAGGACTAAATAGAAGCGTGGATTTTTAAAATATTATTTTTCAAGGACTAAATAGAAGTGTGGATTTTTAAAATTTTTTTTTCAAGGACTAAATAGAAGCGTGGATTTTTAAAATATTTTTTTTCAAGGACTAAATAGAAGTGTGGATTTTTAAAATTTTTTTTTTCAAGGACTAAATAGAAGCGTGGATTTTTAAAATATTTTTTTTCAAGGACTAAATAGAAGTGTGGATTTTTAAAAATATTTTTTTCAAGATTTATAAGAAACGTGGATTTTTAAAAATATTTTTTTCAAGTGTTATAAAAAGGCATTATTTCAAAGGGCCATGTGAACGCCTGTCACTGTCCTCTAAAAACAGCACTCATGTGAGCTATTATCAAAAATCTCTTACATGTGAGCCGTACGCCCTCCCCATCTTCGTCATTTTTAAAAATCTTTGTATTTCGAAACGTTTTGTTTTTTTGCTTTCGAATCTGTCTTACATGTCTGACAAGTGTGATCATCATCGATCAGCATCATTATCGGCCTCAGATGGGTGTGCCACACTTCCGTTTTAAATATAGACGAGCGAACATGCATCTGTATCACATTTTTGCATGCATCTGTTAACGTATTTTGCTTTGAGTTGGCATTGATTTAATTAAGGCAATGTTTTATTTTTAGATTTTTTTTAAATTATTTTTTTTAGAATATTGTCAACAATATATTATATTTTTGAAATAAAATTTAAGTTAATTATTTCAAATAGTTTCAGAAAGGCATTAGATTTTAGATATTTGTGAAGGAGACGGAATGGATTTCTTAAGGATTCAATATATCCTGAGATTTTCCCTCGTAATTTATCTCCTAATGCTATGAAAGTTGGAATTTTTGAGGTTATATTTTTTTTATCAAACTAAAATAATTGCACTCATATTCCGGCCTTATCTCTATTGTCATTTTCAGGGCGTGTGTTCAACTTAACCGATAAGATATTTAATTTTTTTCTTTTATTTATTTATTCGTTTATTTTATGGATGATCTTGTCTGTGGCACACATATTCACAAACGTTTACTATTGCCAAATCATATGGGTGTCTCTTGGTTTGTGTGTGTGTATTTTATTTTACAATAGGCCTAATTCAAATACTTTTACGCTGATACGAGCTATCAGTTTTGCGAAATACCTTGCTTTATCTCATCTGTTATCTCTTTTTTTCAGATAGTATCACTTTATTGGGAGCTTCTTTATGATGCGGTATAAAAATCTGCACACATTTGTATAAAAAGGTAAGTGCGAAGAGGAAAAATTCTTTCTTTCAGAGCTATAGCCGAGGCATTTTAAAGAATATTAATAGAAGGGACAATCTTTTATTTTTTATGATTTTTTGAGAATATTTTGACAAGGAGCAATCCTGATAAGAAGCAATCCGAGAAGGACAAATCTTAGATTTTGAACACGTTTGGAGACGCCAAATGGCTACAGAGTGTACTATCAGATCAGTGGAATTTCAAAAATATGTTTGTAAAGGTCTATCAAGAGCGTGGATTTAAAAAAAAACAAGGACAGAAACTTGGATTTTTGATATAAATATTTTTTTCAAAGTCCATAAAAAATGGATTTTTTTAAATCTAGGACAGAAGCGTGGAATTTTAAGAATATTATTCTGCAAGGGCTAACAGAAGCATGGATTTTTAAAAATATGTATTTTTATTAAAGAAATAACAGAAGCGAGGAACTTGAAGAATATAAAAATATTTTTTCAAGATCCATATGAAATGTATATTTTTAAAAATATTTTTTAAAGGGAAGCGAGGTTTTTTAAAAATCGTTTTTTCAAAGACTAAATAAAGGCGTGGATTTTTAAAAATAGTTTTTTCAAAGACTAAATAAAGGCGTGGATTTTTAAAAATAGTTTTTTCAAAGACTAAATAGAAACGTGAATTTTTAAAAATATTTTTTTCAAGTACTAAATAGAAGCGTGGATCTTTGAAAATATTTTTTAAGAACTAAATAGAAGCGTGGATTTTTAAAAATTGAAACAATTTTATTTGTGTTTTGCGCCGCTGTTTCTGCGTTGGGCGTCAATGAAACAGATTTGCTTCGCAAATTGTACATAAATAAAGACACACCAAGCTTCAATTATTTTCTTTGTTAATGCTCACCAGCAATCTTATCTGATGGTTACGATGTAACATGTAAGAATGGAGATCGCTGTATGAGTACTTCTTTATTTTTTGCTCACAACAATCTTATCTGATGGTTACAATGTAACATGTTAGAATGGAGATCGTTGTATGAGTGGTTTATTCAAATTCATACTGACTTAGGTTCTATGTTTGAGAAGCGAAACTGTCGTCTAGAACGCAGTTATTTAATAAAGTAATGGCTAAGTTGTCTATATTAGTAATAATTTAAATAGAGTACAAGGTTGCATGATTTGGGATTAAATATAAATGTACAAGAATAAAACGGGTTGCTTCAGTCTCCCCCTCGGATGCTGAAGACGTCCCGGCGAAGCATCAGAATGACTTCTGTTTAGGTCTTCCTCTTGCCTTAGGGTTCTTCCGTGTTGAATTTGTTTGGTAATTTCGCCAGATGCATGGTTGACAATCTCCTTGTATATTCAGGGTTCTCCCCCTGGAGCAGACCTGCAATGAGAGCATTCGCGCTTCAACATTGTACAGCGGTAGGAATATGCTGTCTAGATATGCATCTCCTTCAGTTGGTCGAGCCTTTACTGGCGGTCCAAATAGCCTTGAAGTGTTACTTGGAGTAGTCTGATCCGTTGGAATGGCAGCACGAAAAATGTTTTGTATGGAGTGAGGAGAATAGTCATTGTTGATTTCCATAGCATGTGACGTTCCAGCTCTCACAGACTTCGGAGCATAACATTCTTGTGTGGTAGTCGGAATATTTTGTATTTCTTTCAGTACTTCTGGTGTAGATGGTAGAGGTGAAACCTTGCTTCCTTCAACATATTCAATGAATTTTGACATTCCGCTGATTGCTTTAGTTGTTGGAGAATCATGGTGAGCTTTGACATCTACAGAAAACACTTGCATTTCCAAAGGATTGGTAAACGAATATTTCTTCCTTGGTTCCTCTTCATAGTACCAATAACGTTGAGCCATATTCAAAATAATGCCGGATTGTTCCATGAAATCGGTTCCAATCAGAGTGCGATTTTTAGTAGCGTTAGGGAGACATAGCAGTCGGATTTTCTTCTTTCTATTGCCAATCGTAATATCACAGATGGTAGATTCTACTACCCAAGTTCTTGTCGAACCATCGGCCAGACTTACTTCAGCATTTATTGGTTGAAACTGGCATCCGTTTTCTTTTAAAATGTTTGTAAGGTTCAAGCTAGCAACGCTTACCTTTGCACCAGTGTCGAAAACTGCTTCACCAAGTAATCCAAATATTTCCACATGAGTTGTTGGTAGAGTTCGGCCAATCATTTCAGTAGCAATAGTATTAAAAGAAAGAGGTTGAGGACTGTTCTTGTTGTTGTTGCTACATTTTGTGCAGTTGGAACGATAAACGCCAGGCGCACCACAACCATAGCACGTTATTGTTGGTGTTCTTCGCTGCTGTGTGGTACTCGCATTTTGAAGTTGTTTCGGCAAAGTCCTCACACAAACGTCTTGCTGTTGTTCTTGTTTTAACTCACGCTTCTTCAGCTTCAAACACACATCTTTGCTGTGACCAGGCTTGCGACAGAAACGACAGCGCACAAGTTCTGTCTCACTTTGTACATTTTGCTGCTTGTGCGTTTCGAGCAGAGCTAACTCAGCCTCTCTGCAGGTAGCTAGCAGATCTTCAAACGTTTTTATGCTTTCTCTACGCACACGCTCTCTGATATTTATGTTGAGCAAACCATACAAAATGTTGAGCTGAATCTCTTCGGACACAGGGACAGCCAGCTGTGCAAACAGTAATCGTTGTTTACACACAAATGTGTCCGTGTGCTCATTTTGTTGTTGCTTTGACTCGACGATGGTTGAAAATATACGCCAATCAGGTAGCGGTGGCGAAAATGTTTTCTTGATCAATTTTATGGCCTCATCAAAAGTGGCGACTGTGTTCTTTACACCAATCCACCAGTTGGCAGCATAATCTTCTAATAATAACTGCAACCCTTTAAGAGCATCGGCATCTGCAATAGATTCAATGTCTTTGTAGACAGTAATTGCAGTAATAAATTCTTCAACAACGGCTGCGTCTCGTTGTCCCTTGAAGCGAGCAGTGCAATTAGAAAATGACCCAGCACGGTTATTGCTTTGCATTACTTGGATGAGTTGCTTAAATTGTGCCTCTGTAAACTGCGCCATATTTTCTTCTCCAGACACGTATTCGTCACTATCAGGGTTTTGTTCTTCCTCGGCTTTGTAGGTATGTTCCGCGGCCTCTGAGTTGGGCGCCAATGAAACAATTTTATTTGTGTTTTGCGCCGCTGTTTCTGCGTTGGGCGTCAATGAAACAGATTTGCTTCGCAAATTGTACATAAATAAGACACACCAAGCTTCAATTATTTTCTTTGTTAATGCTCACAGCAATCTTATCTGATGGTTACGATGTAACATGTAAGAATGGAGATCGCTGTATGAGTACTTCTTTATTTTTTGCTCACAACAATCTTATCTGATGGTTACAATGTAACATGTTAGAATGGAGATCGTTGTATGAGTGGTTTATTCAAATTCATACTGACTTAGGTTCTATGTTTGAGAAGCGAAACTGTCGTCTAGAACGCAGTTATTTAATAAAGTAATGGCTAAGTTGTCTATATTAGTAATAATTTAAATAGAGTACAAGGTTGCATGATTTGGGATTAAATATAAATGTACAAGAATAAAACGGGTTGCTTCAAAATATTTTTTTTCAAGGACTATCAGAAGCGTCGATTCAAGGACTATCAGAAGCGTGGATTTTTAAAAATATTTTTTTCAAGGACTATCAGAAGCGTGGATTTTTAAAAATATTTTTTTCAAGGACTATCAGAAGCGTGGATTTTTAAAAATATTTATTTTCAGGGACTATCAGAAGCGTGGATTTTTAAAAATATTTTTTTTTCAAGGACTAAATAGAAGCGTGGATTTTTAAAATATTTTTTTTCAATGGCTAAATAGAAGTGTGGATTTTTAACATATTTTTTTTCAAGGACTAAATAGAAGCGTGGATTTTTAAAATATTTTTTTTCAAGGACTAAATAGAAGTGTGGATTTTTAACATATTTTTTTTCAAGGACTAAATAGAAGCGTGGATTTTTAAAATATTTTTTTTCAAGGACTAAATAGAAGCGTGGATTTTTAACATATTTTTTTTCAAGGACTAAATAGAAGCGTGGATTTTTAAAATATTTTTTTTCAAGGACTAAATAGAAGCGTGGATTTTTAAAATATTTTTTTTCAAGGACTAAATAGAAGCGTGGATTTTAAAAATATTTTTTTCAAGGACTAAATAGAAGCGTGGATTTTTAAAATATTTTTTTTCAAGGACTAAATAGAAGCGAGGATTTTTAAAATATTTTTTTTCAAGGACTAAATAGAAGCGTGGATTTTTAAAATATTTTTTTTCTAGGACTAAATAGAAGCGTGGATTTTTAAAATATTTTTTTTCTAGGACTAAATAGAAGCGTGGATTTTTAAAATATTTTTTTTCAAAGACTAAATAGAAGCGTGGATTTTTAAAATATTTTTTTTCAAAGACTAAATAGAAGCGTGGATTTTTAAAATATTTTTTTTCAAGGACTAAATAGAAGCGTGGATTTTTAAAATATTTTTTTTCAAAGACTAAATAGAAGCGTGGATTTTTAAAATATTTTTTTTTCAAGGACTAAATAGAAGCGTGGATTTTTAAAATATTTTTTTTCAAGGACTAAATAGAAGCGTGAATTTTTAAAATATTTTTTTTTCAAGGACTAAATAGAAGCGTGTATTTTTAAAATATTTTTTTTCAAGGACTAAATAGAAGCGTGGATTTTTAAAAATAGTTTTTTCAAGGACTAAATAGAAGCGTGGATTTTTAAAATATTTTTTTTCAAGGACTAAATAGAAGCGTGGATTTTTAAAAATAGTTTTTTCAAGGACTAAATAGAAGCGTGGATTTTTAAAATATTTTTTTCAAGGACTAAATAGAAGCGTGGATTTTCAAATATTTTTTTTTCAAGGACTAAATAGAAGCCTGGATTTTAAAATATTTTTTTTCAAGGACTAGATAGAAGCGTGGATTTTTAAAACATTTTTTTTTTCAAGGACTAAATAGAAGCGTGGATTTTTAAAATATTTTTTTCAAGGACTAAATAGAAGCGTGGATTTTTAAAAATAGTTTTTTCAAGGACTAAATAGAAGCGTGGATTTTTAAAATATTTTTTTCAAGGACTAAATAGAAGCGTGGATTTTTAAAAATAGTTTTTTCAAGGACTAAATAGAAGCGTGGATTTTAAAAATAGTTTTTTCAAGGACTAAATAGAAGCGTGGATTTTTAAAATATTTTTTAAAAATTACAAAGGTAACTCTCAAAGGGAGTATCTAATGTGGTCCTAACTTAATACGTCGTAATATTATTATCAATGTTAGATCGAGTTCAGATGTCAGCCCACTCAATCAAGTACCTCCCACACAAAGGGTCAATATTTTTAATAATTATAAATCTTATAACATTTGAAAAAAATTTCAATTATCTTCCAATTTTTAAAATCCACGCCTCCTATAACCCTTGATAAAAATATTTTTTTTAGAATCCACGCCTCTTGTAATTCTTGGAAAAAATATTTTTTTTAGAATCCACGCCTCTTGTAATTCTTGATAAAAATATTTTTAAAAATCCACGCTTCTTATAACCCTTGATAAAAATATTTTTAAAAATCCACGCTTCTTATAACCCTTGATAAAAATATTTTTAAAAATCCACGCTTCTTATAACCCTTGATAAAAATATTTTTAAAAATCCACGCTTCTTATAACCCTTGATAAAAATATTTTTAAAAATCCACGCTTCTTATAACCCTTGATAAAAATATTTTTAAAAATCCACGCTTCTTATAACCCTTGATAAAAATATTTTTAAAAATCCACACTTCTTATAACCCTTGATAAAAATAGTTTTAAAAATCCACGCTTCTTATAACCCTTGATAAAAATATTTTTAAAAATCCACGCTTCTTATAACCCTTGATAAAAATATTTTTTAAAATCCACACCTCTTATAACCCTTGGAAAAAATATTTTTAAAAACACACGCTTCTTATAACCCTTGATAAAAATATTTTTAAAAATCCACGCTTTTTATAACCCTTGTAAAATAATATTTTTAAAAATCCACGCTTCTTATAACCCTTAAAAAATATTTTTAAAAATCCACGCTTCTTATAACCCTTAAAAAATATTTTTAAAAATCCACGCTTTTTATAACCCTTGTAAAATAATATTTTTAAAAATCCACGCTTCTTATAACTCTTAAAAAATATTTTTAAAAATCCACACTTCTTATAACCCTTAAAAAAATATTTTTAAAAACCCACGCTTCTTATAACTCTTAAAAAAATATTTTTAAAAATCCTCGCTTCTTATTACCCACGCTTCTGTTAGTCTTTGAAAAAAATATTTTTAAAAATCCTCGCTTCTTATAACCCACGCTTCTGTTAGTCTTTGAAAAAAATATTTTTAAAAATCCTCGCTTCTTATAACCCACGCTTCTGTTAGTCTTTGAAAAAAATATTTTTAAAAATCCTCGCTTCTTATAACCCACGCTTCTGTTAGTCTTTGAAAAAAATATTTTTAAAAATCCTCGCTTCTTATAACCCACGCTTCTGTTAGTCTTTGAAAAAAATATTTTTAAAAATCCTCGCTTCTTATAACCCACGCTTCTGTTAGTCTTTGAAAAAAATATTTTTAAAAATCCACGCTTTTGTTAGTCTTTGAGAAAAATATTTTTAAAAATCCACGCTTTTGTTAGTCTTTGAGAAAAATATTTTTAAAAATCCACGCTTTTGTTAGTCTTTGAGAAAAATATTTTTAAAAATCCACGCTTCTGTTAGTCTTTGAAAAAATATTTTTAAAAATCCACGCCTCTGTTAGTCTTTGAGAAAAATATTTTTAAAAATCCACGCTTTTGTTAGTCTTTGAAAAAAATATTTTTAAAAATCCACGCTTCTGTTAGTCTTTGAGAAAAATATTTTTAAAAATCCACGCTTTTGTTAGTCTTTGAAAAAAATATTTTTAAAAATCCACGCTTCTGTTAGTCTTTGAGAAAAATATTTTTAAAAATCCACGCTTTTGTTAGTCTTTGAAAAAAATATGTTTAAAAATCCACGCTTTTGTTAGTCTTTGAAAAAAATATTTTTAAAAACCCACGCTTCTGTTAGTCTTTGAGAAAAATATTTTTAAAAATGCACGCTTTTGTTAGTCTTTGAAAAAAATATGTTTAAAAATCCACGCTTCTTATAGTCTTTGAAAAAAATATTTTTAAAAATCCACGCTTCTGTTAGTCTTTGAAAAAAAATATTTTAAAAATCCACGCTTCTTATAGTCTTTGAAAAAAATATTTTTAAAAATCCACGCTTCTGTTAGTCTTTGAGAAAAATATTTTTAAAAATCCACGCTTTTGTTAGTCTTTGAAAAAAATATGTTTAAAAATCCACGCTTCTTATAGTCTTTGAGAAAAATATTTTTAAAAATCCACGCTTCTGTTAGTCTTTGAAAAAAATATTTTAAAAATCCACGCTTCTTATAGTCTTTGAAAAAAATATTTTTAAAAATCCACGCTTCTGTTAGTCTTTGAAAAAAAATATTTTAAAAATCCATGCTTCTGTTAGTCTTTGAAAAAAATATTTTTAAAAATCCACGCTTCTGTTAGTCTTTGAAAAAAATATTTTTAAAAATCCACGCTTCTGTTAGTCTTTGAAAAAAAAGTATTTTTTAAAATCCACGCTTCTTTGAAAAAAATATTTTTTTAAAATCCACGCTTCTGTTAGTTTTTGAAAAAAATATTTTTTAAAATCCACACTTATGACGACTCTTGATAAAAATATTTTTAAAAATCCACGCTTTTTATAACCCTTGAAAAAATATTTTTTTTAAATCCACACTTCTTAGGGTCTTTGAATTATGTTTTCATAATTTTAATTTTTCACATACAATAACCTCCTTAAACGTTTTTTTTTGGCGAGGGAAAAGTCACGTAGTCTATGATATTCGTCCGAATATTTTAAGACTACATGGGAATCTGACATGGTGTGGGGTGTGGAGGTCATGTCAATTTTCCCCAAACAAATCTCAGTAAATAATACATTTTTATTCTCAAAAAATATATTAGTTTCCCAAAATTTTCCATTTAATTGTGTTTACATCGCTCTGCCATGATTAATGGCACAAACTCAATTCGCATTGTTTTTCCTTCCCTTATAAAAATTAGCATTGACAAGCCCCCTTTGAGAGCAACGTTGGCGGCCACATCAGTTTTTTTGTTTTCTGGCATCATTTTACAAAAAACATTCCTCTGTTTGCTTAGCTGTTGCTGGTTGTTGCTGGTTGTTATTGTTGTGGTGGTTGTCGTGGTCGTGATGTTGGTATTGGGTCCGATATAAATTTTCAAACCAACTGACCCTGATGTAAAAATAGCCAACAATCGAGCGGGACAGGCAGAGGGACGGACTTATTACAACAGTCCGGTCCAAAGTCTATAACAGCTAAGGAAAACAGAAGCAAAAAAAAAAAAGAGTGATATATATACATATATATGTTGATCATTCCATTGTGTGTGTGAGTAATTATTTACACATTTAATCTACATACACTTGCCCAAGCGAAATTATAAAATAAACACATCAATGTGTGTAAACAATGAGCAAAGAAGAGCACCCATGAATTGTAGGCGTCTTTTCTTCTTCTCGGTACAGCTGTGTTGTTATATCGGATTGTTTTTCTTTGTTCAAACGCATAAGTTTGAAATAAATTTTAAATATATATTATTTTAAATATATAATATTTTCTAAAAACCAACGATTTGTGGCTCTAGGGTCCTTCAGGAAATATTCTTAAAAAAGGAAATATATCTTTTGGAAAATATTCCGAAAAAATCCATGATTATTTGTCTAAGGGTCCTTTAAGAGACAAATTTCAGAGACAAAATACAATTCTTTTCAATAATTACAGAGAAAATTCAGTAGATTATGGAAGTAGAGCAAAACCGACTTTATGATACCCTACACCACTTTGCTAATTTAGTAGAGCTCCACATTATGGGAGAATACAATCATACACGCTATGATTAAAATTATAACTTAAATTTCAAAGAACTAAATATGCCGAAGCATTTGTATCTTTTAAATTCGGACTTGTATTGCCCATTTGGTGTCCAGTTAATTTGAAATCGGATAAAGATATATATGGGAGCTATATCCAAATCGGAACCGATCTCGATAAAATTTGGCAAATATATTTCTGAGCTGTATTAGATGTATTTCCCTGAATATCGTTGTTCCGGTGTGCATATTACGGCTGTGGGTAATAAATATATATATATATATATATATAAAATTTGACATACTAGCTTCTAGACTCAATTCGGTCGTAAGTGCCAAATTCCATCCCATTTGGGCAAATATTAGATGTTTGGTGCACAATAAAAGGTAAATCGGACGAAGTTATATGTGGGAGCTATATCCAAATCTGAACCGATCTCGATAAAATTTAGCAAATGTATTTCTGACCTGTATTTGATATATTTCCCCAAATATTGTTGTTACAGAGTGCATATAACGGCTGCGGAGGACAAAAATAACAAATCGTATGAACAATATATATGGGAGCTATAGCTATATCTGAACCGATTTCGATCAAATTTGGCATACTTATTTTGGCATATTTATTTCCTAATTTGGTTGTATGTGCAAAATTCCATACTATTCGGGCTGACATTACACGCTTGGTGCAAAATAAAAGTCAAATCGGACGAAGATATATATGGGAGCTGTATCTAAATTTTTACCGATCATCTCAGATTTCAATAGGGTCTGTCCTTGGGCCAAACAAATTATTTGGACAAAATTTCATCTGGATCGGGCAATAAATGCGAACTGTTTTTTTGTTCACAAAAATACATAGACAGACGGACGGACGGACAGACGGACGGAAATGCATAAATCGACTCAGAATGTGATGCAGATCATCAAAAGGAACTATGGGTCTATCTCGTTTCCTTTTGCTTGTTACAAACAAATACACAAAGACATAATACCCTGACCACCTTGTGGTGTAGGGTATAACTAGCAGACATGTGTTTCGGCGATTTTATCGTTTACATTTAAAAGTAACCAAAATAGAGAGGAAAGTACCCCCTCTTCAACACTTTTTTTGACGTTTTTGGATTAAGGTTCATTAGAATCCGCTCATTTTATGTATACAGTGTATTTGGCAATACTCCAGATAAAAATACGAGGAAAATTTAACCCTTAAGCAAGGGGTCTTTTTCACAATTTTTTTAATATTTCTAAACACTCCCTTTAAACGATATTGTAGCAAAGCAAGAAATTCATATGCAGGGTAAGAAGAAAAAACTGCAACAAAGTCAAACGACATAATTTTTACATTTTTTTATTTTTATTGAATGAAAGCAAAAAATGTCGGAAATAGCATTAAATTTTAGAATAAGTTTAGATTTGTTCGAATTGGTCACCTATGGCCCGAATTATGGCCTCCAAACGGATAATGAAACCGTCATACGCTGACCGAACGTTGCTCTGCGGTATTTTGGCCCATTCCCGGTGATCGACACTTTGGTATTTTTTAGTGCATACCTTACTTTCCAAAATACTCCAGACACAATAGTCCAATGGATTAGTATCCGTAGATATTGGTAGCCATTGTGCGCTGGAAATGAAGCGAGGAACTTCATTTTGTAACAATTCTTGGTTGGCGCATGCTGAGTGCGACGGTTCTGAGTCCTGTTGGAATGTCCAAGGTCTACGTCCAAAATGTTTGCGTGCCCAAAGCTTTAATAAATCCTCCAGAATATTTTCGCGATAATATTCGTCATTTATTCTAATGCCACGGTCGATAATTACGAGCGGAGAGCGACTATCGGCTGTTATGGCGGCCCACATCATCACCATGGCCGGCGTTTGAGTTCTGGTGGCCAATCGAAGGTACACATTTTCAGCTGACCTCTTTGGCAGGTAAACACGATCATTTCGTCACGTTTACAAACTGCTGGGCAACGAATGTTTTCTCATCGGAGAAAATCAAAGTCGGCAGTTCACCACTTTCGGCGAAGCAACTCTTTAGCTAGTTTGAATCTATTTTCTTTCGGTTTCAATGGCTTTACCTCGAGCTCATTTTTCAGTATTTGCCGAGCTCACGAGTCATTTTTCGCCCACTGCGCCGCGCGGTTCGATCAAGAGATTTTTCTGGAAAATTCTCACCAAAATGCTTTTGTGCCCTTGTAAACAATATAATGAGCTGTTACTGGAATAATTTTTACAGCTGTCGGACGAGTGGCTTATAAATGACAGCAGTCGAAAGTTTTTTCATCCTACCCTGTATATTAAAAATATTTTAGGGTTAAAACCGCACTTTATGTAAGTTTGTGCAAAAATCTCCTACAAATTATCACCTCAGGAGAATGAAGTCAAATACAAAAATATTCTCCATTACATTTTCACAATGAGATACCAAAAAAAATAAATCTTTATTTCCATGGTATATCAAAAAAAAAAAAAAAAAAAAAAAAAAAATATTTGCAATTTTTCTCGTCCTTTTTCTGAAGGTCCTGTAGGTTCAAAGGTCCTTCAGAATATACTCTTTAAATATCCGCGAGTGTTAGTCTCATTTGTCTCAGAAAATATTCTTAAAAAATCCACGATTATCTTTAAGAAAATATTCTTAAACAGTTCACGATTATTCAGTGGAAGGTCCTTAAGAAAAGATTCTTAAAAAATCCACGATTTTTCACTGGAAGGTCCTTAAGAGAATTTTCTTAAAAAATCTACGATTATTCAATGGAAGGTCCTTAAGAAAATATTCTTAAAAAATCTACAACTATTCACTGGAATGTCCTTAAGAAAATATTTTTAAAAAAATCCAGGATTATTAATATTGTGCTCCTCCAGAAAATGTTCTTAAAAATCCAAGATTGTTGACCTTAGGATCCTTTAAAAAATATTATTAGAAATTTTCCTTTAGAAAATATTCTTAAAAATTCACGTTAGGTTCTGCAAAATATATCAAAATATCCTTAAAAATCCACGATTGTTGGCCTTAAAGTCCCCTTGAAAATATTGTAAAAGAAATCCACGATTATGGCGGAAAGGTCTATGATTATTCCCTGGAAGGTCCTTTAGAATATATTCTTAGAAAATCCACGACTATTGGGCCAAAGGTCCTTTTGAAAACACTCTTTAAATGTCCGCGAGTATTAGCCTAATTTGTCTCTGGAAATATTCTTAAAAATTCCACCATTATTTATATTGTGCTTCTACAGAAAATATTTTTAAAAATCCAAGATTATTGACCTTTGGGTCCTATAGAAAATATTATTAGAAATATACGCGATTAATGACCTAATAAACCGTTCTGAAGATATTCTATTAAAAATTTACGATTATTGGTCTAGTGGGCCTTCAAAAAAAAAAAAAAAAAAAACATCATTATTGTATTAGTAATCTTTCAGAAATATTGCTAAAAAATCCACAATAATTCGACTAATGGTCCTGCAGAAAATATTCTAGGGAAATCAACGATTACTGGCTTAAAGATCCTTTTACTAATATTCTTTAAAAATCCTCGACGATTCAGAAATATTCCTAAATAATTCACCATAATTCGACAAGTGGTCCTGCAGAAAATATTCTAAGGAAATCAACGGCTTAAAGATCCTTTAACTAATATTCTTTAAAAATCCTCGAAAATATTCTCCTTTAGAAAATATTCTTAAAAATTCACGTTAGGTTCTTCAGAATATATCCTTAAAATCCCACAATAAGTCCTTCAGAAAATGTTCTTTAAAGTCCCACTTAAAATATTCTAAAATACCCCACGATTATGGCGGAAAGGCCCTTCAGAAAATATTCATAAAAACCACCATTATTGGCCCGTAGGTCCTTCACGAAATATTCTTGAAAAAACTACGATTTTTGGCCTGAAAGCCCCTCAGAAAATATTTTTAAAGAAGCTACGATTATTGACTAAAAGATCCTTTACAAAATATTCTAGAAATAACTTCGATTGTTGTTATAATGGGTTTTCAGAAAATATTCATAGAAAGTTTCCGACTACTGGCTTACAGGTGCTTCAGAAAATTTCTTAAAAATCCAAGATTTATGGCCCAAGGGTCCTTCAGAAAATATGCTTAAAAATCCACAATTAGTCCTTTAGAAAAGGTTCTTTAAAATCCACGATTGTTGGTCTAAAAGTCCCTCTGAAATTATTCTTAAAAGAATACACGATTATGGCAGAAAGGTCCTTCAGAAAATATTCTTTAAAAATCCAAGATTATTGACCCAAAGGTCCTTTACGAAATATTCTTCAAAAATCCACGCTTATTGGCCCAAAGGTCTCTCGGGAAATATTCCTAAAAAATCCAAGGTCATAAGCTTAAGGGCCCTTAAGAAATTATTAATAAAAAATAAGGGTCCTTAAGAAAATATTCTCGAAAAAATTCGATCATTGGAGCAGTGGACCTTCGGAAAATATTAAAAAAAAATCACAGAATATTAATAATGGTTATTTTTTTTTTGTTTAATAAAAAATAATAATTTATTTTTTATTGTTTAGAAAATACCTGCCAAACGATCATTTACCGCTTAAATAACATTTCAGCTGGGGTTTTTTTGTTGTTTTGGAAATTGAATTTTCAACGCTTGCCGTAAAAATGTTAATTACGTTTGCGCGTGTTGTTTTAAACTATTTTAATTTTTTTTTCGTTCACCCAAAGTGGCCGTTGGAAGAGGAAGCAAGGGTTTGATGGGTGTCTGTGTTTTGTTTTTGGTGTTAATTTTAAGTGGCTTTTTGGGGGCTCGGGTTACCAGCAACAACAAAAAAAATTCCATACTTTGTGCATTTATTTGAAATGTTGTTGTTGATGTTGCTGTTGTTATTTTTCGCCAGCTTGTTTTCAATTTCATTTTTGCTGTTTGTTTGCAAAGTTCATTGCTTGGGGTTTTTGTTTTGTGTTATTGTTGTTTATTTCACGGTCATTATTTTTTGCGGGTGTCACCGTCGACGTCGCCTCCGTTGTTTGTCAATTGTTGTCATGTCGTCGTTAGGTAGGTAGCCACGGCACTTTGAGTTTCACTTCCAATATTTTATTTCCTCAAAGAATTTTTTCGAATTCCTCGAATTCTCTACTCGGTTTCGGGGCACTTTTAAATATTCATAACTAGTAATTGTAGTTTTTTTTCATTCATAATGGATTCGAGGCGATCTCACATGACCGGCCGACCGACTGCTGGCTGACCGTCTGACCACCACCAGCTCTGTTGTAATAAGAGTTGTGGCGATCAATGTTCAAATCGTTATAATTACATGGAATAGTTTTCTGTTTTTCATTTGTTTTCAGTTGTTGGGTACAAAGGGCAGTTTTGAACTATGGGGTTTGTTTTGTAAAGTTTTGGATTACAAATGGAGAAATTCAATTAACATTTGATCTCGGGCAATGTTCTAAGATAAAATATATTACAAATATTTTTTTGAATTTTTATAAATATTTTCTAAAGGAGGCAAATATTCGTGAATTTTTTATAAATATTTTCTGAAGGACCTCCAGGGACAATTATCGTGGATTTTTAAAAATATTCTTTGAAGCTCCAATAGGCCTATAAACGCGATTTTTATAAGAATATCTTTTGAAGGACCTTTAAGCTAATAATTATTAATATTTTAGAAATATATTTTTAAGAAGATTTTTAGTAGGTCAATAATAGTAAATTTTCGTAAATTACCACTTGGCCAATAATAGTGAAGAATATTTAGGTGAAGAGTCGTTGATTTTTAAAAATATTTCCTGAAGGACCCTTCGGCCATTAGTCGTGGATCTTTTGGGAATATTTTCTAACAGACCTTTATTTTTTAAGAATATTTTCGGAAGGAGCACTAGGCCAATAGTGGTGGATTTAAAAATATTTTCGAAAGAATAATTTGAAAAATAATCATCGATTTCTAAGATTGTTTTGTGATGAACCCTGGCGTCAATAGTTAGGGATTGTTTAGAAAAATTGGGCCAATTTTCGTTGATTTTTTAAAACTAATTTCTGCTAGACCTTTAAGTCAATAATCCTGTGGCTTAGAGAATATTTTCTCTCTCTTCGGCCAATATTCGTATATATTTGAAGACCACAAGGTCAATAATCGTGGTTTTTTTTTTAAATATTTTTAGTGCGTTTTTTAAGAATAATTTCTTAAGGGTCCTTAGGCCAATACTCGTTTTTTTAATATTTTCTGAGGGACCTCCAGGCAAATATTTGTTAATTTTTTAATAAATATTCTCTGAATGACCCCTGGACAATCGTGGATTTTTAAAAATATTTTTTGAAGGACCTCCAGGCAAAAAATCGTGGATTTTTTATTATCCCTGAAGGACTCTCTAGGACAATAATCGTGGATTTTTTAAGAATAATTTCTGAAGGACCTCCAGAAAATAATCGTGGATTTTTAAAAGTATTTTCTGAAGGACCTCCTGAAAATAATCGTGGATTTTTAAAAATATTTTCTAAAGGACCTCCACGCCAACATTCGTGAGTTTTTTACAAATGTTCTCTGAAGAACCCCTAGGGCAATCGCGGATTTTTAAAAATATTTTCTAAAGGACATCCAACAAATAATCGTGGATTATTAAAAATATTTTCTGAAGAACATCCACCAAAAAATCGTGGATTTTTAAAAATATTTTCTGAAGGACATCCACCAAATAATTGTGGATTTTTAAAAATATTTTCTGAAGGGCTTTTAGTTCAATAATCGTGGATTTTCTTCAATATTTTCAGAAGGACATCCAGGCCAATTTTTTTTAATTTTTTATAAATATTCTTTGAAGGACCCTAACGGCCAATTTTTGTTAATTTTTTATAAATATTCTTTGAAGGACCCCCACGGCCAATTTTCGTTAATTTTTTTAATATTCTTTAAAGAACCCCCAAGGACATTTATTGTGGATTTCTTGAGAATATTTTCTGAAGCATCATTTTGTCAATAGTAGTGGATTTTTAAGAATATTTCAGACGGACCACTAGGTCAATAATCGTGGGCTTTTTAGGAATATTTTTGAAACACCTTTAGACCAATAATTGTGAATATTTTACAAATATTCTCTTAAGGACCCTTAGAACAAAAATCGTGGATATCTTAAAAATATTTTCAGAGCCAACATTGGGCCAATAGTCGTTGATCTTTTAAGACTATTTTCTGAAGGACCTATAACTCCAATATCGTTGACTTTTAGGCTAATAATTGTGAATTGTTTAAAAATATTTCCTGAAGGACCCTTAAGTCAATAGTCTTGGATTTTTTAAGATTATTTCTTGAAGGAACCTTACACTAATAATCGTGGATTTTTAAAAATATTTTCTGAAGGACCTCTAGGCAAATATTCATGATTTTTTAATAAATATTTTCTGCAGGACCCCCAGGGACAATAATAGTGGATTTTATAAGAATATTATATGAAGGACCTCAGTTACAATAATTGTGGATTTCTTAAGAATATTCTATGAAGGACTCCAAGGGACAATAATCGTGGATTTTCATTTGGTCAATAATCATTGATTTTTTAAGAATATTTGCAGAGGGACCACTAAGTGGGCATTTTATGAATATTTTCTAAAGGACCTTTAGACCAATAATTTTGATTTTTTTACAAATGTTCTCTGCATGACCCTTTGAAAAAAAAAACGAAGATTTCTTGAGAATTTATTCTAGGGCATCACTAGGCCAATAGACGTGGGTTTTTTTAAGAACATTTTCTGAAGAATCATTAGGCCGAAAATCGTTGATTTTTAACAACATTTTCTAAAGGTCCTACAAGCAAAAAATCGTCTAGTTTTAATGAATATTTTCTAAGGCAACATTAGGCCAATAATCGAGGATTTCTAATTTCTAAAGAACCATCGGGCGAATAATAGTAGCTTTTTATACCCTCAGCCATATGGATAGGTCAAAAAGTGATTCGGTCAAAACGTGCCTGGTCGAAAAAACGGTTTTAGACCCTAGGTCTCTTTGGACCAAATCCGTTTCAGGACATTTGGAGTCGATTTATCGATGTCCGTCCGTCTGGTGCGCCCGTAACTCTCGAAGGGAGTATCCGATTAGATCCACACATCATCGTAATGTCAAATTCCTAAGGTCCTTTTAAATACCGGGTTTAAAATTTCACAATGGACTCTTATAAGACCTTCCTAAAAAAATAGAAATTATTAGACTAAAAGTATTTTAAAAAAATTATCAAAAAGTCCAGGTAATTATTCGTCTTTTTAAAATTCTAAAAAATAACACCCTTAAAAAATCTAAACAAATTCCACGACTATGGGTTTAAAGCCCCTCTAAAATATTCTTAACAAAGAAACACAATAATGGCATTATTAGTTAATTTCTAAAACATATATCTACACCTTCCAGCCATAAAAGAGATCTGCCTAAGACATATTTAACATTTCCTAAATTTGTAGTCTTTGCAACGGCAACGCATGATCAGCTCGTGCCAACCGTCAATTGTTTACCAATTTGTTTATTTATTTTTTGGCAAGTTGTTTTCATCTCTTAAAAATAACAAAAAATCACAAACGTCATCGGTCCCCCTCCGTTTCTGGGCCTTGATAAGGAAATGCAATAATTTTCGGTTTAAACCTGTTTTAGCCGATAAAAACCTCCCAAATGCTGGCAGTTCAGATCAATAGTAAACAAATAAACAAAGAGTGACACTATACTGTACTGTCGTCCCACTGTGCTTGTTTTTATTATTATCAGATTTGTTTTGTTATCTTGATTTTGGTCAAAAAGGCTGTGATCAAAAAAAAAAAAAAAAAAAAAAAAAACAATTTATGTTAAAAAAAAATTTTTTTCAATGACTTAACCCATAAAACGCTGAAAAGTAATGATAAAACCAGTAAAGAAAGTCTTAAAGTCGGCCGGGGCCGACTTTATGATACCCTACACCACTTTGCTAATTTAGTAGAGCTCCTTAAAACTTAAAAGTTTTTACGGAAGAATTCAATCATACACGCTATGATTATGATTATAATTTAAAGTTCAAAGGACTAAATATGCCGAAGTATTTGTATCTTTTAAATTCGGACTTGTCCATTTGATATATATATGGGAGCTATATCCAAATCTGAACCGATCTTGATAAAATTTGGCCAAGATATTTCTGAGTTGTACTTCATTTATTTCCCTAAATATCGTTGTTACGGAATTGCATATTACGGCTGTGGGTAACAAATATAACAAATCGGATGAACAATATATATGAGAGCTATAGCTATATCTGAACCGATCTTCACCAAATTTAACATATTAGCTTCTAGACTCAATTCGGTCGTAAGTGCCAAATTTCATCTCATTTGGGCAAATATGAGACGTTTGGTGCACAATAAAAGTTAAATCGGACGAAGTTATATATGGGAGCTATATCCAAATCTGAACCGATCTCAATAGAATTTAGCAAAGGTGTTTCTGAGCTGTATATAATATATTTTCCCAAATATTGTTGTTACCGAGTACATATTAAGGCTGCGGAGGACTAAAATAACAGATCGGATGAACAATATATATGGGAGCTATAGCTATATCTGAACCGATTTCGATCAAATTTGGCATAATTATTTTCAGGTCTAATTTGGTTGTATGTGCAAAATTTCATACTATTCGGGCTTATATTACACGTTTGGTGGACAATAGAAGGCAAATCGGACGAAGATATATATGGGAACTATATCTAAATTTTTACCGATTATCTCCAATTTCAATAGGGTTCGTCCTTGGGCCAAACAAATGATTTGTGCAAAATTTCATCTGGATCGGGTAATAAATGCGTAATGTACTTTGTTCACAAAAATACATGGAAAGACGGACGGGCGGGCGGATGGACAGACGGACGGTCATGCATAAAACGACTCAGAATGTGATTCTATGCAGATCATCAAAAGCAACTATGGGTCTATGCACAAACAAATGCACAAATACAAATTCAATGTCATCCTTCAAAGTATGGAAATATTTTTTTTTAAAAAAGATGTGTTACCAATCTATGATCCCCCCAATTGGTAATGCATCATGAGTAAAAATTATTTTTTTTAGAAAATATTTCCGGAGTCTGAAGATTGACATTGAATTTTTTATCCTTACTTCCATGAGGCGGAATGAGGGTTAATTTTTTTTTTTTGCGTAAAAAATTTGTTTTTACCCACAAAATATTATCTAGAGATCTTCCTTGAAGATTTTTCCATAAAAGTTGGCAGCTATTTGGAATCTTTATTCATTTGTATAATTTCTTGCTGATGATTGTAGGAGGAAGTCAGACTGTCTGTCATTCAACCAGCCAACCATTTGTCAAAATTACCCAGACTCTTGTTTTTGTTAAATATTTGGGTGTGATTGTGCAAATTAATTGTTTTGCAATTTGGTTGGCCAAATTTAGTAGGTAAAGGTTAGATCCTCTTATCTTTTGTTTGTTATTTTCGTTTTCTTGTCCAAAGATAAATTGAAGTGTGTAGTGCAGATTGTTTTGGACGTCATTTGTTGTGTGAGATTTTATTTTTTTGTGGTTGTTATTCCAGGTGCCTGACTAATAACTGTTATAGTCATTCATTTTTTATTAATTTGTTAGGCTTATAAATATTTGTTTTTGATATGAAGTGATAGTGGCTATAAAATGTTTTTAAAAATTCCATGATTTTTTAGACACGTTTTCCATAATTATTGACCTCTACAGTCTCATAGTCACTCTAAAAATATTCTGAAAAATCCACGATTGTTGGATCGGAAATATTCCTTAAAAATCGATCATTAACTTAAAGGTTATTTAGAAAATTTTTCCAAAAAAATAAATATTGGCTCAATATTGCGTCTAAAAATTGTTTCAATAATGATTATAAATTCAAGTGACCTTCAGAAAATATTCTTGACTAAAGCAGGATTATTGACTCAAGAGACCTTGTAAAAATCCAGGATTACAAGCTTAACGGAGCTTTAGAAAATATTCCTAAAAAATCCACAATTATTGAACACGATATCATTTGATACGGCCAAAACGTGCCTCATCGAAATAATGATTTTAGACCCTAGGTCTCTTTGGACAAAATCCGTTTCAGGACATTTGGAATCGGTCTAGCGATGACCGTCCGTTCGTCTGTGTGGCTGGTGCGCACAATAACTCTCAAAGGGAGTATCCGATTTGATCCAAACTTAGTACATCGTAATATTATTGTCAAACTTAGATCGAGTTCGGAGATGGGCAATATCGGTCAAACCCTTCTGGTACCTCCTCAAAGAAAATAATTTACTGCACAGAAAGAAAAAGTATAATCCTATTTTGCTCCAACTTTGCATATCCTAATATTTGCAACAGTGCTAGGCCAGGTGCGAAAATGGACAATATCGGTCCATTCCCTCAAGTATCTCCCTCACAAAAATTGGAATAATTATAAATTTGGAATAATTATAACTCATATAAAATCCGAAATAAGCACCAAGTTCTCTTCAAATTTCACACATCCCAATAACTTTATTTACCCAAGGTCTGGTGTTAAGATGGAATATATCAGCCAACTCCTTCTGGTACCTCCCCCACAAAGGGTCAAAATTTTGAATAATCGTGAAACTCATAAAACGCGAAATTAACATCCGATTCCATTCAGACATTGCACATCTCAAAATTTTGATTACCCAAAACGATCATCCAAATCCAAAATAAACATCCGGATTTACTAAAATTACACACATCGCAATATTTTTATTATTCCAACATCTGGTGTTAAGATGGAATATATCGGTCCACTCCTTCTGGTACCTCCCTCACAAAGAGTCATTATTTTGAACATTCATGAAGCTTATAAATCACGAAATTAACACCCGATTCAATTCAGGCATGGAACATCTCAATATTTTCATCAACGCAAGATCTGTTATAAAGATAGTAGAGATCGGGCCAATTCTTCTGGTACTTCCCCACAAAGGGTCAAAATTTTGAATAACCAAAACGACCATAAAATCCAAAATAAGCATCCGGATCTATTCAAATTACATACATCGCAATATTTATATTAACCCAAGGTCAGGTGTGAAGATGGAATATATCGGTCCACTGCTTCTGGTACCTTTCCCACAAAAGGTTCAATATCCATGAAGCTCATAAAACGCGAAATTAACATCCGATTCCATTCAGACATTGCACATCTCAAATTTTTGAATAATCATCCAAATCCAAATCGTTTTGGTTATTTAAAATCCAAAAAAAGCATCCGGATCTCTTGAAATTACACACATCGCAATATTTTTATTACCCCAGGGTCAGGTGTTAAGATGGAATATATCGGGCTACTCCTTTTGGTACCTTTCCCACAAAAGGGTCAAAATTTTCAATATTCATGAAACTCATAAAACGCGAAATTAACATCCGCTTCAATTCAGACTTATTACAACTCAATATTTCCATCAAAACAAGATCTGTTATAAAAACGGTAGATATCGGACCCTTCCTTCTGGTACCTCCCCCACAAAGGGTCAAAACTTTGAATATCCATGAAGCGAAATAAGCATCACGTTCTATTTATATTTATCACATCTCATTATTTCTACTAACACAAGATCTATCGTGGTCCACTCCTCCTGATAACTCCCCCACAAAGGAGGGAACCGATATTGTCCATCTTCAAACTCGGTCTAAAATTGATAATAATATAACGATGTACCAAGTTTGGATCAAATCGAATAAACCTTTCCAGAATTATCGTGCGCACCAACCAGCCAGGCAGATGGACGGACATCGTAAATCGACTCCAAATGTCCTGAAACGGATTTGGTCCAAAGAGACCTAGGGTCTAAAACCGTTATTTCGATGAGGCACGTTTTGGCCGTACCAAATGAAGTATAACACCCTCTGTAGTCATATGACTGAGGGTATAAAAATATTTAAGAGGAAAAATTAGAACATTAAAGGGAGTCCCTTTCTGAGGGACTATTATTGGCTACTCATTGGGATAATTTTAATTCAGAAAAAGGGGTCTGTGACAGGTTATCTACCGATAGCAGACCTTGGATAGGTCTTCTGGAGATAAACTTAAAATGATGGCTGAATCAAGAGGTCAATTTAGAAGTTTGATAGAATTTTCAGAAATAATTAAATAATTAATTAATATTAAATTAAATAATTTAACATTTCTGGAACTATTTTTCAAAACCTAGAAATCTAGAAAACTTTTAAAAATTCCAACATTTCTTATTTATTTATTTTATTTTATTTTATTTTATTTTATTTTATTTATTTTTTTAATTATTTAATTTTTTTGATAATTAAAATTACTCAATTTCCAAGAAATGTATTATTTTTGGATACGATTCTTTATTTATATTTCTCAACCCATTGAACTGATATCGCCCTATTAATTGGGTTTCGAGTTCAATATACCACAAAAATAATAAAAAGGTTTCATTCATCTATGACCAGCCTTTATTATCGCTCAGCCTGTTACAGCCTGACTGATAATAACGTTTTTTTTTTTAATTTACAGCTAAGGTTTGACTCACATTCGGTGAGAAATGCAATAACAACAAAATTGTTGATTTCGCCAAAAAAAAAATTAATAAAAAAATAATAATAATAAATAAATATTAGGATCAGTGGAATTTGAAAATGAAGTCGTAATTTTGAGTAGGAACACCCACGTAGCGTTCAGATAAGGGAAATAAATATTGCAAAATCCAGATTGCAAAAGTGGTAGATATTTCGAATCGGTTTCAAGGTCAATGTATGACAGACATGTTGGATAAAAAATATGAGTCAGGTGTTCGGGTTGGGTGGTACACCTGATTGTAACTCAAAATCAATTTTAGGTCTAGAGAGGTCCTTTATAAGATTTCGGTTTCGGTTAAATTGAGGTATTCGAATGTTTTTGTGGGGATTCCCAAAACTCTGAATTTCAAAAAAAAAAAAAATTCTTGATAAAGTCGCTATTCTTTCCATATCCATGAGAGTCTCATCTCCGTAAGATTTAGGTCTCTATATCAAGCCCCGACTAAAGTACATATATTTCCAGCCTTTTCTCTCTCTTTCCATAACCCCATAAAAACAAAGTTGATCACCCTGACCTTGGTATGGGATTTATACGTTCATATCGCTGCTGCTGTGATATCTGTATTTTAACTGGGATGCCCGACGATGCTGCTGTTGTTACAGTCGATGCAATGAAATGAAATGAATTTATTTGGTTAGTCGGCGTGTTTTTTGAACACCCACCACCACAACCCCTGCTGCCCATCTCCAACAAAATAATCTAAAATTTTTGATCGCGACTTATTTTTGTTTTTGTTGTGGTTACTATTTTGTGATGCTGCTGCAGCACTTGGTCTGGTAAACTCCTCAAGCCAAAAGCCGAGACACGAAATTCAATGTTGGACAATGCACTTAGTCGCTGATGCCTACTTGAGGAGGCAGGCAATGGCAACATATTTTCAAAATATAGAAAACAAATGTAAATTTAAGATCCCACACCATGTTGTTGTAATTGTTATAATAGAATGGGCCTGGATTTTTTAAAGCATATTTTTCAAGGACAGAAGGCGTGGATTTTTTAAAGAATATTTTTTTCAAGGACCAACAGAAGGCTTGGATTTATTTAATAATATTCTTCAAGGATCAAAAGTAGGCGTGGATTTTTTAAAGATTATTTTTTCAAGGACCAACAGAAGGCGTGGATTTTTTAAAGATTATTTTTTCAAGGACCAACAAGGCGTGGAGTTTTTAAAGATTATTTTTTCAAGGACCAACAAGGCGTGGATTTTTCAAAGATTATTTTTTCAAGGACCAACAAGGCGTGGATTTTTTAGAGAATATTTTTTATCAAGGACCAATCAAGGCGTGGATTTTTAAAGAATTTTTTTTCGAGGATCAACCAAGGCGTGGATTTTTTAAAGAATAATTTTTCAAGGACCAACCAAGGCGTAGATTTTTTAAAAAATATTTTTTTTTTCGAGGACCAACCAAGGCGTGGATTTTTTAAAGAATATTTTTTTTCGGGGATCAATCAAGGCGTGGATTTTTTAAAGAATAATTTTTCAAGGACCAACCAAGGCGTGGATTTTTTAAAGAATAATTTTTCAAGGACCAACCAAGGCGTGGATTTTTTAAAGAATAATTTTTCAAGGACCAACCAAGGCGTGGATTTTTTAAAGAATAATTTTTCAAGGACCAACCAAGGCGTGGATTTTTTAAAGAATAATTTTTCAAGGACCAACCAAGGCGTGGATTTTTTAAAGAATAATTTTTCAAGGACCAACCAAAGCGTGGATTTTTTAAATAATAATTTTTCAAGGACCAACCAAGGCGTAGATTTTTAAAGAATATTATTTTTTCAAGGACCAACCAAGGCGTAGATTTTTTAAAGAATATTATTTTTTCAAGGACCAACCAAGGCGTGGATTTTTTAAAGAATAATTTTTCAAGGACCAACCAAGGCGTGGATTTTTTAGAGAATAATTTTTCAAGGACCAACCAAAGCGTGGATTTTTTAAATAATAATTTTTCAAGGACCAACCAAGGCGTAGATTTTTTAAAGAATATTATTTTTTCAAGGACCAACCAAGGAGTGGATTATTTAAAAAATGTATTTTTTTCGAGGACCAATCAGGGCGTGGGTTTTTTAAAGAATATTTTTTTCGAGGACCAACCAAGGCGTGGATTTTTTAAAAATGTTTTTTTTTTTTCGAGGACCAATCAGGGCGTGGGTTTTTTAAAGAATATTTTTTTCGAGGACCAATCAAGGCGTGGATTTTTTAAAGAATATTTTTTTCGAGGACCAATCAGGGCGTGGGTTTTTTAAAGAATATTTTTTTCGAGGACCAATCAAGGCGTGGATTTTTTAAAGAATATTTTTTTCGAGGACCAACCAAGGCGTGGATTTTTTAAAAAATGTATTTTTTCCGAGGACCAACCAATGCGTGGATTTTTTAAAAAATGTATTTTTTTCAAGGACCAACAGAAGGCGTGGATTTTTTAAAGAATATTTTTTTTCAAGGACCAACAGAAGGCGTGGATTTTTTAAAGAATATTTTTTTCAAGGACCAACAGAAGGCGTGGATTTTTTAAAGAATATTTTTTTCAAGGACCAACAGAAGGCGTGGATTTTTTAAAGAATATTTTTTTCAAGGACCAACAGAAGGCGTGGTTTTTTAAAGAATATTTTTTTCAAGGACCAACAGAAGGCGTGGATTTTTTAAAGAATATTTTTTTCAAGGACCAACAGAAGGCGTGTATTTTTTAAAGAATATTTTTTTCAAGGACCAACAGAAGGCGTGGGTTTTTTAAAGAATATTTTTTTCAAGGACCAACAGAAGGCGTGGATTTTTTAAAGAATATTTTTTTCAAAGACCAACAGAAGGCGTGGATTTTTTAAAGAATATTTTTTTCAAGGACCAACAGAAGGCGTGGATTTTTTAAAGAATATTTTTTTCAAGGACCAACAGAAGGCGTGGATTTTTAAAGAATATTTTTTTAAGGACCAACAGAAGGCGTGGATTTTTTAAAGAATATTTTTTTCAAGGACCAACAGAAGGCGTGGATTTTTTAAAGAATATTTTTTTCAAGGACCAACAGAAGGCGTGGATTTTTTAAAGAATATTTTTTTCAAGGACCAACAGAAGGCGTGGATTTTTTAAAGAATATTTTTTTCAAGGACCAACAGAAGGCGTGTATTTTTTAAAGAATATTTTTTTCAAGGACCAACAGAAGGCGTGGATTTTTTAAAGAATATTTTTTTCAAGGACCAACAGAAGGCGTGGATTTTTTAAAGAATATTTTTTTCAAGGTCCAACAGAAGGCGTGGATTTTTTAAAGAATATTTTTTTTAAGGACCAACAGAAGGCGTGGATTTTTTAAAGAATATTTTTTTCAAGGACCAACAGAAGGCGTGGATTTTTTAAAGAATATTTTTTTCAAGGTCCAATCAAGGCGTGGATTTTTGAAAGTATATTTTTTTCGAGGACCAATCAAGGCGTGGATTTTTTAAAGAACATTTTTTTCAAGGTCCAATCAAGGCGTGGATTTTTGAAAGAATATTTTTTTTTCGAGGACCAATCAAGTCGTGGATTTTTTAAAGAACATTTTTTTCAAGGTCCAATCAAGGCGTGGATCTTTGAAAGAATATTTTTTTTTCGAGGACCAATCAAGTCGTGGATTTTTTAAAGAATATGTTTTTCAAGGTCCAATCAAGGCGTGGATCTTTGAAAGAATATTTTTTTTTCGAGGACCAATCAAGTCGTGGATTTTTTAAAGAATATTTTTTTCAAGGTCCAATCAAGGCGTGGATTTTTGAAAGTATATTTTTTTCGAGGACCAATCAAGGCGTGGATTTTTTAAAGAATAATTTTTCAAGGACCAACCAAAGCGTGGATTTTTTAAATAATAATTTTTCAAGGACCAACCAAGGCGTAGATTTTTTAAAGAATATTATTTTTTCAAGGACCAACCAAGGCGTGGATTTTTTAAAGAATAATTTTTCAAGGACCAACCAAGGCGTGGATTTTTTAAAGAATAATTTTTCAAGGACCAACCAAGGCGTGGATTTTTTAAAGAATAATTTTTCAAGGACCAACCAAAGCGTGGATTTTTTAAATAATAATTTTTCAAGGACCAACCAAGGCGTAGATTTTTTAAAGAATATTATTTTTTCAAGGACCAACCAAGGCGTGGATTTTTTAAAGAATAATTTTTCAAGGACCAACCAAGGCGTGGATTTTTAAAGAATAATTTTTCAAGGACCAACCAAGGCGTGGATTTTTTAAAGAATAATTTTTCAAGGACCAACCAAGGCGTGGATTTTTTAAAGAATAATTTTTCAAGGACCAACCAAGGCGTGGATTTTTTAAAGAATAATTTTTCAAGGACCAACCAAGGCGTGGATTTTTTAAAGAATAATTTTTCAAGGACCAACCAAAGCGTGGATTTTTTAAATAATAATTTTTCAAGGACCAACCAAGGCGTAGATTTTTAAAGAATATTATTTTTTCAAGGACCAACCAAGGCGTGGATTTTTTAAAGAATAATTTTTCAAGGACCAACCAAGGCGTGGATTTTTTAAAGAATAATTTTTCAAGGACCAACCAAGGCGTGGATTTTTTAAAGAATAATTTTCAAGGACCAACCAAAGCGTGGATTTTTTAAATAATAATTTTTCAAGGACCAACCAAGGCGTAGATTTTTTAAAGAATATTATTTTTTCAAGGACCAACCAAGGAGTGGATTATTTAAAAAATGTATTTTTTTTCGAGGACCAATCAGGGCGTGGGTTTTTTAAAGAATATTTTTTTCGAGGACCAACCAAGGCGTGGATTTTTTAAAATGTTTTTTTTTTCGAGGACCAATCAGGGCGTGGGTTTTTTAAAGAATATTTTTTTCGAGGACCAATCAAGGCGTGGATTTTTTAAAGAATATTTTTTTCGAGGACCAATCAGGGCGTGGATTTTTTAAAGAATATTTTTTTCGAGGACCAATCAAGGCGTGGATTTTTTAAAGAATATTTTTTTCGAGGACCAATCAAGGCGTGGATTTTTTAAAAAATGTATTTTTTCCGAGGACCAACCAATGCGTGGATTTTTTAAAAAATGTATTTTTTTCAAGGACCAACAGAAGGCGTGGATTTTTTAAAGAATATTTTTTTTCAAGGACCAACAGAAGGCGTGGATTTTTTAAAGAATATTTTTTTCAAGGACCAACAGAAGGCGTGGATTTTTTAAAGAATATTTTTTTCAAGGACCAACAGAAGGCGTGGATTTTTTAAAGAATATTTTTTTCAAGGACCAACAGAAGGCGTGGATTTTTTAAAGAATATTTTTTCAAGGACCAACAGAAGGCGTGGATTTTTTAAAGAATATTTTTTTCAAGGACCAACAGAAGGCGTGTATTTTTTAAAGAATATTTTTTTCAAGGACCAACAGAAGGCGTGGGTTTTTTAAAGAATATTTTTTTCAAGGACCAACAGAAGGCGTGGATTTTTTAAAGAATATTTTTTTTCAAAGACCAACAGAAGGCGTGGATTTTTTAAAGAATATTTTTTTTCAAAGACCAACAGAAGGCGTGGATTTTTTAAAGAATATTTTTTTCAAGGACCAACAGAAGGCGTGGATTTTTTAAAGAATATTTTTTTTAAGGACCAACAGAAGGCGTGGATTTTTTAAAGAATATTTTTTTCAAGGACCAACAGAAGGTGTGGATTTTTTAAAGAATATTTTTTCAAGGACCAACAGAAGGTGTGGATTTTTTAAAGAATATTTTTTTCAAGGACCAACAGAAGGCGTGGATTTTTTAAAGAATATTTTTTTCAAGGACCAACAGAAGGCGTGGATTTTTTAAAGAATATTTTTTTCAAGGACCAACAGAAGGCGTGTATTTTTAAAGAATATTTTTTTCAAGGACCAACAGAAGGCGTGGATTTTTTAAAGAATATTTTTTTCAAGGACCAACAGAAGGCGTGGATTTTTTAAAGAATATTTTTTTCAAGGTCCAACAGAAGGCGTGGATTTTTTAAAGAATATTTTTTTTAAGGACCAACAGAAGGCGTGGATTTTTTAAAGAATATTTTTTTCAAGGACCAACAGAAGGCGTGGATTTTTTAAAGAATATTTTTTTCAAGGACCAACAGAAGGCGTGGATTTTTTAAAGAATATTTTTTTCAAGGTCCAATCAAGGCGTGGATTTTTGAAAGTATATTTTTTTCGAGGACCAATCAAGGCGTGGATTTTTTAAAGAACATTTTTTTCAAGGTCCAATCAAGGCGTGGATTTTTGAAAGAATATTTTTTTTCGAGGACCAATCAAGTCGTGGATTTTTAAAGAACATTTTTTTCAAGGTCCAATCAAGGCGTGGATCTTTGAAAGAATATTTTTTTCGAGGACCAATCAAGTCGTGGATTTTTTAAAGAATATTTTTTTCAAGGTCCAATCAAGGCGTGGATCTTTGAAAGAATATTTTTTTTTCGAGGACCAATCAAGTCGTGGATTTTTTAAAGAATATTTTTTTCAAGGTCCAATCAAGGCGTGGATTTTTGAAAGTATATTTTTTTCGAGGACCAATCAAGGCGTGGATTTTTTTTAAGAATATTTTTTTGAGGACTAATCAAGGCATGGATTTTTGAAAGTATTTTTTTTTCGAGGACCAATCATGGCGTGGATTTTTTTAAGAATATTTTTTTTGAGGACTAATCAAGGCATGGATTTTTGAAAGCATATTTTTTTCAAGCACCAATTGAGGCGTTGATTTTTTTAAGAATATTTTTGGAGGACCCCCAGGACCCACCTCTATACCCATTAATGCCATTCGCTGTTGTTGTTGAATAAATCCATATAAAATTTAGTTTATTTGGTTAACAAGAAATGCACGAAAAAAGCAAACCTGTTGCGTTATTGCGTTTTTCATTATTTGTTTTGCTTAAAATTCGCTCTCGCCATGCCATGAAAACACGAAGATCGCAAGGCAGACAGACAAAAAATTGTTAATTGTTTAATGTCTACCGCAGCAAAGCCCTGTTGTTGCATTTCTTTAATTTCCATTGTTGGTGCTGTTGTTGTCGTGTTTGTTGTTAACATTTATTTTTTAAAGTTCGCTGTACTGTGGAGCAGCAGACATGCAAAAAACGCATAAAAAACGACCATAAAGCTGAGGTAAATAAACCTACCCAGTTGGTGGTTTTTTGGGAGGGGACCCAAAATATGAAGCCAGCTAAGTTTTTGGTAAGCTGGAATTTAGGCGAATTTAAATTCCAAACTGGGAAAGTGGTGGCCAGTTGGTGTTAAATTTTGTTGGGTTTTCCAAAATAAAAATAAATGTGGAATAGATTTTAAAACAAAGTTCGGTGGCAAAGGTCAATGGGTGTTGAAATCTCATTTTGAGGGGGATTTTTTGTCTGGAATCGAAATAAAAAATCTTTTTTTTTTTTTTTTTTGAAGAAATTTTTATATTTAAGGGGCAGGATAAAGGTATATTTTCTACAGAAGACCGGCAGAAATTCGAAATATTTGTAGAAGATTAGCTAAAGGTCGTACAAACATAGGATTGCAATAAAAGACATATCTGAAGATAAGGAAGGAGGGGGGGCGTCTTACCTATCTATCTATCTATACAGGCTGAGATAAAAAACTTCAACCAACTTCAGACTGCTGTCATTTCTAATCCAATCGTCCGACAGCTGTTAAAATTATTCCAGTGACAGCTCATTATATTGTTTACAAGAGCGTTTTGGTGAGAATTTTCCAGAAAAAAAATTATTCGTGATGGAATTCAAGCGTGATGGTGTGATTTCTTTATATTTGGCTGGAAAACCACAAGTGGCTATAGTTGGAGCACTCCAGCAATTAAATGTGAATAAATCTTTTGTGTCTCGTACCATCATCGCTCGTTACCGTGATACTGGCAGCGTAGCCCGACGTC
Organism: Musca domestica; assembly: GCF_030504385.1. NCBI lineage: Eukaryota > Metazoa > Arthropoda > Insecta > Diptera > Muscidae > Musca > Musca domestica. The sequence continues at coordinate 802,023 of NW_026712313.1, read as the reverse complement.
AAGGAAGTGGACGGAAGAAAACAGCAACATCAGCAGAAATGGTTCGAAAAGTAAAAAATCGACTTTATCGAAACCCGCTTTGCAGTGGCCGAAAAATAGCTTGTGAGCTGAACATATCGCAATATTCCATTCGGCAAATATTGAAAAATGAGCTCGGCGTAAAGCCATTGAAATTCCAAAAAGTGCAAGAACTTACACCGCAACTGAAAGAAAATAGACTCAAAATAGCTAAAGAGTTGCTTCGCTTGGCCGAAAGTGGTGAACTGCCGAATTTGGTTTTCTCCGATGAGAAAACATTCGTCGTCCGTTTACTTGCCAAAGAGGTCAGCTGAAAATGTGCACCTTCGGTTGGCCACCAGAACTCAAGCGCCGGCCATGGTGATGGTGTGGGCCGCATTAACAGCCGATGGTCGCCCTCCGTTCGTATTAATCGACCGTGGCATCAGAATAGATGCCGAATATTATCGCGAAAATATTCTGGAGGGTATATTAAAGCCTTGGGCACTCAAACATTTTGGCCGCAGACCTTGGACATTCCAACAGGACTCAGCACCATCGCCCTCAGCACCCAAGAATGGTTACAAAATGAGGTTAATCCCTTCATTTCCAGCCACCACAATGGGCACCAAAATCTCCGAAGACCAATCCGTTGGACTATTGAGTCTTGAGTGTTTTGGAAAGCAAGGTTGGCACTAAAAAATACCAAAGTATCGATCACCTCAAGCAAGCGCTTCGCCGGGAATGGGCCAAAATACCGCAGAGCAACATTCGGTCAGCGTGTGACGGATTCATTGGCCGTTTGAAGGCCATAAATCGTGACAAAGGTGACCAATTCGAACAAATCTCTTCTTATTCTAAAATTTGATGCTATTTCCGACATTTTTTTGCTTTCATTTACTACAATTATAAAAAAACAAGTTAAAAAGCAGTAAGTTCGGCGGGCCTCCTCCACCATTAGGGACGAATTTGGAAATTTTCCAAAAAAATAAAATCCTTAAAAAATTCTGTTAACATTTTAAAAATACCGAATATAGCCGGGGGGTCTATACGACGTGGACCTACATAGGCATTGTTTGTCATAAGCCATTACCATATTCAAATTCGAAACTTGAAATAAATGGTAAATAATGTAGCTAAAATCATCAAAATATCGTATATAGTGAGGTACCGTTATATCGGAGCTGTGCGAAGACCTGGACCAGCATCGAAAATTTTCAGTCACAGGCTGTAGCATCCATTACGAACTTCAAATACGACATCTCAAACAATTTCGGTGGGTATTGTACCTAAACTCGTCAAAATACCGAATATAGGGAGGTACTGATATATGGGGCCTATACGAAGACCTGGTCCTGCATAGACAATTTCAGACTGTAGTTCGCATTACGAACTCTAAATACATAATTTGAAACAATTCCGCTGAATAATGACGTTAAAATCATCAAAATCCTGAATATTTGAAGGTACCGTTATATGGGGGCTATACGAAGACGTGGACCTGCACAGACAATTTTCTGTCATAGGCTGTAGCATCCATTACGAACACTAAATACGTAATTTGAAACTTTTCCGGTTAATAATGTCGCTAAAATCATCAAAATACCGAATATCTGGAGGTACCATTATATGGGGGCTATTCGAAGATGTGGACCCGCACAGACAATTTTCTGTCATAGGCTGTAGTATCCATTTCAAACTTCAAATACAAAATTTGAAACAATTCAGGTTAATAATGTCGCCAAAATCATCAAAATGCCGAATATCGGGAGGTATCGTTATATGGGGGCTATACGAAGACGTGGCCCATTTACGAACTTAACCTGCCTACTGGAAAAATAAACATGTGTGCAAAATTTTAGCCTTCTATCTCAATTCGTTCGACATCAGACAGACGGACATGGCTAAATCGTCCTAGAATATTTTTTCAACGACCAACAGAAGGCGTGGATTTTTTAAAGAATATTTTTTCAACGACCAACAGAAGGCGTGGATTTTTTAAAGAATATGTTTTAACGACCAGCAGAAGGCGTGGATTTTTTAAGGAATATTTTTTCAACGACCAACAGAAGGCGTGGATTTTTTAAAGAATATTTTTTAACGACCAACAGAAGGCGTGGATTTTTTAAGGAATATTTTTTCAACGACCAACAGAAGGCGTGGATTTTTTAAAGAATATTTTTTAACGACCAACAGAAGGCGTGGATTTTTTAAAGAATATTTTTTCAACGACCAACAGAAGGCGTGGATTTTTTAAAGAATATTTTTTAACGACCAACAGAAGGCGTGGATTTTTTAAGGAATATTTTTTCAACGACCAACAGAAGGCGTGGATTTTTTAAAGAATATTTTTTAACGACCAACAGAAGGCGTGGATTTTTTAAAGAATATTTTTTCAACGACCAACAGAAGGCGTGGATTTTTTAAAGAATATTTTTTAACGACCAACAGAAGGCGTGGATTTTTTAAGGAATATTTTTTCAACGACCAACAGAAGACGTGGATTTTTTAAAGAATATTTTTTAACGACCAACAGAAGGCGTGGATTTTTTAAAGAATATTTTTTCAACGACCAACAGAAGGCGTGGATTTTTTAAAGAATATTTTTTAACGACCAACAGAAGGCGTGGATTTTTTAAGGAATATTTTTTCAACGACCAACAGAAGGCGTGGATTTTTTAAAGAATATTTTTTAACGACCAACAGAAGGCGTGGATTTTTTAAAGAATATTTTTTCAACGACCAACAGAAGGCGTGGATTTTTTAAAGAATATTTTTTCAACGACCAACAGAAGGCATTGATTTTTTAAAGAATATTTTTTCAACGACCAACAGAAGGCATTGATTTTTTAAAGAATATTTTTTAACGACCAACAGAAGGCGTGGATTTTTTAAGGAAAATTTTTTCAACGACCAACAGAAGGCGTGGATTTTTTAAAGAATATTTTTTAACGACCAACAGAAGGCGTGGATTTTTTAAAGAATATTTTTTCAACGACCAACAGAAGGCGTGGATTTTTTAAAGAATATTTTTTCAACGACCAACAGAAGGTGTGGATTTTTTAAAGAATATTTTTTCAACGACCAACAGAAGGCGTGGATTTTTTAAAGAATATTTTTTCAACGACCAACAGAAGGCGTGGATTTTTTAAGGAACATTTTTTTAACGATCAACAGAAGGCGTGGATTTTTTAAAGAATATTTTTTAACGACCAACAGAAGGCGTGGATTTTTTAAAGAATATTTTTTCAACGACCAACAGAAGGTGTGGATTTTTTAAAGAATATTTTTTCAACGACCAACAGAAGGTGTGGATTTTTTAAAGAATATTTTTTAACGACCAACAGAAGGCGTGGATTTTTTAAAGAATATTTTTTCAACGATCAACAGAAGGTGTGGATTTTTTAAATAATATTTTTTCAACGACCAACAGAAGGTGTGGATTTTTTAAAGAATATTTTTTCAACGACCAACAGAAGGTGTGGATTTTTTAAATAATATTTTTTCAACGACCAACAGAAGGTGTGGATTTTTTAAAGAATATTTTTTCAACGACCAACAGAAGGTGTGGATTTTTTAAAGAATATTTTTTCAACGACCAACAGAAGGTGTGGATTTTTTAAATAATATTTTTTAACGACCAACAGAAGGCGTGGATTTTTTAAGGAATATTTTTTCAACGACCAATATTAAAGAATATTTTTTAACGACCAACAGAAGGCGTGGATTTTTTAAGGAATGTTTTTTCAACGACCAACAGAAGGCGTTGATTTTTTAAAGAATATTTTTTCAACGACCAATATTAAAGAATATTTTTAACGACCAACAGAAGGTGTGGATTTTTTAAAGAATATTTTTTCAACGACCAACAGAAGGTGTGGATTTTTTAAATAATATTTTTTAACGACCAACAGAAGGTGTGGATTTTTTAAATAATATTTTTTAACGACCAACAGAAGGCGTGGATTTTTTAAGGAATATTTTTTCAACGACCAATATTAAAGAATATTTTTTAACGACCAACAGAAGGCGTCGATTTTTTAAGGAATGTTTTTTCAACGACCAACAGAAGGCGTTGATTTTTTAAAGAATATTTTTTCAACGACCAATATTAAAGAATATTTTTTAACGACCAACAGAAGGTGTGGATTTTTTAAAGAATATTTTTTCAACGACCAACAGAAGGTGTGGATTTTTTAAATAATATTTTTTAACGACCAACAGAAGGCGTGGATTTTTTAAGGAATATTTTTTCAACGACCAATATTAAAGAATATTTTTTAACGACCAACAGAAGGCGTGGATTTTTTAAGGAATATTTTTTCAACGACCAATATTAAAGAATATTTTTTAACGACCAACAGAAGGCGTGGATTTTTTAAGGAATGTTTTTTCAACGACCAACAGAAGGCGTTGATTTTTTAAAGAATATTTTTTCAACGACCAATATTAAAGAATATTTTTAACGACCAACAGAAGGTGTGGATTTTTTAAAGAATATTTTTTCAACGACCAACAGAAGGTGTGGATTTTTTAAATAATATTTTTTAACGACCAACAGAAGGTGTGGATTTTTTAAATAATATTTTTTAACGACCAACAGAAGGCGTGGATTTTTTAAGGAATGTTTTTTCAACGACCAACAGAAGGCGTTGATTTTTTAAAGAATATTTTTTCAACGACCAACAGAAGGCGTGGATTTTTTAAAGAATTTTTTTTCGAGGACCAATCAAGGCATGGCTAAATCGTCCTAGAATTTTACGCAGATCAAGAATATATAATTTGTTGGGTCTGGCATGAGTATTTCGAGGAGGTACAAACGGAATGACAAAGTTAATATACCCTCCATAGTATGGTGGAGGGTATAAAAGGGGAAAAAATATGGCGTTTGACTTTGTTGCCGTTTTTTATCTCACCCTGTATATATATTTCTACCTATCTATCTATCCCTATATATTCATCTATCTACCTATAAACCCCCTTTAGTTAATTCACATTCCATTTGCAAATTTTTGCGTTTGCGTTTCTCTCTCTCTCTCCCTCCTCACATTTGTTTTTTTACAACTTACCGCCTTAGAATTAAAATAATTAAACCAAACAAATACATGTTTTTCAAAATTATTTTTACTACCGACTAATTATAACAATTTCTTATCACAATCTGTGTCTGCCTCGACCATTGAATGAATGAAATATTATCTGATATTTAAAACAACGGAATAGGAATTTAAATTAGGTCCATAAAAGGGCACCGCTTTGCAGTGATGGTGGCGCGATTATTCTGAGATTGTTTGTTCTAAATATCACTTGGAAACGTGCTGAGGAAACCAAAAAGAGCTAACAATTTGTTCAAATAGGCGGTGATTTTAATTTTCAACTTTGATTTATTTATTTTTATTTTAATATTGTAAAAATGTTTTGTAGTTAATACAGGTTTCAAGGTCGTAATTTTTTACATTTTTCAAGGCCGTAGACAAATTTTCCCCAAAGAAGGTTATTTTTAAAACAGGGACTTCTTTAGCTATTCCTTAGATATAAAGTATTTCTAAATCGTTCGTTGATACAAGACCATTAGAGATTTTCTATATAAAAGGAGATATTCCTAAGGCCTTCTAGAGATCAAGCATTTCCAGAAGGCCGTGAAATAAGTTGAGTTTGGGGATTATGCTTGGATAATTTTGAAATTCTTATCCCAGGCAGATATTCTCACCCTGATTATGCGAAAATATATTTTTTCGTGGGAGAAATAACGACCCCGTTACCCGATTATTTGACCCGGGTAAAAATACCGAATATAGCCGTTATATTGGTGCCTATACGACGTGGACCCATACAGGCATAGTTTGTCATAAGTCCTTACCAAATTCAAATTCGGAACTTTAAATAAACGGCGAATAATGTGTAAAATCATCAAAATATCGTATATAGGGAGGTACCGGTATATCGGAGCTGTGCGAAGACCTGGACCAGCATACAGACTTTTCTGTCATAGGCTGTAGCATCCATTACGAACTTCAAATACGACATTTCAAACAATTTCGGTGAATATTGTACCTAAACTCGTCAAAATACCGAATACAGGGAGGTACTGGTCTGTCTGCTTCTAAAGAAGCGATTTATGCGATATGGGTAACATATGAAAGCTTTAATAGATATTGACACATATGTATTTGGGCTCTCAAGGTCATTATTTATTATCCAAAGCCCCGAATTTATATAAGACGCTGTTGCGATTTTTTGAAGAAGGAATATATAAAGCATTTTCATGGGATCTTCTATAGATAGAAAATCTTAAAGGTGTTTTCCATGGAAAAAAGTAATTCAAGGGATCTTTCTGAGATAAAATAGGTTCAAGAGTTTTTTTTGGCCGGAACACTTTCATGGATGGAACGTCTATAGGTTGAAATCCTTCAAAAGAAAATCTTTAAAGGTGTTTCTATAGCTTTAGTACCTCGCTTGGAGACCTTCTCTCCATAGAAGATCTGTTGACGAGACCTTTAAAAAGACCTTTAAAATGTGTTTTACCTCCAGAAAATCAGTTGGTAGTTTACTAATCATAGAAACTCAGTAGAAGTTTTTTTTACCCTCCACCTTGGAAAGGAGGGTATATTGACTTTGTCATTCCGTTTGTAACATCCTTAAATATTCGTCGTAGAACTCATAAAATATATATATTCATAATCAGCATAAAATTCTAAGTCGATTTAACGATTTCCGTCTGTCTGTTGAAATCACGATACAGCCCATATTATTTGACGTAGAGCGCCAATATTTAGCAGGGCAATTTGTATTGTGTCTAGGATGGTTGGTATTGAAAATGTTGTTTGTTTTTTGTTTTTGTTGTTTTTTTTGTTGTTTTTTTACTTGTTTTTTTTTTTTTTTTGTTAAAAGAAGTCCCTGCATCTCTAGGTGAGCTTCTATGCATTCAATATCTACTGGAGATATCTTATTAATAGAAGGTCTGTTGACCTGGGTTCTTTCTTGGGACATCTACTGGAGGTCTCCTATCAATAGAAGGCATGTTGGACTGGGTTCTTTCTTGGAAGGACTGATGCAAAATTTTTAAATTTTTAAAAAGTTTTTATCAATGGAACCCCTGATAGTGGTCTTCAGAGAAAGATTTATTTTTTTTCGATAACTGACCTCCTAAAAAGACGACTTCTTTTCACAAAAGTCAAACAGAATGAATTTCTGCACATAGCACCTTAGGGGCCCTCCGAATGCCGAAGACTTCAAGATTATCCTGTTTTTAAAATAGACCTCCGGCAGGTCTCTCATCCAGAGAATAATTTCTCCATCGAAGTTTTCCATTCAAGGCATGAATGGTTCCTGGCAGGCCTCTGTAAAATGTATTTGTCCATATATGACCGCAGGGGTACTCTGACCACAAAAGACTTCTGAAAGATCGTGTTTATAAAAAGCAGGTCTCTCATAGAAGTCCTGAATGGATGATGGCGGACCTCTTTCTATAAGAGGTCCCAATAAGATATTTTTCCTTTGAAGACCTTTTGATGTTCTTTATTTCATTGAAGCCCTGTTTAGGTATATCCATTGGATTATCTCGACATAGCAGACCTTTTGGAGGCCGTTTTTCCACAGATGTCTTAAGGAGAGAAATTAACTTCACAAAGCAGGAATCCCAAGAAATCTTCTTCGAGGAGATCTGTCTTCTGTAGAATATTTCAGGTAATTCCTTCTTCTGGAATACCTTAGGGACATTTACATTTGATAGCAGGCCTCAAGGATGCTTGAGGTCATTTTTGTATAAAATAAGAACTACTTTCCACAAAAGATATAAGTTCGATATTTTCTTCTTAAAAAATTAACGACAACAGGTGATCTCTTCAAGGAAGACATCAAGATTATCTTATTTCCTGCCACCTAAAACCTCAATAGCCATTCTTTCCATATGCCCGATTTTTATTCACGATTTCAAGCAGATCTATCTACAGAAAATCTCGTAACATTTTTTAAATAAATAGAAACCCGTTGATATGAAATTTTCCACAGTAGACTTAAAGGAAGCATTATTTTCTAAGAAGACTTTGGGAGATATTATTTTCAAAGCAAACTACGGAATTATTTTTTCAACAGAATTTCTGAAGGATATTGAAGGTCTGAAGGAATCCACTTGTCCTAGAGGACATCAAAAAGTGCAAGAAGACTTTTTGACATGGAACACCTCAAAGACACCTTCTTTCCATAAAATACCGCAACGAGGTATCCTTTTCATAAAATTCCCCCAGGATGCCTTTTTTCATTGATAACTCCATGAAGGTCTTCTTTACACGGAAGACCTTGAAAATATATCCTTTCTTTTGGAGACCATAAAAGAGGTCTTTGCGAACATTAGAATTGTTTGTCTTTCTGCAGGAGACATTGATAACCTTCACAGAAAACCTCAAGTAATATTTTTTAATTGTATTTTTTCAAGAAAATCTCAAAGAGTTCATAAGTAACTTGTGGTCCTCTTGGTGGCACTCTTTCAAAAGTTGACCTCAAGAAATCCTATTTTCCAAAAGTAGTACTTTCTATTCAACCATTTGCCAAAATAATTCTTCAATGAGTCCTTCTATCTGCACAAGGTTTTTAGAGTCTGAAAGACTTGAAAAAAATTACGTCATCTACCAGAAGAATCCATCATTTAGGCCTTCCATATGCATATAGGCCTATAAACTCTGAAAGAACGGGACACTAAAATTCCTTCGAAAATTCCAAGTTCAATAAATGTCACCACCAAAAGTCTTTTAAAAATGTTGTGGTCTAGGCTCTGAAATTATTTTTGTTTACTTCTGGGAAACCCCTAAAGAAGTCCTTAATTATCAAAGAACTGCTTTATATGTAGAGTTGTCACCAATATAATTCCTAAACGAGGTTTTCTATAGGCCTAGGCCTTAAGAAGGTATGCCATCTTTATAACACCTCAAAAAGTTCTTTTATTTTCAACAGACCCTCAAAAGGTGTCCTAGCCTGTCAAAATGCCTTCTACGGTCTAGGATATATTTCTTTTTCTGAAATCGGAAATTATATTCACATTAGCAGCAATATTTTCTCTTCGCAGCAGCAGCAATATATTTTCCCAAAAAGTCTGCAACATATTAGCAATCCTCATTAGCGTGAATATTTTCTAACCGGACTTAAAATAAAATTTATTATTTTTGGCATCATTTTTTTTTTTTGTTTTTGGTTCTCCGCTAAATCCAATTCTAATTTACATTTTCTTTTATTTTTGTTTTTTGTTCTCCACTAATTCCAATTTAAATTTGCTTTTATTTTTTATTATTTACCTGCTCCCACATTCGCGCTAAATGTATTTTTTAATAAAAAGAGGTCCGCAGGATAACAGCATGCAACTCCTATTACTTACGCTTCTTTGCATTATTTAGTCATAGATTTTGAAAATAAAAAATCCTCTTGACATTAAACGGAAATAACATCATTTCCTTTTATATTTTATATATGACCTCCCGCCAGCAGCGGCGAAACGCAGTGGTCGTTGGTCAGTTTTTCGACCAGGTATATGCAATTCTTAATGGCTGTTTTGTTCTACTTGTTTTTGATTAATTTAGATTTTTTTTCCCATGCGCTTTAGCGTCCATCCTGGCAGCATCATTATACCAAAAGCCAGTTTTGCGGAAAGGAAATTGCTTTGAATTATATGAATTTGTAAAATATTTGCATCTTTTTTTATTTCTAAAATAAATCTTGTGGATTTGTAATATAAGGATTTGAAAGAGAGATAGAGAGAGAGGGTGAAAAACGACGTTTATTAATAGTTTAGTAGATAAACGAAATTCGTAATTTTAGGAGGATTTTTTTCAGTCTGAATACGGTAATCTGTTTCTCACAAAAAAAAAAAAAAAAACAGGAGCGAAAGGATAATTTTAGAATAATAAAAAAGTAATTTAAAAAATTCGGATGTTATTGCTCTTAAGGGCCATGAAAAATTTGAACCGTTTGAATTTAAAAACTTGATAAATTGCAGGGAAAAAATGTTGACAGTCCTTCAAAAAACTCCAACCCCGGGGCTCAAAAAATTTAGGAAACCTTTCCAAAAATTCCACTGACAGGTTTCTGAAAGTCCTTCGAAAGATCCACGTTTAAAAAAACCTATTGATTAAATCCGCAGACAGGACTCTGAAACTATTTAAAAATTCTACTTTCAAAAAAAAAAACCTTAAAACCCCAAAAAAAAAGAAAACTAATGTAGCCACCAAGACATCTAAAGCCTTCAAAAAGGTCACGCCTATGATTCTGAAACTCCTTTACAAATTCCAAGTTAAGAATTTAAAAATCCATTCAAAAACATTCTCTCGTCTGAACATTGAAAGGCCTTCAAAAAAAAAAAAACTACTTTTAAGATTTGTAACCCTTTGGTTACAGGACTTTGAAAGTCCCTCTTTAATTTCATATTTGGCGTTCAAACATTCCTCCAAAAAAAAAAATCCATCCCTAGAACTCTGAAAGTCCTTTAAAAAATTGAAGACTCTGAAAGACCTTCTAAAATGTCATGGTCAGAGCTTAGACTAGGCTTCAAAAATTTGCAAATTAATTCCTATAAAAATTATATAATCAAGGCTCTAGTGGAGTTCTGCAAACATTTCACAAAAATATTCTTGAAAAGGTCACCTTTAAGGCTCTGAATATACTCAAAAATAGCTTATTCAAAAATCTTCAAATATCCTTGAAAAAGGTTGTTAAAAATAACTCCAAATTCCGATCTTAAAAATTGTTGTTAAAATTCCAATTGTTCAAATATGAAATGAAAAACCTATCGAATACACCAATCACCACTACTCGTAATGTCCTTCAAAAATTCGACGCTCAAAGCTTAGAACACCCTTCAAAATGACAAATTTAGAGTTTTGAAAGTCCTCCAAAACTTCCAGGGGCAGAACTTAGAAACGTGAAAAACAACTCCACAACTCAAAAATATTTTTAAAAATCCCAAGTCCCTTAAGGCCCTCTAAATTTAAAAATGCTATTCTCAGAGCTGCATTCCATATTTTAAATTATGAACTTTAAAAGTACGTCAAAAATTCTTAAAAATTAAAGCTCGAAATTACGAAGACAGCCAAAACTGATTTACGAAATGCCACTTTCTGAACACCGAAAGACTGTCAAAAAATGTTTTTCAAAATTTAACGTTGTGAACTTCGAAGGTCTGTTAAAAATAGTCTTAAAAACCACATTCGGATCAGCCCGCGAAACCCCATTAAAAATTGTTTTTAAAAATTCCACGTTCTGAACTTCGAATTTTTGTCGAAACTTCTTTAGATCTCTTCATCTTGAAATTCGGAAAAATTGTTTTAAAAAATTCCACGTTTTGCAATTTAAAAATCCGATGGAAAATGCTATTTACAAGTTCTTGTTCTAAAATTGAAAAGATTTCAAGTGGAAAGCTCTGTTCCAGAACCTGCAAGAATATTCTATGTTTGCAATTGTACTTAAAAATTCCACGTTTTCAACTTCGCAAAAATATTTCTAAAATTCCACGTTTTTATTTTCGAAACTTCACACCTAGTTTCGAAAAATTCAATAAAAAATCGAAGATTAGAGCTCTGATTGTCCTTCCAAAAATTCTTCAGAAAAATCAACGTTCGTCCTTCTAAAAATCCACGATTTAGGCTTCAATCGTCCACTAAAAAACTTTCAACAATTTTTTTTTAAAATCCACGTTAAACATTTCATTTTAATAATACGAGTTAGACATTCGACAGTCCTTCAAAAATTTCGTAACAACAATCCATGTTCGTGCTTTCAAAAATTCACGTTTTAACTTCAAAAAACTCTTGTAAAAAATTCATCCACCCAAGTAGTCCAACCGTCCTTCAAAAGATAATTTTAAAATACGCAAATTTTGAACATAATCGTGTTCTAAAAAAAATTAAAATTCACTTTAAAATGTCTGCCTTTATAATCCGCTTTTAAAACTCTGATTTATTTTCAAAAGAAGTTCTCAAAAATCCCTGTTTGGAGCTCTGATCGACCTTAACAAACTACGTGTTAAAAGTTCTTTAAAAAGGAGCTTTGGAAACTTTCTCCTTAAGAAAATTATCTTTAATGTAAATTAAAGAATAGGCAAATGACAATATAGACGAAATTCGGATCAGCAGATGCCGTCTATATCGTAACAGGGGTATGAGTGAAAATATTGAAGTCACTCAATTCGAAACTGTTAAAAATATCATGAAATGTAGTTGTTGAAAATTGTTCCATAGTAAAATTAGAAAATTACACGATGACATCGAAAAATACCGGAATAGTCAAGTGACATTCTTGAAAAACGATTAAATATAGTTTCGAAGTCTAGTAGGTCGACTACGTTAATCAGCATGTTGACTATGCTGATACCGTGCTGAGAGCCACCTGCATAAAAAAATGAAACTAACTTTCCGTTTTCTATATATTCATTTCTCTATGATTAAAGTTATATCAACTGAAGAACATTCCCATTAATAAACTAAAATATGCCCTCCAAAATTCCGAATTTACAGCTCTTAAAATATTATTTAATGAAATGTTTAGTTTTTTTTTTTAATTCCACGTGGTGAGAACTTTATTTATTAATTTACTTTTGATTCCACGGTTTAAAAATGCCACGTTCTTTTAAAATACCATTCAATACTTTCTGTTAAATTTTTCTTTCGAATTATTTTCATCAAATTTGTTAGTGAAACGACGAGAGCGGCCTCTCACACCTAAAAATCTTACTACAAGCCTGAAAGTATGCTTCGAATCATCTTTCTATTTCCACTTAAATTAACTGCAATAAGAACCAATATTGTAGTGTAGCCACCAACCACATTCAATGTAACCACACAGCTCGCAGCTTTTGTATGGGAACAGCATACAACTGACAATTTGTTGATTTTTTTTTGCACTGACACTTCCGCACGTACAATTCACCAACACAAACACACAAGTATATTTACCGTCATCTGTGTGGTGGCTCAACAACGGAATTCTGCCCTCGTGAAAATGCAGTCGGTCGGTTAGTTAGTGATAAGAGAAAAATGTAGTTGAAGTGAATTAAAACAAATAAACAAACGCAAATGAAACGGCAAAAAGTGAGTGAAAATAAAGAGAAAACGAAACAAAATTATAGAAAATAAACAAATTAATTGTGCCACTATTCGGCTTTGTTTTGATTTGTGCGAATGCCAGTTTCTATTCTTATCAGTTTTCAAAATCAAACAATTGGCTGGCATTCAGTGGCAGAAGCAGAGTGGCTGGCAGTTGTAGGTGTTGCTGTGGTTGTTGTTTAACGCCGTCATGTTTATATTAGTTGTTGCTGTCGTTTGCTATTCTTTGATAATTGTTGTTGTTCCTCTTATTGTTTTCTTTTGCATTTTGTATGTTTTTTCATCTTTCGCAGTTTTTGTTTTGATTCTTATCAACGTTGAATTGAGTTGTTCTGCGCTCGCAAAAAGAGAGAGAGGTAGTTGATGGGTACGAAAAATCTTGAGAGAACGAAACGGACATTTAAGGATTGCCATGACGGAAGGAAATATGTTTAAAGGAATATGCTTAAAGAAGTATCGGGGATATGAATATGGATTTTTGAATATATCTGATGGACTAGATTAATAATTGTGGATTTTTTAGAGCTAAAATCGCGGGTTAACATATTTTGAAGTCATACCGAGCATTAATCGTGGCCTTTAAATGGAATATCAGAGTTGCTATAATCGATTTCTTAAGAAAATTTTCAAGAAATTGCCAGAATTATTTTAATATTTTTAAGGAACTTCTGGAGCTATAGTCTATTCTAAGCAAGTATCAGATCAACCATCTTGGATTTTTAAGAAAATCGTTGAGTCTGTAATTATATTTTCAGAAGACTATATGAGCCGTTATACTGGAGATTTAGAGTATTTTGTATTTATGGCCTTAAGGCCCCTTGATTTTTTTAACCTTTGCCATATGGCTAGAGAGGGTATATATCATTTGATACGGTCAAAACGTGCCTAATCGAAATAACGCTCTTAGACCCTAGGTCTCTTTGAACCAAATCCGTTTCAGGACATTTAGAATCGATCTAGCGATGTCCGTCCGTCCGTTCGTCTGTTTGGCCGGATGGTGCGCACAATAACTCTTGGCGGGAGTATCCGATTTGGTCCAAACTTGGTACATCGTAATATTTTTGTCAAACTTAGATCGAGTTCGGAGATGGGCATTATCGGTTCACTCCTTCTGGTAAAAAATATATATTTTGCACAGAAAGAGAGAGGATAATCCGATTTTGCTCTAACTTTGCAAATCCCAATATTTGCGCCAGTGCTAGGTCAGGTGTGAAATGGACAATATCGGTCCACTCTATCAAGTACCTCCCCCACAAATGGTCAAAATTTTGAATAATTACAACTCTAATAAAATGTGATATAAGAGTCCGATTGTCTGCAAGCTTCTCACATCCCAATATTTATTTTAACCCAAGGTCTGGTGCTAAGATAGAACATATCGGTCCACTCCTGGTACTGGTCTGGTAATGGTCGAAATTTTCAGAAAATATATATTTTTTGCACAGAAAGGGAAACGATAATCCGATTTTGCTCCAACTTTGCAAATCCTAATATTTGCATCAGTGTAAGGTCTGGTGCGAACATATCGGTCCACTCCTTCTGGTACCTCCCCCACAAAGGGTCAAAACTTTAAATAATTACAACTCTCATAAAATGTGATGTAAGAGTCTGGTTGTCTTGAAATTTCACACATCCCAATATTTTTGTATTAACACAAGGTCTGGTGTTAAAATGGAATACATCAGTCCACTGCTTTTAGTACCTCCCCCACACAAGGTCAAAATTTTCAAAAAAAAAAAATTTTCCACAGAAAGAGGAGCGATAATCCGGGTTTGCTCCAACTTTGCAAATCCTAATATTTTCGTCAGTTTTAGGTCAGGTACAAAGATGGATAATATCGGTCCACTCCGTCACATGCCTCTCCCACAAAGGGTAAAAATTTTGAACAATTATAACTCTTACCTAATACGATATGAGAGTCCGATTGTCTTCAAATTTCACACATCCGAATATTTTTATGAACCCCAGATCTGGTATTAAGACGGAATATATCGGTCCACTCCTTCTGGTACCTCCCCCACAAAAGGTCTGGTACCTCCCCCACAAAAGGTCCGTTAAAGTCATAAAATGCGAAATTAACATCCGATTCCATTTACACTTGGCTTATATGAATATTTCTATCAACACAGGAACTGTTATAAAGACAGTGGATATCGGACCATTCCTACTGGTACCTCGCCCACAAATAATCAAAATTTTGAATAGCCAAAACGTTTATAAACCCCGAAATAAGCTTCAGGATCTTTTTATATTTCACGCATACAAACATTTTTACTAACACTAGATCTGTTGTGGCGATGCTATATATCTGCGAAACTCCTTCTGGTACCTCACTCACAAAGGATCACAATTTTCAATAATTTTATCTGTCATAAATTGCGAAACAACTCAGCGATTTTTTACAACTTGCTATACCTAAATATATGTATCTCAACCAGAATCCTGAGATGAATGTGGAATTTATGATTTCCGATAAATTGAATATAAATGTTCGATTTTCTCATAATTTTGGCCACACCAATATTTTTATCTGTATTTAGTTGAAGTATGAAAATGGCATATATCGGTTACTATATCTGCTACCTCACGCAGATTTTACCATTTTCTAAAAATTATCACATATTTCATTTTAAGTGAAGGAAGTAGCCAATATGGACCAGACCTGGCACATCGCAATATTTATATCATATTTATTTACGTCCGATACGAAATGGACAATATTGGTCCATTCCTTGGGAACCTACTCCATTGAGGGTCAACAATTTTAATAATCATAACAGAAATCCAAATATATTTAAATAATCGAACATTGGTTGAGGGTATACAACTGTCGACGAAAAAGACGGATTCAATGGATTTCCCTCTAACATTTCGTTTTTTTTTAAATAAATCTCCTAAAGACGAGGCTTGATAAATGAGGCCAACGGCAACACTGTTGTTTCTCTCACAAAACATATGTTGCTGTTTATCTCCTCTCTCTTTCTCAAACATTTGCAATGAGAGCAATTGTTTTTTTAAATCCGGTTCCGGTTTCGTTGTTTCTCTGTTCTTCATAAAACTCTCCAATTGGGGAACTCTCTCCCATTTGTTATTGTTAATGAGAGACTGAGAATTTTGGCAAATGTGTTCTCTCGTGTGGTCCCCATTGTTGTGTTATTATCGTTTTTGTTTTGCTTTTGATATTTTATGCAATTATTATCATGTTTTGTTTTCCTTTGCATATTCGTGTTCGGTACTCTCAGTAATTTTCTCTCCGAGAAAAATCCATACTCAATTAAAAACAAAAAATAATTTTTGGCGCTGTTTTTCGTTCGTTGAGATGGAGATTTGTGCTCATCATCGTTTCCCATTGTTGTGTGTTGTTGTTGGG
Organism: Musca domestica; assembly: GCF_030504385.1. Classification (NCBI taxonomy): domain Eukaryota; kingdom Metazoa; phylum Arthropoda; class Insecta; order Diptera; family Muscidae; genus Musca; species Musca domestica. The sequence goes on along the minus strand of NW_026712313.1, from coordinate 785,571 downwards.
GCCATCGTGTGTCTTCTGCTGCTGCATTATTGTTGGTCTATGAGTGTGTGTGGAAAACAAAAATTGCCATAATTGTTTGTGTTGCGAATTTGATTCTTTGCCGAAGTGGGAGGGAGATTTAGCAGCAGTCGTCGTCATATCATCTCTTGTCTTTTGTTGTTGTTATTGTTGCTGAGTTCAATTCGTTTCGATTCAATTTGTTGTGTTTTGTTGTTTGCTTGACTTCTGTGTGCAAGACAGGCATGCATTCATGTTGTGAAAAGGTTTGATTGTTTGTTTCATTGCTCTTGTGAGATTTTGTTGCATGCCATTTGTTATTGTTCTTGGTGTTGCTAACGACAACAGCAACACCAACAACTACCTGCCAACAATAAATGCTGCTGTTTTGAATGTTGTTGGCTGGTTGCGTTGTTTTGTTGGATTCATTCGATTCGATGACGATTGGGTTTTAGTTGCTGCTGCTATTGTTGCCTTCTTTAGTTGTTGCTGGCTGGCTGTCTGTCTGTCTTCGTTTTGTTCGTGCGATTGCAAACAACACAGCTCGCGCTCCATCAGCACCAACAAGCGGCAGCAGCAGCACCAGCACATTGTTGGAGCCATTTACGTGTGCCATGCCATGCCATTTAGTAGTGAGTATTTCGCCGTAATGCTTAGACGTGTCGACATTCTTGAATTTCGCAAATGTTCTTCGGCAATGTGCGCCGTTTTGTTGCAATAATCGAAAATAATTCGAATCATTTTTGAACACAACGGTGATAGATAGCTATGCCCTTAGCGACTGTGGTTAATGGGCGACCTGGAGTATTTCAAGCTATGGCAAATGGCATTCCATGACCGTTATCAATAAAAAATAAATTGAAATATTAAAATAGAAAATATTTATATGAAAATAGAATTTTAATAAAATAATTAAATAGAGTTCAAAAAAAATTTAATAAAAAATGAAAATAATTTCAAATAAAATTAAATGAATTAATGCCACAAAAATATTTTTTGACATAAAAATGATATAAAAAATAATGAAAAATTAGTAAAAAAATTGAAATAAACAAATAAATAGAATCCAACTCAAAATAAAATAGAAATATTTTTTATGCAAAAAATTAGAAAAAAATTTGTGATTGTTTTGATTCAAAGAAGAGAATCTAAAATTGTTTGAAAATATATTACAATTTTGTGTGTGTGTATGTGTGTTTAAAAAAATAAAAATATTTTTTTTTCTATTAAATAATATTCAGTGCAGTTTTGTTTAGTGGCCTTAACGGCATTTTTATTTACCGAAATTTTCAATTACATTATTTTTCTTTGAACTTATCATCATCCCAAGGATTATTGTTCAGCCTGCAATCAACCACAATGATGTCACGCCGCAAACAACTCAATCCGAAGCCGTTAAATAAAGGTAATATTTTGGTGAAAAATTACCAAAACTCAAAACAATCGAATTCAGATAAAATTAGATTTATAAAAAATTCCTTTGAGCCAAGTTGCAACCAATTTTGTTGCATCAAACTTGTATGCAATTCAACATTTTTAGACGAATCTATTTCCGAAATATTGATGGCAAAGGCAATTTTTTTAGTTTAATGAAAAAAATTGAAAATCGCATTTTTTTCACTTTCGTATCGGCATGCAAAAGCAGGACCGTATAATTTTTTTGCATTTTTACTTGTATTTTCAATTTGTTAAAATTTCATTTGAAATGAAGTAACGATTTCGAAAATTTTAAATTTACCGACGGCATATTGAATTGCTACAAATTTCATTCAATTGTAAGAATATCCCAATAGGTCGGACAAGAAGGTCCCTTGTTGTAGTATCGAGATCCCTAAAGCATGTTTTTATGGATATAACACCCTAGACCAGAAATTGTGATCCTGATGTCTCACAAATCCGTTATTTGGGCATGTTTTGAATTCCTCGAGATAAAAATATAGTTATTTATTTGAATCCCTGATATTTTAAAGACTGCACAAATAAACATTTTTAACCAATACATTGGGCATATACGCAGATGGGGATGGTCCAGACTGGGCCCCTGTAATGACAAATGTGATTTTTTTTAATTGGTTTTTATCCAATTTCAGAACATTTGGACTAAATTTTGTCGATCTGTCTTCATGTACCACCTCCAACAAGCCACAGTGGTCTACAGACGTGATAAAAAAATTGAGAACATGAATGCCACAAATGTTAACTTTAGTGCTGTAAATATTCTCTTAAAATGTCAAATCTTCATCAACAATATTTTTGAATTTTGAAACCGCATTTAGCAATTAAAGAAGATAATGTTGATTTTTATACCCTCAGCCACATAGCTAGGGAGGGTATATATCAAAACGTGTCTCGTCGAAATAACTGTTTTAGATCCTAGGTCTCTTTGGACGAAATCCGTTTCAAGACATTTGGAGTCGATCTAGCGATGTCCGTCCGTCTGGCTGGATGGTGCGCACGATGATCCTCGAAGGGAGTTTCCCATTTTGTCCACATTCGGTACATCGTAATATTATTATCAAACTTAGAACGAGTTCGGAGATGGGCAATATCGGTTCACTCCTTCTGGTACCTCCCCCATTCATTTTCAAAAAAAATATATATATTTTAATGCACAGAAAAAGAAAAGATACTCCAATTTTGCTATAAATTTGCAAATCCAAAAATTGGCATCAGTGCTAGGTCAGGTGTGAAAATGGACAATATCGGCCACTCCATCAAGTACCTACCTCCCCACAAAAGGTCAACATTTTGAATAATTATAACTCTTATAAAATGTGATGTAAGAGCTCGATAGCCTTCAAATTACGCAGACAACAATATTTTTATCAACCCAAGATCTGGTGTGAATATATCGGTGCATTCCTTCTAGTACCACCCCACAAAGCATCAATGTTTTGAATAATACACGGATCTCTTCATATTTCACACTTCCCATTATTTTTACTAATACAAGATCTGATGTGAAGATGGGATATAACGGTCCACTCCGTCTGATACCTACCGTACAAAGGTTCAAAATTTTGAATATCCAAAAAGCTCATAAAACTCGAAATTAACATCCGATTCCATTCTGACTTGGTGTATCTCAATGTTTCCATAAACACAACATCTGTTTTAAAGATGGTAAAGATCGGATAATTTTTTCTGGTACCTCCCTCGCAAAGGGTCAAAGATTTGAATAACCAAAAAAATCATAAAATCCGAAATTAGCATTTATTTTTATTAAGCCAAGGTCTGGTGTGAAGATGGAATATATCGGTCCACTCCTTGTGGTACCACAAAAGGGTCAAAATTTTGAATATCCATGGCGCTCATTAAACGCGAAATTAACATACGATTCCATTCAGATATGGTATATCTCAATGTTTCCATAAACATAACATATGTTTTAAAGATGGTAGAGGTGGGATATTTTTTTCTAGTACTTCCCCCGAATATGGTCAAAATTTTAAATAAGCAAAACGATTATAAAATCCGACAAACATATCCCATTGTTTCTACTAACACAAAATTTGCTGTGAAGTTGGGGTATATCGGTCTACTCCTTCTGGGTCAAAATTTTGAATATTCACGAAGTTCATAAAACACGAAATTAACAAGCGATTCCATTTAGACTTGGCATATCTCAACATTTCTATCAACACAAGATCTGTTATAAAAATGGTAGAGATCGGATCATTTCTTCTTGTACCAGCCTCACATAGAGTTCAAGATTTTGAAAAACACTTGCGAAACAATTCAGCGGTTCTTTAAAACTTGCTATATCATCGCAGTGGTCGAAAAATGACTCGTGAGCTGAACATATCGCAATGTTCCATTCGGCAAATATAGAAAAATGAGATCTGAGTAAAGCCATTGAAATTCCAAAAAGTGCAAGAACTTACACCGCAGCAGAAAGAAAATAGACTCAAAAGAGCTTAAGAGTTGCTTCGCTTGGGCGAAAGTGGTGAACTGCCGAATTTCGTTTTCTCCGATGAGAAAACATTCGTTGTCCAGCAGTTTGTAAACCAATGAAATGATCGTGTTTTCTTGCCAAAAGGTCAGCGGAAAATGTTCACCTTCTGTTGGCCTCAAGCTCAAGCGCCGGCCATGGTGATGGTGTGGGCTCTCCGCTCAAAATCAAGGTAAAAAATACCAAAGTATCGATCACCTCAAGCAAGCGTTTCGCCGGGAATGGGCCAAAATACCGCAGAGCAACATTCGGGCAGATTGTGATGGTTTCATTGGTCGTTTGAAGGTCATAATTCGTGCCAAAGGTGACCAATTCGAACAAATCTAAAGTTTTTCTAAAATTTGTTGCTATTTTCCGATATTTTGTGCTTTCATTCAATAAAATTTAGAATAAAATGTAAAAATTATGGCGTTTGACTTTGTTGCAGCTTTTTTATCTCATCCTGTATTCCATGTTCTTCCAATTTAATTTTTTTTATCAGAGAAGTGACAATTTGTGGGAGAGGAACAAGTTATGTTTTACGTCTGATACAAATATTTTTGGGTCAAAGTTAAGCTTAGGCATTCGAATTTGATACCATTTCTGAGAGAGTTGGCTGAAAAGGACAACCGATCAATCCCATCTTATTTGAAGATAGAATATTGACATAAATTTTGAGTTGTTACCAGTTCAAGTATGACTGATGCAAAGGCTTCATCAAAAGGTTTTAAATAAATATATCAAAGATAGACCTCTGCGGATATCTAAGGTGTAAAAATTTTAACGCCGAAGACCTTGATGTTACCACACCAAAAGTCAGGGGATATATGTCCAAGAAACTCATAGGCATGTGATTCCCTTGAAAAAATATACCTTGTCGAGTTTTTTTTTACCACCAAAATCTTCTACTACATATTTTAAGGTGCCAGAATAACGCATATGCTAGTTTTTACTCGAAAATTTCCAAATAAGCCCTAGAATGCTATTTTTGTCATATTTTCGTTATAACCCTAGATTCCAATATAAGTTATTTTAAAATTGACAAATTGAAATCGAAATTCACATTACGGATACGTATCTTAACGTGAACATGGCACATAAAACTCGTATAGGTCATGTTACCTATTTTGATTGCAAATTTGTGCAAATGCTTAATCTGTATCACATTCGACCCATATAAATGGAATTTCGAGGCAATGATAATTTAGGAAAACCTTCCCCACCCTCCCTTTTCGTTTGCACTCTTTTATCATACATTTTTTTAACCAAATACCTTTAATTTCTATTCGCCAGCATTCTTTTGGTCTCTCACCAACGATAGTCTTTTGAACGTTAATTTTTCACTTGTTTTTTTTTGTTGCTCCACAAAATTATCACACATTCGCCCCTATCATTCATTCAGTCATTCGTCATTATCGTTGTCGACGGTTTTTGCCAATTCGCTGTTAAACCTTAAAACGCTGAATTCATTTGGAAGCGATATCAGCAGTGTCAGTGTTGTAACTGAAAAAAGAGTACGTGCATCAGCCCAAATAGTTAGAGCAACCTGTATAAAATTCTAAACCGAATTTTCGTTACAATTTATTATTGTTTTAAGCATACGTTTTTCTTTTTGAGCATACGTTTTGGATATGTTATTTAAAAGAAAATAAATATTATATGCTAAGAGTAGTCCGATGGTTTTTCTTATACAATAGAGAAATTCGATAAAAGGGGATGTCAGAAACTTACCTTACCATTTCTGTTAGGTTGTAAAAGGATAAAGGATTAAGTCATATTGGTATCGGAAATAATGTTTCTTTTTAGAATATAAATTCCTTCTTTTGAAGGATCATCAGGGGTGTACAATCGTGGAGAAGATTACTTTCTAATTAAAAAACACATTAAATTTTTAAGTTCCGTTATGTGGGAGATGAATATATATTAAACATTTTTAAGATGTTCAAATTACCTCCCCCACAAAGAATATTCATGAAGCCCATAACACACGAAAATCCGATTCCATTCAGACTCGGCACATCTCAATATTTCTATCAACATAAGATATGTTAGAGAGATGGCAGAGATCAGACCATTCTTTAGGTACCTCCTCCATAAAGGGTCAACAATTTGAATAATCCTAACTCGAGGCTGGGGGTATAAATCTGTCGGCAAAACCGACTGATACTATTTTACTTGTTATACCATTAGCCATATGGCTACAGAGTATATATTATTTGATACGGCCAAAACGTGCCTCATCGAAATTACGGTTTTGGACCAAATCCGTTTCAGGACATTTGGAGTCGATCTCGCGATGTCCGTCCGTCCGTCCATCTGTCTGTCTGGCTGGTGGGCACGATAGCTCTCGACGGGAGTATCCGGTTTGATCCAATGTTTGTACATCGTAATATTATTGTCAAACTTAGATCGAGTTCGGAGATGGGCAATATCGGTCCACTCCTTCGGGGACCACCCACACAAAATGTCAAAATTTTCAAAGACAATAATTTACTACACAGAATGAGAAAGGATAATCCGATTTTACTCCAACTTTGCAAATCCAAATATTGGCGTCAGTGCTAGGTCAGGTGCGGGAATGGACAATATGGGTCCACTCCATTAGGTACCTCCCCCAATAAAGCGTCAAAATTTTAAATAATTATAACTCTTATAAAATGTGATGTAAGAGTCTGATTGTCTTCAAATTTCCCACATCTACATAATTTTATTAACCCAAGGTCTGGTGTGAAAATGGAATGTATCGGTCCACACCCTCTGTTACCTCCCGCGCAAAATATCGAAATTTTCAAAAAATATATTTTCTGCACAGAAAGAGAAAGGATAATCCGATTTTGCTCCAACTTTGCAAATCCTAATATTTGCGTCAGTTCTACGTCAGGTGCAAAAATGAGTAATATCTGTACACGCGATCAAGTGCCTCTCCCACAAAGGGTCAAAATTTTGAATAATTATAACTCTTAAAAATTTGATGTAAGAGCCCGATTGTCTTCAAATTTCACTCATCCTACTATTTTTATGAACCCAAGATCTGGTAGTAAGACGGAATATATCGGTCCACTCCTTCTGGTACCTCCCACACAAAAGGTCGTCATTTTGAATACCCATTAAATTCAATAAATGTGGAATTAACATCCAATTCCATTTATACTAGGGACATCTGAATATTTCTACCAACACAGGATCTGTTATAAAAACGTAGAGATCGGACCATTTCTTCTGGTACCTCCCCCAAAAAGGGTCACATTTTTGAATAGCCAAAACGTTTATAAAATCCGAAATAAGCATCAGGTTACCGTTATATTTCACACATCCCATTATTTCCACTAACAAAATATTTGTTGTGAAGATGGGATATATCGGTCCACTCCTTCGGATACCTCCCCCACAAAAGCTCAGAATTTTGAATACCTATGAAGCGCATAAAAAGCGAAATTAACATTCGAGTCTATTCAGACTCCCATATATATTTTTCATCCGATTTGTTATTTTTATCCTCCGCAGCCGTAATATGCACTTTGTAACCTTACTATTTGGGGAAAGATATCAAATACAGCTCAGAAATATATTTGCTAAATTTTATCGAGATCGGCTCAGATTTGGATATAGCTCCCATATATAACTTCGTCCGATTTGCCTCTTATTGTGCACCAAACGTGTAATATTTGACGAAATGGGATGAAATTTGACATTTACGGCCGAATTGAGTTTAGAAGCTAGTGTGTCAAATTTGGTGAATATCGGTTTAGATATATCCGGTATTTGTTACCCACAGCCGTAATATGCACTCGGTAACAACGATATTCAGGGAAATAAATCAAATGCAGCTCAGAAATATCTTTGCCAATATTATCGAGATCGGTTCTGATTTGGATATATCTCCCATATATATCTCTATCCGATTTCAAATTATTTGTGCACCAAATGGGCAACACAAGTCCGAATCCAAAGGATACAAATACTTCGGCATATTTAGTCCTTTGAACTTTAAATTATAATTATAATCATAGCGTGTATGATTGCATTCTCCCATAAAAACTTTTAATTGTTATGTGGGGCTCTACTAAATCAGCAAAGTGGTGTAGGGTATCTTTCTTGGTTCAAATATTTATTTTAAAAGCTGTAAAAGTTCTCAAATTAGTTCTATTTCTAAAATTAAAATTCTTTCAAAAAAGTATTTTCAAAATTTCTATTATATCGATCTTGTAGTAGCAGAACATATTTAACCCACTTATTTAAAATACCTAACATGAAATTCCCACCCCTCCATTAGTTTAAAATAAAAAATTCCCACACTATTTCAACTTCCTGAATGCCATTCAACTTGTAATCGCGATAACTGATAAGAACAATAACAGAATATATAAAAATTTGTGTGTATGTTAAACAAATGAATTTTAATTTTAACAGTTAAAGTTTTAGTATCACTTCCCCTCCCGCTCCAACACACTATCTCCCTCTTTAAAAGACAATAAAATAATGCCGGTGGCCAATGCATTTCGATCTCTCCCCCAAAACAATACAAAGTCCTCCCTGCACCCACTAAATTCGAATAAACTGGACAATGACACACCTTCCAAAGAATAGAAAAAAAGTAAAACCGAAACTATAAGGGAATGATAATAGGGTGGGCTATATGTTTATGGGCAACACCTAATTTGCATTTTAGCAAGAAAAGGAAAAACCAACGACAGCAACAACAACACCAACAAAAGAGAAGTCATAACCAAAACAAATGCAAGAAACATGGGGACGAACAACAACAAAATGTTTGCAAGTAGACCAACCGGTCAAACATAAACATAATGCCGGTCAATTTCCTTCCCAAAAAACACAAGGAGGTATCAATTGTTTTCCGCAGAAGTGGAAATATATTTTGAGAAAATTATGTCATTTAGGGTTGCCAGATATATGTGGTGGATTTCTATTGTGATTGTTTCATATCAAGAAGAATTAGACGGGGTTTAGTCGACAGATTTATACCCTCAGCCAATGGTCGATTATTTAAACATATTTTGACTCCTGTCTGATCAAATGGAGTAGGTTCCGAAGGAATGGGCCAAAATTGTCCATTTCGTATCGGATCTGAATAAATATGATATAATTATTGCTACGTGCCAAGTTTGGACTATATTGGTTATCCCCTTCAATTTATATGATATGATTTGATAATTTTTATAAAATGTTAGAAAATTTTGAAAATGTGACTGAGGTACCAGTTCGTAAGTTATAGTCAACCGAAGTATTCCACTTTCATACTTCATCAAGAATATATAAACTTTGTAGGGTCTAAAATGTATATTTCGAGGTGTTAAAAACGGAATGACAAACTTAATGAACCCTCCATACCATAGTGGAGGGAATAAAAATTTATGATATATTTTCATGGCACATATTGAATATACAAAGTCTTTTTGTTCAGAGACTCGTAATAAAATTTGATCTAGAATAATTCTTCCTTTGACAATTTTCCCGAAAAATGAAGTATAAAGGGAAATTTTTGAATCGGATTGGAAACGTTTAAATTGTCTGTAAAAAAGGCAAAGACATCATTTTCACGTGTAGTACATAAATTTCGAATGTAATTTTCTTAAAAACTATTGTTCCCAAATATATGGTTCATTTTGAGATCTATAGTAAAATTTTATGTAGAATATTTCTTCCTTTGACAACTTTTCTAAAAAAATGAAGTATTAAGGGAGACTTTTGACTTCGGATTGGATACATGTTAAATAAACACTAAAAAAAGGCAACCATATAATTTTCACTTGTAGTTCCTACATTTTTAAACGTAATTTTCTTGAAAACAATTGTTCCCAGGAATATGGTTTATTCTGAGATTGATGGTCAAATTTTGTGTAGCTCATTTCCTTTTCGAACACTTTCTACCTAAAATGAAATTTTATGAGACTTTCAGGCGTCAACTCGAAAAAAGTCCGAAGAATATTTCGGCGTTTTTTGGGGAACATCGATGTAAATATTTATTTATTTTTTTATATATATAATGGAAATAGAGATTTCGTTTCTTTGGTGACTTATAGTGAAATTTGATGAGGAATATTTTTGTCTTTGACGTCACTCTTCTAAAAGGATGCTTTGTTGGAGATTTTTGCATAAACTCACATACAGTGCGGCTTTAACTCTAAATTGTCTTTTTATTAATACATATGAATTCTTGGCGTTAAGGGGAGGTTTAGAATTTTGACGTCTTCTAGGACCTATGTAGAATTTTATGACAAATTGGAGCTAAATAAATATTATAAAAATATTGCGACGTGCCAGGTTTGGACTATATTGGATACATTCTTCACATTATATGAGATATGTGATAATTTTTACAAAATGTCAAATTGTGCATCAGGTACGAGATATAGTCAAACAAGGTATTCCATTTTCATGCTTTATCTAGCAAAGATAAAAATCTTGGTATGGGCAAAATTACAAGAAAATCGAACATTTACATCCAATTTTATGCGAAATCATAAATTCCATATTAATATCAGGTTTCTGGTTATCCCGCTTCTTTAAGCGTTGTTTTTCAAAATCTTGAACCCTTTGTGGGGGGAGGTAACAGAATAAATGATCTGATCTCTACCATCTTTATAACAGATCTTGTGTTGATGGAAATATTGAGATTTACCAAGTCTAAATGGAATCGGGACATGGATGGATGGATATTCAAAATTTCGACCCTTTGTGGGAAGAGGTACCAGAAGGAGTGTTCCGATACATTCCATCTTCCGCATCAGATCTAGTATTAGTAAAAATAATGGGATATGTGAAGAGAACCGGTTGCTTATTTCGGATTTTATGATCGTTTTCGTTATTCAAAATTTTAAGCCTTTGTGGGGCAGCTACCAGAACGAATGGTCCCATCTCTTCTATCCTTATAATAAATCTTGTGCTGATAGAAATATTGAGATTTGCCAAGTCTGAATGGAATTGGATATTGATTTCGTGTTTCTATGAGCTTCATGAATATTCAAAATTTTGACTCCTTGTGGGGGAGGTACCAGAAGGAGTGGACCGATATATTCTATTTTCACATCAGATCTTGTTTTGGTAGAAATATTAGGATGTGCGAAGTTTGAAGACAATCAGACTCTTACATCACATTTTATAAAAAGTTATAATTATTCCAAATTTTGACCGTTTCTGAGGGACGTACTTGATGGAGTATGCCGATATTGTCCATTTTCGCACCTGACCTAGCATTGATGCAAATGTTAGGATATGCAAAGTTGGAGCAAAATCGAATTATCGTTTCTCTTTCTGTGCAGTAAATTATTTTCTTTGAAAATGTTGACATTTTGTGGGGGAGATACCAGAAGGAGTGGACCGAATGTTGCTGCCCAAATGTTGTTCTTCAGTATTTTGGTCCATTCCCGGCAAAGCGCTTGCTTGAAGTGATCGACACTTTGGTATTTTTAGTGCCAACCTTGCTTTCCAAAATACTACAGACACAATAGTCCAACGGATTGGTATCCGGAGTTTTGGTGACCATTGTGCGCTGGAAATAAAGCGAGGAATCTCATTTTGTAATCATTCTTGGGTGGCGCGTGCTGAGTGAGATGGTGCTGAGTCCTGTTAGAATATTCAAGGTCTTCGGCCAAAATGTTTGCGTGCCCAAGGTTTTAATACAGCCTCCAGAATATTTTCGCGATTATATTCGGAATTTATTCTGATGCTAAGATCGATTAATACGAGCGGAGAGCGACCATCGGCTGTTCTGGCGGCCCGCACCATCACCATGGCCGGCGCTTGAGTTCTGGTGTCCCACCGAAGGTGCACATTTTCAGCTGACCTCTTTGGCAAGTTAACATCCGATTCGATGTTTTGTCATCGGAGAAAACCAAATTCGGCAGTTAACCACTTTCTGCCAAGTGAAGCAACTCTTTAGCTCTTTTGAGTCTACTTTCTTTCTGTTGCGGTGTAAGTTCTTGCACTTTTTGGAATTTCAATGGCTTTACCCCGCGCTCATTTTTCAATATTTGCCGAATGGAAGATATGTTCAGCTCACGAGCCATTTTTCGGCCACTGCGACGAGGGTTTCGGTCAAGTCGCTTCTTTACCTTTCGAACCATTTCTGCTGATGTTGCTGTTTTCTTCTGTCCACTTCTTGACGTCGGGCTACGCTACCAGTACCACGGTAACGAGCGATGGTACGAGACAGAACTGATTTATTCACATTTAAATGCTGGAGTACTCTAACGATAGCCACTTGTGGTTTTCCAGCCAAATATAAAGAAATCAGACTATCACGCGTGAATTCCATCACGAATAACTTTTTTCCTCGAAAATTCTCTCCAAAATACGTTTGTACGCTTGTAAACCATATAATGAGCTGTCACTGGAATAATTTTAACAGCTGTCGGACGAGTGGCTTAGAAATGACAGCAGTCTGAAGTTGATTGCAGTTTTTATACCCTCCACCATGGGTAGGAGGGTATATTAACTTTGTCATTCCGTTTGTAACACCTCTAAATATTCGTCGTAGACCCCATAAAGTATATATATTCATAATCAGCATAAAATTCTAAGACGATTTAGCGATGTCCGTCTGTCTGTCCGTCTGTCTGTCTGTCTGTCTGTCTGTCTGTCCGTCTGTCTGTCTGTCTGTTGAAATCACGATAGAGCCCACATTATTTGACGTAGACCTTTGAAATTTGGCACAAGTGTGTGTATTGTCCCTAGGATGGTTGGTATTGAAAATGAGATATATCGGTCCACGTTCTGGTATAGTCCCCATATAACGGTACCTCCCGATATTCGGTATTTTGATGATTTATGCCACATTTTTTCACGGATTTATCTGAAAATTGGTATTTGTAGGTCATGGCGGGTCCCTGAGCGTGTGGCAAAACATTGCATGTATAGGTCCACGTTTTGGTATAGCCCCCATATAACGGTACCTACCGATATTCGGTATTTTGATGATTTATGCCACATTTTTTCACGGATTTGTCTGAAAATTGGTATTTGTAGGTCACAACGGGTCCCTGAGCGTGTGGCAAAACATTGCATGTATAGGTCCATGTTCTGGTATAGTCCCCATATAACGGTACCTCCCGATATTCGGTATTTTGATGATTTATGCCACATTTTTTCACTGATTTGTGTAAAAGTTGGTATTTGTGGGTCATAATGTGTCCTAGTTCGTGTGGCGAAACATTTTAATTATAGGTGCACGTGTTGGTGTAGCCCCTATATAACGGTACCTCCCGATATTCGGCATTTTAATGTTTTTTGCCACATTTCTTCTAATGTTCTTTTACCCTAGGGTGGAGGGTATTAAAAGTTTGGCCCGGCCGAACTTAATGTTTTTTTACTTGTTTCATCTCAACCTGTACACTCCATCAGAGTTCTAACTCTACTGCATCCTGAAATACAAAAGGTACTATATTTAGTATCTCTTAATAATTTTCGTACCGTTCAGGTGCGAATTTCCAAAAACCCAGCCTTATCTGACCCCTTCGGCCCAAGAGTTACCCTTACCCAAAATTTCAAGATTCTAGCTCTTTTATTAATATAGATATTACAAAAAAATCCATTCAAATTTATTCGGATATATCTGGCAACTCTGTCACCGAAACATCAACTACCACACTAAATATTAAATACCATTGCAATTGAAATTATCGATCAAACATTCCAAGAGTTAATAATCACCAAACAATGGAACACTGGCTGACTGACACTGACTCTGACTGTGGTGACCACACAAACCAGTCGACAATGGTGGTGGTGGTGGTACTCTGGCGCGAATCAATTGAAACGTGCTCGGCCATTGAATTTCAACGGAAATTTCATGCGAAGATTAGTGGGAATTTAAGAAGAAACAGAGGAAGGGTGAGATTACCATTCTGGCTTCGCTTTACTTTGGAGTTTTCAAAACTGCGTTATTCTTTTTTTTCTTTGTTGAGATTTTGCAACGAATAAAGCATCAGGTGTTGAATTTTTGTTGCTGTCGCTGCTCACTGATAATTGCGAGAATGTTATGAAATGCATTTTCGATTTATTTATTTTTTTTTTGATTCTGATTTTGTCATTATTGTTTTGAATTTGATATCGTTGCATCAACGAACCGTGATCACACGTGTAAAACGGTCATTGATACCAAACGAAATTAGAATAAACTTTTTGTTGTTGTTGTTTTTATTTTTTGGTAATAAGAGACAATAAATAGAACAATAATGGGGAGAAATCAACAATTCGTGATGATATCATTGATTGTTTGGAAATATTAGCTTATTTCGATAAAATGGGTTTAAATATATATGCATGTACCGACTCAAGACCATATGGGGAATTCTAAAAAATACGTTTTAAGGTCCTTCGAATATTGGGGATCTTCAAAAATATTTTTTCAAGGGCACACATGTTTAGGCAGGTTAAGTTCGTAAATGGGCCATGTAGGTCCACGTTTTCATATAGCCCTCATATAAAGGTATCTCCCGATATTCGGTATTTTGATGATTTTAGCGACATTATTCAGCGGAATTGTTTCAAATTAGGTATTTGAAATTCGAAATGGATACTACAGCCTATGACAGAAAATTGTCTGGGCAGGTCTACGTCTTCGTATAGCCCCCATATAACGGTACCTCCCGATATTCGGTATTTTGATGATTTTAGCGACATTATTCACCGGAATTGTTTCAAATTTGGTATTTGAAGTTCGCAATGGATACTACAGCCTATGACAGAAAATTGTCTGTGCAGGTCTACGTCTTCATATAGCCCCCATATAACGGTACCTCCCGATATTCGATATTTTTATGATTTTAGCGACATTATTCACCGGAATTGTTTCAAATTTGATATTTGAAGTTCCAAAAGGATAGTACAGCCTAAGACAGAAAATTGTCTGTGCAGGTCTACGTCTTCGCATAGCCCCAGTATATCTGTACCTCCCTATATTCGGTATTTTGATGATTTTAGCGACATTATTCACCGGAATTGTTTCAAATTTGATATTTGAAGTTCCAAAAGGATAGTACAGCCTAAGACAGAAAATTGTCTGTGCAGGTCCACGTCTTCGTATAGGCCCCATATATCAGTACCTCCCTATATTGGGTATTTTGACGAGTTAAGGTACAATACCCACCGATATTGTTTGAGATGTCGTATTTAAACTTCGTAATGGATGCTACAGCCTCTGACACAGCTCCGATATAACGGTACCTCCCTATATACGACATTTTGATGATTTTAGCTACATTATTCACCGTATATTTCAGGTTATCGAATTTAAATATGGTAATGGTTTATGACAAACACTAAGTTCATAAAACGCGGATGAAAGCATCCGGTTATTATCAAATTCAGCATATTCAGAAATTCTCTCAACACAAGATTAGTTGTGAATCACTCCTTCTGGTACCTGCCCCACAACGGGTCAAAATTTTGAATAATTATTTTATGAGAGTTATAAAATTCGAAATAAGCATTCGATTTTCTTCAAATTTCACAAACTCCAATATTCTCCAATAATATTACTTTACTAACGCAAGATCTGGTATAAAGATGGTGGATATCGGCGAATCAGATGCAAGTGAAAGGGCTCAACTTTTCATGCCCTTGAAACTTGGCAAATTTCAAAAAATCCCGTTTAAACGAATACCATTATACGAGGGCTATACGAAGACGTTGAAGCGACTTGATCGAAACCGTGACAGTGGCAAAAAAAATTGGCTCGAGAGCTGAACATATCGCAACATTCCATTTGGCAAATATTGAAAAATGAGCTCGGGGTAAAGCCATTGAAATTCCAAAAAGTGCAAGAACTTACACCGCAAAAGAAAAAAATAGACTCAAGCTTCGCTTGACCGAAAGTGGTCGTGTTTACTTGCCAAAGAGGTCAGCTGAAAATGTGCACCTTCGGTTGGCGACCAGAACTCAAGCGCCGGCCATGGTGATGGTGTGGGCCACCATAACAGCCGATGGTCGCTCTCCGTTCGTATTAATCGACCGTTGCATTAGAATAAATGCCGAATATTATCGCGAAAATATTCTGGAGGGTGTATAAAAGCCTTGGGCACGCAAATAGACCTTGGACATTCCAACAGGACTCAGCACCATCGCACTCAGCACGCGTCACAAATGAGGTTCCTCGCTTCATTTCCAGCGCACAATGGCCACCAAAATCTCCGGATACCGGATTTGTTGCAGTTGAACTATTGTGTCTGGAGTATTTGGAAAAGTAAGATTGGCACTAAGAAATATTAACGTGTCTTTTGTGTGTGGATTTTTATACCCTACACCACAAGGTGATCAGGGTATTATGTCTTTGTGCATTTGTTTGTAACAGGCAAAAGGAAACGAGATAGACCCATAGTTCCTTTTGATGATCTGCATAGAATCACATTCTTAGTCGATTTATGCATGTCCGTCCGTCCGTCTGTCTGTCCGTCCATGTACTTTTTGTAAACAAAGTACAGTTCGCATTTATTGCCCTATCCAGATGAAATTTTGCACAAATCATTTGTTTGGCCCAAGGACGAACCCTATTGAAATTGGAGATAATCGGTCAAAATGTAGATATAGCTCCCATATATATTTTCGTTCGATTTGCCTTTTATTGTGCACCAAACGTGTAATATCAGCCCAAATATTATGGAATTTTGCCCATACAACCAAATTAGGCCTGAAAATAAGTATCCCAAATTTGATCGAAATCGGTTCAGATATAGCTATAGCTCCCATATATATATTGTTCATCCGATTTGTTATTTTTGTCCTCCGCAGCCGTAATATGCACTCTGTAACAACAATATTTGGGGAAATATATCAAATACAGCTCAGAAATACATTTGCTAAATTTTATCGAGATCGGTTCAGATTTGGATATAGCTCCCATATATAACTTCGTGCGATTTACCTTTTATTGTGCACCAAACGTGTAATATTAGCCCAAATGGGATGAAAGTTGGCACTTACGACCGAATTGAGTCTAGAAGCTAGTATGTAAAATTTGGTAAAGATCGGTTCAGTTATAGCTATAGCTCCCATATACATTGTTCATTCGATTTGTTGCATTTGTTACCAACAGCCGTAATATGCACTCCGTAACAACAATATTCAGGGAAATATATCAAATACAGCTCAGAAATATCTTTGCCAAATTGAATCGAGATCGATTCTGATTTGGATATAGCTCCCATATATATTTTTATCCGATTTCAAATTAATTGTGCACCAAATGGGCAATAAAAGTCCGAATTTAAAAGATACAAATGCTTCGGCATATTTAGTCCTTTGAACTTTAAATTATAATTATAATCATAGCGTGTATGATTGAATTCTTCCATAAAAACTTTTAATTGTTATGCGGGGCTCTACTAAATAAGCAAGGTGGTGTAGGGAATCATAAAGTCGGCCCCACCTGACTTTAAGACTTTCTTTACTGGTTATTTATATTTTTTAAAGGCCTTCCTTACAATATAAGTTATTTTAAATATAATGTCTTCCATCTATTGCCTATATGCATTTCGATACTCAACAGGCTATTTTTGGGTGAAGGGGTTTTTTGCAAAAAATCCATTTATTACACCACGAAAAAAGCCTAATTAAAATAACTGCAGATAAAAAAACCAACTATCACCATTTATGTGTTTACGTTTTGAAATCGAAACATTTTCGTTTCAACATTATCTCAATGCTAAAACGTTGCTTAGACTTGAAAATTATTTGCCAGATATACGTACACCACCATACCGCCATATATATACATATAAGTAGAAGGTACGCTCGATCCTCTGATAATTAAGTTTGTTTTCTTTCGTTTCTCCCGCCCCTAACCCTTTTGGCAGTCGAGCGAAACTGAGAGAGAAAAAAATTAAAACGATAAGAATTTATCTATTACCAGTTTCAAAAAATTAAATTAACTCCAGTAAAAATTCAAAACAAAAATGGCTTACTTTTAAATACTGGAAATGTTATTGGTTGGTGGTGGTGGTGGCGATGATGATAAAAAAGTGCTTAAAAATGCTCGATACTCCGGCAGCACGGTGGCATGTGTTATACGGGCAGACTTGCAAATGCTGATGCACTTTCAAATGGATTTGACTACGATATTTAAATTTTGGAATTCAGAGAGCGTCGTCATTAAAACGCATGCATGATGAATACTGTTTAAATTAAAAAACTAATTATTAATTTTATTATTATTAATTAAAATTTATTTTTTTTTCATTTCAGGTAAGAATTGTTTATGTTGAAATCATCTCAAGTCCCATTGAGTAAGTTGTTGTAAAGATTTTAACCAATACACCACATATGTTTATTCATGTTTTCAAGAACAATTCTACTAACAATACGTTAAAGAGATCGTATTGATTTAAAATATTCTACAAATTAAGTTGACCTGTGTATTGGTCTTCCTCTAAAAGGTCCTCCATCTAGAGAAGTTTTGTAAGATGTTATCCGTCTTCAACAGACCTGCCATAGGTGTTTCATCTATAGAAAATCTCTAAAAATCGTTCAATCAGGGAAGACCTCGACGAAGGGGTCGAAGTCTTGAGAAACCCTACGAAGGAGGTGTTGCCATAAGAAATAAACTCCTGAAAGGTATTCAATGAAGAGAAAACCACTGAAATGAAGAGAAAATCCCTCATAGAAGATCCTTGTATGGTCTTTATTTAAAAGAAGACCTCTGAAAGGTCGTCCATCTGCAAAGTATCTTGCAAAGTTCTTCTATCAGTAGGAGACTTTTAAAAGTTATTTCTCTTGGGCTTTTTACAGCTAGAAACTTTCCATTCAATCTAGACATGACAGTAAGGCTGTTTGTGTAGCTTAGGTTAGTTTAAAGGATGCGTGGTTCTTTTAACAACCACTCCATTCGGTGACCTGGTTGGTCCATTGTGTTCATCCTATCCGAAAGAAGGTAAGAAATTACAGAAGAAGGATAGAGTTCGAAGATAGGAATAAGAAAATTATGATAGAGTGTGGATACCTGAAGCATAGCTGCTGGTTTACATTTAGAGAAGAAGGACAAATCGGGCAGAATTTGCTTACCCAGTAGCCTCTGTCTGACTCCAAAGAGAGTTAGACAGTGGCAGAATATGTGCGCTACCGTCTCGGTTTCCTCCTAGTCCTGACAGAGACTGCAGTATTCGGTTTCGTCTCCCCCACTTGGAAGTCATGGCCCTTATGTTACAGTGTCCCGTAATTAGACCCACCATAAGCTTTAGGTCAGATTTCGCCAATGAGATGAGCGACATCGATCTTCGCTTGGTGTTCACTGGCCATATTTCTTTGGAGACATTACATCCCCTTCCAGTCAGCCAGTTCCTATTGAATCTCACAATATAGTGCTTCTGCAATATTTGGAAGAAGTGGCATAAGGAAGGCTTCACTGAGCTGTCGATCTCTTAATCTACTGACTCAGATCCGCCTCTGGCCAATGAATCAGCAGATATGTTACAGTGACCAGGGACCCAACAAAGTTTTACCAACGATTTAAATCTTTCCGGAGTATTTTTGCCATCCAGAACAGCCATAGATTTGATTGGAAAAGAATTGAGAGCCTTCAAGGCCGCCTTACTATCGACGTATATAATCACCGGTCTATTCAAGTCATTGATTCGTTTTTTCAGCAGTTCCATGGCTTTCCTGATACCAAAAGATTCTGCCTGAAAACTCTGTAATCGTTGTTTAATTTAAAGGATCTCCGGATCCTTCACAGAAGACTCCAGCCCCCGTTCCACTTTCCATCCTTAAACCATCGTTATAGACCGCTATAACGTTAAAAGGTGGTGTGTCAGAATCCGGGTGTCCCTGTTTGGTATATGGATGTCCAGTCATTCGAAACTTTGCCTAGGTGATATGTAATCACTGTTTATAGCCCGTCCTCTTATGTTCTCCATATACTTAAGAATGAAAGAGTGCCCATTGACCTAGTTCATTGAGCCATAGGGCACATCTAGCAGCTTGTTCCTCTACAACGAGACATAAAGGTTTTAAGTTGAGTAGGGTAAGGCCGTCTGTCTATAGAAGAACGCTGAGTGGCCTTCAATTTATTGAAAATCTCTCAAAGGTCTTCTATCTACAAAAGACCTCTGAAAGACTTATATCAGCAGATTAACCCTTTCGCCTACAGATGTTTCGGAGGTCTCCTATATATATAAGAGTAGTGAAACAATTGACTGACAGAGATTCAACACCCAGACGAAACGGCTGGAGCTGAACATTTTCCACAAGGGCTGGACTTGCTGCGTACACGTGTGACAAGACTGGATTGTTTGAAACTCGAACTAAAAGGTTACGGAGTGTACTAAAATGGACTAAAAATTGAATTCTAATGGACTAAAAAAAATTCGAATTTCAAAATTCTAGCTCATTCCGTTTATCCTTTGTATTGGATAAACGGAATGAGCTAGAATTTTGAAATTCGGAATTAACGACAGTGCTGGAGTGTATGATAGATGTACCAACGTTTTTTTTCGAAATTCGAACTTCGAGGTTACGAAAAGTCTTAAAATGGTACTAAACTTCTTAAATGGTATAATTTGGAATCATGTCAAGGGAAAGACCTAAAATCTTGTTGAAATTAGGTATGAGAATCAATGTTGGAAAGTAAGTTGAATATGGTTTGGGAAATGTGTACCAAAATGTGTGATCTGTACTAAATGGTACTAAATTTGCAACAGTTTGGTTTAGGGTGAACGGATGAAGCTGGAATTTTGAAAATTTGTATTGGGGTTCCTGTTGATGACAGGTTTGTGAAATACAAATGATTTTCGAAATGTGTACTACAAGTGCACGAAAAGTACTAAATAGTACTATATTTGGTACAATTTGATATTGGCCGAACACATAGTACTTAAAATTCGAAATTTTGGTATCAGGGGATATATGGAGGTGATTTCGGAAGTGCCTACTGCAAATGTACTAAATTTGGTCGTGGTTGAAGATATGGAGATAAAATTCTGAATAGAGCTGGAACCTCGAAATTTGATATTGAGGTCTCTGCTGGTATCTGAGATTAAGATTTGATGGTGGGTTTGGCAATGTTTACTATAATTGTACGAAAGGTCCCCAATTTTTTAATGGGTGGTTTCTTGGACTGAGATTTGGTATTGGCGGCTGTGATTTTGATTTGGTGGTGTTTTTTGCGAAAAATGCTAAATAGTACGAAAAGTACTAAATACTTCCAAATTAGGTCTTGGGGTGAAGAAATAGAGCTGGAATCCCGAAATGTGATATTGAGGTAACTGTTGATATCTGCGCTTGAGATTTAGTGGTGGGTTTGAAAATGTGCACTGTAATTGTACGAAAAGTACTAAATAGTACGAGAAGCACTAAATTAGGTATTGGGTGAAGAAATGGAGATACAATTCTAAAATTTAATATAGATGAAGCTGTTGGTGTCAGGGTTAAGATATGGAGGTTGTTTTGAAAGTGCATCCTATAATTGTTCGAAAAGTACTAAGTGGTACTAAATTGGATAATGGGTGAAGGAATTCATCCCTATCCTAAATTTTTATACGGAGGTCTCTGTTGGTATCTGGAATTCAGATTTGGAGGTGGTTTCGGTTATGTGTACTATAATTTTACGAAAAGTACTAAATAGCACTACAGTTGCTAATGAGTTGATGAAATCTGGAATTGAGATATGGAGTTGGTTTTACTAATGCGTACTATAATTGTTCGAAAAGTACTAAGTGGTACTAAATTGGATATTGAGTGAAGGGAGGGGCAGAGATGGAATTCACAAAATTGGTATTGAGGTCTCTGTTGGTGTTTGGAATTGAGATAATGACGGTGGTTTTGGATATGTGTACTATAACCCCAGGAAAAGTACTAAATAATACGAAAAGTACTAAATAGTACTAAATTTGATATTGGGAGAAGGAATAGAGCTGGAATTCCGAAATTTAATATAAATGCCACTATAATGCCATTATTGGTTTCTGTGGTTAAGATATGGCGGTGGTTTTGAAAATGTGTACTAAAATTATACAAAAAGTACTAAATAGTACTACATTTGGTAATGGGTGAAGGAATAGGGTTGAAATTCTCAAATTTTGATATGGATGTCTCTATTTGTATCTGGAATGGGGATATAGAGTTGGTTTTGGAAATGTGTACGAAAAGTACTAAATGGTACTAAATTTGATATTGAGTGAAGGGATGGGGCTGGGATCCCGAAATTTAATATTGAGGTATCTGTGTTTGAGAATTGGCATTTGTTATGAAATGCATCCTATATGTGTACGAAATGTACAAAATGGTACTAAATTTTGTATTGGGTGAAAATAGAGGTCTGGAATCCTCAAATTTTATATTAAGGCTATGTTGCTATCTGTGGTAAGGATATGAAGGTGGTTTTGGAAATATGTACTATATTTGTACGAAAAGTACTAAATGGTACTAAATTTGGTATTGGATGAAGGGATAGAGCTGAAACCGACTGTGAAGGATTGAGATATGGAACGGTGTTGCAAATTACAAATTTTTAAAAATTACAAAATGTTAATAAATTTTATAATGGTGTTGAGATATTAAACCTCATAATTTTAAGGTGGCCTTTTCACTGTCGCAGTATCGGACACTTACTAGTCTATTTATAAGAGGCTTTATAGAGGCCCATAATGAACCTACAAAATAATATTTAAATGTCTGCTCTCTGAAAGATCGTTCTCGATCTCGAACATGACTTCTTCATGTGGAAAACCTTTAAACCCATAGAATATAGAATTTTCCCAAGAGGCCATCTGGTATTCTAATTTCATCAGATTATTATATGGTCTCTTGAAAGTCCCTTAAAAAAGATTTATTTTTTTTTATCAAAATAATTTTTATGGAGGTTATTTTTAGTTCAAATTATTTATTTCTTTGCCATGTTCCAAAATTTTCACCCCTAATAAAATTACGCTACCAAATTCATTATCTTAATTGATTTTCATTAAATGATCATTCAAATAAATTTTCTAAATTCTAGCAGTAGTGGGGCCGCCATGATAACGAGTTAATAATTTTAGTGGGTTATTTCAATTCGATTTGTATATCAATCAAAAAGAGTCCCAAGACCACTACTCCCATAACTATTATCTAATAAAACTTGAAAGCTTCTACTTGGCGATTCGACGATTAAACGTAAAAAAAAAACAAAATCAATATCACAAAAGACTTGCAAAATTTCCCCATAGATTTTGAAAAGGTGATATTAACATGGGGCCAGTGGCACAAATCGAAGTGGTTGGGGCGGAGGTGGTGTTGGTTCTGGCACTGATTTAAAGTTTTGATTAATTGCCAAGGCACTGCTGTGATTTGTCGTTGATAGCAGCAGCAGCACTCCCCCCATTTTCGCCTCCTGGGCGCGTGATACGTGATATGGCTCCCTCCTCCTCTTCCCCTCTCCTCAACCATCCAACCAAATCATTATCATCTGATCTGTAAAATTTAATTTTATTTTTAAAATGTTGTCGCTCGCACTCACTGATTATTGGCATTTGATTGTGGCGGCTGCGCTATTCTGGAGATAGTCCAAAGTTATGAAAAATGTGACAGAGATTTATGACTTTGACTTTTGGGTGATTTCGGTTTTTTTTTTGTTCGAATTTCAGTTATCGCCCGCCCATTGAAACAAATAGTGATTGCCCCAAGAGATTTGAAAAATATATAAAAAATTTGTTTATTTTATTGTTTTATTTTTGGATGGTAGGTTGGTCGGTCGGTGTCTTGTTTTTGTTTACCACAAATATTTATGTCCGGAACATTTAAAACATTATTTTGTGATAGATTTCGAATTGCTGATAATCGAAATGACAGTTGAGTGGAATACATATGTACACACACACACACACATACACAGGTGGACTGTGACATGGACATTTGATCTGATATTGATTTGGGAAAACATCTGATTTCTATTCCGTTTCGTTTTGTTTGTGTGTAAACAACTAAATGGTAGTACTTTCTAGAGGTGACTAATCGTCAACGGCGGGTGATACAGCAAAAATATTGTTTATGTGAGATTAGGTTTACTTGGGGAAATTTATGGGGAAATTAGGGCAACTAATTCATTAAAGGTTTTCCTTTTAAACAACATGACTAGTGTACCCAAGAAATCATGTTTCTGGTCGATTTAACTTCTATGTCGATTGAACAATGTCCGTACGTCTGTCCGTCTATCCGTCTGTGGAAATCACTCTAGCTTCCGAACGAAATGAAGTAAGTTGATAAAAATTTACTCAAATGTGTATTTTGTTAGCAGAACTTTTGGTATTGAAAATGGACCATGTAGGTCCATGTCTTCGTATAGCCCCCATATAACGGTACCTCCCGATATTTGGTATTTTGATGATTTTAGCGATATTATTTACCGGAATTGTTTCAAAATTGGTATTTGAAGTTCTTAATGGATATTACAGCATAAGACAGAAAATTGTCTGTGCAGGTCCTCGTCTTCGTATGGCCCCTATATAACGGTACCTCCCGATATTCGGCATTTTGATGATTTTAGCGATATTATTTATCGGAACTATTTCAAATTTAATATTTGAAGTTCGTAACGAATACTACAGCCTAAGACAGAAAATGGGCCATGTAGGTCCATGTCTTCCTATAGCCCCCATATAACGGTACCCCCGATATACGGTATTTTGATGATTTTAGCGACATTATTTATCGGAATGGTTTCAGATTTGGTATTTGAAGTTCGTAATGGATAATACAGCCTATGACAGAAATTTGTCTGTGCAGGTCCTCGTCTTGGTATAGCCTCCATATAACGGTACCTCCCGATATGCGGTATTTTGATGATTTTAGCGACATTATATACCGGAATTGTTTCAAATTTGGTATTTGAAGTTCTAAATGGATGTTACAGGCTATGACAGAAAATTGTCTGTGCAGGTCCACGTCTTCGTATAGCTCCCATATAATGGTACCTCCCGATATTCGGTATTTTGATGATTTTAGCGACATTATTTACCGGAATTGTTTCAAGGTTGGTATTTGAAGTTCGTAATGGATGCTACAGCCTATGACAGAAAATTGGCTGTGCAGTTCCACGTCTTCGTATAGCCCCCATATAACGGTTCCACCCGATATTCGGTATTTTGATGATTTTAGCGACATTATTTACCGAAATTGTTTCAAATTTGGTACTTAAAGTTCGTAATGGATACTACTGCCTTTTACAGAAAATGGGCCATATAGGTCCACATCTTCGTATAGCCCCCATATGACGGTTCCCCCCGATATTCGGTATTTTAATGATTTTAGCGACATTATTTACCGGAACTATTTCAAATGTAATATTTGAAGTTCGTAATGGATACTACAGCCTAAGACAGAAAATGGGCCATGTAAGTCCACATCTTCGTATAGCCCCCATATAAGGGTACCTCCAGATATTCGGTATTTTGATGATTTTAGCGACTTTATTTACCGGAACTATTTCAAATTTAATATTTGAAGTTCGTAACGAATACTACAGCCTAAGACAGAAAATTGTCCGTGCAGGTCCACGTCTTCGCATAGCTCCCATATAATGGTACCTCCCGATATTCTGTATTTTAATGATTTTAGCGACATTATTTAGCGGATTTTTTTTCAAATTTAGTATTTGAAGTTCGTAATGGATGCTACAGCCTATGACAGAAAATTGTCTGTGCAGGTCCACGTCGTCGTATAGACCCTAATATACGGTACCATTCGGTATTTTTAAGATTTTTACAGATTTTTTAATGGATTTTAATTTTTTGAAAATTGCCAAATTTGTACCAAATAGTGGAGGGTATTCAAACTTCGGCCCGGCCGAATTTACAGCTTTTTTCCTTGTTTCATGGTACATATTGAATATACAAAGTCTTTTTGTTCAGAGACTCGTAATGAAATTTGATCTAGAATAACTTTTTCCAAAAAATGAAGTATAAAGGGAGATTTTTGACTCGGATTGGAAACGTTTTAAATTGTTAGTAAAAAAGACAAAGACATCATTTTCACGTGTAGTACATAAATTTCGAATGTAATTTCCTTAAAAACTATTGTTCCCAAATGTATGGTTTATTTTGAGATCTATAGTAAAATTTGGTGTAGAATATTTCTTCCTTTGACAATTTTCCCAAAAAATGAAGTATAAGGGGAGATTTTTGACTTCGGATTTGATACATGTTAAATAAACACTAAAAAGGCAACCATATAATTTTCACTTGTAGTACCTAAATTTTGAACGTAATTTTCTTGAAAACTTTTGTTTCCAGGAATATGGTTTATTCCCATATTTAAAGTGAATTTTTGTGTAGAATATTTCTTCTTTAGACAACTTCCAGCTAAAACGAAATTTTGTAAAACTTTCAGGCGTCAAATCGAAAAAGTCCGAAGATTATTTTCGGTGTTTTTTTGGGAACATCGATGAAAATATTTATTTATTTATTTATTTATTTATTATTTTTTTTATATATAATGGAAATAGAGATTTCGTTTCTTTGGTGACTTATAGTAAAATTTGATGAGGAATATTTTTGTCTTTGACGTCACTCTTCTAAAAGGATGCTTTGTTGGAGATTTTTGCATAAACTCACATACAGTACGGCTTTAACTCTAAATTGTCTTTTTATTAATACATATGAATTCTTGGCGTTAAGGGGAGGTTTAGAATTTTGACGTCTTCTAGGACCTATTTTTATAGAAATTTTATAGAATAATTTAATTTGCTACGATGCCAATTTAAAGGTAAAAATTAATAAAAAAAAAACAAGTTAAAAGGTATCATTCGATTTTGACGAAACATGTATACACTCAGCCAATGTTCGATTATTTAAATATATTTTGATTTCTCTTATGATTATTTCAATTGTTGAACTTCTATGGAGTAGGTTCATTGTCCATTTCATATCGGATCTAGATAAATATTATATAAATATTGCGACGTGCCAGGTTTGGACTATATGTGATAATTTTTATAAAATGTCGAAATGTACGTCAGGTACCAGATATATTCCACCGAAGTAATTCATTTTCATGCTTTATCTATTACAGATACAAATATTGGTATGTGCAAATTTTGAAGGAAACCGAACATTTTTATCGAATTTTATGCGAAATCATAAATTCCATATTCATCTCAGATTTCTGGTTGAGTGAGATATTTAGATGTAAAGTATCGCTGATATGTTTCGCAAGTTATGACAGATACAAGTATTGAAAATTGTGACCCTTTGTGGGTGATGTACCAGAAGGGATTCGCAGATATATATCATCCTCCACAACAGATTTTGTATTAGCAAAAATGTTTGGAATTTAAAGAGAGTTGAATGCTTATTTCGCATTCTTTGAGCGTTTTGTTTCTCAAAGTCTTAAACCCTTTGCGCGGGAGGTACCAGAACGAATTGATTTTTTGTGTCAAGCGCATTTGATTGTTGTGTTGACATCACAATGAAAAAATTAAATTTTTTCGTTAAGTTTCTCCTTCGTTCGGTGTCGATTATCTCATTGACAAATCTCACATTGTGACAGTACTATCTATGTAGGTATGTTTGTACGTTAATGTGTTTTTTTTAAAAACAAAATATGTGAGATGCTATAGGCCGATAATAATTGTTGACAATCGTATTGAGAAAGCGATTACCAGCGCCGATAATAGGGTGGGAATGGAAAATCTTTTGGGGGGGTTCTTTGTTGCAGGGTGAACCGGCTATGGAAGTAGTCCTCATAACACTTATATTCGGCATAATTCAGCGAATAATAATAGTTTTCTAAACATAAGTGGGCGAACTACATTCGGTAATGGAACGGGAGAGGTTGATTCTCCTGAGTTACATCAAGGATAGAGACTACAGGTGAACTGCAACCAACTTTAGACTGCTGTCATTTCAAAGCCACTCGTCCGACAGCTGTTAAAATTTTCTAGAAAAAAAGCTATTCGTGATGGAATTCAAGCGTGATAGTGTGATTTCTTTATATTTGGCTGGAAAACCACAAGTGGCTACCCTTAGAGCACTCCAGCATTTAAATGTGAATAAATCTTTTGTGTCTCGTACCATCGCTCGTTACCGTGATGCTGGTAGCGTAGCCCGACGCAGTGGCCGAAAAATCGCTCGTATATATATCGCAATATTCCATTCGACAAATATTGAAATGAGCTCGGGGTAAAGCCATTGAAATTCCGAAAAGTGCAAGAACTTACACTGCAACAGAAAGAAAATAGACTCAAAAGAGCTAAAGAGTTGCTTCGTTTGCCGAATTTGGTTTTCTCCGATGAGAAAACATTCGTTATCCATCAGTTTGTGAACGTGACAAAATGATCGTGTTTACTTGCCAAAGCTGTCAGCTGAAAATCTGCACCTTCGGTTGGCCACCAGAACTCAAGCGCCGACCATGGTGATGGTGTGGGGCGCCATGACAGCCGATGGCCGCTCTACGCTCGTATAAATCGACCGTGGTATCAGAATAAATGTGAAAATATTCTGGAGAGTGTATTAAAGCCTTGAGCACGCAAATATTTTGGCCGTAGACCTTGGACATTCCAACAGGACTCAGCACCATCGCACTCAGCATGCGCCACCCAAGAATAGTTACAAAATGAGGTTCCTAGCTTCATTTCCAGCGCACAATGGCCACCAAAATCTCCGGATACCAATCCGTTGGACTATTGTGTCTGGAGTATTTTGGAAAGCAAGGTTGGCACTAAAAAGTACCAAAGTGTAGATCACCTCAAGCAAGCGCTTCGCCGGGAATGTACCAAAATACCGCAGAGCAACATTCAGGCATTCACCCTGCGTGCGGTTGATCCGTTCAAGTGAAGAGAGTCATTTGAAATATTTCAGTGAACCCAACCGGTAATGACAAGGCATGAAGTTCATTTCTTTCTCTTTTACTCTCTCTCTCTCTTTCTCAGTCTCCTAAAATTTACAACTACTTTTCGTGATCTCTTTTCCCACCGATTTCAACACTAATTATAATTTCAAACCAAGCCAGCAAGAAAATATCATTTCGATTTCGTCATTATCTCGTGCTCGAGATATTGACAATTACCATATGGTTGACATATCGCGACATGATTTGGTATTACGTGAATCAGTATTTAAATTGTGATTATTAACATGTACACAAATACACACACACACACACTCACATCTGACACACACACACTTGTCGTGAGTGTTATTTGTTTAAAATAGAAAAAAATCTAGTTTTAGATTTCAATTGAACGATAAAAGTGTCAATATTTCTGTTCGGTAATTTTTTAATCGATATCGAGCAAAAACAGCGAAAAAACTACTCTTGATTGCTGCACGGTCATATCGCTAATTTAAAACATGCCAATCGATTAAATGTAAATTTTATTGTTTCAGTTTTAGTTTAAGATTATGAGAGTGCAGCAAGAAGTGGTTTCGGAGGGAGGAAACATGAATAAAATAGGAATAGGAACATTAAAATATTCAGAATTCCCCAAAAAATTCACGATCAAAGGATATTTTTTCAAAAGTCCAAATTCATGGGGTATATAAGGACCATTATAGGTCAAACGGTCCTTAAAAGGTATCTTAAAAATCGAGGATTTTCGGACATATTTTGTAAGGATGTAAAGGCAAATAATGTACCTTAAAAAAGAGGCTTACGACCAATTTCAGTTAGCCTAAAAATTTCTGGAAGAATCCAGTAAATTCTAAAAGTAGAGCCAAAATAAAAGACATGTGTATCGTCGTCTCGAAGGCATATGCCAAACGGGGGGAGCATGATTTCCCTCTACCATATTTTTTGAAATCTTCGGATTAAGATTCCTTGGAATCCGCGGTCGAAAATGTTTACCCGACGCGAGCGACCAAAGGAGGTCTTTTTGGTCTTTTTTTCAAAATATGACTAAAAACGCAATTTTAGCGGATGGTAGCTAACAAAATATTCTACAAAATTATTTGTTATAAAATTCTACTATAGGTCCTAAAAGACATCAAGAGCCTTAAAAATATGTAAAGGACAGAAATTCATATATATTTAAAACA
Source organism: Musca domestica (assembly GCF_030504385.1). Lineage (NCBI taxonomy): Eukaryota > Metazoa > Arthropoda > Insecta > Diptera > Muscidae > Musca > Musca domestica. Next base: position 755,691 of record NW_026712313.1, on the reverse strand, counting down.
CTCCTACAAAAAATGACCTCAAGGACATAATTATTCTTCAAAGTCACCTAATAAATGAATTTCCTATTCCCATTGCATTACAAAAAATATTCGCATTACTATTTCTAAAAAACAAAAAAAAAATAATAATAATAATAAATAAAATAGAATGGAAAATACTTCCTAAGTCTTTTTGTTTAATTATTCCTTGGAATAATCCACGTTTCATGGTCCTTGAAAAAAATATTCGTTAAAAAAAAAATCCACGTTTCATGATCGGCTGGTCCTTGAAAAAAATATTTTTTAAAAAAATCCACGTTTCATGATCTGCTGGTCCTTGAAAAAAAATATTCTTTAAAAAAATCCAAGTTTCAGATCGGCTGGTCCTTGAAAAAAATAGTCTTTAAAAAAATCCACGTTTCATGGCCTGCTGGTCCTTGAAAAAAATATTCTTTAAAAAAATCCACGTTTCATGGTCTGCTGGTCCTTGAAAAAATATTCTTAAAAAAAATCCACGTTTCATGGCCTGCTGGTCCTTTAAAAAAATATTCTTTAAAAAAATCCACGTTTCATGATCTGCTCGTTTTAAAAAAATCCACGTTTCATGGTCTGCTGGTCCTTGAAAAAAATATTCTTTAAAAAAATCCACGTTTCATGGTCTGCTCGTATTTAAAAAAATCCACGTTTCATGGTCTGCTGGTCCTTGAAAAAAATATTTTTTAAAAAATCCACGTTTCATGGTCTGCTCGTAATAAAAAAAATATTCTTTAAAAAAATCCACGTTTCATGGTCTGCTCGTATTTAAAAAAATATTCTTTAAAAAAATCCACGTTTCATGGTCTGCTCGTATTTAAAAAAATATTCTTTTAAAAAAATCAACGTTTCATGGTCTGCTGGTCCTTGAAAAAAATATTCTTTAAAAAATCCATGTTTCATGGTCTGCTGGTCCTTGAAAAAAAAAATATTCTTTAAAAAAATACACGTTTAATGGTCTGCTGGTTCCTGAAAAAAAAATATTCTTAAAAAAAAAACACTATTCATGCCACGCCATGGCTGGTCCTTGAAAAAATATTCTTAAAAAAAATTGACGCCTTGACTGTCTGTCCTTGAAAAAATATTCTTAAAAAAAATTGACGCCTTGACTGTCTGTCCTTGAAAAAATATTCTTAAAAAAAATTGACGCCTTGACTGTCTGTCCTTGAAAAAATATTCTTAAAAAAAATTGACGCCTTGACTGTCTGTCCTTGAAAAAATATTCTTAAAAAAAATTGACGCCTTGACTGTCTGTCCTTGAAAAAATATTCTTAAAAAAAATTGACGCCTTGACTGTCTGTCCTTGAAAAAATATTCTTTAAAAAAATTGACGCCTTGACTGTCTGTCCTTGAAAATATGCTCTTTAATAAATCCACGCCTTGGCTGGTCCTTGAAAAAATATTCTTTAAAAAATCCACGCCTTGGCTGATCCTTGAAAAAATATTCTTTAAAAAATCCACGCCTTGACTGGTCCTTGAAAAACTATTCTTTAAAAAATCCACACTTCTGTTGGTCCTTGAAAAAATATTTTTTTAAAAAAATCAACTTTTTTCAAAATAGTTTCAATTCCCCTTTTTGTTTCGTTTTTTAAGTTGTATTTCCACCCTCAATCGCTGAAATTCCTAATTAGTTTTAGTTTAAATAATTTTCAATTTGGCGATAAGGGTTGATATATTTTTAACAACAAATGCGCATTTTGTTAATTTTCTAATCTGGATACATGAACGTGTGTGTGGGTGTTTTTCCCTCAAAACTTAATGATATTCAACGATAAGCTTTCTGCATTCCATTGCGATATTTTTGTATTGTTTCATTTGTTGTTAGCTATCATTTTTGTTACTGTTTTTTTTTTTGCTTTTTTGCAAAACTATTTTCTGATAAATTTAATTACTCATGCAAAATGGAATCGAATGAAATTCAAAACAGCAGAGAACTTCGAAGAACGATCGGCGCAGTGGCTGATTACAGGAAATTGTTGGACGATAAAGAAAAACAAAACCAAAACACACCGAACCGAAGTCACTCGGAATGCCAGGCCCGAGTGATTTGCATATCTTGAGTCAATATTTCAGCTTAAAATATTTGTTGTATTCGTTTAGTTTGCTATATGACACATTCGATTTTTTTTTTTTTGGAATTGGAGTTATCACAACTCACAATTTTTGTTCTAAAACCATAATCAAATTAAAAAAAAATGCATTTGTTTTTCGAAATGCGATTTTTAGTTGATAATTCCCAAAAGGGACTTTGAATTCATCGCAGTTGGAAACATGCCTGTTTTTTCTGTTCTTTTTTTAAATCGCATATATGAATCATATAACGGTGCATTTTAATGGATGTCATTAAAATCGCCAGATAAGCTGACAACAAAACCCAGCTTATCTGTTTCGCTAAGTCTTTGTCTTCGCTTGTTTCGTCGAGCCAATTTCAAAGGTCTTTAATTTATTTATTTTTTTGTTTATTTTTGTTTGTTTAACAACAAGAGCCGGAGCTTAAAATAGCATCATACCAACCTACCTGTTGTCTAACAAAGAGATATTATTTTTTGGGTAATTTTTTATTTTGATTTCAATCATTAACAAATCTTCTGGGGACTTCTATAATATGTTTTTTCAACACCCTAGAGTTTAGGCGAACAGCTATGATAATATTTCAAAATAATCAATAAAAGGTTATTTCAAAAAAAAAAAATAAATAAATAAAATATTGCAAACTGAAATAGTTCGTTAACTAATATTTCAGAAAATACAGGGTGAGATGAAAAAACTGAAACCACCTTCAGACTGCTGTCATTTCTAAGCCACTCGTCCGACAGTTGTTTAAATTATTCCAGTGACAGCTCATATTGTTTACACGCGTACAAAAGCATTGTGGTGAGAATTTTCCAAAAAAAAAAATTATTCGTAATTGAATTCAAACGTGATAGCGCGATTTATTTATATTTGGCTGGAAAACCACAAGTGGCTATCGTTAGAGCATTTAAATGCGAATAAAGCTTTTGTGTCTCGTACCATCGCTCGCTACCGTGATACTGGTAGCGTAGCCCGACGTCAAGTTCGCAGTGGCCGAAAAATGGCTCGTGAGCTGAACATATCGCAATATTCCATTCGGCAAATATTGAAAAATGAGCTCGGGGTAAAGCCATTGAAATTGCAAAAAGTGCAAGAACTTACGTCGCAACAGAAAGAAAATATACTCAAAAGAGCTTAAGAGTTGCTTGGCCGAAAGTGGTAAACTGCCGAATTTGGTTTTTTTCCGATGGAAAAACATTCGTTGTCCAGCAGTTTGTAAACAACAAAATGATCGTGTTTACTTGCCAAAGAGGTGCTCCTTCGGTTGACCACCAGAACTCAAGCGTCGGCCATGGTGATGGTGTGGGCCGACATAAAAGTCGATGGTCGCTCTCCGCTCGTATCGATCGACCGTGGCATCAGAATAAATGTCGAATATTATCGCGAAAATATTCTGGAGGGTGTATTAAATCGTTGAGCACGCAAACATTTTGGCTGCAGACCTTGGACATTCCAACAGGACTCAGCACAGCACCATCGCACTCAGCACGCGCTACCTAAGAATGGTTACAAAATGAGGTTCCTCGCTTCATTTCCAGCGCTCAATGATCATCAAAATCTACGGATAACAATACGTTGGACTATTGTGTCTGGAGTATTTTTGAAAGCGAGTGTGGCACTAAAAAATACCAATGTGTCGATAACCTCAAGCAAGCGCTTCACCGGGAATGAGCCAAAATACCGCAGACCAACATTCGGGCAGCGTGTGACGGTTTCATTGGTCGTTTGAAGGCCATAACTCGTGCCAAAGGTGAGCGATTCGAACAAATCTATACTTATTCTAAAATTTGATGCTATTTCCGACATTTGTTTTATTCACTCAAAAAAAAAGGAATAAAAAAATAAATAAAATGTAAAAATTATGGCTTTTGACTTTGTTTTACAAAGGATAAAAATACAAAGGTACAGGTTCGTATGTATTCATTTTTATACCCTACATCACATAGTGGTAAGGCTATTATGTTTTTATGCATTTGTTTGTAATGTGGAGAAGGAAGCGAAATAGACTCATGGTTACTACTTTTGAGTAGCTTCATTGAAGCCCTTTCTCTGTCGATTTATGGATGGCAGTCCGTCCGTCCATCTGTCGAGGTATTCAGCTAGCATTTATTATCCAATTGAGATGAAATTTGTGTTAAAGTTCGATTTGGTGTTAAAGTCCACCATATGCGTAATATCCACTCCACAACAATGATATTTTATACCGGACATCAAATACTGGCCATTTGGTGAATCTTAGTCCGGTATATCTATTGCTCCAATAATTGTATATTAATGTAATTCTTATCGAAGTCATATCATGCACAATATGCCAATTTTATTTGGTTCATCGTTGGTATAATCTACTTCACATACATTTCCCGACCGATTTTTACCTTCCCTTACTGCTTAGAAATTTATTTGACAGAAAAGTACGATTTTTTCAACTGTATAAATCAATTATATGTAAGTAACTATTTTCGATGCGTATTGAAATAGGAAATATTAAATACTATCTATTTGGAGTAAAAATCACTCAAAAATTCCGCATTCAAAGTAGCAGGAATTTATTAGCATTTTTTTTATTTCTGGGCTCTATCTGATATCTTGTATCAAATATAATTGTTATGGATTGGATATTACGGTTTGGAAGCGATTTAAGTATGAACTCTTAAAAAATATATATGGAACCCATGACCACATTTTAACAGATTGTCTTTAAATTTGATTGACTAACTTCTAATATTAATTTTGATATTTTGAAGTTAGCCATCAGTATTTGTTTAATTATTTATTCTCTTCGTCGAAATGTTACCATGCCATAAATATTTTGGTTTTCTATAGCGTATCTCCAAGCATTGACTTTTGTACTCTACGATTAATTAACAGATTGTAAAATCTGCTTAATATTCGGTTTATTTTCGTTTTCTTGTTATCAGTTCAAAGTAAATCATCACCCGCAGATGATCCAAAAATAAATGAAAAAAATGTCACATACAAAATTTCAGATACAGGTTTAACACTCAGAACAATATTTTGAAAAATTTTTTTTGATTACCAAAGACAAGCAGAGGATTTTTGAAAAGGAATTATTAAAAAAAATTCAAATTCAATTTCAGAGGTATAAGCTTTGACTTAGGAGTATTGAGATTTCAAATCTGTTCGTAGAAATTTGATTTTATTTAGATCAGCGATAAATGCGTGAGTTATTTTACGAGTAGTGGTAGTTTCTAGGTTTTGGAGCCTGTCAAAACAACCATAGTACATTTTTCTTTGTTTTCTTCTTATTATTATTATAATTATTTTTTATTTTTTTTTAAACAAATCTTTATTTTGGATTTTGGATTGAACAATAATTGTTGGCATAGAGCTCTCGATTTGGTACTTCTAAGCAAAAAGCGGGATTTTTCAAACTTCATAATATTAATAAAATCTTTCGTAGCATAACAATGATTCTTTTTTTATATTCTCAAAGAAATAATTGTATAAAAGTAATGTAACAATTTCCCAGCATCAATGAAATAACTTTATTACATTTAGGGAACATTTGTATAATACCCCTCAGCTATATGTCTAGGTATATATCATTTGATACGGCCAAAAAAACGTGCCTCATCAAAATAACAGTTGTAGACCCTAGATCTCGTTAGGCCAAATCCGTTTCAGGATATTTGGAGTCGATTTAGCGATGCCCGTCTGTCTGTGAAAGGGAGTAGTCGATTTGATCCAAACGTGATACATCGAAATATTATTGTCAAACTTTTTATAAAATGTGATGAAAGAGTCCGATTATCTTCAAATTTCACATATCCTAATATTTTTATTGACCCAAGATCTGGTGTGAAGATATATCGGTCCACTCCTTCTGGTGTCTCCCTCCCACAGGGTCAAGGTTTTCTATATCCATGAAACTCATAAAACTCGATATTAACATCCAATTCCATTCAGACTTGCTTCGTCTCAATATTTCTATTAACCCAAGATCTGTTATAAAGATGGTAGCAATCGGACCACTTCTTCCGCTACCTCACCCACAAAAGATCAATGCTTTAAATAACCAAAACGATCATAAAATCAGACATAAGTATCCGGTTCTCTTCATATTTCACACATGTCATTATTTCTTTTAATAAAAGATATGCAGTGAAGATGGGATATATCGGTCCACTCCTTTTGATACCTCCCCCACAAATTATCAAAATTTTAAATGTCTATGAAGTTCATATTCGGCGAAATTAACATCCGATTTCATTCAGACTTGGTACATCTCCATATTTCTATCAACAGAAGATCTATTATAAAGATGGTAGAGATCGGACCATTTCTTCTGGTACCTCCCCACATAAGGTCAAAGCCTTGAATAACCAAACCGATTATAAAATCCACAAGAATTATCCGGTTCTCTTCATATTTCACACATTTCATAATTTCTACTAACACATCATCTGCTATGAAGATGGGATATATCGGTCCACTCGTTCAAGCACCTCCCCTACAAGACTCAAAATTTTGAATAATTATAACTCTTATAAAAAAAAAATTATAACTCTTATAAAAAGAAATTATAACTCTTATTTTATTCAAATTACTCATATCATAATATTTTTGATAACCCAAGTTCTGGTGTGAAAACGGGATATATCGGTCCAATCCTTTGGATACCAGCCCCACACAAAGGTAAAGTTTTTAATATCCATGAAGCTCATAAAACGCGAAATTAACATCAGATTCTATTCAGACTTGGTACATCTCAATATTTCCAATATCTGTTATAAAGATTATAACGATCGGATCATTTCTTCTGGTACCTCCCCCACAAAGGGTTTACATTTTGAATATGAATAAAGCTCATAAAACGCGAAATTAACATCCGATTCCATCCAGACTTGGTACATCTTAATATTTCCATCAACACAAGTTATGTTATAAAAATGGTAGAGATCGGACCATTTATTTTTTTACCCGTCCCATATGGTGTTCAAGAATGTAAAAAAAACGCTCAAAGAAAGCGAAGTAAATATCCAATTCTCTTCAAATTTCGCACACACAAATTTTTTTGCTAACACAAAATCTGTTGTGAAGATGATATATATCTGCGAACCCCTTCTGATACATCACCCGCAAAGGGACACAATTTTCAATTCTTTTATCTGTCATAACTTGCGAAACAAGTCAGCGATTTTTTTACAACTTGCTATGCTTCAATATTTCTCTCAACCAGCAACAAAATGGGTCCACTCTTCTGGAACCCTCCCCATAAAGGGTGTAAGTGTTGGTATAATCATAACACAAGTCAAAATATATTTAAATAAACGAACAGTGGCCGAGGGTATACATCTGTCGGTAGAACCTCCACGTCCTTTGTAATTTTTATTTTTTTATACCCTCTATCATAGTATGGAGGGATATTAAGTTTCTCATTCCGTTTGTAACACCTCGAAATATACATTTTAGACTCCACAAAGTATAGATATTCTTGATCAGCATAAAATTCGATTTAATGATGTCCGTCCGTCTGTGGAAATCACTCTAGCTTCCGAACGAAATGAAGTAAGTTGATAAAAATTTACTCAAATCAAATATCTCAAATATATCTCAAATATCTGCAGGACTTTTGGTATTGAAAATGGGCCATGTAGGTCCACGTCTTCATATAGCCCCCATATAACGGTTCCCCCGATATTCGGTATTTTGATGATTTTAGCGACATTATTTACCGGAACTACTTCAAATTTAGTATTTGAAGTTCGTAATGAATACTACAGCCTATGACAGAAAATTGTCTGTGCAGGCTTATGACAAAAGTTGCGTATGCAGGTCCACGTCGTCGTATAGACCCTAATATACGGCTACATTCGGTATTTTTAAAACTTTAACAGAATTTTTAATGGATTTTAATTTTTTGAAAATTGCCAAATTTGTACCAATTGGTGAAGGGTATTCAAAGTTCGGCTCGGCCGAACTTACAGCTTTTTTACTTGCTAACTTTTAGGACAATTCCTTAGTTTATATTTTTTTCCTTTTGGTCTTTTTCAACTGAAACTTGCATTGTTTAGACTATTTCGTAGCATTATGAAACGGCTTCGTAGTTTTAATAAAATGTTCATAGCTTTAATGAAAACATTTCATTACATTTATGAAATTGTTTCATTGTTTCAAGAATATTATTATTTCATTATTCCCATTGAAATGCCTTCTCTAACTTCTGAAATTCCGTCCTCAAAGGACCTCATTAGCCATCCAGAGGTTAAATGCTCTAAAAACAGCCAAAGTGATGACACTGTAACGCTGACAATGTCGTCCTCCCCTGATGCTGGTGATGATAATTGATCTTGTATTTCATTTTTGTCGCTTGCCTCGAACTACACATGGCTTGTGACCAATTTCCGACGGCCTGCAACACTGCTCCGTACATCTTTCGTGTCTTTATTTTACTTATCATATCTTAAATCCAAAAGAAGACAAAAAAGGAAAAAAATAAAACGCTGGAGTGTGGACCCAATTTTCAGTTTAAAACGGTGTTGTGTATTTAGTAAAGCTGCCAACCAAAGCTGGACAAGCCATCCACAGCCGGCGAGCAGTGGAATGAAATTAAACGCATTTCATATTCTTTCAATTTTAATTAAGAGAAGAAGAGCAGCAGCCAGCTAACCAGGCAGGCAATCAGTCGTCGTCACTCAGAGTGAGATCAGCAATTTTTTTAGTTGTCCGGCTTGTCCTGCTTTGTGAAGTCACTGAGCTTTGTCACAGCAAAGCTGTAGAAGAAAACAAAAAACGCTTTACTCCTGAGATCTTAACAAATGATCTGGAATTCTGAGTGAATGGACAGACAGACGGACGCACGGCGATTTGTTGATGCTTCTTCATTGGCTGTCTGCTTTAATTTCTTTGCAAAAAGTGTTTCATTTCTTCATCATCGTCTTCTCTCTCTCTCCACCCTCTCCTCCTTAGGCTTTGCTTTTGTCGTTTTATCAATCTCTTCTTGAGCAAAGCTTATCTCGCCTTTTTCGTATTTTTGCTGAAACTGAAAGTAGGCACCACAGTAACAGATCATGAGCTGTGCGACGGACCAATCATTATCTGTTGCCAGCGATCTTTTGTGCAGTTGTGTTTAATTGACCATAAGGCCAGAACAGAAGAAAACAGACCAGACCAGAGACGACTACCCATAGCCCCCGATGGCCAGGGCCCCCAGACACCGGCGGTCACTGCAGGCGTTGATGGAAAAACGAAACGTTGTTCAAATGGAAAAATAATCAAATATCGTCGTCGTCGTTGTTTTTTTGGTGGACCTCTCTAAAGCGATAATGATTAGCATCCACAGCAGATGGATGGATGCCTGAATTCAATGACCATCATGCTGCAAAAAATCTCCAAACAGAGATCTCCACCTCAATGTTTTAATAAAGATTAGCAGGAAAATGTAAACTAAAAACAAATGCTTGGAATTTTCTTTTACCTTATCGTAGAATGTCCGAAGATTGGTAAATGAGATAAAGTTTTAAATGAGTTTATTATGACGTGAGATATTCAGGCTCATAGATCTTCTTAACAAGTAAACGAACAAGTCTCTGTACATACATATATAACAATTTCTAGAATCAAAATACAAAATCTTATTTTTGTATGTGGGACGTTCCAGAAAGATTGGGAAGGGACGAGATGATGAAATCGAAATAAAGGTTCCGAATTTAGGATTTCAGAAGATTCATCATGTTTGGCTTTAGATTTGAAATTATGATTTCATAAAATTTACGGCATTAAGAAATGTGAACCAAAGTCATTCTTAAAAATCTAAATTTTTTGTCGGAAGGCCATTATAAAAATATTTTTTCTTATTAACTTTATTTTGGCTTAAGGTCAATTGAAAAACATCAGTGTTTTATTTTATTTTTAATTTTTAATAAAAGTTACGATTATACAAAAAAAAAACTCAAAATTATTAGTAAAATCGAATAATTTTTACCAGAAAAAAATATTGTTAATTAAAAAAGCAGGTTTTTTTTATAGAAAATAATAAAAAAAAATCGTAAAAAACACCCCCAAAAAATAATAAAAATCTGTTAAAATTCATGATAAAAAACGTTAAAATTATTAGTAAAAATCCATCATTTTTAACAGAAAGAAATTTTTTTATTAAATACTCAATTTTTTATTTTTTTGAAAAATAGTTTTAAAAAATCTTAAAAACCTATCCTCACAAAAAAAACGTAAAGATCCCTGATTGTTTACCAGGATGGCTTAAAATTATCCACGATTTGCTGTTAGGAAATCTTTATAGTATCCTTTAAAATCCTTGCTTTTTGGCCAGAAGGTTCCTGAAAATATTCTTTAAAAAAAATCGTGTTCGGAGAGGTTCATCAACATTTTCTAAAAACAAGTAAAAAAGTATCGGCCGACAGATGTATACCCTCAGCCAATGTTCGATTATTTTAAAATATTTTAACTTCTCTTATGAATTTTCAAACTCTTGACCCTGGATTGGGTTTGGTAGAATGGGTCAATATTGTCCATTTTGTATCGGACCTAAATAAATATGATATAACTATTATTATATATAAGAAAATCGAACATTTATATCCAATTTATGGATATGGATTCTGGATGAGAGGCATATATTTAGATATAAAAAATTTTGACCATTTGTGGGGGAGGTACTTGATGGAGTGGATCGATATTGTCCATTTTCACACCTGACCTAGCACTGACGCAAATATTAGGATATGCAAAGTTGGAGCAAAATCGGATTATCCTTTTTCTTTCTGTGCAAAAAATATATTGTTTTTGAAAATTTCGACCTTTTGTGGGGGAGGTACCAGAAGGAGTGAACCGATAGTGCCCATCTCTGAACTCACAAAAATATTACGCTGTACCAAGTTTGGACCAAATCGGACGGACGGACGGTCATCGCTAGATCGACACCAAATGTTCTCAAAAGGAATTTGGTGCAAAGAGACCTAGCATCTATAACCGTTATTTCGACTAGGCACGTTTTGACCGTATCAAATTGTATATACCCTCTGTAGCCATATGGCTGAGGCAAAAAAAAAAAAATGGAACATCCATCCTCTATTTCTATATTCATGATTTTCTTCAATGAATTCTACAAAATATTCATAAAACATCCTTTGTTTCTGGTCAGATCAAAAATGTTTTTTTAGGAAGACCATAACAATACAGGGTAAAATAAAAAAACTGCAACAAAGTCAAACATCAAATTTTATTGAATGAAAGCAAATAATGTCGGAAATAGCATCAAATTTTAGCATAAGTTTAGATTTGTTCGAATTGGTCACCTTTGACACGAATGATGGCCTTCAAACGGCCACTGAAACCGCCACACGCTGCCAGAATGTTGCTCTGCGGTATTTTGGCCCATTCCCGGCGAAGCGCTTGCTTGAGGTTATCGACACTTTGGTATTTTTTAGTGCCAATCTTGCTTTCCATAATACTCCAGACACAATAGTCCAACGGATTGGTATCCGGAGATTTTGCTGACCATTGTACACTGGAAATAAAGCGACGAACCTCTAACCATTCTTGGGTGCCGCGTGCTGAGTGCGATGGTGCTGAGTCCTGTTGGAATGTCCAAGGACTGCGGTCAAAATGTTTGCGTGCCCAAGGCTTTAATACACCCTCCAGAATATTTTGGCCCTAATATTCGGCATTTTTTTGATGACACGGTCGATTAATACAAGCGGAGAGCGACCATCGGTTGTTATGGCGGCCCATACGATCACCATGGCCGGCGCTTGAGTTCTGGTGGCCAACCGAAGGTGCAAATTTTCAGCTGACCTCTTTGGCAGGTAAACACGATCATCTTGTTTGTTTACAAACTGCTGGACAGCGAATGTTCTCTCATCGGAGCAGAGAAAACCAAATTCGGCAATTCACCACTTTCGGCCAAGCGAAATTTTTGCAATTTCAATGGCTTTACCCCGAGCTCATTTTTCAACATTTGTCAAATGGAATATTGCGATATGTTCAGCTCACGAGCCATTTTTCGGCCACTGCGACGCGGATTTCGATCAAGTCGCTTCTTTACTTTTCGAAACATTTCTGCTGATGTTGCTGTTTTCTTCCGTCCACTTCCTTGACGTCGGGCTACGCTACCAGTATCACTATATCAACGAGCGATGGTACGAGACACAAAAGATTTATTCACATTTAAATGCTGGAGTGCTCCAACGATAGCCACTTGTGGTTTTCCAGCCAATTATATAGAAATCACACTATCACGCTTGAATTCCATCATGAATAACTTTCTGGAAATTCTCACCAAAATGCTTTTGTACGCCTGTAAATAATATAATGAGCTGTGACTGGAGTAATTTTAACAGCTGTCGGACGAGTGGCTTGGAAATGACAGCAGTCTGAAGTTGGTTGCAGTTTTTTCATACCCTTCGTAGCCATACCCTTTGTAGCCATATGACTGAGGGTAGACAGGCTTACATGAGGGTTGACAGGATTACACGAAATTCCTATATTTTAAGTATTTGACAATTAATTAAAAAATGTCAATGGTATCCACTTCTGAAGAGAACCATTAGCATTAAAATGCAAAGTAATTTCCCTATTCCTGCATTTGCTCCAACTTCACTTCACTCTCCATGAGCTTCCAACTGACACCCATCAGTCCAAAGCTCATACAGTGCAATAATTGTATCACGATTGAGTCAGGTGCGACTAAAGAGAGTACTGGTTCACTGTTTTTCATACCTTTCCCTACAAAAGTCACGTTTATTATTAATAAAAATAAAATAATTACTGCCCGATTTTCTCAGAACTTCACAATGCGGCGGTAAAACAGAATTAAGACAAGAGCCTACCAATCCAGCAACTACAAGTTCACATTCGTACCCTTTTTATACCCTACACTACATAGTGCTAAGGGTATTATGTCTTTGTGCATATGTTTGTAATATGGAGAAAGAAGCGAGATAGACCCATAGTTACTTTTGAGGATATCCATAGAATCACTTTCTGAGTTTATTTATGCATGTCAGTCCGTCTGTCCATGTATTCTTGTGAACAAAATGTAGGTGGCATTTATTATCCGATTGAGATGAAATTTTCCAAACAACATTTGTTTGGCCCAAGGACGAACCCTATTGAAATTGAAACCCTAAGATAATCGGTAAAAATTTAGATATACAGTGGTGGCCATATCATATGCAACTGAAATCTAACCTTTACCAAAAACCGTGAAAAATTTTTCTGAAAACAAAATTATGCAATTATTTTTTTAAATATTATTTTTTATTGCTTGTAGTTTAAGAAAAAAAACATATACTCCATAGATATTCAATTCATTTATAAAAAAAATTAGAAAAAGATATTCAGTCTTATTATTAAGTGGCCAAAACATATGCAACTAATTAAATCGAGCTCAGTAAAGTGCAAATAAAATTAATATTTTGTTGCAAATCCGTTGTTGTCGATTACAGCCTGACATCTTCGAGGCATTGACGCTATAAGATTGTCAATGACGCTTTTTGGGATTGATTTCCAGGCATCTTCCAGCCGGCAAAATAAAAAATCTAAACTTGTACAATTTTCTCGATCAATTTTTTTTGTTTACGATTTCCCACAGATTCTCTATTGGGTTTAAATCTGGGGATTGGGGTGGCCATTCCATCACCGCAACTCTATTATCGGCAAACCACGATTTGACCACCTTCGAAGCGTGTTTGGGGTCGTTGTCCTGTTGAAAGACCCACCGCAATGACATATTATATTCTGCGTATGGGAGCATTACCCTTTGCAATATGTCTTTATACATAAATCTATCCATAATACCAACAATTCTGTGCAGTGGGCCAACTCCGGCACCAGAAAAACAACCCCACACCATTATATTGCCCCCCCCCCCCATGCTTGACCGTTTTTTTACAGTAACGTGCTTCGAGTCGTTTTCCTTCTGGTCGCCTTACATAGCACATGCCATCGCTACCAATTATGTTAAATTTGGACTCATCACTAAATAATATAGTTCTCCATTTACTCTCTGTCCAATTTATATGAGCTTTAGCTAATTCCAAACGCTTCTTCTGGTTTCGCTTCGATATCAGTGGTTTTTTTGCAGGACGTCTTGCGCAGAGGGAGGCTTGTAAAAGTCTTCTACGGATGGTGCGAGCAGAAACTGGCAACTGAAATCTTTCCACTATCTTAGAGGAAGATATAAATGGGTCTTTTTTCACGTGTCTGATTATTAATTTGTCCGTCCGATCGCTTGTTTTTCGATTTCGACCACCACGGTGTATAACAGAGACTTGTGAATTTTTTTTGTAATTATTAATGATGCGCGATATGGAGCTTTTATGAACGGTATATTTCTCGGCAATACATTTCTGTGATAATCCAGAAGGATACGCAGTCACAATTCGTTGTCTGAGCTCAAATCCAAATTTATCGCGTGCCATTTTTGAACAAACTCTGTTTTAGCTTTGTGAAAAAACAACGCAATAAAAATGTGAAGGTAGCTTTAAATCTCTTTACGCAGTGTCTCTAGATAATAATAAGAAGAACAATAGAACAAAGGAAATTGTAAAAATGCCGTTATTTAAACCAAATATATAAAGTTGCATATGTTTTGACCACACCAAATTTCATATTTGTCAACAAAATACCTGTGAACATAGAGATATAAACAAAAGCTGCACATTTTGATAATAATTTGAAATCGTATGAAAGTAGTGACTATAATTAAACCATCTTTATATACTTCGTTGTGAAATTTACAAATTTATATAGCCTTTTAACGTAGATGAATCTAAGTTGCATATGATATGGCCACCACTGTAGCTCCCATATATATCTTCGTCCGATTTGCTTTTTATTGTGCACCAAAAGTGTAATATCAGCCCGAATAGTATGGAATTTTGCACATACAATCAATTTAGGCCTGAAAATAAGTATGCCAAATTTTATCGAAATCGGTTCAGATATAGCTATAGCTCCCATATATATTATTCATCCGATTTGTTATTATTGTCCTCCGCAACCGTAATATGCACTCTGTGACAACAATATTTGGGGAAATATATAAAATGCAGGTCAGAAATACATTTGCTAAATTTTATCGAGATCGATTCAGATTTGGATATAGCTCCCACATATAACTTCGTCCGATTTACCCTTTATTGTGCACCAAACGTGTAATATTAGCCCAAATAGGATGAAATTTGCCACTTACGACCGAATTGAGTCTAGAAGCTAGTATGTCAAATTTGGTGAAGATCGGTTCAGATACAGCTATAGCTCCCATATATATTGTTCATCCGATTCGTTATATTTGTTACCCACAGCCGTAATATGCATTCCGTAACAACGATATTCAGGAAAATGAATCAAATGTAGCTCAGAAATATCTGTGCCAAATTTTATCGAGACCGGTTCCGATTTGGATTTAGCTCCCATATATATCTTTATCCGATTTCAAATTAATTGTGCACCAAATGGACAATACAGGTCCGAATTTAAAAGATACAAATGCTTCGGCATATATAGTCCTTTGAACTTTAAATGATAATAAAAATCATAGCGTGTATGATTGAATTCTCCCCCCTTAAAAACTTTTAATTGTTATGCGCAGCTCTACTAAATTAGCAAAGTGATGTAGGGTATCATAAAGTCGGCCCCGCCCGACTTTAGGACTTTCTTTACTAATTCTTGATTGGTTTTCCGAAAATGCGTCATTCCTGCACCAATTTGTCCAGTGCAAACCTATCATAGATGAGCTTAGCTCATATGTTCAGATACGTTAGGGAATATCTTTATGATACAGGGCTTTATGATACATGGCTCCCATCTCAACTTGAGACTCCTTTTTTGTATCTACAACCAACAAGATCTAATAGTTTCAAAATATTTTTTTTTTTGTGAAAAATTTTCTACAATTTTGGGGTCTTAACTGTTTTTGGTCCTTGTGAAATATGCATAAATATATGTAGGTCTATTTGTCCTTAAAAATATCCTAAAAAGCCTATTAGTTCTTACAAAATTCCTAAATAAATATATTTTAAAATTCCCATTGTTAGCTCTGAAGCTTTTTTGAAAAAATACCTCTAAGAACCCTTTTTTAGGTCAGCTGGTCATTGGAAACATTTTTTAATGGTCCTTTAAAAAATATGGATTTTAAAGCTGTCATTTTTTAAAAAAGTATATATTTTAAAAATCCACGAATTTTGGTCTAGTGGTCTTTAAATCTTTAGAGAAAAAAACCACATTTGTAGGTAGCTTTAACTTGAAAAAATATAATTTTAAATGATCCCACTCTCCCATAAGCCACCATAACCCTGCCAAGATTCCCTGAATTAAGGGGATCATTCGGGGGTTTTTTAAGAATACTTTCTCCATGAAAAGATTAGTTAAAAACGTGGACCTCATAAAGATATTAAAAAATATTAAAAAAATTCAATCACTAACTCTGAATATCCTGAAAATATGTTTAGTATAATTTACACTTACAGGTCCTTGTCCTCCTATTACAAGAAAACACATATTTAAAAGAATTTTTCAAATATCTCGAAATTTTTGTCTTACTTTCGATAACTTCCTACAACCACCAAGATCTAATAGATGACTTGAACTCTCAGCTTCCCACCACGGCTAATGGAGATGCATAGATTTCGCAATTCTGTAATGGAAAACCCTTTAAAAAGTCATTAAATCCCTCAGAGATAATTCGACCATAAATAACAGCTTTGCAAACACATTCACACATACACACACACTCGCTCACACACATCCTGACACCCAAAACATATTCCCATTCGATGAACTGACTACGCTTGAGCGCCAGCGTGGGTCCCGTGCATTGCCGCCAATGGCAGCAGCAGCAACAGCAGCGCTCCGCGATGGAAAACGAAAACTTGTTTCTTGTCAGACAAAAGGATCGCGCGCATCGCTTGGATTGACATAATAAAATTTTGTTGAACATTTTAAAAACATTTTGTTTTGCTGCTGCAGCAACCAGGCTGCTGCTGCTGTTGTTGTTCTCCATCATTCGCTTAGTTCTACTTGTTGTTGTTGTTGTAGCTCTTCCAGTTACTGGTGTTTGCATTTTAGTTTAGTTGGAATATTTATGGTGTCGTCTGTCGTTGTTTAGTGGCGCTTGTTTTGTTGCCATGTAAATTATTCTTTAAACACTTCCATACCAACAGTCGGACGACATACACACATACATTTGTATATATGTATGTAAGGTATGACTCCTGCTGCAGTTGAATGAATGCTGCTTGGAGGCTGATGCATCAACACGCCTGATAACGTTGCATACCAACCAAGAGCGAATTCATCGTCGCCGTCGTTGTCGTAGTTGGCGATAGTTGTATTATTGCCTTTGTGATGGTGGTGGTGGTGGTGACTCAGTTTGTGGCTGCTGCAATTGCATAGTAATGTGAAACAGTCATAGTTCCTAAAAAAATCCCCGCTCAGAAGTGTGATATTCCAAAGGTTTCTGGTCGTCTTATTGAAGGTCTTCCTGAAAAAGTCCTGAAGGTTTTCCTTAAGAATAAGAAGACCAGAAGGTCTTCTTATAGAAGTTCAGAAGGTCTTCCTATAGAAGTCCAGAAGATGTTAGGAGGTATTTTCAAAGAAGACCAGAATATCTTCTCATTGAAGACCAGAAGGCCTTCTCATAGAAGACCAGAAGGTCCTCTCATAGAAGACCAAAAGTTCTTCTCATTGAAGACCAGAAGGTCATCTCATAGAAGACCAGAAGGTCTTCTCATAGAAGACCAGAAGGTCTTCTCATAGCAGACCAGAAGCACTTATCATAGATGACCAGAAGGTCTTATCATAGATGACCAGAAGGTCTTCTCATTGAAGACCAAAGGGTCTTCTCATTGAAGACCAAAGGGTCTTCTCATAGAATACCAGAGGAAGGTCTTCTCATAAAAGATCAGAAAGTCTTCTCATAGAAGACCTGAAGATCTTCTCATAGAAAGTCCAGAACGTCTTCTGATAGAAGGTCCAGAACCTCATCTCATAGAAGGTTCAGAAAGTCTTCTAATAGAAGGTCCAGAAGTTCTTCTCATAGAAGGTCCAGAAAGGCTTCTCAAGGTCCAAAAGGTCTCCTCATAGAAGGTCTTCTTTTAGAAGGTCCAGAAAGTCTTCTCATAGAAGGTCCAGAAGGTCTTCTCATAAAATGTCCAAAAGGTATTCTCATAGAAGACCAGAAGGTCTTCTCATGGCTGACCAGAAAGTCTTCCCATAGCAGACCAGAAGGTCTTTTCATAGCAGACCAAAGGTTTTCTCATAGAAGACTCGAAAGTCTTCTCATAAAAGACTCGAAGGACTTCTTATGGAAGACCAGAAGGTCTTCCGGAAGGTCTATAGGAGACCAGAAGAAGGTCTTCCGAAAGGTCTATAGATAATCAGAAGAAGGTCTTCTCATAGAAGACCAGAAGAATAATAAAATATTCTTAACAAATTCTACGCCTTGGCTGGTCCTTGAAGAACTATTCTTTAATAAATCACGCTTTGGTTGGTCCTTGAGGAACTATTCTTTAAAAAATGCACGCCTTGGCTGTTCCTTAAAAAACTGTTCTTTAAAAAATGCTCGCCTTGGCTGTTCCTTAAAAAACTGTTCTTTAAAAAATCCACGCCTTCTTTTGGCCCTTAAAAAATATTCTTTAAAAAATCCACGGCTTCTGTTGGTCCTTAAAAAATATTCTTTAACAAATCCACACCTTCTGCTAATCCTTAAAAAAATATTCTTTAAAAAATCCTTGACTGACCCTTAAAAAAATATTTTTTAAAAATCCTTGGCTGGTCCTTAAAAAAATCCACGCTCCTATTGGTCCCTAAAAAATATTTTTTAAAAAAATCCACGCTCCTGTTGGTCCTTGAAAAATATTGAAAAAAAAAACACAACGCCCTTAAAAATATTTTATTTTATTTTTTAAAAACCCACGCCTTGGCTGGTCCTTAAAAATATTTTTTAAAAACCCACGCCTTGGCTGGTCCTTAAAAATATTTTTTAAAAACCCACGCCTTGGCTGGTCCTTAAAAATATTTTTTAAAAACCCACGCCTTGGCTGGTCCTTAAAAATATTTTTTAAAAACCCACGCCTTGGCTGGTCCTTAAAAATATTTTTTAAAAACCCACGCCTTGGCTGGTCCTTAAAAATATTTTTTAAAAACCCACGCCTTGGCTGGTCCTTAAAAATATTTTTTAAAAACCCACGCCTTGGCTGGTCCTTAAAAATATTTTTTAAAAACCCACGCCTTGGCTGGTCCTTAAAAATATTTTTTAAAAACCCACGCCTTGGCTGGTCCTTAAAAATATTTTTTAAAAACCCACGCCTTGGCTGGTCCTTAAAAATATTTTTTAAAAACCCACGCCTTGGCTGGTCCTTAAAAATATTTTTTAAAAACCCACGCCTTGGCTGGTCCTTAAAAATATTTTTTAAAAACCCACGCCTTGGCTGGTCCTTAAAAATATTTTTTAAAAACCCACGCCTTGGCTGGTCCTTAAAAATATTTTTTAAAAACCCACGCCTTGGCTGGTCCTTAAAAATATTTTTTAAAAACCCACGCCTTGGCTGGTCCTTAAAAATATTTTTTAAAAACCCACGCCTTGGCTGGTCCTTAAAAATATTTTTTAAAAACCCACGCTTTGGCTGGTCCTTAAAAATATTTTTTAAAAACCCACGCTTTGGCTGGTCCTTAAAAATATTTTTTAAAAACCCACGCCTTGGCTGGTCCTTAAAAATATTTTTTAAAAACCCACGCCTTGGCTGGTCCTTAAAAATATTTTTTAAAAACCCACGCCTTGGCTGGTCCTTAAAAATATTTTTTAAAAACCCACGCTTGGCTGGTCCTTAAAAATATTTTTTAAAAACCCACGCCTTGGCTGGTCCTTAAAAATATTTTTTAAAAACCCACGCCTTGGCTGGTCCTTAAAAATATTTTTTAAAAACCCACGCCTTGGCTGGTCCTTAAAAATATTTTTTAAAAACCCACGCCTTGGCTGGTCCTTAAAAATATTTTTTAAAAACCCACGCCTTGGCTGGTCCTTAAAAATATTTTTTAAAAACCCACGCCTTGGCTGGTCCTTAAAAATATTTTTTAAAAACCCACGCCTTGGCTGGTCCTTAAAAATATTCTTTAAAAAATCCACGCCTTGACTGGTCCTTGAAAAAATATTAAAAAATCCACGCCTTCTGTTGTTCCTTAAAAAAATATTCTTTAAAAAATCCACACCTTGACTGGTCCTTGAAAAAATATTAAAAAATCCACGCCTTCTGTTGTTCCTTAAAAAAATATTAAAAAATCCACGCCTTCTGTTGTTCCTTAAAAAAATATTAAAAAATCCACGCCTTCTGTTGTTCCTTAAAAAAATATTCTTTAAAAAATCCACGCCTTGACTGGTCCTTGAAAAAATATTCTTTAAAAATTCCTGCCTCAGGTGGTCCCTGAAAAAAATATTTCTTAATAAATCCATGCCTTGATTTGTCCTTGAAAGACTATTCCTTAAAAAGCCATGGCTTGGCAGGTCCGTGAAAAAAACATTCTTTTAAAAAATCCTTGTCCTTTTCGTTTCCTTTCGTAACACTGTGCCACATTGATAACAATGATTTAAGTTCCAAGCTGGAAGTTAGTTAATGTGCATGTAGGTGTGTGTGTGTGCATTCAGTTCATGTGATTCGTTTGTGACTCAGTTAAGGGCTGACGGGAGCGGGCCAGACATTGGTGCATTCGACTGACTGATAACGTAGAAGACAAACATAAAAGACGTAACTACGTAACGTAACAAGGCGTTAGGCGTCCAATTCGAATATCATCATTTGGCGTGGATGAGTGTGTGCGTGTGTCCACCAAAGGGACCCAGATTGCAGTTCCCATTGCTGCAGTCTGGCGACATTCATTAGGTTTTTTTTTTTTCTCCCGATTCCTGTTCAATTTTTGTTCGTGGATTTTTTTAGATTGAGTGCTGCCCGCTCGCGATGTTGGTATGGTGTTGGCGATGATAGCCGTATTATGGCTGTTTTTGGTTGGGAATGATGATGCTGGTGGTGGTAGTAGTGCTGATGGTGATTGGTGAAGCTTTCATTCATATCTTTGTATCATAATGGAAAACGAGACTGTGAGGCTGACATTTAGATAAGCGAGTAATGCTTTTTCCTCTCACTAGCGCTGGCGATTTCCTCCTTTGAATGCCTGATTTTTTTTTTATTTTCTGTAGAATCTTTTAAAGCAGCCATCACCAACCTTCATCCTTATTTTTCACGAGCAAAGGGTTTAGTTTGGATTATCTATCAATAAGAGGAGTTTTTTTTGTTAATGGCTAGAGGTCATCTCGAACTTGTACGATTGTGCGGCAAAGGATTACTTGTAATAAGGTATGGATTAAAAATATTAGGAAGTCACAATTAAACGAGCCCTATAGCTAGAGAGCCTCAGCCATATGGCTAGAGAGGGTATGTATCATTTGATACGGCCAAAAGGTGCCTCATCGAAATAACGATCTTAGACCCTAGGCCTCTTTGGATCAAATCCGTTTCAGGACATTTGGAGTCTATCTAGCGATGCCCGTCTATCTGTCTGTCTGGCTGGGGCGCACGATAACTCTCGAAGAGAGTATTCGATTTGGTCCAAACTGGGTGCATCGTAATAATATTATCAAACTTAGATCGAATTCGGACATGGCAATATCGGGCCACTCCTTCTGGTACCTCCCCCCCACAGAAAAATATTTGGCTGCATAAAAAGAGAAAGGATAAACCGAATTTGTTCCAACTTTGCTAATCTTAATTTTTCCATCAGTGCTATGTCAGGTGCGAAAATGGACAATATCGGTCCACCACAAAGTTTCAAAATTTCAAATAATTATAGCCCTTATAAAATGTGATATAAGGGTCCGATTGTCTTCAAATTACACTCATACCAATATTTTTATTAACCCAAGGTCTGGTGTCATGATGGCATATATCGGTCCACTGCCTCTGGTACCTCCCCCACAATGGGTTAAAATTTTGAATATCCATGAAGCTCATGAAAAGCGAGATTAACTTCCGATTTCATTCAGACTTGGCACATCTCAAAATTTCTATCAGCAGAATATGTGTTATAAAGACGGTAGAGATCGAACCATTTGTTCTGGTACCTCCCCCACAAAAAAGTCAACATTTTGAATAACCAAAACGATTATAAAATCCGAAATAAACATCCGGTTCTCTTCATATTTCACACATCCCTTTATTTCTACTAACACAAAATATTCTGTGAAGATGGAGTATATCGGTCAACTCCTTCTGGTACCTCCCCCACAATGGGTCAGAATTTTGAATATCCATGAAGCTCATAAAACGCGTAATTAACATCCGATTCCATTTAGGCTCGGTACATCTCAATATTTCCTTCAACACAAGATCTGTTATAAAGATGGTAGATATCGGACCATTTCTTGTGGTACCTTCCCCAAAAAAGTCAACGTTTTAAATGACAAAAAAGCGCAGAGAAAACGAAATAAGCATCCGGTTCTCTTCATATTTCACAAGTCCCATTATTTCTACTAACACAAAATCTGCTGTGAAGATGGGATACAGGGTGGGATAAAAAAACAGCAACAAAGTCAAACGCCATATATTTTCCATTTTTTTTTAAATGTAATTGAGTGAAAGCAAAAAATGTCGGAAATAGCATCAAATCTTAGAATAAGTTTAGATTGTTTCGAATTGGTCATCTTTGGCACGAATTATGGCCTTCTAACGGCCAATGAAACCGTCACACGCTGCCCGAATGTTGCTCTGCGCTATTTTGGTCCATTCCCGGCAAAGCTCCCGCTTGCTTGAGGTGTTCGACACTTTGGTATTTTTTAGTGCCAACCTTACTTTCTAGAAATACTCCAGACACAATAGTCCAACGGATTGGTATCCGGAGATTTTGGTGGTCATTGTGCGCTGAAAATGAAGCGAGGAACCTCATTTTGTAATCATTCTTGGGTGGCGCGTGCTGAGTGCGATGGTGCTGAGTCCTGTTGGAATATCTAAGGTCTGCGGCCAAAATGTTTGGTTTGCGTGCCCAAAACTTTAATACACCCTCCAGAATATTTTCGCGATAATATTATTCGGAGAGCGACCATCGGTTGTTATGGCGGCCCACACCATCACCATGGTCGGCGCATGAGTTCTGGTGGCCAACCGAAGGTGCACATTTTCAGCTGACCTCTTTGGCAAGTAAATACGATCATTTTGTTTGTTTACGAACTGCTGGACAATGAATGTTTTCCCATCGGAGAAATCCAAATTCGGCAGTTCACCACTTTCGGCCAAACCAAGTCTTCTCACGGAAACCCAAAAGAAGGTCTTCTTGCTGAATTCCATAAGACGGTCTTCTCATAGAAGAACAGAAGGTCTTCTCATAGAAGACCAGAAGGTCTTCTTATTGAAGACCAGAAGGTCTTCTTATTGAAGACCAGAAGGCCTTCTCAGAGAAGACCAGAAGGTGTTCTCATAGAAGACCAGAAGATCTTCTCAAAGAAGACCACAAGGTCTTATTATAGATGTCCAGAAGGTCTTCTTATAGATGTCCAGAAGGTCTTCTTATATATGTCCAGAAGGTCTCCGTATAGTAGGTTCAGAAAGTCTTATCATAGAAGGTCCAGAAGGTTTTCTCATACACGATCATGCTGTTTGTTTACGAACTGCTGAACAACGAATGTTTTCTCATCGGAGAAAACCAAATTCGGCGGATCCCCACTTTTGGCCAAGCGAAGCAACTCTTTAGCTCTTTTGAGTCTAGCTTCTTTCTTTTGCGGTGTAAGTTCTAGCACTTTATGGAATTTCAATGGCTTTACCCTGAGCTTATTTTTCAATATTTGCCGAATGGAATATGGCGACATGTTCAGCTCACGAGCCATTTTTCGGTCACTGCAACGCGGGTTTCGATCAAGTCGCTTCTTTACTTTTTGAACCATTTCTGCTGATGTTGCAGTTTTCTTGCGTCAACTTCCTTGACGTCGGGCTACGCTACCAGTATCACGGTAACGAGCGATGGTACGAGACACAAAAGATTTATTCACATTTAAATGCTGGAGTGCTCTAACGATAGCCACACTATCACGCTTGAATTCCATCACGAATAACTTTTTTCTGGAAAATTCTCACGAGAATGCTTTTGCACGCTGGTAAACAATATAATGAGCTGTCACGGGAATAATTTTAACAGCTGTCGGACGAGTGGCTTAGAAATGACAGCAGTCTGAAATTGGTTGTAGTTTTTTCATCTCACCTTGTATTGGCCCATTTCTTCGCCACCTACATTATTGATGGCCAACAATTTGAATAAGGATAACATAAGTCAAAATATATTTAAATAATCGAGCACTCCTTCTGGTACCTCCCCCACAAAGGGTCAACATTTTGAATATTCATGAAGCTCAAGAATCGCGAAAATAACATCCGATTCTATTCAGAATTGGCAGATCACAATATTTCCATCAACGTAAGATATGTTATTAAAATGGTAGAGATTCTGGTACCTCCGCCACATAGGTTACAGGATTTGTAAAAGAAAATGCTCAAATCTACCTCACGCACCTATTAACATTTTTCTAAAAGTTGCCACATATCTCTTATAAAGTGAATGAAGCAGTAGATATAGTCTAAATCTGGCACGTCGCAATATTTATATCATATTTACTTATATTGGCCCATTCCTTCGCCACCTACTCTTTAGAGGCCAACAATTTGAATAATCATAGCAGAAGTTAAAATATATTTAAATAATCGAACATTTGCTGAGGGTATATATCTGTTGCAAAACCGACTGATACTTTTTAACTTGTTGTTTTTTTTCGAAAATTGGAAGCTCTAAAACTAGGATTCCAGGGCGGAAAAATCCCCTCCTAACCTACTCCCTTTGTGACCTGGTAATTTTAAAATTTAATGCCAATCCCTTAATCTAACCCTTCTGTTTAGGGTTCTAATGATGTTGAGTAGTCGATTTTCCCCCTTCAATAATTTTTCACTTTAGAGTTTCAATTGGTGCCACAATGTCGAAAAATCCTTTGGGGGAGGGTGTTAACAATTTTCTCATTATATCTCCTCCATTGTTCTCTCAATTCTATATGACCTTAACAGCGACAAGTCAAATATCCTTTAAATATTATTTTATTGACCCCCGACGAAAAACCCCTTAGAATTTCCATTTAAAATAACGACAGATTTTCCCATGGCATCAGCACTTTTTTGGAATAATTTATTCGCTTTAATTTACACAATCTGCCATTGTTGTCCCCTAACAAAAAAAAAATATTAATGCCATAGCAAAAATTGCTTATGTCAAGGAATTTTCTCCCACCCTCAAATATCAGCTCTTGTTTGGGAGATAAATAATCAAAATTCAAAATACAAACGTACAGCCACTATAATGTTCTTCACTTGAATCCTCCACCCACCCCTCCTGGCGAAGATTGCTTGCCACCAAATCTTAGCCCAATTAATACCCCAAATTCGAAGTGGTAGCAATGTAAATGTTTGAATGTTTTCATATTGATTCCAATCAAACAATACGATTTGAAAAGTTATGACACACACACGAAAAATCTCCAAGACAGATAATTACCCTCAAAAACAAAGGCAATACTAGACGAACCAAGAATTGGATAATTGAAAATCAATTGAAAGACAATAGAAATGGAGTCATCGAAAGTCAATTAGGAAAAAATATCTAGTGCGTCGTTAGTAATGGCAACGAGGGGTTTATGCTCAATTTGGGGTTAATATCGTTTAGGAGGATTGTTTTTAAAAACTTAAACCTTTAACCCTTAAAAATCTATGACATCTTAGAATAAAAATAGCTCTAAAACTCCTTTGACTTGTTTTAAAATCCCCGACTATTTTCCAAGGAATCATTTAAAGATTTTTTTTCAATTTATTCTATCATATCTGAGTGGTCCCGAAATGAAATAAAGGTCAACGGAAATATCCTTTGAAAATATATATGGGAGCTATTGTGACTGATTTTATGTCTCCAAAAATTCGGATGATAATAACCTTGGTTGTCCCCTCAACATTCTAATAAAGTTCCATTGACAAGTAGAAAAGGATCTAGGTTTTGTATTTCTTATGATGTTTGAAAAGTTATACTTAAATTTGTTTAGACGATATTAAAAATTACCCAAAAAACCTTGCAACAAATACTTAAAAAAATTAACAATATTTTTTATAGAAATGCATGCTACGCTGTTCTTGAAAAAAATATTTTTTTAATTCATAAAATTAAGAAGCATTACAAGCTATCTTTGAAAAATGATTCTATTAATATCCTGGAAAAAGTTGTTTTAAAAAAAGTCAGGCTCTCTTTATAGGGGGCTAAAAAATCCACGTACTTTTTGCCCTTTAAATTATTTTTCCTAATGCTGCTCTCTCTTTATCCTTTAAAATATATTCGTTAAAATATTAAAGCTTTACTCTCTCATTTTTTATAAAACTCTCTCTCTCTCTCTCCCTTTCTATACGCTTTCTCTACTCTCTCTTATTTAAATATTTTCATATTCATACTCTCTCATATAACTCTATTAATATCCTGGAAAAAGTTGTTTTAAAAAAAGTCAGGCTCTCTTTATAGGGGGCTAAAAAATCCACGTACTTTTTGCCCTTTAAATTATTTTTCCTAATGCTGCTCTCTCTTTATCCTTTAAAATATATTCGTTAAAATATTAAAGCTTTACTCTCTCATTTTTTATAAAACTCTCTCTCTCTCTCTCCCTTTCTATACGCTTTCTCTACCCTCTCTTATTTAAATATTTTCATATTCATACTCTCTCATATCACTCTTGAAACATTTAATAAAACTAATTGATTTTCTTCTGAAAGATCTCCAACGAAGATTCCTTTTAAATTGAAGAAAATAACTATCATTGTCCTTAAAAAAAGTTATAAAAAGTCCTTGACTTGTTTCGGAAGGGGAGATATGCCCAGTCTGAATGGAATCAGATGTTAATTTCGCGATTTATGAGCTTCATGAATGTTCAAAATTTTTACCCAATTTGGGGGGAGGTACCACCTTCACACCAGACCTTGGGTTAATAAAAATATTGTGGTGTGTGTAATTTGAAGACAACCGGAAACTTACATCACATTTTATTAGAATTATAATTATTCAAAATGTTAACCATTTGTGGGAGAGATACTTGATGAAGTTGACCGATACATTTTCGCACCTGACCTAGCACTGATTCAAGTATTAGGATTTACAAAGTTGGATCAAATTCGGATTAACCTTTCTTTTTTTGCGCAGTAACATATTTTCTTTGAAAATGTTGACATTTTGTGGCGGAGGTACCAGAAGAGAGAGTGGATCGATATTGCCCATTTCCGAACTCCATCTAAGTTTGGAAATAATATTACGATGCACCAAGTTTGAATCAAATCGGATACTCCCTTCGAGAGCGCACCTGAGGGTATACAAATTTGTTCAAAAATCCTAAAAATTCCAAAAACTACAAATTACAATTAACTTATTCCCCAAATAATCACAATTGTAGCCTGGGTAAATTTTTCAAAAAGTTAATGGCTAGATCGACTCCAAATGTCCTAAAACTGATTTTCCTATTAATTTCGCTGAGGCACATTTTGACGGTACTTAGATTATAAGAATCCTGATTAGGTTGTTGCTTAAAACATGTTTTTAATCTCTGAACCTGGAAGGATTTTTTTGAAACTATTTTTATTTAATCGCCGACCTAGTTTTGGGAATACTTAAAAAATAGTTTTAAAGATTCGCGACTGTAGATCTGATTTTATTTTATAATATATATTTTTTAATTAACATATTCACGAAACTTCTAAGACCATTAGTTCGAGTTGTCCTTTAAAAATATTCCTAAAATTTCGATGATCGTAGATCAAAAAATATTCTTTAAATCCCCACGACGATAGACTCTCAAAATATATTCCTTAAAATACCAGAGTGTAGTTTTAATAGACCTTAAACGATATGTCCAAAAAAGCGGCCACTAATTTTAAAAATAAAAAAAATAAATAAATTAATAAAAACATTCAACTATTGCTCGGAAAGGTATTTTGATGACCTTTCCGAGCAATAGTTGAATGTTCCTACAAATATCCATGATCATACCTCCAATGGAGCCTCAAACTCTTATTAAAAATCATTTCAAAAAAAGAGTTCTTCAAACAATTGTTTAAAAAATCGACCCATACGATCTAAAAATGTCCACTACCGAACCTGAGTGTTTTCAGAATTATTACCTAAAATCAACAACCAACCACTTTTTAAAAAATATGCTTCGAAATTCAAGACCATTAAAATTCCGTCGGTTTTGCCGACTGATGTATACCCTCAACCGACATTCGATTATTTAAATATATTTTGACTTTTTTAATGATTACAAAAATTGTTGACACTCTACGGAGTAGGTTCCGAAGAAATGGGTCAATATTGTCTTTTTCGTATCGGACCTAAAAAATGTGATATATATGTTGAGAGGTGCCAGGTTTGGACTATATCGATGGCTTCCTTCACTTTTTATTTGTGCTAATTTTTAGCAAATGTTAAAATGTGCTTGAGGTATCTGGTTTAATCGACCGAAGTATTCAGTTTTCATGATTCATCTGATAAAGCGAAAATTTTGGTATGGACCAAATTACAATAAAATCGAACATTTATATCCAGTTTGATACCAGATCATAAATTCCATATTCATCTCAGGTTTCTGGTGGAGAGAATTATTTAGATATAGCAAGTTGTAAAGAATCAGTGACTTGTTTCGCAGGTTAGGATAGAAAGAAATGCTTCGATCGCTACCATATTTATAATAGATCTTCTGTTGATCGAAATATTGAGATATGCCAAGTCTGAGTGGAATCGGTTGTTAATTTCGCGTTTTGTGAGCTTCATAAATATTAAAGATTTTGACCCTTTATGGGGGAGGTAACAGAAGGAGTGGGCCTTCTTCACAGCAGATCATGTGTTAGTAGAAATAATGGGATATGCGAAATATGAAGAGAACCGGATGCTTATTTTGAATTTTATGATCGTTTTGGTTATTCAAAATGTTGACCCTTACTGGGAGGAGGTACCATAAGGAATGGCCCGATCTCTACCATCTTCATAACAGATTTTGTGTTGATGGAAATATTGAAATGTGCCAAGTCTGAATGGAATCGGATGTTAATTTCGCGTTGTATGAGCTTCGTGTATATTCATGGATGTTGACCCATTGTGGGGGAGGTACTAGAAGGAGTGGATGAGCTTCGTGGATATTCATGGATGTTGACCCATTGTGGGGGAGGTACTAGAAGGAGTGGATGAGCTTCGTGGATATTCATGGATGTTGACCCATTGTGGGGGAGGTACTAGACGGAGTGGACTGATATATTCCGTTTTCAAATCAGATCTTGGGATAATAAAAAATATTGTGATTGTGTAATTTAAAGACAATCGGACCCTTATATCATATTTTATAAGAGTTACAATGATTCAAAATGTTGAGCCTCTGTGGAGGAGAGGAGGAGGAGGAGAGGAGGTACTTGATGGTGTGGACCGATATTGTCTATTTTTGCACCTGGAATAGCATTGAATCAAATATTGACATTTGCAAAATTGGAACAAAATTGCTATATCTTTTCTGTTTCTATGCAGTAACATAATTTATTTGAAAATTTTGATCTCTTGTGGAGAAGGTACTAGAAGGAGTGGGCCGATATTGCCCATTTCTCAACTCGTTCTAATTTTGATAATAATATTACGATGTGCTAAGTTTGGACCAATCAGATACTTCCTTCGAGCGTTATCGTGGGCACCAGCCAGCCAGACCAACTGACGGACACCCCTAGATCGACTCAAAATGTCCTGAAACGGAATTGGTTCAATGAAACTTAGGGTCTAAAACCCAAATTTTATTGAAGCACGTTTTGCCCGTATTAAATCATATGAATTTTCTGTAGCCTTATGGCTGAGGGTATAAACATTTTCTTATGCTGCATGATGGAAGCCAGATGACCATCCTTCTTTGCTATCACCAAGAGTATGTTTAAACAACTGCCCTGGAAATGTCGTTTATTAAAAACATTCAACTTTCAGTTTCTGAACTGCCTCCATCACTTGTATTCGATTTTAGGGAATTTGATGGTCCTTTTCAACATTTTGCCAAGGGTTGAAGAAAATTCCAGAAATAGTCGACATCTCTACTCCATTTGATAAAATTATTACAACGTGTATATTGTGGCCCGCGCCTAAATCATCTTCGGTAGTTACCATGAAAGCAAATCGGACAGATGATCGAATCATATGACATAACTGAATCGATCAATAATCTCTAAAATTGGATTTCCTCCAAACAGATATAGGGTCTTATACCCTTATTTCGATTTCCTCAGCTTTTAAAAGCATACGCATTAAAATCCGAAGTCTGTGGTTAAGTATTTTCAGAGAAGATATAAAAGGTCTCTTCATGGACAATGAGAAGGTATTCTCGTTGAAGACCAGAAGATCACAAGTTCCGAAAGAATTTGGAAGGCCAAGAAGGTTCCTATCTGGAAGACCAGAGTTTCATTTCCTAGAAAACCAGAGGACCCTATTCTTAAAGCTAGAGGGTCTTCCGCTAGAAAGCCAGAATTCAATAAGGTCTTTTTCTAAAAAATCACAGGGTGCCTCTCTAGAAGACCATAGATTCTTTTGCTAGAAGATCTGGAAGTCCGAATATATTTTTCTTAGCAGATCAGAGAGTCTTTTACATCACAAGAGGACCTTCTTCTAGAAGACCAGAGGATCCTTCCCTTTAAGACCTGACGTTTTTTTTTTTTTTTTGAGATTAGTAGGGTACCTCAAAGACAATAAGATCTTCTCCTAGAAGACCCAGGGGGTTTCCTCAAAGAAGACCATAAAGTTATATCAAAGAGAACCAGAAAGTCTTCTCAAAGAAGACCACAATCTTTTTAAGGAAGTTTGCGATGCGAGTAGATGACCATTTCTAAGACCACCTTCGCCAAAAGTCCACCTTCGAAAGTTTGAGCCTTTGTAAGACTAATTCATCTCTTTTTAAGTTATTTGTACTTTTAAACTGTTTCCCGATTTTTTAGTTCCTTATAATAATTGTGCAGGACAATTACATTCGAACACACCAAATTAAAAATTTTACCAAATTTTAACCATACGAACTCCTTACACTATCACTAAAATATTCCATAGACCTCAATCTCACAGCTTACGGTGTTTTAGAAATAACTGATGATTGTAGAAATTCGAATAAAGCTCTTCAAATAATGGTGGCTGTTGTTGCTGTTGCCATTTGTCATTTAATAAGAACAATGCGAAGAGATAAGAAAAATTTCTTCAGCATTATCTCGAACTTCTCTGCCATCAGGCAGAAGAATCTGTAGCAAGACAAGTCACCCAACCAACCAACCAACCAACCAACCAACCAACAAAGCCAACCATTAAAACGAAAAATATTCTACTCACATTGGAATTTGCTGATATTATTTCTTATCAGAAATGTAACATCAATATGGAATCATATACACCCCCGCACGACACCACTCAATTACACATTCACCAACCATAACCGAGAATATTGAACAAGTCATAAAATCGGAAATTTCTCATTAATTCACATTTTTTTCTGTTGTTTCAGAATTAGATTTCAAATTGAGGGAAGTGAAATTAGGTGTACACCAAACTGATAGGCTTCTGTTTTCTGCTACTGTTGTTGCTAAATTGTTCAGGGGGTGAGAGGTGGGGGTGGAAAATAAATTGGTGGTACACAGTGTTGTTCGTTAGACGGCTGTGAATAAAGTCTGAGAGATTTTCTCATAAAAAGCTGGAGATTTTCTCCAAAGAAAATCTGGAGATTTTCTCCAAAGAAAATCTGGAGATTTTCTCCAAAGCAAATCTGGAGATTTTGTTTAAAGAAAATCTGTAGATTTTTTCACAGAAGAAAGATTTTCTATAGAGAAAATCTCCAGATCCAGATTTTCTTTGGAAAAAATCTCCAGATCTTCTTTCGAGAAAATCTACAGATTTTCTATTGAGAACATCTCCAGATCCTCTATGGAGAAAATCTCCATATTTTCTATGGGGAAAATCTCCATATTTTCTATGTGGAAAATCTCTCAGATTTTCTACAGAGAAAATCTCTCAGATTTTCTACAGAGAAAATCTCTCAGATTTTCTACAGAGAAAATCACTCAGATTTTCTACAGAGAAAATCTCTCAGATTTTCTACAGAGAAAATCTCTCAGATTTTCTTTTCAGGTTTTCTATAAGAAAATTTCTATGAGAAAATCTCCAGATTTTCTATGAGAAAATCTCCAGATTTTCTATGAGAAAATCTTCAGATTTTCTATGAGAAAATCTCCAGATTTTCTATGAGAAAATCTCCAGATTTTCTATGAGAAAATCTCCAGATTTTCTATGAGAAAATCTCCAGAATTTCTTTAAAAAAATCTCTAAATTTTTTATGAGAAAATCATTCAGATCTTCTATTAGAAAATCTCTCAGATTTTCTTTGGAGAAAATCTCTCAGATTTTCTTTGGAGAAAATCTCCAGATTTTCTTTGGACAAAGTCTCCAAATTTTCTTTGTAGAAAATCTCCAGATTTTCTTTGGAAGAAATCTCTCTTGTATTGGAAAGTCTCTCAGATTTTCTATGAGAAAATCTCTAAGATTTTCTAGAAGAAAATCTCTCAAATTTTCTATGAGAAAATCTCTCAGATTTTCTATGAGAAAATCTCTCAGATTTTCTTTGGAGAAAATCCATATTTTCTTTACCGATTTTCTATGAGAAAATATCCAGGTTTTCTAAGAGAATATTCAGATTTTCTTTAATGAAAATCTGTATCTAATTTTCTCTAAAAAAACGTCATCAGGATACCTATGGCGCTCCATAATTGTCTGTCATAAGAAATCAATACTTTATGCCATAAAAAATACTAATGTTCAGCACAACATAATTATTGTGTTGTAGTGGTTGTTGCCACTGTCACCGGACACTGCCACTGTCTGCTTCCATCAATAATTTATATAAATGCAACAAATTAATAACAACACCGCCAGCCAGGCAGCCAGCCACCCATATCCACAAGTGTCCGGACAACATTTCAACAAGTTGCACGAATGGCCAGGAAATTATTGTCGCTGGTGCTGTGGCTGCTGGGGATTATCCTCATAATGTTTCGTTCTTTATTTTCAATATTTTTTTCCGCTTCTTTCATGGACTCTTGGGACAGGAGTTCTGTTCTGTTGTTTTTCGCTCCTCTTCTTAGATGAGCCTAACAAATTTAATACCCCCTCTCCTTGAGGGGTAATATTACCAAAGAAGCCAACTGGCTAAAGTGGACATTCATTTATGGATGGATTGGTGGTGGTATTGCCATCGGCTGAAGCGATGGCAAAAAATGACTTCAACTTCAACTGCGAAATGCAACATGGCCAAGAGCATTAACAGACAGCATGCAGCAGCAACAACATATAAACATGACAAATAATACGCACGTAATCACGGCAGGCTACTTTACACATGGCATGCACTGCAAGAAATATCTCAATTTCCATTGTTTCTTCCAAATGAAAGCTTATATTTTTATAAATCTAAACAAAAAATAACGGCCCATCTCTTTTAAATTGGCATGATATTTCCCCTTAGAAATATGTAGCAACTGAGTTTTGTTATTATAGGATAAACTCATTTCTGGAGCCCTCCTCCATAGTATGGAAGTAGTTAAGTCTAATTATAATCAGATGTGTTTTGGCTCAGCAGAACATGTAGTATTGAAAATGGGCTATACAGGTTGAGATGAAGAAACTGCAATCAACTTCAGCCTACTGTCATTTCTAAGCCACTCGTCTGACAGCTGCTAAAATTATTCCAGTGACATCTCATTGTATTTTTTAAAAGCGTACAAAAGCATTTTGGTGAAAATTTTCCAGAAAAAAAATTATTCGTGATGGAATTCAAGCGTGATAGTGTGATTTCTTTATATTTGGCTGGAAAACCGCAAGTGGCTATCGTTATAGCACTCTAGCATTTACATGTGAATAAGTATTTTGTGTCTCTTATCATGGCTCGTTACCGTGATACTGGTAGCGTAGTCCGATGTCAAGAAAATGGACGGAAGAAAACAACAACATGAGCAGAAATGGTTCGGAAAGTAAAGAAGCGACTTGATCGAACCCCGCGTTGCAGTGGCCGGAAAATGGCTCGTGAGCTGAACATAACGCAATATTCCATTCGGCAAATATTGAAAAATGTGCTCGGGGTAAAGCCATTGAAATTTCAAAAAGTTCAAGAACTTACACCGCATCAGAAAGAAAATAGACTCAAAACTGCCGAATTTGGTTTTCTCCGATGAGAAAACTTTCGTTGTCCAGCAGTTTGTAAACAAACAACATGATCGTGTTTACTTGCCAAAGAGGTCAGCTGAAAATGTGCACCTTCGGTTGGCCACCAGAACTCAAGCGCCGGCCATTTTGATGGTGTGGGCCGCCATAACAACTGATGGTCGCTCTCCGCTCGTATAAATCGTCTGTGGCATCGGAATAAATGTCGAATATTGTCACGAAAATATTAAAGCCTTCGGCACGCATTCCAACAGGACTCAGCACCATTGCACTCAGCACGCGCCACCCAAGAATGGTTACAAAATGAGGTTCATCGCTTCAATTCCAGCGCACAATGGCCACGAAAATTTCCAAAAACCAATCCGTTGGACTATTGTGTCTGGAGTATCTTGGAAAGCAAGTTTGGCACAAAAATACCAAAGTATCGATCACCTCAAGTAAGCGCTTTAATGGGAGTGGGCCAAAATACCGCAGAGCAATATTCGGGCAGCGTGTGACGGTTTCATTGGCCGTTTGAAGGCCATAATTCGTGCCATAGGTGACCAACTCGAACAAATGTAAACTTATTCTAAAATTTGATTCTATTTCCGACATTTGTTGCTTTCATTCAATAAAATTAAAAATTTGTAAAAATTATGGCGTTTGACTTTGTGGCAGTTTTTTTATCTCATCCTGTATAGGCCCCATATAATTGTACTAACGGATTTTATGATTTTCAGGTGTCATGATTTCAAACCGAATTTGGTGGAATGTAGGAAACAGTATGTAGGAAACATCCTCGCAGAGAATCGTACATATAGGTTCAAGTTTTGGTATAGACCCCATATAACTGTGCCTCTATATATTCAGCAAATACTAATTTAAATTTAAATTTCATGTAGCTCATATAT
Source organism: Musca domestica (assembly GCF_030504385.1). Classification (NCBI taxonomy): domain Eukaryota; kingdom Metazoa; phylum Arthropoda; class Insecta; order Diptera; family Muscidae; genus Musca; species Musca domestica. The sequence goes on along the minus strand of NW_026712313.1, from coordinate 720,424 downwards.
AACTGTACCTACATTCGTTCAGTATTTTGACGATCTTATCCACACTTTTTAAAATTATTTCAAATTTGGAATTTGTAGATTGCAGTGGAACTGCTTCCTATGACAGAAAATGCAAATGTCATACAAATTTAAGTCTCCGTGTAATGGTAACTCCTAATATTTGGAAGTTTGATGATTTCAAAAATTAGCTAAACATTTTCAACAGAATTATTTTAAACTTGGTGTTCGGAGTTCGTAAACGACACCATCTTCTCTGGCTGATAATTGGCTGTACATGTATAACCGCACAAACTGTTACACCAGATATTCGGAATTTCAAAATTATAGCGACATATTTCAACCGAATTTTTATTAAATTTAAATTTATATTTATTAAAATTTCATCCCGGCCGAACTTAGCACCTTTTTAACTTGTTTTAGTAAAAACAAATTGGGAAAAACTAGGCCCTTACCCAGGAACTATGGGATGTTCTAAAAACATAATATTGTATGACAAATTTTTCAATGAGAATTTTTTTATAGGAAGCTCTGAAAATGCGAGGAAGGAAGAACTTGGAGAGTGTGAAAATATTGATGTTTAAAAAATCTGTCCTGTATTACCCTTAGTTTAGTTTTAAAACGGAAGTTAGCGATTCTTTAAAAAAAAAAAATAAATAAAATATGTTTACATATATATGTTTTTTGAAGGAACGTTCTCTCCAGAGGTTGTTTATCAGGATGATATTTATCGGATCGGCTCACAACCGTTTAAAAATTTGAAACTCAAAAAATTATCACTCACAGGTATACAGAATCGTAGAATAACAATATGATACCTTTAAGTATATTGTTGTACCTTAAAACTGCCAAGAGTGGTTCTCAACAAAAAAAAAGTCCTAGCTCTTATTATCGATCGCTCAATAACAAGGTACCAGCCGTATTATAGCCCTTTACAGCTATAGTAACTTTGCAAAAAGTTTGAACGGTCTAGTTCTCGTCCATCACTCAATAAAAGTATGGTATGATTTAGTACTTTTTCTACCTTCAAGTTCGAATTTCAAAAAATCCCGACTTTTTCCAATCCTAATCATCAAGAGTAACTTTTATGGAAAACTTCACAGTATTTTACATAAATTATTCTATTTCAACCGCTTTAAAAATATGTATGTCATTTTGAACAATTTTTTTACCGATATCGCCGATATGCACCAAGATTTAAACTCGTGCAAAGTTTCAAAGATCTAGCTCTTGATCATCGCCCAATTAAAATTATCACCCCTTCTTCCATCCCATCAAAAATGCCAATGTTCTAGCTCTTCCCAATAGCACCATTTAGTACTTTTTGTACCTTTAATGTACAGATTTCAAGGAAGCCAGTCAATTTTCTATTTTATTAATATAGATAGTGTTCTCCGTGTTCCCTGCATGTAATAACTTTTTTAAACGTTAAATAACCATGATGTACCAATTAGTACGTTTTGAATTCGTCTTTAACTCTCTGCACCAAAATTGATCATTATAAAATTTTTCGACACGTAAAATTTTGTAAAAAGTAAAAAATTTTCAAAAATCCAGGTGTATTTGATAAGTTTACAGGCAGAGTTATTCTCCTGCAAAATTTTACAGGTTTAGCCTTCGTCCATCACACAATAGAAATATGGTACCTTTCAGTATTTTTTGTACCTTAAAGGTACTATTTTCCAAAAATCCAGCCTTGTCCCACTCTTTCTCACCCGGATTGGCCCTCACGAAACAATTAAAAATCTTATCTCTTATCGATCTTGAATTACCCAATGATAACAAATTACCATTTCGTACCTTTTGCACTTTTCTTACCCTTAAATATGAGTTTCCGAAAATCCAGGATTATTTTGCCCCTTCTCAGCAAGAGTTACATTCATTAAAATTTAATGGTCTAACTCTTTCCGAACGTAAAATAATAATATGGTACCATCAAGTATTTTTTGTACTTTAAGATTTCATACTTCCATAAAAACACACCTGGTTAACAAAAGGCTATTTCATGCAAAATTTCAAAGTTCTCTACAGCTAGAGTTGGCGTATCATTTAGAACTCTTTAGTACTTTTTGTGCTTTAAAAAAAATCCCCTTGCAGCAAAAATTACCCTTCTACAATGGTTCCAATGTCTCACTTTTGTCTATCGAACTATAACAACTTTGTACCTTTTAGAACTTTCGTTCAAGACAGTCCTACTCCTCCTTAGCATGAGCAATTTTCTTGCAGAAATTATCTACACCAAATTGTCCAGTCGCTAAAAACATGCTGTACCATTTTGTACCTTTTAGTACTTTTGTACTCCTAAAATATGCATTTTCAGTATTTCGTAATTTGCGTACGTTGAAAGTTAGAATTTCCGAAAAGTCCGCCCTTTTCCGCAATTTCTCACCAAGAGTAATTTTTTGTAGCATTAGGCGTACAAAGTTGTACCTTATAGTACTTTTTGTACCTTTTAGGCATGATTTTCCAAAAAACCATTTTTATCTCTCCCCTTTTTAGTAAAAGTGATCATCATGCGAAATTTACAGTTTTAGCTCTATCCAAGCGAATTTTTGTACCTTTTAGTACTTTTCGCACCCTAGAAGGTCGTAATTCCACATTAGAGGGTTAGTCAATTGTCACTTTTTCATTAACATAAATAATTTTCTCAGTGTCCACTGCCTGCAATGACCACCGCCAGGGAAGGAACCTTACTCACGCAACAATAACACACACCAATGCATAAAAATATCTGTCTCTTTTGGTCCATGATCCATCCATCCAGCAGCTATCCTTAAGTGAATCTCCTGAGGATAGTGTGTGTCGTTTTTGTTTTTGTTGCCTGATGTTTTATTTGTTTTTGTTGCTGTTGTCATGCTGCGGGAGAAAATTAATGTTAACAACATGTTTTTGTGTGTTTAAACATCACATCAAAGGATTTGTCAGCTTGGCCTGTTAGCCAATGGCTCAGAGAGAACGTTAACTGAGAGGCCATAATGAGAGATGGCCATTAAAAGAAGAAAAAAGGAAGGAAAGAGTTGCGTCGAACATTAGCAACTTGTTTTGTTGCTTTGGCTGGTCGTTATTCTTTTGGCAAGAAAAGAGTGTTTAATTTGCTGTTTGTTTACGCCACACAAATGCTGGCCCAGCTCAACTCACCTGGAGGAGTATGTCTTGGGAGGTATTTCTTTGGCAAAGTGGAGTCATAATAATTGTGTGGAGCCCCATGGTGTGGCGGCTGCCGCCAATGGTTTGTGGTTGCATGTTTCCAGCCATCTCCTCATATATTTAACACACTTAACAAGGCGGCAGAAGCCATGGGGAATAAATGGAATAAAAAAAAAACAAAAACAAAAAAAAAACAGAAACGGTGGCATGAAAACATTTTAATTATAAGTATGTTTGTTTTTGTTGTTGATGACAATAACAAGAAATTGTTGTATGTTTTTTCTTTGATTTACAAAGACGACATAATGAAATAACCATTTGTGCGTGTTTAATTTGTTAAGAAATCAAAATCAAAAAAAAAAAAAAAAAAAAAAAAATCGAAAAAAAAAAACCGAAATTGAGAAAATGAAATGTTTTAGAGATGTTTGTTGGTTGGTCGCGTGTTTTTGCTTTTTCAGCTCCCAATAGGCCACATGGTGGCTAATCAACTTGTAAATAAAAAAAAATTGGAAAAAATAGTGATGTCAACCGCTTTGAGGATAAAACTACTTTTCACTCGCCTCCTTATCACAACATAGATCTCATATTTGCCTTGCCTCTTATCTACCTCTCTCTCAGGAAAGAGTTAACATTGTGACATTTATTAATTAACACTTAAAAGAATTAATAAACAATACAATTATCTCCTAGATAAACGCAACAAACAATTCATAAACGAAGACAAAATTTAATTACAGCCATTACAAGGCAATTGAGTGGTGGCACAGTGGTTTGAAACTCGGATATTTTAGGTTGAACACCCTCAAAGAATTCATTTTTTAAGGACCAACAGAAGGCGTGGATTTTTTAAAGAATATTTTTCAAGGAACAACAGAAGGCGTGGATTTTTTAAAGAATACTTTTTAAGGACTAACCGATGCGTGGATTTTTTAAAGGATGTTTTTTCAAGGACCAACAGAAACGTGGATTATTTAAAGAATATTTTTTCAAGGACCAACAGAAACGTGGATTTTTTAAAGAATATTTTTTCAACAACCAACAGAAGGCGTGGATTTTTTAAAAAATATTTTTTTAACGACTAACCGATGCGTGGATTTTTTAAAGAATATTTTTTTAACGACTAACCGATGTGTGGATTTTATAAAGAATATTTTTTTAACGACTAACCGATGCGTGGATTTTTTAAAGAATATTTTTTTAAGGACTAACCGATGTGTGGATTTTATAAAGAATATTTTTTTAACGACTAACCGATGCGTGGATTTTTTAAAGAATATTTTTTTAACGACTAACCGATGCGTGGATTTTTTAAAGAATATTTTTTTTAACGACTAACCGATGCGTGGATTTTTTAGAGAATATTTTTTTAAGGACTAACCGATGCGTGGATTTTTTAAAGAATATTTTTTTTTTAAAAACTAACCGATGCGTAGATTTTTTAAAGAATATTTTTTTAAAGGCTAACCGTTGTTCAAGGAAAAACAGAAGGCGTGGATTTTTTAAAGAATATTTTTTCAAGGAACAACTGAAGGCGTGGATTTTTTAAAGAATATTTTTTCAAGGAAAAACAGAAGGCGTGGATTTTTTAAAGAATATTTTTTCAAGGAAAAACAGAAGGCGTGGATTTTTTAAAGAATATTTTTTCAAGGAAAAACAGAAGGCGTGGATTTTTTAAAGAATATTTTTTCAGGGAACAACAGAGGGCGTGGATTTTTTAAAGAATATTTTTTCAGGGAACAACAGAGGGCATGGATTTTTTAAAGAATATTTTTTCAGGGAACAACAGAGGGCATGGATTTTTTAAAGAATATTTTTTCAAGGACCAACGGAAGGCGAGGATTTTTTAAACAATATTTTTTCAAGGACCAACGGAAGGCGAGGATTTTTTAAACAATATTTTTTCAAGGAAAAACAGAAGGCGTGGATTTTTTAAAGAATATTTTTTCAAGGACCAGAAGACCACCAAACGTGGTTTGTTTAAAGAATATTTTTTCAGGGAACAACAGAGGGCATGGATTTTTTAAAGAATATTTTTTCAAGGACCAACGGAAGGCGAGGATTTTTTAAACAATATTTTTTCAAGGAAAAACAGAAGGCGTGGATTTTTTAAAGAATATTTTTTCAAGGACCAGAAGACCACCAAACGTGGTTTGTTTAAAGAATATTTTTTCAGGGAACAACAGAGGGCATGGATTTTTTAAAGAATATTTTTTCAAGGACCAACGGAAGGCGAGGATTTTTTAAACAATATTTTTTCAAGGACCAACGGAAGGCGAGGATTTTTTAAACAATATTTTTTCAAGGAAAAACAGAAGGCGTGGATTTTTTAAAGAATATTTTTTCAAGGACCAGAAGACCACCAAACGTGGTTTGTTTAAAGAATATTTTTCAAGGACAAGAAGACCATGAAACGTAGTTTTTTAAAGAATATTTTTCAAGGACAAGAAGACCATGAAACGTAGTTTTTTAAAGAATATTTTTCAAGGACCAGAAAACCATGAAACGTGCATTTTTTAAAGAATATTTTTTCAAGGACCAGAAGACCACCAAACGTGGTTTTTTTAAAGAATATTTTTCAAGGACAAGAAGACCATGAAACGTGGACTTTTTAAAGAATATTTTTTCAAGGACCAGAAGATCATCAAACGTGGTTTTTTAAAGAATATTTTTCAAGGACCAGAAAACCATGAAACGTGCATTTTTTAAAGAATATTTTTTTAAGGACCACAAAGACCATGAAACGTGGGTTTTTTAAAGAATATTTTTCAAGGACCAGAAAACCATGAAACGTGGATTTTTTAAAGAATATTGTTTCAAGGACCACAAAGACCATGAAACGTGGGTTTTTTAAAGAATATTGTTTCAAGGACCAACCAAGGCGTGGATTTATTGAAAAATATTTTTTCATGGACCAACAGAAGCATGGATCTTTAAAGATTTTTTTTCCATGGACTAACAGAAGGCATTGAGGGTATATATCATTTGATAGGCCAAAAAGTGCGTCATTGAAATAACGATCTGCTGTGAGGATGTTACGGATGATCCTAAATCAACTCCAAATGTCCTGAAATGGATTTGGTCCAAAGAATTTTTAAGTGACTTTTAGTACAATTTCATAAAAACTCCACCTTATCTCATGGCTTGCGCCAGAAGTCAAGATTCGAAGAATAGAATTATACTTTTAATTATATCTGTTTTTGTCTTCGAAAATCGATTACTGAACCACTGTGCCTCGGCGATAGTAGTCAAGCTATTTCTTCCATGTCATTCTTTTGCGATCGCTGCTGATATCACTTTTCGAGACCTGGGCCTAATTGAACCCTTTTTTCCACTGCCATCATAGATATTTCCAATGATGGTGTTGGCGGAGATGGTGGTGGTGCTGGTTGGTGGTGGGTTTAAGTGCTCCGATTAATTTAGCTTATCAGGTTGCTTCTTCTGCTGCTGCCTGCTGCACCACTTGTATATCGAAATGACTGACGAGTATCTATTTTGTTTGTCAGTTTGTCTTTCATTTTCTCTGTTTTTCTGTTTTTTTAATTTCACTTAGAAGAGGTATTCGTAACAAATCAATGAGATTAGTTGTTGTTGTTGGTGTGGTTTATTAAACAGCTGCCTCAGGGCAATATTCTTCTCGCTGCTGCCGCTGCCACTGATGATGATGAAGATGATGACTTCAACAACAGCAATTAAAAGATAGATTTAAGAAACTGAAAAATATCGAAATTCTTTTTTTAATTCATTTTCCTTCATTTCTTTGTTCTTCCACAAAAAGATAAGCGCACCGAGTATTGTGTCGTCTTGCCTTGCCATCATCCATTGATTCGTTACACTGCCGCCTAGATTCTTTTGTCATTCCTTGGTGTAGCCAACCAACCACCCACCCATCCACTACCACCACCTTTCAATATTTCCCATATCTCCGATCCGAAAACAAATATGAATTGGTTTAATCACCTTCCACTTGACATGGATAAATTACATGGAAGAATGTTTTTGATTTTCCAACATTGTGGCGGTGATACCCAGCGATAAAAGTGGTGTGAGTAAAGGGTTTAGTAGGAACACGTAAATCTTTGATTTTTGAGAAATTAAAGGTCTGGTGGGTGACCTTTTGAAAGTTTAGAGTGAATTCTAATATATCGATTATTATAAATAATTTTCAAGAAATTTTAAATACCTTAGAATTTTCTGAAAAAATTTTAAAGGCATCATTCGTTAAATAATAAAGTGATTTTTTATACCCTCCCCTCCCTGATTTTTATACCCTTTATATAAATTTGTCATTCCATTTGTAACACCTCCAAATTCTTATGTCAGAACCAACAAGTATATATATTCTTGATCTGGGAAAAATTCTAAGTCGATTTAGGCATGTCCGTCTGTCTGTCGGTTGTAATCATGCTCTTTTTAACGAATTGAAATAAAATGCTAAAATTTTGTACACATATGTATTTTACCAGTAGGCAGGCTAGGTTCGTAAATGGGCCATGTCGGTTCCTTCTATCGGTATTTCGATTATATAAGGGATATTACTCAACGGAATTGCTTCAAATTTGGTAAAGTTTGCAATGGGTACCACAGTCTAACACAGAAAAGTACTTATGCAGGCCCAAGGCTTCATAGATCCTCCTATATAAAGGTACCTCCCAATATTCTGTATTTATATGATTTTAGAAATATTATGGACCGGAATTGTTTCAAATTTGGTATTTAAACTCCCATATAACAAGACCTTCCGAAATTCAGTATTTTGACTATTTTAGCGGCACTGGATTTTTTTTTCAAATTTCGTATTTGAAGTTTGTAATGGATACTCCAACCTATAACAGAAATTTGTCTATGCAGGTCCACGACTTTGTATAGCTCACATACAACAATACCTCATTTTTTATGGTATTTTAATGATACTAGCCGGAATTGTTTTAAATTTCTTATTTGAATTTCGTAATTGGTACTACAGTCTATGACAAGAAAATACTTTTACCGGTCCTCGTCTTCGTATGGCACCCATACCGGGTGAGATGAAAAAACGGCGACCAAATTCAGACTGCTGTCATTTCTAAGCCACTCGTCCGACAGTTGTTAAAATTATTCCAGTGACAGCTCATTATATTGTTTACAAGCGTACGAAAGCATTTTGGTGAGAATTTTCCAGAAAAAAATGTTATTCGTGACGGAATTCAAGCGTGATAGTGTGATTTCTTTATATTTGGCTGGAAAACCACAAGTGGCTATCGTTAGAGTACTCCAGCATTTAAATGTGAATAAATCATCGCTCGTTACCGTGATACTGGTAGCATAGCCCGACGTCAAGGATGTGGACGGAAGAAAATAGCAACATCAGCAGACATGGTTCGAAAAGTAAAGAAGCGACTTGATCGAAACCCGCGTCCCAATGGCCAAAAAAATGTCTCGTGAGCTGAACATATCGATCGCAATATTCCATTCGGCAAATATTGAAAAAAAGCTACTGAGATTCCAAAAGTGCAAAAACTTACACCGCAACAGAAAGAAAGAAAATCGACTCAAAAGAGTTAAAGAGAAAGAAAACATTTGTTGTCCAGCAGTTTGTAAACAAACAAAATTATAGTGTTTACTTGCCAAAGAGGTCAGCTGAAAATGTGCACCTTCGGTTGGCCCCCAAAAGTCAAGCGCCGGCCATGGTGATGGTGTGGGCCGCCATATCAGCCCATGGTCTCTCTCAGCTCGTATTAAACGACCATGGCATCAGAATAAATGCCGAATATTATCGCGAAAATATTCTGGAGGGTGTATTAAAGCCTTGGGACGGAAAAATTTTGGCTGCAGACCTTGGAAATTCCAACAGGACTCAGCACCGTCGCACTCAGCAGCGCCCCCAAGAATGTTTACAAAATGGGTTTTCTCGCTTCATTTCCAGCGCACAATGACCACCAAAATCTCCGGATACCAATCCGTTGGACTATTGTGTCTGGAGTATTTTGGAAAGCAAGGTTGGCACTAAAAAATACCAAAGTGTCGATCACCTCAAGCAAGCGCTTCGCCGGGAATGGCCAATTCGAAAAAATCTAAACTTGTTTTAAAATTTGACGCTATCTCCGACATTTTTTGCTTTCATTCAATAAAATAAAAAAAAACAAGTTAAAAAGTATCAGTCGGTATTGCCGACAGATATATACCCTCAGCTTATGTTCGATTAAATAATCGAAATATATTTGACTAGGGTTACAAATATTCAAACGTTTGACCACCTATGGAGCCGGTTCCGAAGGAATGGGCTAATATTGTCCATTTTGTATCAGACCCAAAAAAATATGATATAAATATACCAACGTTCCTGGTATGGTTTATATCGACTCACTCCTTCACTTTATTTGAGATATGTAATAATTTTTAGAAAATGTTGGAAATTGTGACCCTTTGTGGGTGAGGTACCAGAAGGGGTTCGCAGATATATATCAACTTCACAACAGATCTTGTGTTAGCAAAAATATTTGTTTGTGTGACCGATGTAGACCGATGTATTCCCTCTTAACACCAAACCTTGGGTTAATAAAAATATTGGGATATGTGAAATTAGAAGACTGTCGGACTCTTACATGATATTTTATAAGAGTTGCAATTATTCAAAATTTTGACCCTTTGTGGGGGAGGTACTTGAGGGAGTGGACCGATATTGTCCATTTTCGCGCCTGGCCTAGCACTGATGAAAATATTAGGATTCGCAAAGTTAGATCAAAATCGGATTATCCTGTTTCTTTCTGCGCAATAAATTATTTTTTGAAATTTCGACCTTTTGTGGGGGAGGTACCAGAAGGAGCGGACCGATACATTCCATTTTCATACCAGACCTTGTGATAAAAAAATTATTGGGATGTGTGATATTTGAAGACTATGGGAATCTTACATTACATTTTATAAGAGTTGTAATTATTCAAAATTTTGACCCTTTGTGGGGGAGGTACTTAATGGAGTGGACCGATATTGTCCATTTTAGCAGCTGGCCTAGCACTGATGAAAATATTGGGATTCGCAAAGTTCGAGCAAAATCAGATTATCCTTTCTCTTTCTGTGCAATAAATTATTTTCTTTGAAAATTTTGACATTTTGTGTGGGAGGTACCAGAAGCAGTGAACCTATCTCCGAACTCGATCTAAGTTTGACAAAAATATTACGATGTACCAAGTTTGAATCAAATCGGATATTCCCTTCGAGAGTTATCGTGCGCACCAGCCAGCCAGACGGACGGACGGACAGACATCGTTAGATCGACTCCAAATGTTCTGAAACGGATTTGGTCCAAAGAGACCTAGGCACGTTTTGACCGTACCAAATGATATATACCCTCTGTAGCCATATGGCTGAGGGTATAAAAATGTAAAAATTATGGCGTTTGACTTTGTTGCCTTTATTATTTATCTCACCCTGCATATGTTATGTTAAGTTTAACATTGCTCTGTTAGTGGGTTTATAACCAGAATGGTTCGTATATCCGTTAGATAAATTCGGTATTTATCATAATGGCCTTGTTTGTCCCAAAGGTTTAGGCAACATTATCCCAAAGGTCTACCGAATCACTGGCCCGAAGGATTGGTTTGCTCATGCGAAAAAAACCCGAAGGCCGAGAGTCTAATGTCATATCGACCTGAAGTTCGAGGGGCAGTTTGATCCATTTGCACAATGTTCTTGTAAATCATTGTCAACATAGCCTTGTGAAAAATGGAACATATTAACAAACCTCTAGTGCAACTTTAACCAAAATAAGGCAAATGCCAGTCAATAATTGGTCCAAAGGTCCAATGTCCAAAGATCCAGTTGAATTTTTACCCAAAGAATTGAAGATTATGGGCACGTGAGTTAAGTGGAGAGTTGGCCCAAAAGTTTCGTGCAAACATAAACCCCAAAGTCTACTGAAACACTGGAGTGGACCGCATGACCTCTTAGAATATTTACCTAAAAGTCCCCGAATATTTACGTAAAAACCCCGTATCCTAGTAGAGGACTGCAAAAGTTGTCTCTTACAACATAGAGGTCCATAGGGAGATTAATTGTAATTGGAATATAACAATATGTGATGTTGTTGCTGTAAACGTTTTTTTTTATTTTTTCCATTCTTTTATTAATAACTCTTCTCTTTCTTATTTTTCAGGTTAGTCGTTGAACATCTCTATTGATAATCGTAAGTATTGGATTATAATATATTTTTCATTTTTTATCAAACAAAGGTCAATTAAATTAATTTGTTATTCAGAAAAAGAAAAATACAAACTCCATACAAAGCTTACCTTTTACGCTTTTAGAGTTAAACAAATTAAAAAAAAAAAAAACAAAAGGTTTAAGCTTTCTTATCAAAACCGCTACAAAATTGATTTTCTTTTTATATTGAAAAAATCTCCGATCAAAATTTAAATTCAAAGTTCCGGCGTCAAATGAAAAATTGAATTCGACATCAAAGTAGACAAATTAAAAAAAAAAAAAAAAAACAAATAAAGTGACAAAAAATAAAATTAATATCTACCGACGGCAAAACCAATAAAATTTAGTCATACAGATACTTAGAAAAAAGGAAGAGCCAATTTTGGCTAAGATTCAAATGAAAGATATAACTCAGAAAAATATTTAGTAATTTTTAGGTAATTTGTGAGAGCCACGTAATATCCTGGTATATGTCCTTAATAATTATCCCCCGGAAAAAAAAAACTAAAAAATTCTCAATAAAATGTTAAAAGTTTTATTCCATATTGTTTTGAAATATTTTATATATTTAATTATTTTATTATAACATTGCGTGTAAAACACATAATTCGCCCTGCATTTAGGCGGGCGAAGATGCCGCCGTCCATCTTCTCCCAACCACAAGATAAGCCCTGGCAATAACCTCGCTGGCGACCAATGATCATCCCAACAACAACAGCCAGCTTGGTTTATACCTGACACGACACAATATTAAGTACATTTTATGGCGGGGTGATAACCAACCGACGGTGGTCAGAGTCAGCAGAGCAAATGGTTCCTTGGTTAGTTTTATGGGTTGTTGGCCGAGATAACTAAGCGCCGGTGTCATCGTCTCATTTTCAATAACATATGTGTGAGTGAGTGTATGAGAAATGGACATCGATGTGGGTACTCAGCTGGTCACCACAAAATGGGAGACAGGTGAAGATATGCCACATCGAAACTTACGCACACATGAACTCTTTGGTTCTTATCGGTTTTGACTAAAATATAAGACCTTTATATATACAATTCAAAAAAGTTTTTTATTTCCTTGCCAGCAAAAAAAAACCTATTTTCCATATTTAGAAAGGTGAGCCTACAAGATTGATTGATATATGATGTCTAATGAAGGTGATTGGTATCTTCGAAGGCCTTTAGGAAGCCAATGGAAGATAAGTTTTAAAGGAATATTTAGTGAGTGGATTTTTTTTAAAAAATATTTTTTCAAGAATTTTTTAAAGAGCCTGGTTTTAAATATCGACAGGCGTGGTTTTTAAAATTAGTTTTTCAAAAACTAGCCAAGGCGTGGATTTTTTAAAAAATATTTTTTCAAGGACCAACAGAAGGCGTGGATTTTTTAAAGAATATTTTTTCAAGGACCAACAGAAGGCGTGGATTTTTTAAAGAATATTTTTTCAAGGACCAACAGAAGTCGTGGATTTTTTAAAGAATATTTTTTCAAGGACCAACAGAAGGCGTGGATTTTTTAAAGAATATTTTTTCAAGGACCAACAGAAGGCGTGGATTTTTTAAAGAATATTTTTTCAAGGACCAACAGAAGGCGTGGATTTTTAAAGAATATTTTTTCAAGGACCAACAGAAGGCGTGGATTTTTTAAAGAATATTTTTTCAAAGACCAACAGAAGGCGTGGATTTTTTAAAGAATATTTTTTCAAGGACCAGTCAAGGCGTGGATTTTTTAAAGAATATTTTTTCAAGGACCAACAGAAGGCGTGGATTTTTTAAAGAATATTTTTTCAAGGACCAACAGAAGGCGTGGATTTTTAAAGAATATTTTTCAAGGACCAGTCAAGGCGTGGATTTTTTAAAGAATATTTTTTCAAGGACCAGTCAAGGCGTGGATTTTTTAAAGAATATTTTTTCAAGGACCAACAGAAGGCGTGGATTTTTTAAAGAATATTTTTTCAAGGACCAGTCAAGGCGTGGATTTTTTAAAGAATATTTTTCAAGGACCAACAGAAGGCGTGGATTTTTTAAAGAATATTTTTCAAGGACCAACAGAAGGCGTGGATTTTTTAAAGAATATTTTTTCAAGGACCAACAGAAGGCGTGGATTTTTTAAAGAATATTTTTTCAAGGACCAACAGAAGGCGTGGATTTTTTAAAGAATATTTTTTCAAGGACCAACAGAAGGCGTGGATTTTTTAAAGAATATTTTTTCAAGGACCAACAGAAGGCGTGGATTTTTTAAAGAATATTTTTTCAAGGACCAACAGAAGGCGTGGATTTTTTAAAGAATATTTTTTCAAGGACCAACAGAAGGCGTGGATTTTTTAAAGAATATTTTTTCAAGGACCAACAGAAGGCGTGGATTTTTTAAAGAATATTTTTTCAAGGACCAACAGAAGGCGTGGATTTTTTAAAGAATATTTTTTCAAGGACCAACAGAAGGCGTGGATTTTTTAAAGAATATTTTTCAAGGACCAACAGAAGGCGTGGATTTTTTAAAGAATATTTTTTCAAGGACCAACAGAAGGCGTGGATTTTTTAAAGAATATTTTTTCAAGGACCAACAGAAGGCGTGGATTTTTTAAAGAATATTTTTTCAAGGACCAACAGAAGGCGTGGATTTTTTAAAGAATATTTTTTCAAGGACCAACAGAAGGCGTGGATTTTTTAAAGAATATTTTTTCAAGGACCAACAGAAGGCGTGGATTTTTTAAAGAATATTTTTTCAAGGACCAACAGAAGGCGTGGATTTTTTAAAGAATATTTTTTCAAGGACCAACAGAAGGCGTGGATTTTTTAAAGAATATTTTTTCAAGGACCAACAGAAGGCGTGGATTTTTTAAAGAATATTTTTTCAAGGACCAACAGAAGGCGTGGATTTTTTAAAGAATATTTTTTCAAGGACCAACAGAAGGCGTGGATTTTTTAAAGAATATTTTTTCAAGGACCAACAGAAGGCGTGGATTTTTTAAAGAATATTTTTCAAGGACCAACAGAAGGCGTGGATTTTTAAAGAATATTTTTTCAAGGACCAACAGAAGGCGTGGATTTTTTAAAGAATATTTTTTCAAGGACCAGTCAAGGCGTGGATTTTTTAAAGAATATTTTTTCAAGGACCAACAGAAGGCGTGGATTTTTTAAAGAATATTTTTTCAAGGACCAACAGAAGGCGTGGATTTTTTAAAGAATATTTTTTCAAGGACCAGTCAAGGCGTGGATTTTTTAAAGAATATTTTTTCAAGGACCAACAGAAGGCGTGGATTTTTTAAAGAATATTTTTTCAAGGACCAGTCAAGGCGTGGATTTTTTAAAGAATATTTTTTCAAGGACCAACAGAAGGCGTGGATTTTTTAAAGAATATTTTTTCAAGGACCAGTCAAGGCGTGGATTTTTTAAAGAATATTTTTTCAAGGACCAACAGAAGGCGTGGATTTTTTAAAGAATATTTTTTCAAGGACCAGTCAAGGCGTGGATTTTTTAAAGAATATTTTTTCAAGGACCAACAGAAGGCGTGGATTTTTAAAGAATATTTTTTCAAGGACCAGTCAAGGCGTGGATTTTTTAAAGAATATTTTTTCAAGGACCAACAGAAGGCGTGGATTTTTTAAAGAATATTTTTTCAAGGACCAGTCAAGGCGTGGATTTTTTAAAGAATATTTTTTCAAGGACCAGTCAAGGCGTGGATTTTTTAAAGAATATTTTTTCAAGGACCAACAGAAGGCGTGGATTTTTTAAAGAATATTTTTCAAGGACCAGTCAAGGCGTGGATTTTTTAAAGAATATTTTTTCAAGGACCAACAGAAGGCGTGGATTTTTTAAAGAATATTTTTTCAAGGACCAGTCAAGGCGTGGATTTTTTAAAGAATATTTTTTCAAGGACCAACAGAAGGCGTGGATTTTTTAAAGAATATTTTTTCAAGGACCAGTCAAGGCGTGGATTTTTTAAAGAATATTTTTTTCAAGGACCAGTCAAGGCGTGGATTTTTTAAAGAATATTTTTTCAAGGACCAGTCAAGGCGTGGATTTTTTAAAGAATATTTTTCAAGGACCAGTCAAGGCGTGGATTTTTTAAAGAATATTTTTTTCAAGGACCAGTCAAGGCGTGGATTTTTTAAAGAATATTTTTTCAAGGACCAACAGAAGGCGTGGATTTTTTAAAGAATATTTTTTCAAGGACCAACAGAAGGCGTGGATTTTTTAAAGAATATTTTTTCAAGGACCACTCAAGGCGTGGATTTTTTAAAGAATATTTTTTCAAGGACCAACAGAAGGCGTGGATTTTTTAAAGAATATTTTTTCAAGGACCAACAGAAGGCGTGGATTTTTTAAAGAATATTTTTCAAGGACCACTCAAGGCGTGGATTTTTAAAGAATATTTTTTCAAGGACCAACAGAAGGCGTGGATTTTTTAAAGAATATTTTTTCAAGGACCAACAGAAGGCGTGGATTTTTTAAAGAATATTTTTTCAAGGACCAGTCAAGGCGTGGATTTTTTAAAGAATATTTTTTCAAGGACCAACAGAAGGCGTGGATTTTTTAAAGAATATTTTTTCAAGGACCAGTCAAGGCGTGGATTTTTTAAAGAATATTTTTTCAAGGACCAACAGAAGGCGTGGATTTTTTAAAGAATATTTTTTCAAGGACCAGTCAAGGCGTGGATTTTTTAAAGAATATTTTTTCAAGGACCAACAGAAGGCGTGGATTTTTTAAAGAATATTTTTTCAAGGACCAGTCAAGGCGTGGATTTTTTAAAGAATATTTTTTCAAGGACCAACAGAAGGCGTGGATTTTTTAAAGAATATTTTTTCAAGGACCAACAGAAGGCGTGGATTTTTTAAAGAATATTTTTCAAGGACCAACAGAAGGCGTGGATTTTTTAAAGAATATTTTTTCAAGGACCAGTCAAGGCGTGGATTTTTTAAAGAATATTTTTTCAAGGACCAACAGAAGGCGTGGATTTTTTAAAGAATATTTTTTCAAGGACCAGTCAAGGCGTGGATTTTTTAAAGAATATTTTTTCAAGGACCAACAGAAGGCGTGGATTTTTTAAAGAATATTTTTTCAAGGACCAGTCAAGGCGTGGATTTTTTAAAGAATATTTTTTCAAGGACCAACAGAAGGCGTGGATTTTTTAAAGAATATTTTTTCAAGGACCAACAGAAGGCGTGGATTTTTTAAAGAATATTTTTTCAAGGACCAACAGAAGGCGTGGATTTTTTAAAGAATATTTTTTTCAAGGACCAGTCAAGGCGTGGATTTTTTAAAGAATATTTTTTCAAGGACCAGTCAAGGCGTGGATTTTTTAAAGAATATTTTTTCAAGGACCAACAGAAGGCGTGGATTTTTTAAAGAATATTTTTTCAAGGACCAACAGAAGGCGTGGATTTTTTAAAGAATATTTTTTTCAAGGACCAGTCAAGGCGTGGATTTTTTAAAGAATATTTTTTCAAGGACCAGTCAAGGCGTGGATTTTTTAAAGAATATTTTTTCAAGGACCAACAGAAGGCGTGGATTTTTTAAAGAATATTTTTTCAAGGACCAACAGAAGGTGTGGATTTTTTAAAGAATATTTTTTCAAGGACCAACAGAAGGCGTGGATTTTTTAAAGAATATTTTTTCAAGGACCAACAGAAGGCGTGGATTTTTTAAAGAATATTTTTTCAAGGACCAACAGAAGGCGTGGATTTTTTAAAGAATATTTTTTCAAGGACCAACAGAAGGCGTGGATTTTTTAAAGAATATTTTTTCAAGGACCAACAGAAGGCGTGGATTTTTTAAAGAATATTTTTTCAAGGACCAACAGAAGGCTTGGATTTTTTAAAGAATATTTTTTCAAGGACCAACAGAAGGCGTGGATTTTTTAAAGAATATTTTTTCAAGGACCAACAGAAGGCGTGGATTTTTTAAAGAATATTTTTTCAAGGACCAACAGAAGGCGTGGATTTTTTGAAGAATATTTTTTCAAGGACCAACAGAAGGCGTGGATTTTTTAAAGAACATTTTTTCAAGGACCAACAGAAGGCGTGGATTTTTTAAAGAACATTTTTTCATGGACCAACAGAAGGCGTGGATTTTTTAAAGAATATTTTTTCAAGGACCAACAGAAGGCGTGGATTTTTTAAAGAATATTTTTTCAAGGACCAACAGAAGGCGTGGATTTTTTAAAGAACATTTTTTCAAGGACCAACAGAAGGCGTGGATTTTTTAAAGAATATTTTTTCAAGGACCAACAGAAGGCGTGGATTTTTTAAAGAATATTTTTTCAAGGACCAGTCAAGACGTGGGTGTTTTAAAGATTATTTTTTCAAGAACCAGTCAAGACGTGGGTGCTTTAAAGATTATTTTTCAAGGACCAGTCAAGACGTGAGTGTTTTAAAGATTATTTTTTCAAGGACCAGTCAAGACGTGGGTGTTTTAAAGATTATTTTTCAAGGACCAGTCAAGACGTGGGTGTTTTAAAGATTATTTTTTCAAGGACCAGTCAAGACGTGGGTGTTTTAAAGATTATTTTTTCAAGGACCAGTCAAGACGTGGGTGTTTTAAAGATTATTTTTTCAAGGACCAGTCAAGACGTGGGTGTTTTAAAGATTATTTTTTCAAGGACCAGTCAAGACGTGGGTGTTTTAAAGATTATTTTTTAAGGGCCTGTAGTACAAGAAAAATGGATTTTCGGGAATATTTCCATGAGCACGAAACATGTTTTTTGAGGGATTTGTGGTTTACATGAACCTGCAGAGTAACGACAGTGCTTCCAATGAAGTTGTTTTTAGGATATTTTCGAAGAATTTCAGTATTATAAGGATTATTTTTGGAAATCGCCAGCCTTGGTTTAAGTACTTTTTTAGGGACCCTTAGGTCATCTATCTTATATTTTTAAGGAGGTTTTTTTATAAGACTAACAGAGGAGCTATAACGTGGATTGCTGCCCTCAGCCGTATGTCTACGTTCCTAATCGAAATAATGGTTTTAGACCCTAGGTCTCTTTGGAACTAATCCGCTTCTGAACATTTGTAGTCGACCTCTAGGGGTTGCCGTCCGTCCGCCTGTCTGTCTGGCTGGTGCGTACGATGATTATCGGAGGGAGTATTTAATTTCTTCCAAACTTGGCACATTGCAGTATTGTTATCAAACTTGGATCGAGTTCGGAGATAGGCAACCCAAAGTTTTTGTCAGTTGTGAATGCTAACTCATTCCATTTATCCAATACAAAATAATCAATTTTAAGTACATTTTATTACTTTTCGTACCTTTTTTAATACGCTCATATAAACTTTTAACTTGTTGTTAAAAATATTTCTGCTGTGAGAATTATAAAACTTAGGAGGATTCAAAAAAATATTTTTAATTATTTTCAATTTTTTTAATCTTTTTTAAAATATTTTTTATGGTACTTCCATATCTTGTGATTTTTATAAAATTTAAAGGACCTTCGAAACCTGGGATCTTCTCAGATCATCAGATCCAATACAATGCTCTGTAGATTTTTATGGACTGAATTCTTTTCTAAATTATAACCTCTCTTTAAAGGCTCTTCTTATCATTTTTTTAGACTTCATCCTAATCATGTCTTTAATACTTGCCTTCAGCGCTCTCTGTATGCCCCTGCATTTCGAATTGAAATCTTTGTATGCATCAGCATCATTATGAGTCATTCTATTGGGTCTATGTGTGTGCATGTGTCGTCTCACCATCAATACATAAATCGGTATCGGTTTGTCGTTTTGGTATGCTTGGAATGTCATTGATTAATGACAATTATCTGAGATGCTTTGGTTTATGGATGCATTTTTCTAGGTTGCTATGGAAATTGAGAATTTTAAAAGCATTGACGATTATTTGTTTTTGCGGTAGTAGAGAAATATTTGAAAAAAAAAAAAAAAAAAACTATTGTTTTTGGTTCGACAATTCTTTGATTTGGAGACTAAGAAATTTCCAGGGGAGACAACAATGGTAATAGTTTTCATGTAAATATATTTTTCTACTTGAATGGAACAGAAGAAAGATAAGATTTTTTTTTAAGAAAATTGATTTAAGTTTTTTTGAGGATTTTTAAATAAATATCTCTACAAGGACATGTGGACGGACAGCCCTTAAAACATTTTCTGCAAATTGTACGCTTTTCCTAAAATTTAAATCCAAAGAATGACGCCTCTAAGCCACCATGAACACTAAATACACCCGATGAGCCGCACAACCAACGGCAAAATGCGACGGAGTGTGCTTTCCTTTTCAATGCAAATTTCAGATCATGAAACTCGCCATGAACGGGAAACAATCAAATAAAAAACTTAAACTCACTGGTTGTTAGCTGGCTCGAGACAGAACATTTGTTCCATAATCCGAGTTTAGAAAAGATTTCCAGGCGCATCGGTCTTGTGTGCAGTTTTTCCAATTTGAAAGACCATGTTCCGATATATTGTCTTCGACTTGATCTTTCCATCTAATTCTTGGCCTTCCCTTTCTGCGTGAACCATCAGTTGGCTCGTTTTTTTATGCCTTATGTGTTGGGGCATCTTCATCCATTCGCACTACATGGCCTAGTCGCCGCAGCTCGATACGTCTGACTAAGTCGATGTCCGTGTATAGATTGTATAGCTCGTGGTTCATTCGACGTCGATATTCACCGTCGATGCAGATCGGCCCGTAGATCTTTCGGAAAATTGTTCTCTCAAACACTTTTGTGAACGGGACACAGGATGCCGAGGTTCCAATCGTTGGGCATACATTCCTCTAGCCAAATTTATTGAGATATGAAGAGAACCCATTGCTTATATCGGATTTTATAATCGTTTTGGTTGTTCAGAACTTTAATCATTTGTGGGGGAGGTACCAAAAGGAATGGTTCGATCTCTACCATCTTTATAACAGATCTTGTGTTTATAGAAAAATTGAGATTTTCGAGTGTGCACACTGGCCGGCCAGACAGACGGACAGACAGACGGGCGGACGGACATGAGCTAGATCGACTTCAAATGTCCTGAAATAGATTTGGTCCAAAGGGACCTAGGGTCTAAAATTCACTGAGGCCGTATCAAATGATATATACCATCTCTACCATATGGATGAGGGCCTTCGATTCTTTAAACCTATTTTTATGAAAATCGCGGCTGGGGCACCTATACCACTATATTTCTCAAAAACTTAACTCAAAATAAAATGCCTGTACCCTTTCCCAACTCATAATCCCAATCCTTCACACCATTTACCTTTCAGCAGCCATCGCACCATCGAACCAGACCTGCATCAACAACAAATAACAGTTATTAATTAAGATACAAATTGCCAATAAAGACGTCAACACGAAACGTGAGTGCGATTTATTTTTGTGGTTCGAAAATCGACTTCCCCCGCCAACACACACCCTCATACATAACAAAATCTGACACAGACTTTGGCTGCTGCAACCTCTAACCGCCAGCCAGTCAGCCAACCAATCACAACAGTCAAGACATGAAAACTAATAATCGGTGTTTCAAAAAAAAAAAAAAAGTTTCAACGAAACCCCTAGCAAACCAGTTAAATTTAGTTAAGAGTTCATGATGTAGAAAAAAACAATGGAAATTGAGTATTTTTCTTTCAAAACTTGGACCATTTTAATTTGATGTTTACAAGAAATAAAAATTAATGCACAGCTTGAAGTGTTAACTCGAAATAAATAGTTTCACATAAAAAAATAACAAAGTTAGGGCAAAATCGTGATATAGAAACAGCATTTATTGAAATTTTTCAGTACTCTTAAATGGTAATGATGGATGAGTCATCGGAATTGAGAAATAGGATTTGAAAATATGTTTCATGTTATTTCCAAAAAAAATAAATAAATAAATAAAAAAAATAAAAAAAAAAAAACAATATTCTAAAAGTCCGATATCGTCTCATAAGGACATTTTCTAAAATTATCCATAAAATCCACTTCTATGGACTCCAAGAAAGTCCGGAACATTTTTTTTATTAAAAAAAAAACATGCTTTAGATATCCAAATTAAAAGTCTGAAGTGTCCTTCAAAAGGTTTACATACAATCTGATTTAAAATTCCATCTTAAAAACTAGAAAAGTTTTAGATTCAACAGAGCCGTCCAGGATATTCCTAAAAAAAAACAGATCAGGTCCTTTAAGGACCTATTTAGGAATTATAGGCCCCAAGGAAGTCTAAAAATATATCGTAACTCTTAGAAATATTTATAATAACGCTTTAAAAAATTCCTTAAATCTTTGAAAATATTTTCTAAAAGATCCACGCCTTGGTTGGTCTTTGAAAAATATTCTCTAAAAGATCCACGCCTTGGTTGGTCTTTGAAAAAATATTCTCTAAAAGATCCACGCCTTGGTTGGTCTTTGAAAAAATATTCTCTAAAAGATCCACGCCTTGGTTGGTCTTTGAAAAAATATTCTCTAAAAGATCCACGCCTTGGTTGGTCTTTGAAAAAATATTCTCTAAAAGATCCACGCCTTGGTTGGTCTTTGAAAAATATTCTCTAAAAGATCCACGCCTTGGTTGGTCTTTGAAAAAATATTCTCTAAAAGATCCACGCCTTGGTTGGTCTTTGAAAAAATATTCTCTAAAAGATCCACGCCTTGGTTGGTCTTTGAAAAAATATTCTCTAAAAGATCCACGCCTTGGTTGGTCTTTGAAAAAATATTCTCTAAAAGATCCACGCCTTGGTTGGTCTTTGAAAAAATATTCTCTAAAAGATCCACGCCTTGGTTGGTCTTTGAAAAAATATTCTCTAAAAGATCCACGCCTTGGTTGGTCTTTGAAAAAATATTCTCTAAAAGATCCACGCCTTGGTTGGTCTTTGAAAAAATATTCTCTAAAAGATCCACGCCTTGGTTGGTCTTTGAAAAAATATTCTCTAAAAGATCCACGCCTTGGTTGGTCTTTGAAAAAATATTCTCTAAAAGATCCACGCCTTGGTTGGTCTTTCAAAAAAATATTTTCTAAAAGATCCACGCCTTGGTTGGTCTTTGAAAAAATATTCTCTAAAAGATCCACGCCTTGTTTGGTCTTTCAAAAATATATTTTCTAAAAGATCCACGCCTTGGCTAGTCCTTGAAAAATATTTTTTAAAAAATCCACGCCTTGGCTAGTCCTTGAAAAATATTTTTTAAAAAATCCACGCCTTGATTATTCCTTGAAAAATATTTTTTAAAAAATCCACGCCTTGGCTAGTCCTTGAAAAATATTTTTTAAAAAATCCACGCCTTGATTATTCCTTGAAAAAATATTTTTTTTTAAAAAATCCACGCCTTGATTATTCCTTGAAAAATATTTTTTTAAAACATCTCCGCCTTGAATAGTCCTTGAAAGAATATTTTTTTAAAAAATCCACGCCTTGAATAATCCTTGAAAAAATATTTTTTTTAAAACATCTCCGCCTTGAATAGTCCTTGAAAGAATATTTTTTTAAAAAATCCACGCCTTGAATAGTACTTGAAAAAATATTTTTTTAAAAAATCCACGCCTTGATTATTCCTTGAAAAATTATTTTTTTAAAACATCTCCGCCTTGAATAGTCCTTGAAACAATATTTTTTTAAAAAATCCACGCTTCTATTGGTCTTTGAAAAAATATTTTTTAAAAAATCCACGCTTCTATTGGTCTTTGAAAAAATATTTTTTAAAAAATCCACGCTTCTATTGGTCCTTGAAAAAATATTCTTTAAAAAATCTACGCCTTGATTAGTCTTTGAAAAAAACATTTTTGAAAAGTTCCATGTCTTGATTAGTCCTTGAAAAAATATTCTTTAAAAAATCCACGCTTCTATTGGTCCTTGAAAAAATATTCTTTAAAAAATCCACGCTTCTATTGGTCCTTGAAAAAATATTCTTTAAAAAATCCACGCTTCTATTGGTCCTTGAAAAAATATTCTTTAAAAAATCCACGCTTCTATTGGTCCTTGAAAAAATATTCTTTAAAAAATCCACGCTTCTATTGGTCCTTGAAAAAATATTCTTTAAAAAATCCACGCTTCTATTGGTCCTTGAAAAAATATTCTTTAAAAAATCCACGCTTCTATTAGTCCTTGAAGAAATATTCTTTAAAAAATCTACGCCTTGATTAGTCTTTGAAAAACACATTTTTTAAAAGATCCATGTCTTGATTAGTCCTTGAAAAAATATTCTTTAAAAAATCCACGCTTCTATTGGTCCTTGAAAAAATATTCTTTAAAAAATCCACGCTTCTATTAGTCCTTGAAGAAATATTCTTTGGACTTTGAAAAACATTTTTCTTTATATCCACTTTTTTAGCCCTGTTGATCCATTTCCCCCCCTTTAGAAAAACTACAAACTTATCTTAATTAATTAAAATTACTTCCTCAAATTCCTTCCCAGCCACGTCGTAACTTCACACCACCATCATCTCCATTTTTTATTTGGTTTACATGCAGTTTCTTTACAACTTGGAAAACAAATCTCATCATCTGTCCGTCTGTTGGCCTGTCTGTCGGTCTGCCTGTGCTCTGGTTGTTGACTACAGCTCAACAATATGACCTCCATGAACTGACACGCTCAGTCTTGTGGTAATAACGTAGCAAAATATTTAAGTCAAGAAAATTAACACCTTGGAACGTTTTTTCTTCCTCGTCTTCGCCTTTGGTTAGGCTGCTGCTCATCATCGTTCCCCCTCCAGCCAACCTAAAGAGATGTTGTTGCCAAGACTCTTTTGCAAAGATTTTGCGTTGCAGATTTGTGCTGTCAGGCTTAACACCATTCGGCAGTGCTAGAATTGTGGATACTTTTGCTTAACAGATGCAAGAACAAAAGCATAGGAAGAGGAAAAAGAGAAAAAACGACGACAACAACAACAATAAACCAACAAACAATGATAGTTGTCTGTACTAAGAATTGTTTGAATTGCTTCATGAGATTGCTGTTGTCGCTTCTGCAACTTCCAACATGTGTGTCGGTCGCATTGCATTGCTTTGCTCACTGGCGTCGCATTGCCCCCAAACATCTTTGGTTGGTAGAGATTTGTAGGAGTCACCGGAGGAGTTACCAATTTAGTAAAATTCCTATTTTTCATGTAATTGGCTTGTTTTACATGTGAATATTTTTTCGTTTTCTTCTTTTTCGATTTGTGTTTTTTCGATTTTTTTCAATTTGAATATTCTTTGGTTTTCTTAGATATTCCACATATGTGTGTTTACAACATTTCAGACCCCAGAGATAATGGCACATATTTAAGTGCAACATTTAACTAAGGAACTTTTTTTTGTTCTGCTCCTGAAAAGTCAACAAGTTGTAGTTTTTTGCTTCGCTTAAAAAATTGCATAGAAAAAAGATTAGCTTCTGTGATTTGAAATAAAATGAACTTTTTGGTGAGATTTCATAGTTTCTCACCTTTAAAGGGTTCATTTTTTGTACATTTTGAACGAGGTTAGCCTAATAATTATGTGTTTGTTATCCTTACTACTTTGTTGCAAACATACACTGGGAGAAAAGGAGTTAGAATAAACCTTTTGAAGAATATTTTTTAAGGCGTGGATTTATTAAAAGATAGCTTTTCAAAGACAAGCCAAGGCATGGATTTCTTTAAAAAATATTTTTGAAGGACTATTCAAGGCGTGGATTTCTTTAAAAAATATTTTTGAAGGACTATTCAAGGCGTGGATTTCTTTAAAAAATATTTTTGAAGGACTATTCAAGGCGTGGCTTTTTTAAAAAATATTTTTGAAGGACTATTCAAGGCGTGGCTTTTTTAAAAAATATTTTTGAAGGACTATTCAAGGCGTGGATTTCTTTAAAAAAATATTTTTGAAGGACTATTCAAGGCGTGGATTTCTTTAAAAAATATTTTTGAAGGACTATTCAAGGCGTGGGTTTTTTAAAAAGTATTTTTGAAGGACTATTCAAGGCGTGGCTTTTTTAAAGAATATGTTTTTAAGGACCACCAGACGCGTGGATTTTTTAAAGAAACATTTTTCAAGGATCAAGGAAGCTTGGAGTTTTTAAAGAATATTTTTTCAAGGATCAAGGAAGCTTGGAGTTTTTAAAGAATATTTTTTCAAGGATCAAGGAAGCTTGGAGTTTTTAAAGAATATTTTTTCAAGGATCAACCGAATCGTGGATTTTTTTAAATAATATTTTTTCAAGGACAAGTCAAGGCAAGGATTTTATAAATATTTTTTCAAGGATTAACTGGAGCGCGGATTTTTTAAAGAAAAGTTTTTCAAGGATCAACAGAACCATGGATTTTTTAACGAAAAGCTTTTCAAGGATCAACAGAAGAATGGGTTTTTTAAAGAAAAGTTTTTCAAGGATCAACAGAACCATGAATTTTTTAAAGAAAAGCTCTTTAAGGATCAACCGGAGCGTAGATTTTTTAAAGAATATTTTTTAAGGATCAACCGGAGCGTAGATTTTTTAAAGAATATTTTTTAAGGATCAACCGGAGCGTAGATTTTTTAAGAATATTTTTAAGGATCAACCGGAGCTTAGAATTTTTTAAAGAAAAGTTTTTCAAGGATAAACTGAAGCGTGGATTTTTTAAAGAAGAGTTTTTCAAGGATCAACAGAACCATGATTTTTTTAAAGAAAAGCTCTTCAAGGATCAACACAAGCATGGATTTTTTAAAGAAAAGTTTTTCTAGTTTTTCTAAGGATCACCCGGAGCGTAGATTTCTTAAAGAATATTTTTTAAGGATTAACCGAATATTTTTTAAGCATCAACTAAAGCGTGGATTTTTCAAAGAACATTTTTAAAGGACAAGATTTTTCAAAGAAAATATTTTAAGGACTAGCCATGGCCTGGATTTTTTAAAGAATATTTTTTAAGGAGCAACTGAAGCGTGTTTTTTTCAAAGAATATTTTTTAAGGATCAACTAAAGCGTGGATTTTTTAAAGAATATTTTTTAAGGATAAACTGAAGCGTGGATTTTTCAAAGAATATTTTTTAAGGATAAGCCGAAGCGTGGATATTTCAAAGAATATTTTTTAAGGATAAACCGAAGCGTGGATTTTTCAAAGAATATTTTTTAAGGATAAACTGAAGCGTGTATTTTTCAAAGAATATTTTTAAGGATCAACTTTTTAAAGAATATTTTTTCAAGGATCAACTGAGGCTCAGATGTTTTAAAGAATATTTTTTCAAGGATCAACTGAAGCGTGGATATTTTAAAGAATATTTTTTCAAGGATCAACTGAGGCTCAGATGTTTTAAAGAATATTTTTTCAAGGATCAACTGAAGCGTGGATTTTTTAAACAACAAATTTTCATGATCAACGGTGGCGTAGATGTTTTAAAGAATATTTTTTCAAGGATCAACCGATGCGTGGATTTTTGTAAATAATATTTTTTCAAGGACCAGCCAAGGCGAGGATTTTTTAAAGAATATTTTTTCAAGGATTAACTGGAGCGTGGATTTTTTTAAATAATATTTTTTCAAGGACCAGCCAAGGCGAGGACTTTTTAAAGAATATTTTTTCAAGGATTAACTGGAGCGTGGATTTTTCAAAGAAAAGTTTTTCAAGGATCAACAGTACAAAGGATTTTTTAAAGAAAAGTTTTTAAAGGATCAACTGAACCGTAGATTTTTTAAAGAATATTTTTTTAAGGTTCAACTGAAGCGTGATTTTTTTAAAGAAAAGTTTTTCAAGGACCAGTCAAAGCGTTAATTTATTAAAGAGTGGTTTGTCATGGACCAGTCAAGAAGTGGATTTATTAAGGAATATTTAGTCAAGGACCAGCCAAGGCGTATATTTATTAAGGAATATTTTTTTCAAGGACCAGCCAAGGCGTGGATTTATAAAGGAACATTTATTCAAGGACCAGCCAAGGCGTGGATTTATTAGGGAATATTTATTCAAGGACCAGCCTAGGAGTGGATTTATTAAGGAGTATTTTTTCAAGGACCAGCCAAGGCGTGTATTTATTAGGGAATAGTTTTTCAAGGACCAGCCAAGGCGTGTATTTATTAGGGAATATTTTTCAAGGATCAGCCAAGACGTGGATTTATTAAAGAATATTTTTCAAGGACCAGCCAAGGCGTGGATTTATTAAGGAATATTTTTTAAGAATCCTCCATGGCGTGTATTTATTCAAGAATAGTTTTTCAAGGACTAGCCAAGGCGAGGATTTATTTAGGAATAATTTTTTTTCAGTGTAAAATTAAATTCAAAATCTTTGCTGTTTTCCCAGCTGCAGTAATATTTACAGATGTTGATCTCAATTCGTATTTGCCTTGTTTGTGGTGTTCCTGTTAAGACCACAAGTGGCAGTAAGCCTGGAGAAGAGTCAGGGGTTGCGGTGTGAAGATATTGCCAGTTGGTTTTTTTTTTTCATATCCTCCGATATGTATAGCCTCTTTTATGGGGCGTTTGCATTTTTAGTTATTTGGCGGTGGAACCTGTACCATGTTATTACCTTTAAATACATTTCGTCCTCTCGCCATCATTCCCATCAACCTTTCGCTGGTGGATCATCGCCGTTCACATCTGTAAAGGCTATTTTCCCTGCATTGCTGGCCTTTCAGAGTGGAGAAAACCAGAATCTTTGTGCCACAATCTTTGGAAGGTTTTTTTTCTTTCTTTACTCTTCGTCTTCATGCCGGAGATCATCTCTCGCTCTCGCGCGGTTGGTATTCCTCGCAGACGAAGGAAGAAATAGGCTTTATTTCCTTAAAAATCTCCCAAAATGTTGAGACTGTTTAGTTGGTTAGCTGACTGGCTGGCTGTCTGCCTCAATGGCTGGCTGGATAACTGGCTGGTTGGTAGTCTTTAATTCGCCTTCATTTCGTTAGGAGTGAGAAAAACTACACCATTTCTTATCAGTTTCACGAAACAATTGCTTATTTTTCCTTTTTCGTTAAACAAGGAGATCTTGACACGATTACAGGCAAATACAACAACACCATCATCAGCAGCAGCAGAGACGAAACGACGACGACAATGAGATGAGACCAGGGCAGGAAACCTCCTTCTATAGCTGGGGCTGGGGCTGGAGATTATGCGCTTGCCCCTAGTTGGTGTTGGTGTGGCTTGGCGTGGTTGGGTGTTAAAAAACAATCGTTTTGTTAGCTCCACCAAAAGTGTGGTTGTTGTTGTTTTTTTTTGGTTCTACAAATATACAAATACACAAACACACACATCTACAAGCAAATATATTTTTGTGATTTGTTTAAACGTTTTGTTGCAGCACATCCACGGATGCCGGTTTGTTTTTCTGCAGAGAGCCTTCCTTCCTTCCTCTTCAGCTGGGGCTGGCTGCTTAGCTTTGTCGATGACGATGATGGTGTTACTGTTCTTGTTCTTGTTGTAGTTGTTTATTTTGATAACTGCAGCACCCTTTCTTCGACATTGCCCTGCAAAAAAGGAGGGTTCTTTTTTTTTGAAAAAATCAAAATAATGAACTATAAATTGAAAGGTTGTTCTGATTTTCCTCCCCCAAGGGGGATATTCCTAGTTTGTGGCTCTGGTCAGTCTAGTTGCGATCAGTGTTTTATGATTTATTTTGAAATGATGTATCAGCAGAGTTGTTAAGCATGAAGATTTTTTTTGGAAATAGATTTGAATGATGTGGCGATGGTGTTATTTAAAAAAATGAAATGAGAAATCCCGGTTAAATATGGTGTGAGAAATTACGGCAATGAAAAATATTCTCGTAAATTTTTAAATCAATTTTGATGAAGCCTGGATAGGTTTAAAACCAGAATAAAATAGTTTTTTTAAGAATAATTAAATATGGATATTTAAAGAATGGATTCTTAAAGAATATTTTTTCAAGGACCAATAAAAGCGTGGATTTTTTAAAGAATATCTTTTCAAGGACCAATAAAAGCGTGGCTTTTTAAAAAATATTTTTTAAGAACCAATGAAAGGGTGGATTTTTTTTAAAAAAATATTTTTTTTCAAGGACCAGCTAAGGAGTGGATTTATAGAATATTTTTTCAAGGACAGACAATCAAAGCGTGGATTTTTTAAAAAATATTATTTTAAGGACCAAGAGATGCGTGGATTTTTAAAAAAATCTTTTTTAAGGACCAAGAGACGCGTGGATTTTTAAAAAAATATTTTTTCAAGGACCAATAGATTCGTGGATTTTTTTATAAAATATTTTTTCAAGGACCAATGAAAACGTGCATTTTTTAAAAAATATTTTTTTAAGCACCAAGAGATGCGTGGATTTTTTAAAACTATTTTTTCAAGGACCAATAAATGCGTGGATTTTTTAAAACTATTTTTTCAAGGACCAATAAAAGCGTGGATTTTTTAAAAAATATTTTTTTAAGGACCAATAAAAAAATATTTTTTCAAGGTCCAATAAAAAAATATTTTTTCAAGGACCAAGAGAGGTGTGGATTTTTTAAAAAATATTTTTTTAAGGACCAATAAAAAAAATATTTTTTCAAGGTCCAATAAAAAATATTTTTTCAAGGACCAAGAGAGGTGTGGATTTTTTAAAAAATATTTTTTCAAGGACCAATAAAAGCGTGGATTTTTTAAAAAACATTTTTCAAGGACCAATAGAAGCATAGGTTTTTTAAAAAATATTTTTTCAATGACCAATAAAACCGTTGATTTTTAAAAAAATATTTTTTCAAGGACCAATAAAACCGTTGATTTTTAAAAAAATATTTTTTCAAGAACCAATAAATGCGTGGATTTTTTAAAAAATATTTCTTCAAGGCCCAATTAATGCGTGGATTTTATAAAAAAAAAGTTTCAAGGACCTAAATGGGTGGATTTTATAAAAAAAAAATTTCAAGGACCAATAAATGCGTGGATTTTTTAAAAAAATAATTTTTCAAGGACAAGTGAAAGCGTGGATTTTTTAAAAAATATTTTTTCAAGGACCAATAAATGCGTGTATTTTTTAAAAAATCTTATTTCAAATACCTAATTGAATTTAAGTACCCAAAGACCATTAAACGCGGATTTTTAAATGTTATTTTTCAAGGACCTAAGGGAGTCCACAAGTCTTACAAAGATAACAAATACCTCTTATAGACGACAACAATGTTTTGCCAGTCCCTTCAAAAATAATTCACTTTTCCTCCAACCACAATTTGTTTCCATTTAAGTTCATGTCTTTAAATAACAAATATTCGAAAGCAATGATCGAAACAATGGTCTTGCGAACAGATTTCCAATCAGTTTGGTTTTTGGGGTATGTCAGCACATTCTCTTTGATCTGGTATTAAACGACCACTTATAAGGCCATTAAAATCTTGTTAACAAGTTTTGGATTTTTGGGCCTACTACACGAATAAGCAAAGGGTCGAAGAGAGAGGAGGGCACACATAAACCCTTTTGTACGACTATACATGGCAGCAAAACAATGCAAACTGTGGCAACAGCTGCTGTGGCTACCGTCGATGATGGCTACACAATGCAACTACAAATTGACAATGTGTGGTGGCCACAAGTCGTCCGATCCAGAGTCCGGTCATTGTTATAATTTGTTGCCGAATACAAAGTCAGTCGTCATCTTTGACTCATCAGAGGTGGTGTTGCTGTTGTTGTTGTCCATTTTGTTGCCGATGCTTTAAGGAATGTGTATTAGACACGATGACTTATGATTTATGAGGTGTGAATTATATGCCCCCAAAAGAGGAGAACACAGGGATTGAGAAAAAAGACCGAAACAAATGACAAAAGCTGAAATTTTGAACATTTGTGATTTGGGAAAATAAAATAAAATGTCTTTGATTGCCAGGATTACCATTAAGGAAAATAAGCAAAAGTAGCATTAAAACCAGTTGTCGACCGGACATTGTCTAAGAGGTCGATATTATAGGCAAAAACTCGTAATTGAGGTTGGATTTTTGGCTAACCTTTCTCCTATGATTTTTTAAACATGTCCATTGTTTTTGTTGATTTTTTCGGTTTGTTAGCGGGACAACAAATTATATGCATTGTTGTTTGTGGTATTGCCAACGGCATGATAAATGGGAAAACATTTTCGAGAAATTTAAAATTTAAAAATCCACGCTTCCGGTGGTCCTTAAAAAAATATTCTAAAAAATCCACGCTTCCGGTTGTCATTGAAAAAATATTTTTAAAAAATCCACGCTTCCGGTGGTCCTCGAAAAATATTTTTAAAAAACCCACACTTCCGGTGGTCCTTGAAAAAATATTTTTAAAAAACCCACGCTTCCGGTGGTCCTTGAAAAAATATTTTTTAAAAAATCCACGCTTCCGGTGGTCCTTGAAAAAATATTTTTAAAAAAATCCTCACTTCCGATGGTCCTTGAAAATATATTTTAAAAAAAATCCACACTTCCGGTGGTCCTTGAAAAAATATTTTTAAAAAAATCCACGCCTTGACTGTTGGTCCTTGAAAAAATATTTTTAAAAAAATCCACGCCTTGACTGTTGGTCCTTGAAAAAATATTTTTAAAAAAATCCACGCCTTGACTGTTGGTCCTTGAAAAAATATTTTTAAAAAAATCCACGCCTTGACTGTTGGTCCTTGAAAAAATATTTTTAAAAAAATCCACGCCTTGACTGTTGGTCCTTGAAAAAATATTTTTAAAAAATCCACGCCTTGACTGTTGGTCCTTGAAAAAATATTTTTAAAAAAATCCACGCCTTGACTGTTGGTCCTTGAAAAAATATTTTTAAAAAAATCCACGCCTTGACTGTTGGTCCTTGAAAAAATATTTTTAAAAAATCCACGCCTTGACTGTTGGTCCTTGAAAAAATATTTTTAAAAAAATCCACGCCTTGACTGTTGGTCCTTGAAAAAATATTTTTAAAAAAATCCACGCCTTGACTGTTGGTCCTTGAAAAAATATTTTTAAAAAAATCCACGCCTTGACTGTTGGTCCTTGAAAAAATATTTTTAAAAAAATCCACGCCTTGACTGTTGGTCCTTGAAAAAATATTTTTAAAAAAATCCACGCCTTGACTGTTGGTCCTTGAAAAAATATTTTTAAAAAAATCCACGCCTTGACTGTTGGTCCTTGAAAAAATATTTTTAAAAAAATCCACGCCTTGACTGTTGGTCCTTGAAAAAATATTTTTAAAAAAATCCACGCCTTGACTGTTGGTCCTTGAAAAAATATTTTTAAAAAAATCCACGCCTTGACTGTTGGTCCTTGAAAAAATATTTTAAAAAAATCCACGCCTTGACTGTTGGTCCTTGAAAAAATATTTTTAAAAAAATCCACGCCTTGACTGTTGGTCCTTGAAAAAATATTTTTAAAAAAATCCACGCCTTGACTGTTGGTCCTTGAAAAAATATTTTTAAAAAAATCCACGCCTTGACTGTTGGTCCTTGAAAAAATATTTTTAAAAAAATCCACGCCTTGACTGTTGGTCCTTGAAAAAATATTTTTAAAAAAATCCACGCCTTGACTGTTGGTCCTTGAAAAAATATTTTTAAAAAAATCCACGCCTTGACTGTTGGTCCTTGAAAAAATATTTTTAAAAAAATCCACGCCTTGACTGTTGGTCCTTGAAAAAATATTTTTAAAAAAATCCACGCCTTGACTGTTGGTCCTTGAAAAAATATTTTTAAAAAATCCACGCCTTGACTGTTGGTCCTTGAAAAATATTTTTAAAAAAATCCACGCCTTGACTGTTGGTCCTTGAAAAAATATTTTTAAAAAAATCCACGCCTTGACTGTTGGTCCTTGAAAAAATATTTTTAAAAAAATCCACGCCTTGACTGTTGGTCCTTGAAAAAATATTTTTAAAAAATCCACGCCTTGACTGTTGGTCCTTGAAAAATATTTTTAAAAAAATCCACGCCTTGACTGTTGGTCCTTGAAAAAATATTTTTAAAAAATCCACGCCTTGACTGTTGGTCCTTGAAAAAATATTTTTAAAAAAATCCACGCCTTGACTGTTGGTCCTTGATAAAATATTTTTAAAAAAATCCACGCCTTGACTGTTGGTCCTTGAAAAATATTCTTTAAAAAATCCACGCCTTGACTGTTGGTCCTTGAAAAATATTTTTAAAAAAATCCACGCCTTGACTGTTGGTCCTTGAAAAATATTTTTAAAAAAATCCACGCCTTGACTGTTGGTCCTTGAAAAAATATTTTTAAAAAAATCCACGCCTTGACTGTTGGTCCTTGAAAAATATTTTTAAAAAAATCCACGCCTTGACTGTTGGTCCTTGAAAAAATATTTTTAAAAAAATCCACGCCTTGACTGTTGGTCCTTGAAAAAATATTTTTAAAAAAATCCACGCCTTGACTGTTGGTCCTTGAAAAAATATTTTTAAAAAAATCCACGCCTTGACTGTTGGTCCTTGAAAAAATATTTTTAAAAAGCCTGGGAATAAATCCACGCCTTGACTGTTGGTCCTTGAAAAAATATTTTTAAAAAAATCCACGCCTTGACTGTTGGTCCTTGAAAAAATATTTTTAAAAAAATCCACGCCTTGACTGTTGGTCCTTGAAAAAATATTTTTAAAAAAATCCACGCCTTGACTGTTGGTCCTTGAAAAAATATTTTTAAAAAAATCCACGCCTTGACTGTTGGTCCTTGAAAAAATATTTTTAAAAAAATCCACGCCTTGACTGTTGGTCCTTGAAAAAATATTTTTAAAAAAATCCACGCCTTGACTGTTGGTCCTTGAAAAAATATTTTTAAAAAAATCCACGCCTTGACTGTTGGTCCTTGAAAAAATATTTTTAAAAAAATCCACGCCTTGACTGTTGGTCCTTGAAAAAATATTTTTAAAAAAATCCACGCCTTGACTGTTGGTCCTTGAAAAAATATTTTTAAAAAAATCCACGCCTTGACTGTTGGTCCTTGAAAAAATATTCTTTAAAAAATCCACACCTTTTGTTGGTCCTTAAAAATATTCTTTAAAAAATCCACACCTTTTGTTGGTCCTTAAAAATATTCTTAAAAAATCCACGCCTTTTGTGGGTCCTTGAAAAAAATATTCTTAAAAAATCCACGCCTTCTGTGGGTCCTTAAAAAAATATTCTTAAAAAATCCACGCCTTCTGTGGGTCCTTGAAAAAAATATTCTTAAAAAATCCACGCCTTGACTGTTCGTCCTTGAAAAAATACTTTTTAAAAAATCCACGCCTTCTGTTGGTCCTTACAAAAATATTCTTTAAAAAATCCACGTTTCCCTTGATTCTTGAAAAAATATTTTTTAAAAAATCCACGCCTTCTGTTGGTCCTTACAAAAATATTCTTTAAAAAATCAACGTTTCCCTTGATTCTTGAAAAAAATATTAATTAAAAATCCACGGGTCCTTTGGTCCTTGAAACATATATTTTGAAAAATCCACGTTTCCTTTGGTCCTTAAAAAAATATTCTTCAAAAAATCCACGCCTGGACTGTTGGTCCTTAAAAAAATATTCTTAAAAAAATCCACGCCTGGACTGTTGGTCCTTGAAAAAATATTTTTTAAAAAATATACGCCTGGACTGTTAGTCCTTAAAAAAAATATTCTTTAAAAAATCCACGCCTTCTGTTGGTCCTTGAAAAAAATATCTTAAATATTCCTCTAAGTGGTTCCGATCTTCTTCAAAAATTGTTGTTGTATTGTTGTTATTCGAATAGTTTCCATGCTGAAAAATAATTGTAATGCCAATTAGCAGTTTTGTGCATATTATTCGCCATTCATTTCGGAATGTCTGTCCCTCGTCTGTCTGCCGATCCATTCATCCGTTTTTGCAGCCAATTCATAGCAACAAATTTGAAAATGTTGTCTGTTGAGAGTCGTTGTTGTCTTCAATGATGATGTTGTTGGTGTTGTTGATGTTTAATCAAATTGTTTTAACAAATTTTCACGTAGATGTTTTCCTTGGCGTGATGTGTTGTTTTTTCGAATGTCTCGCTTTGGAAAGCTCAAAAGGTGTTACTTTGCAACGAATTGTTATTTTACATGGATTTTAAGGTCTCTTGCGATTTGGTTTGATTTCTGTGTTTTTTTTTCCGATTTTTGTTGCCATGCCTTGGCTGGCAGCTTGTTAAGACAATGATGGAGTTTTTGGTGATTTGAAGCTGAGTAGTACCCCAAGAAAACCGTTAAAAAGGTGTTGCTTTTTTGCCTCGGGTATTATTATTTTAACACAATATTTATATACCTACATATTTTTTGCTGTGGTTCGCTGCTCGCCATCTAACATCAGCAGTCTGATGAAGTGTACAAAATTATGAATTTATTTGTTAGGTTGTGAATTAATCACGATTTCCAATAAACGATTTCATTATTATTATTTATCCGTTAAGTTGTTGTTTTTTTTTTAATTTTTTTCTTCATCGCCGTTTTGGTTAATTCATTTATTTTCCCATAACAATCTCGGTTATTACATGGAGTATTGTGGTTTTGTATGATGGAGGGTTTGGTTGCAACATTGTCTGGTCTTGTGGTTGCTGCTCGAAACAATGTGAAAATTTGGTATTGGAACATACATCTGGGTTTGACATGGAAATGAGGATCTTATATTTGAAGCAAAATTACAAAAAAAAGTGGAAATCAGGTCAATTTTCGGAATCAGTTTTAACCCAAACTCATCATATCAGAGACTTTGGAACCGACTTTGGACTATATGTTTCCATATTCATAGTTTTATTTCTATACCCTTCACCATATGGCTAGAGAGGGTATACAGGGTGAAATTAAAAAAACTGCAACAAAGTCAAACGCCATAATTTTTACATTTTTTTATTTTATTGAATGAAAATAAAAAATGTCGAAAATAGCATCAAAATTTAGAAATAGTTTACATTTGTCCGAATTGGTCACCTTTGACATGAATTATGGCCTTCAAACGGCCACTGAAACCGTCACACGCTGCCCGAATGTTGCTATGCGGTATTTTGACCCATTCCCGGTGGAGCGCTTGCTTGAAGTGATCGACACTTTGGTTTTTTTTTAGTGCCAACCTTGCTTTCCAAAATACTCCAGACACAATAGTCCAACGGATTGGTATCCGGAGATTTTGGTGGCCATTGTGCGCTGGAACCTCATTTTGTAACCATTCTTTGATGGCGCGCGCTGAGTGCGATGGTGCTGAGTCCTGTTGGAATGTCCAAGGTCTGCGGCCAAAATGTTTGCGTGCCCAAGGTTTAATACAGCCTCCAGCATATTTTCGCGATAATATTCGGCATTTATTCGGACGCCACGATGCTTTAATACACCCTCCAGAATATTTTCGCGAGAATACTCGGCATTTATTTCGATGTCACGATCGATTAATACGAGCGAAGAACGACCATCGGCTGTTATGGCGGCCCACACCATCACCATCACCATGGCCGGCGCTTGAGTTCAGGTGGCCAACCGAAGGTGCACATTTTCAGGTGACCTCTTTGGCAAGTAAACACGATCATTTTGTTTGTTTACAAACTGCTGGACAACGAATGTTTTCTCATCGGAGAAACCAAATTCGGCAGTTCACCACTTTCGGTTAAGCGAAGCAACTCTTTAGCTCTTTTAAGTCTATTTTCTTTCTGCCGCGCGGTGCAAGTTCTGGTACTTTTTGGAATTTCAATGGCTTTACCCCGAGCTCATTTCTCAATATTTGCCGCATGGAATATTGCGATATGTTCAGCTCCCGGTCCATTTTTCGGCCACTGTGACGCGGGTTTCGATCTAGTCGCTTCGTTACTTACTCCCAACATTTTGAATAATTATAACTCGTGTAAAATGTGATGTAAGATTGTTCGGCTGTCTTCAAATATCACAATATTTTTATTAACCCAAGGTCTGGTGTAGAGATGGAATATATAGATCCACTTCATGTGGTACCTCCCCCACAAAGGGTCAAAATTTTGAACACCCATGAAGCTCACAAAACGCGAAATTAACATAACGATTTCATTCAGACTTGGTACATCTCAATATTTCCATCAACTCAAGATCTGTTATAAAGATGGTAGAGATCGGACCATTCCTTCTGGTGTCTCCCCCACAAAGGATCAAAGTTTTGAATAACAAAAACGATCATATAATCGGAAATAAGCATCCGGTTCTCTTCAAATTGCACCCATCATTATATTTTTATTAACCCAAGGTCTGGTGTGAAGATGGGATACATCGGCGCACTCCTTTTGCATATCCACGACACTCATAAAACGCGAAATTTATATCCGTTTCCATTCAGAATTGGTAAATCTCAATATTTCTATCAATACAAGAAATGTTATAAGGATGGTGGAGATAGGACCATTTCTTCAGGTGCCTACCCCACAAAGGGGCAAAGTTTTGAATAACCAAAACGATTATAATATACGAAATGACCATCCGGCTTTCTTCATATTTCACTCTTCTCATTATTTCTACTAACTAAAGATCTGCTGTGTTCGGTCCACTGAATATCCATGACACTTATAAAACGCTAAATTAAGAACCGATTCCATTCAGGTTTGGCACATCTCAATATTTCCATCAACACAAGATATGTTGTGAAGATGGTAGAGATCGGCCCTTTCCATCTGGTACCTCACCCACAAAGGGTCAAAATTTTGAATAACCAAAACGATTATGAAATTCGAAATAGGCATCGAACTTTCTTCAAATTTCACATATAAAGCCATTTGTGCTCACACATGAAATTGATAAATATCTGCGAACCCCTTCTGGTACCCCACCCACAAAGGTCACAAGTTGTAATACTTTCTCTCATAACTTGCGAATCAAGTCATCCATTCTTTACAATTTGCGATGTCTAAATGTTTCTCTCAACTCGAAAACTGAGATGAATATGGAATTTATGATTTCGCATGAAGTTGGATATAAATGTTCGATTTTCTTTTAATTTTGCCCATACCAGTATTTTTGTCTAAATTAGATGAACTGTGAAAATGGTACCCCACACACATTTCAATATTTTCTAAAAATTATCACATATCTAATATTAAGTGAAGGAAGCAGTCGTTATAGTCTAAACCTGTCACGTCGTAATGTTTATATCATATTTCTTTAGGAACGATACGAAATGGAGAATATTGGCACATTACTTCAAAATCTACTTCATAGAGGGGCAGCAATTTGAATAATCGTAACAGAAGTCAAAATATATTTGAATAAGGGTATACATCTGTCGGCAAAATCCACTTCTTTTTTGTATTTTTTTTTTGTTTGTTTGTTGTATATATATGTTATATTCCCACTAACTAACTCTAAAAAATACGATTTGAAACGATCATACATAACGCCAGCCATCCCTATCGCATATATCTCCACACCAACAGTCTTCTCTCCAATACAAACATCATTATGATGACTGGTGGAACATAGCACCGATCATCCCCATCACTGAAAAGAGGCATGATCATCTCAAACCAAAACAAAAAAAAAAAACGAAGATGAAAGATCTCTTCTCAATAGCTGTTCGGTTGCATTATAACACTTTCACGGCTCATTGAGTTAAATTGAGATGATGGCGATTTTGTTGAGGCACAACAACCGACAACCATTCAACTGAGAAGAAGGAAGCAAACTTGCGGCCATACATATCAATCAATCATGGTGGGGAGAATACAAAAATAAAGATTCGTTAAGAAAACTTGAAGTTTATTCATCAGTTTCAGGAGGCTGAAAAGGCAGACAAGATGAAGAGAAATAAATACGTGCGCCTCCCTGCGAAAATACTCAAATAGCAACGAGAATCAGTGGAATATAAGAACGAAGCAGAAATATAAAAAAGACACAGAAATATGATTGTTTTGCGAAAGAAAACTATGATTTTCGATTCCAATTCACAAATACTCATTATGTATTCCTGGCTTAGATATTAGTTATTCGTTAAAAACCCACAAATCAGATCTAAAGTCCTTAAAAAACTTGTATAAAGTTTTGCAGTCCTTCAGAAAAAAGTCGTATGTAGTTCCCGATAAGTGGTATACAGTCCTTTCGTACCAAAAAAGGGCTTTACATTTTTATAACCTCCATCAGGAATTTGAAAATTTTTCCAAAAAACTCCGTGGAAAAATACCACTCAAAGGAAAAAAATACAAAGCCAAAGGTGGCTATACGAAGACGTGGACCTGCACAGACAATTTTTTGTCATAGGCTGTAGTACTCATTACGGACTTAAAGTACGAAATATGAAACGATTCCGGTGAAAAATGCCATTAGTATCATCAAAATACCATATAAAGGGAGATACCGTTATATGTGGGATATATGAAGACGTGAACTATATGAAGACGTGAACAAAGACAATTTTCCGTCATAGGTTGTAATACCCATTACAAGTTTCAAAAATGAAATTTGAAACAATTCCGGTGAATAATGTTCTTAAAATCATCAAAATACCGAATATCAGGAGATATTACTATATGGAGGCTCTACGAAGATGTGGATCTGAATATGCAATTTTTGTAGTTCCCCTTAATAACTTTAAATACGAAATTTGAAAAAAATTCCATTAAAATTTTCCAAATACAGCATATCGGGGGGTACCGTTATATGGGGGCTATACGATATGGTAGACCATATAGAAAATTCTCTTTCAGGGGCTGAAGTACTAAGAAGGAACTCCTTGTGTGGATGTTTAGACAATTCCCTTGAAAAATTTGGCTAC
The DNA here is from genome assembly GCF_030504385.1 of Musca domestica. Classification (NCBI taxonomy): domain Eukaryota; kingdom Metazoa; phylum Arthropoda; class Insecta; order Diptera; family Muscidae; genus Musca; species Musca domestica. The sequence goes on along the minus strand of NW_026712313.1, from coordinate 680,664 downwards.
AATCTTCAAAATACCGAATAATGTCTGGTACCGGTTTATAGGGGATATACAATATCGTTGTCTGATAAAGCCCATCTTTGAACTTGACCTGCCTGCAGAAAAAAGACTCATCTGTGCAAATGTTAAGCTTCCTATATTAATTCGTTTTGACACTAGCGTGATTGCAACAGATGGACGGATGGACAAGGCTAAATCCCCTCAGAATTTTACTCTGATCAAATATATACATATACTTTGTTAGGTCTAAAATTATTATTTCGATTAGTTATAAATGTAATGACGAACTTGATATACACTCCATAGTATAGGGTATACAAACGAATGAGACGTGTAACGAAGTTCTGAAATTTTACATCGCAAAGTAACCTAAAACATTCTTCAAAATTATTCGTCATTAGGTGCTACACCAGTGGTAGAATCTAAAACAGATTTTAGGGTTAAAGCCTCACAGAATTATAACGTCAAAGACAAAAATATTGAACCTGGAGATGTGGAGGTGGTTACGGAAATATATAGTATAATTGTACGAAATGTCCTAAATGGTACTATATTTGGTACTGACCAATAGAATAGATTCTGATATTTAATATTTAAATTGCTGATGGTATCTGTGTTTGAGATTTGGCGGTGGTTTGAAAAAGAGTTCTATTATTGTATTTTTGGTGTCTGTGCTGAAGTTATGGAGGTGACTGTTGATATTTAGGGTGGAGAGAAGAATGTGATTATGGATATGCCTAATGCCAAATTTCAGAATTTACCCAATACCAAATATAGAACCATTAGGTGCTTTTCGTACAGTTTTGGTACACATTTTCGAAACCACCTCCATATGTCCAGGTTAAACACTCTTACCAAATTTCAGATTTCAAGCACTATCCGTTTATCCAACTATCTCTTTCGTGCACTTGTAGTGTACATTTCTAAAACCTACCACCAACTGGGACCCCAATACCAAATTTCGAAATTCCCGCTTTACAGGGTGAGATGAAAAAAACAGTGATACTGGTAGCTTAGCCCGACGTCAAAGAAGTGGACAGAAGAAAACAGCAAAATCGGCAGAAATGGTTCGAAAAGTAAAGAAGCGACTTGATCGAAACCCGCATCGCAGTGGCCGAAAAAGAGAAGTAAATAGACTCAAAAGAGCTAAAGAGTTCCTTCGCATGGCCAAAAGTGGTGAACTGCCGAATTTGGTTTTCTCCGATGAGAAAACATTCGTTGTCCAGCAGTTTGTAAACAAACAAAATGATCATGTTTACTTGCCAAAGACGTTATGAAAATGTGCACCTTCGGTTGGCCAGCAGAATTCAAGAGCCTGTCATGGTGATGGTGTCGTCCCCCATAACAGCCGATGGTGCCTCTTTGCTAGTATTAATCGACCGTGGCATCAGAATAAATGCCCAATATTATCGCGAAAATATTCTGAAGGGTGTATTAAAGCCTTGGGCATGCAAACATTTTGGCCGCAAACCTTGGGCATTCCAACAGGACTCAGCACCATCGCACAAAGCACTCGCCACCAAAGAATGGGTACAAAATAACGTTCCTCGCTTCATTTCCAGCGCAAAAAGGCCTCCAAAATCTCCGGATAACAATCCGTTGGACTATTGTGTCTGGAGTATTTTTGGAAAGCAAGGTTGACACTAAAAAATACCAAAGTGTCGAGCACCTCAAGCAAGCGCTTCACCGGGAATGGGCCAAAATACCACAGAGAAACATTCGGGCAGCATGTGACGGTTTCATTGGCCGTTTGAAGGCCATAATTCGTGCCAAGGATGGCCAATTCGAACAAATCTAAACATATTCTAAAATTTGATGCTATTTCCGACATTTTTTGCTTTCATTCCATAAAACTTAGTACAGTTCGCATAATTAGTACATCTTTTTAAAAACACCTTCGCATATCAAAATTACTTTCCGATCTTGATTCTGATACCAAATTTTAAATTTTTAGTTTCCATATATCAAATGGTACCATTTTGGAACTTTTCCTGACCTTAAAACACCATCAGTGACTCTCATTCCAAATTTCAGAATTCTAGCTCATTCCGTTTGTCCAATACATAGCATACAATTTTAGTACTTGTCGAACTACTTTTGGTGCGAATTTCCAAAATACAATTCTATTCTAAATATTCTAATTCTAAATATTTCCTACTCACCAAGACTGAACCTCGTGCAAAATTTCAAGATTCTAGCTTTAGCCATTTCGTTTGGGCGTTGACGTCATTTTGTCAGTCACTCAGCTATTTCCCCATGAATATCAAAGTCATTGATTTTTCCTGAAAAAACACATTTTTGAATTATCGGCATTCGATCTAATCGGGGAATTTTTCCACTTCTGATAATGTTAAAGTTCTACTTTCTCAATACTTATTATTATTTTTTATACCCTACACCACAAGGTCAGGTCAGGGTATTATGTATTTTTGCATTTGTTTGTAACAGGCAAAAGGAAACGATATAGACCCATGGTTCCTTTTGATGATCTGCATAGAATCACATTCAGAGTCGATTTATGCATGTCCGTCCGTCCGTCTGTCCATGTATTTTTGCAAACAAAGCACATTTCCCATTTATTGCCCTATACAGATGAAATTTTGCACAGATCATTTTGCACAAGACCAAGGACGAACCCTATTGAAATTGGAGATAATCGGTCAAACTTTAGATATAGCTCCCATATATATCTTCGTCCGATTTGCCTTTTATTGTGCACCAAACGCGTAATATCAGTCCGAATATTATGGAATTTGGCACATACAACCAAATTAGGCCTGAAAATAAGTATGTTAAATTTGATCGAAATCGGTTCAGATATAGCCATAGCTCCCATATATACTGTTCATCCGATTTGTTATTTTTGTCCTCCGCAGCCGTAATATGCACTCTGTAACAACAATATTTGGGGAAATATATAAAATGCAGCTCCGAAATACCTTTGCTAAATTTCATCGAGATCGGTTCAGATTTGGATATAGCTCCCCTATATATAACTTCGTCCGATTTACATTTTATTGTACACCAAACGTCTAATATTTGCCCAAATGAAATGAAATTTGGCATTTACGACCGAATGGAGTCTCGAAGTTAGTGTGTCAAATTTGGTGAAGAGCTATAGCTCCCATATATATTGTTCATCCGATTTGTTATTTTTGTCCTCCACAGCCGTAATATGCACTCCGTAACAACGATATTTAGGGAAATGTATCAAATGCAGCTCAGAAATATCTTTGCCAAATTTTATCGAGATCGGTTCCGATTTGGATATAGCTCCGATTTCAAATGAATTTTGCACCAAATGTGCACTACAAGTCCGAATTTAAAGGATACAAATTCTTCGGCATATTTAGTCCTTTGAACTTTAAATTATAAATTATAATCACAGCGTGTATGATTGCTATCTCCCACAAAAACCTTTAAGTGTTATGTGGAGCTCTACTTAATTAACAAAGTCGGCCCCGCCCAACTTTAAGAATTTCTATACTGGTTTTTCTTGCAATTGTATCAAATATTTGTGTTTCAGTTTCCATCCACAATAGAAAACGAAATATCCAATATCATACGACTCTGGGAATAGCCCAGGGTAATCTGAAAGTATTGTTTTTTCTTATTCTTATTTCTTCGTACTTAAAAAGTAACACCAACAAAGACAACAACAATGAGAAAATAAGTGGAAATCACTGCGAATATTTTCATGTATTGGCAATTTCATTATGTTTCGGGCACGATTGCTTTGGAAATTATTTACCTTTGGATGGTGGTGGCGGTGGTGCTGGTGGTGTTGGTTGGTTGGTTGGCTGATAACAAAGAGTTCAGGTTGCAGTGGCATCATCAGGCAGCAGCGAGTCATATCATCGAAAACGTGTGCATTTCTCAACAACAACAATAGCAACAAAAATAACTCCAACAATTCAACAAAATGGTTAAATAACCTCACACATATATTCCCTAAACATGAAGAAGCCCAAATACAACCCAATCCCAGAGCTGTAAAAACAACAAAACCAAAATAGATTTTACCAATAATATAAGGCAACAACAACAACGAACAACAACAAAAAAGTCACAAGAACACGTTTCGCGCCAAATATTTTATTTTCTAGAACAGATAAAAAGGTTTTGTTCGCTATTCGATTTTATTCGCTTCTTTCCAGCCATTGCCACCGTGGCACGTTGCTTTTTCCCTATCGCCCCAGTAAATTTCCATATGAATCCCAAAGAACAGAACATTCTGAAGAGGAGCGCTTCATGCAGATGTAGTCATCTTTTGTAGAAGCTAGTCTGCGTTTCATTTTTGTTTTTCTTAGCACCTGAATACATTGTTTATCCACCTAGAGCAATCTTCAAATGTAAACACGCGATGATTTTTTTGGCGAAAAAAAAAAACATTTTCAAAACCTAAAAAAATGTCTATCTTTTGGACTTATTTTCACAATCATAGCCACAATGTGAGAAAGCCAAGGGAGTATTTTTTAAGGACATTGGATTTCTTAAGAGTAGATTTTAAGGACCATAGGACCAACAAATGTACCCATGGATCGTAGATTCTGACCCTGAAACCAATGGTCAATAGCAGAGTGCATGCATTAAAGAATATTTTTTTAAGGACCAACAGAAGCGTGGATTTTTAAAAAATATTTTTAAGGACCAACCGATAGGCGTATACTTTTTAAAGAATATTTTTTCAAGGACCAACAGAAGCGTGGATCTTTAAAAAATATTTTATCAAAGACCAACAGAAGGCGTGGATTTTTTAAAATATATTTTTTCAAAGACCATCAGAAGCGTGGATTTTTTAAAAAATATTTTTTCAAAGTCCATCAGAAGCGTGGATTTTTTAAAAAATATTTTTTCAAAGTCCATCAGAAGCGTGGATTTTTTAAATATATTTTTTCAAAGACCAAAATCCAAGAGTGGATTTTTTAAAATATATTTTTTCAAATACCATCAGAAGCGTGGATTTTTTAAAAAATATTTTTTCAAAGACCAAAATCCAAGCGTGGATTTTTTAAAAAATATTTTTTCAAAGTCAAAATCCAAGAGTGGATTTTTTAAGTTTTTTTTTTCAAGGACCGAAATCCAAGCGTGGATTTTTTAAAAAATATTTTTTCAAAGACCAAAATCCAAGCGTAAAGGCGTGGATTTTTTAAATATTTTTTCAAGGACCAACAGTCAAGGCGTGGAGTTTTTAAAGAATATTTTTTCAAGGACCAACAGAAGGCTTGGATTTTTTTTAAAGAATATTTTTTCAAGGACCAACAGAAGGCTTGGATTTTTTTTAAAGAATATTTTTTCAAGGACCAACACTCAAGGCGTGGAGTTTTTAAAGAATATTTTTTCAAGGACCAACAGAAGGCTTGGATTTTTTTTAAAGAATATTTTTTCAAGGACCAACACTCAAGGCGTGGAGTTTTTAAAGAATATTTTTTCAAGGACCAACAGAAGGCTTGGATTTTTTAAAGAATATTTTTTCAAGGACCAACAGTCAAGGCGTGGATTTTTTAAAGAATATTTTTTCAAGGACCAACAGTCAAGGCGTGGATTTTTTAAAGAATATTTTTTGAAGGACCAGCAGACCATTAAACGTGGATTTTTTAAAGAATATTTTTTGAAGGACCAGCAGACCATTAAACGTGGATTTTTAAAGAATATTTTTTGAAGGACCAGCTGACCATTAAACGTGGATTTTTTAAAGAATATTTTTTGAAGGACCAGCAGACCATTAAACGTGGATTTTTTAAAGAATATTTTTTGAAGGACCAGACGACCATGAAACGTGGATTTTTTAAAGAATATTTTTTCAAGGACCAGACGACCATGAAACGTGGATTTTTTAAAGAATATTTTTTCAAGGACCAGACGACCATGAAACGTGGATTTTTTAAAGAATATTTTTTCAAGGACCAGACGACCATGAAACGTGGATTTTTTAAAGAATATTTTTTCAAGGACCAGACGACCATGAAACGTGGATTTTTTAAAGAATATTGTAATACAGCCTACGACAGAAAATTGACAACTCCTACCCACGTCTTCGTATAGCCCCAAATAATGAGCTTTATTTGAGGTGTATTTTTCTACGGATTTTTTTATTTATTTAAATTATTTTTTTTTTTTTTTTTTGAAATGTTTCAAGTTTCTGCAAAATGGTGGAAAGTGTTAAAAGTTCGGACGAACTTAGCTGTTTTTTCACTTGTTTAAAGTTGAATCGTTTAATTTTCCAAACGTGGATTTTTAGAAATATTTATTTGAGTTTTTAAACCTATAAAAATAAGTAATTGCTAATTTTAAGTCAATTCTTTACTACCCTCCCCACATGCCTTCTCCTACTTTTCTAAAGGCAATAAAATTATTTATACAAAAACAATGAAAAAAAAAACGACAACAACAACAATAAATGTGACGACGATAACAATCCATCGCCGTTTAAATGTGACTGTGTAACACAAATATGGATATGGCGATATATGAGGGTGGAGAATATAATATCTGGATATGGCGTGAGTGCGATTACAATTCCCCAAATTGTTTATTGCTTTCTGTTGTCTGCGTATCGGAGTTAATATTTGTTTATCTCTATGACGGCTGTTGGCAATTACGGCTTCTCCAAATCCACCTCCATTTCGAAAGAGAAGGAGGGAGGAGGCATTAAAAAAAATTTACAATTTTTAAATTGTGGGCGTAATTGTCTTTTGGTATATGTGGGAGATAAGAGCGGGGAGAAATCGTGAATATTTAAAAAAAAAAAACAAGTTAAAAAGTATCAGTCGTTTCTGCCGACAGATATATTTTGACTTCGCTATGATTATTCAAATTCAAAAAATATTTAGATATAGCATGTTGTGAGGAACCGCTAACTTGTTTCACCAGTTATGACAGATAAAAGTATTGAAAATTGTGACCCTTGGTGGGTTAGGTACCAGAAGGGGTTTGCAAATATATATCATCTTCACAACAGATCTTGTGTTAACAAAAATGTTTGTCTGTGTGAATTTTGAAATTTTCTTTTTTCAAAATCTTAGACCCTACAGGGTGAGATGGAAAAACTGCAACCAACTTCAGACTGCTGTCATTTCTAAGCCACTCGTCCAATAGCTGTTAAAATTATTCCAGTGACAGTTCATTATATTGTTTACAAGCATATAAAAGCATCTTGGTGAGAATTTTCCAGAAAAAATGTTATACGTAATGGAATTCAAGCGGGATAGTGTGATTTCTTTATATTTGGCTAGAAAACCACAAGTGGCTATGGTTAGAGCACTCCAGCATTTAAATATGTATAAAAATTTTGTGTCTCGTACCATCGCTCGTTTCCGAGATACTTGTAGCGTAGCCCGACAATAAGAAAGTGGACGGAAGAAAACAGCAGCATCGGCAGAAATGGTTCGAAAAGTAAAGGAGCGACTTGATCGAAATCCGCGTCACAGTGAAAAATGGCTCGTGAGCCGAACATATAGCAATATTTCATTCGGAAAATATTGAAAAATAAGTTCGGGGTAAAGCCATTAAAATTCCAAAAAGTGCAAGAACTTACTCCGCAACAGAAAGACAATAAACTCAAAAGAGCTAAAGCGGTGCTCCGCTTGGCTGAAAAGGGTGAACTGCCGAATTTCGTTTTCTCCGATGAGAAACCATTCGTTGTCCAGCAGTTTGTAAACAAACAAAATGATCGTGTTTACTTGTCAAAGAGGTCAGCTGAAAATGTGCACCTTCGGTTGGCCACCAGAACTCAAGCACCATAGTGTGGGCCGCCATAACAGCCGAAGGTCGCTCTCCGCTCGTATTAATCGTCCTTGGCATCAGAATAAATGCCGAATATGATCGCGAAAGTATTCTGGAGGGTGTATTAAAGCCTTGGGCAAACATTTTGGTCGCAGACCAACAGGACATTCCAACAGGTCTCAGCACCATCGCACTCAGCACGGGCCACCCAAGAATGTTTACAAAATGCGTTCCTCGCATCATTTCCAGCGCACAATGACCACCAAAATTTCCGGATGCCAATCCGTTGGGCTATTGTGTCTGGAGTACTTTGAAAAGCAAGGTTGGCGAAAGTATTCTGGAGGGTGTATTAAAGCCTTGGGCAAGCAAACATTTTGGTCGCAGACCAACAGCACATTCCAACAGGTCTCAGCACCATCGCACTCAGCACGGGCCACCCAAGAATGTTTACAAAATGCGTTCCTCGCATCATTTCCAGCGCACAATGACCACCAAAATTTCCGGATGCCAATCCGTTGGGCTATTGTGTCTGGAGTACTTTGAAAAGCAAGGTTGGCACTTAAAAAATACCAAAGTGTCCATCAACTCAAGCAAGCGCTTCGCCGGGAAATGGGCCCAAATACCGCAAAGCAACATTCGGGCAGCTTGTGACGGTTTTTTTGGCCGTTCGAAGGCCATAATTCGTGTCAAAGGTGATCAATTCGAACAAATCTAAACTTATTTTAAAATTTGATGCTATTTCCGACATTTTTTGCTTTCATTCAATAAATTAAAAAAATTATGGAGTTTGACTTTGTTGCAGTTTTTTTATCTTGCCCTGTATGTGTGGGAGCTACCAGAAGAAATGGTCCGATCGCTACCATCTTTATAACAAATCCTGTGTTTATGGATATATTGAGATGTGCCAAGTCTGAATGGAATCGAATGTTAATTTCGTGTTCTATGACCTTCATGAATATTCAAAATTTTGACGCTTTATGGCGAAGGTACCAGAAGGAGTGGATATATCCCATCTTCACACCAGATCTTGGGTTAATAGAAATATTGTGATGTGTGTAATTTGAAGACAATCGGATTCCTACATCACAAATTTATAAGAGTTATAGTTATTAAAAGTTTTGAGCCTTTATGGAGGAGGTACTTGAATGGAGTGGACCGATATTGTCCATTTTCGCACCTGACCTAGCACTGACGCAAATATTAGGATTTCCAAAGTTGGAGCAAAATCGAATTATCATTTCTCTTTCTGTTCAGAAAATATATTTTTTCAAAATTTCGACCTTTTGTGGGGGAGGTACTAGAAGGAGAGGACTCGATCTTGATAATAATATTACGTTTGATAATAATATTAGGATGTACCAAGCATGGACCAAATCGGATACTCCCTTCGAGAGTTTTCGTGCGCATCAGCCAGCCATACAGGCAGAAAGACAGACAGATGGACGGACGAACATCGCTATATAGACTCCACATGTCCTGAAACGGATTTGGTCCAAAGAGACCTAGGGTCTAAACCCGTTATTTCGATGAGACACATTTTGGCCGTATCTAGCCATGTGTCTGAGGGTATAATTATATTAGAACATTTTTATACCCTCCACTATTCTATGGAGGGTATATTAACTTTGTCATTCCATTTGTAACTCCTCGAAATATTCATGATAGACCCTACAAAGTATATATATTCTGGATCAGCGTAAAATCCTAAGACGATCTAGCGATGTCTGTCCGTCTGTTGTAATCACGCTATCTTTCGAACGAATTGAGATAGAAGGTTAAACTTTTGCATACATACATAATTTACCAGTAGGCAGGTTAAGTGCGTAAATGGTTCATGTCGGTCCACGTTTTCGTATAGCCCCCATATTACGATACTTCCTGATATTCGGTTTTTCATGATGTTAGCGACATTATTTGTCGTATCGTATTTGAAGTTTGTAATGGGTACTACAACCTATTGCAAAATTTTTGTATGCAGGCCCAAGTTTTCGTATAGCTCCCATATAACGGTACCTCACGAGAGTCGGTATTTTTATGATTTCAGCAACCTTATTCAACGGAATCGTTTTAAATTTCGTATTGGGAGATTTTAATGGATACTACAAGCTATGCAAAAAAATTTATACGCAGGTCCTCGTCTTCGTATAGCCCCATATTACGGTACCTCCCGATATTCGGTATGTTCATGATTTCAGCGACAGTATTTACCGGAATTATTTCAAATTTGGTACTTGAAGTTCGTAACGGGTACTACAGCCTATGAATTTCGTAAACAGGTCCATGTCTTCGTATAGTCTCCATATAACTGTTTTCATTTAAGTGGTAGTTTCCGGAAGTTTTTTTGAAAATTTTCAAGTTCCTTCCAAATGGTAGAGGGTATTAAAAGTTCGCCCCGGCCGAACGTAGCTGCTTTCTAACTTGTTGTTGTTCAAAACTTTGACCCTTTGTGGGGGAGGTACCAGAAGGAATGATCCGATCTCTACCATCTTTATAATAGATCTTGAGTTGATAGAGATATTGAGATGTGCCAAGTCTAAATGGAATCGAATGTTAATTTCGTGTTTTATTAGCTTAATGGGTAATTCAAGGAGTGGACCGATATTGCCCATCTTCGAACTCGATCTAAGTTTGACAATAATATTACAACGTACCAAGTTTGGGTTATTTCGGATACTCCCTTCGAGAGTTATCATGCACACCAGCCAGCCAGACAGACAGGCATATGGACGGACGGACATCGCGACATTTACTCCAAATATCCTGAAACGGATTTGGCCCAAAAAGAGATCTAGGGTCTAAAACTTTTATTTCGATGAGACAGGCTTTGGCCGTAACAAATGTCAAATACCGTCTTTAGTCATAGGCTGAGGGTATAATTGGATTAGAGAATTAGTAATGTTGATTTTAAAGGAAATTTGAAATTTTTAAAATTCGCTGTTCCATTTTCAAGAAGTATTGAAAATTTAGGGTTCAAATGCTTTAAAGTGAAAATCTTAAATTTCATTGGAATTTCTACCATCCTTCACGCCCCTAAATCAATTACGATAAAAATTATAAAAAATGTGTTTATTTTCAAATCCATATTATCGTTAATATAAAATTTCAAATTGCCTTTTGGGTCTGTCATTCACTTTTCTGTCATTTTTGTTTGTTTTGTTATCGCCAGGCCACATGCAATGACATTTTTAATGATTTTTATCTTGTATCGACCCGTTCCGAGTTGGACTTTAGCAAACAAATATTTTCTAATTCGCTGCTGCGATACGATTTCGAAATAAAAATTTTATGTTTTTTTTTATTATTTTTTTTTGTTGTTGTTGATTAGTTAATATAATTGCAGTTCAAAACAGATAGATGCAATTGTTTATATTTTATTTTGATGATAACTTGTAAATTATTTTTATTTTTGTCTCCATTAACTGCTGATGTGCACTTTAATTTTTTATCATTTTCAATTTTTATTTTTGTTGCTGTTGTTGTAAATTAATTTACATTGCTTGTTAATTGCAACGAATGTCGATCACAACATTGTTTTGGCCGTCGGATATCAGCCACAACATTTCCGTCTAGTTTGCATGTTTGCAATTTAGTCGGTTCGGTCGGTTATCGAATGATGATGTGGGGGTTCTGTTCTTGAGATAAGCATCTCACTTTGGGATTAGAACAATTAATATAGCTTAGCTAAACAAAATAAACTACATTGTTGTGAATTAAAAGTGGCCGATGCTGTTTGTTGTTGCAATTTATCATGAAAGTTTTGATTAATGTGCTTTTGATTATGGTGCTTTTTTATAATATTTCCTTTTATGAATAACTGAGAAATTCTTGGAAATTGAAATTTGTAAACTGAAGTAGTAGTATTGCTTTAATCGAAAAATTAAAATAAAAAATTTTAGGTCTTAATGAAACAGACTTGGAAAGAATAGAAAAAAAAAAAAAAAAATATATATATATATATATATATATATATATATATATATATATATATATATATATATATATATATATATATATATATATATATATATATATATATATATCTACTTCTTCTCATTTTTTCAAGGCCCTCAAACGTGGATTTTCTCTTATGGAGTTTTAAATTAGAATTAGAGATTTTTAAACTTTTTTAAAGAATGTTAAACGTACTTTTATGCCCTACTTTACCATCAAATCAGATTTTTTAAATGTAAAGGCTCTTCAACGTGGATTTTTTAAAGTAATTATTAAGGTCCTACAATGTGTGTTTTTTAAGTATTTTTTGAGAAAAAAATGTTTAAGGCCCTCTAACGTAGATTAAAAAAGTTTAAGGCCCCCTAACGTGAATTTGTTTGAATATTTAAGGCCCTCTAACGTGATTTTTTTTAAAAAAGTGTTTAAAGCCCTAAAATTGAATTTTGGATTTTTAAAGAATTTAACGGGATTTTTTAAAAGAGTTTTTAAAGTCTCTAACATGATTTTTTTTAATTTTATTGAAAGCTACTTTAATTTACACCAACCTGGATTTTTTAGAGAGTTTTAAAGCCCTTTAACGTGGATTTTAAAAGAATTTTTATGGTTCTACAACATGTTTTTTTTTTTAAGAATTTTAACACCCTTCAACAATTTTTTAAGGCCCTCTAACATGGATTTAAAAAAGAATTATATGTCATCAAATGTGGATTTTTTTAAAGAATTTTTAACACCTTGACGGGGATGGGTGGATTTTAAAAAGAATTTTAAGGTCCTTCGACGTGGTTTATTTAAAGAATTTTAAGATCCTTCAACGTGGATTTTTTTTAAGAATTTTAAGGTCATTCGACTTACTTTATTCAAAGAATTTTTAAGATACCTTATCGCGGATTTTTATACCCTCCACCTTGAAATGTAGGGTATATTAACTTTGTCATTTCGTTTGTAACATCCCTAAATATTCTTCGTAGACCCCATAATGTATATATATTCATAATCAGCTTAAAATTCTAAGACGATTTAACGATGTCCGTCTGTCTATCTGTCTGTTGAAATCACGATACAGGCCACATTATTTGAAGTACAGCGTCAAAATTTAGCAAAATAATTTGTATTGTGTCTAGGATGGTTGGTATTGAAAATTAGATATATATAAGGTATCCCCGATATTCGGTATTTTGATGATTTTTGCCACATTTTTTCATGGATTTTTCTAAAAGTTGGTATTTGTGGGTCATAATGGGTTCTACCTCTGGTGGCGAAACATTGCATGTATAGGTCCACGTTTTGGTATAGCCCCCATATAACTGCACCTCCCAATATTCGGGATTTTGATTTTTGCCACATTTTTCACGGATTTGTCTCAGAATTGGTATTTGTCATTGGTCATCATGGGTCCTAGTTCGTGTGGCGAAACATTGTATGTATAGGTCCACGCTTTGGTATAGCCCCATATGACAATATCTCCCGATATTCGGTATTTTGATGGTTTTTGTCACATTTTTTTAATTGTCAATTGGAATTAGTTGGTCAAATTAGGTTCTAGCTCCGTTGGCGGACCATTGTATGTATAGGTCCACATTTTTGTATATCCCTATATAGCGGTACATACCAATATTCGGTATTATAATGATCTTTGCCACATTGGATTTTTAATGGCCCCTTTAAGATCTTCAAAGGGGAAATTTGAAGCCTCCTTAAAGATCTCAAATGTAAATTTTAAGCCTCCTTTAAGATCGTGGAAGGTGGATTTTGAAAAGTCTCTTCTTTCCCCTTGGATTTTCAAAGAAGTTTTACCACCTTTTTTAGGTAAGGACACCCTGACGTGGATTTTTTTAAAAATTTTTTCTCCGCTCGTTTTAGATTCTCAAACGTGGCGTTTTTTTTTAATTTTATAAGAGCTATAAGAGGGCCTGATACACGAGGATATTTTAAAGAAGTGTTACATCATCCTTTAAGATTGGCAAACATGGTAGCAAGTAAAAAAGCTGTAAGTTCGGCTCGGCCTCCACCATTTGGAAGAAATATGGTAATTTTCAAAAAAAAAGAAAAAAAAATAAACAAATAAATAATAATAATAATAATAATAAAATAAATAAATAAAATCCGTTAAAAATGCTGTCAGAATCTTAATACCGAATGTAGGGTCTAAAAGACCATGTGTACCTGCAAAGGCAACTTTTGTCATAAGTCATTACAATATTCAAATGCGAAACTTAAAAAAATCAGTTAATAATGTAGCTAAAATTATCGAAATACCGAATAAAGGGAGGTACCATTATATGGAAGCTATACCAAAACGTGGACCTGCACAGATAATTTTCTGTCCTAGGCACGGATACCACAGCCTAGGACAAAAATTTTACGAACTTCAAATACCAAATTTAAAACAATTCTGGTGAATAATGTCGCAAATATCATCAAAATATCGGAAGCTGCCGTTTTATGGGGTCTAAAATGTATATTTCGAGATGTTACAAACGGAATGACAAAGTTAAATTACCCTCCATGCTATGGTGGAGGGTATAAAAAATTGTGGCCACGTTGAGGCACGTCGGTCCTTTCAAAGCAGGTAAATGTTGAGTTCCTAAAATTGTTGTAGTCTGCTTCAAGTCCCCTAAAATTTGATCTATTTTGGTCGCACCCAAGATTTTTGAAAATATTTGTTTGCCTCCTTCAAGGCCTATATTGAGAAAAGTCTGTAATTTTTGAGGGATTTTAAGACCTTCTTCAAGATTTTTTTTATAAAATTTTCAAGAATATTTAAAATTGTGGACTTCTTTGGGATTTATTGAACACCTCTAAAGTCCTCAATCGTGATTTTTTCTAACTTTTTCTAACTAATTAATAGAGGACTGTAATGAACATATTTCGTATCAGGAATTGGTATCGAATTTGCTTTGAAAGTGTTGTTGAAGCGTTGAAGTTTTGGAAAAGGATGGAACCCTGTTATGTTTGAAGGATTTGAACATGTTTTTGTTAACCCTAGCTCTCCAACAAAAAAATCAACTTTTTATGAATTTGTGTTATTTTCACTGAAATATTTATTTAAAATCACCTTTAAATATATGAGAAGAATCTGTCAACACACACAATATTAAGTCATTGAAACAATTCCGCAAACCTGCTTAACAACTTATATCCCAACGAATGCTAATTGAAATTGAAATAATTGCTTTCAATTAATGTCTCATTATGAAAACTCAAAGCATATATTAAAATCAATAAAGAATACAGCAATTTCGCTGAACAAAAATTTAAATCACAAATCCTGACTGGTTTTTGCCAAACAAATTTATTATGGCTTCTTAAAATAAAAAAAAAAAAAATGATTTTAAATATTATTTTTGTTGAATTCTGATATGGGTTTCTTTGTTGTTATAAATTCAAAATAAACAAACAGCAACAAAAATATAGCACGCGTCATTTTCAACTTTTATTTTTAAACCGGTTACTCAGAAGACCCCGGCTCTGTTTCAGATTATTTTCTTTTTTTTTAATATTTTGTGGATTTTCAAAGTGGCTGGCCTGACTTGGCTTATCTCCGTTGTAAATGAATTTTTAATTCGCCCCCAATATCCGTTTGTTTGGCCGGCCACTCATTGCTATTGCTGTTGTTGTTGTCATTTCTTATCCAATGATAACATAAATTTCGGCCGCATAAATTATCGAAAGTCAGCATCTCCCATAAGCTCTCATTGCTGTTTGCTGATTCAAAAGAATTCCTTTGTCTGGGCATATTTGTCACGAGAAAAAAAACAACCCGAAAAGAAACAAATTAACACAAGAATTTTATCGAAAATGACAATCTCGAAAATTATTATTTTTTTTTTCGGAGAGGGGGAGGCTTAACCGAAATCATGTTTATTTGAAATATTTTGATAACAAAAAGAATCCAATCTCACATTGAAATTCAATAACATTGAAAAATTGATGCCAAGTTGAAGGTGACACGAAGTGGGAATGATAAACACTTTTTGGTAACCGCAAAAAAAAAATCAGTCGATATGGAAGACAGCTGATCTGGTGTAAATAAGCCCAATTGCCATAATTTTCAATAATATTTTTTTCCCTAAATTTTTAAAGGAATGTATTCAGAAAAATTCACGATTTCTCTTAGAAATACTTTCAAGGGTATATACAGGGTGGGATGCAAAAACTGCAACCAACTTCAGACTGCTGTCATTTCTAAGCCACTCGTCCGACAGCCGTTAAAATTCAATTAAGGAAGTGGACGGAAAAAGACAGCAACATCAGCAGAAATGGTTCGAAAAGTAAAGAAGCGACTTGATCGAAACCCGTCGCAGTGGCCGAAAAATGGCTCGTCAGCGGAACATATAGCAATATTCCATTCGGCAAATATTAAAAAAATGAGCTCGGGCTAAAGCCATTGAAATTCCAAAAAGTGCAAGAACTTACACCGCATCAGAAAGAAAATCAACTCAAAAGAGCTAAAGAGTTGCTTTGCTGGCCGAAATGCGGAACTGCCGAATTTTGTTTTCTCCGATGAGAAAACATTCGTTGTCCAGCAGTTTGTAAACAAACAAAATGATCGTGCTTACTTGCCAAAGAGGTCAGCTGAAAATGTGCACTTTTGGTTGGCCACCAGAACTCAAGCGCCCGCTATGATGATAATGGTGGGCCGCCATAACAGTCGATGGTCGCTCTCCGCTCGTATTAATCGACCGTGGCATCAGAATAAATGCCGAATATTATCGCGAAAAATGAGCACGCAAGCATTTTGGCCGCAGACCTCGGACATTCCAACAGGACTCAGCACCATTGAAATCAGCACGCGCCACCCAAGAATGGTTTCAAAATGAGGTTCCTCGCTTCATTTCCAGCGCACAATGGCCACCAAAATCTCCGGAAAGCAAGGTTGGCACTAAAAAATACCAAAGTGTCGATCACCTCAAGCAAGCGCTTCGCCGGGAATGGGCCAAAATACCGCAGAGCAACATTCGGGCATCGTGTGACGGTTTCATTGGCCATTCGAAGGCCATAATTCGTGTCAAAGGTGACCAATTCGAACAAATCTAAACTTATTTTAAAATCTCACCCTGAAGGTAAATGTTGAATTTCGAGTTTCTGAAACGCTTAAATACAGAATCATTGGGTAATGATCCGCTAGGAAAACAGTCGGTAGAGTCATCCTGCAGGAAGAGCACTCCCGCCGCCATTGCCACTTTTAGTATAAATGGAATTAATTTAATTTTAAACTCGTGTTGGAAATTAAATATTCGATTAAAAAATAATTTTTGGTTCGGTTTTCTTTTAAAATCGGTCAACATCAAGAGTACCACATAGCGGTACCAAATAAAAACTAGAGTTGCATGCCAAGCATTTTTTAAATTTTCTGGCAGTTTGAATTCAACTTTATTTTTCTCAAAAAAGATTGTTATACTTGGACATTTTAAAAAATTAAAATGTATCCGGCAAAATAATTTAAAAATAGGTCAAGATCCTGCTTGGATCTATGTTGAAGGATCATGTCAGATCTAGATTTCGAATAAAGATTCCTTCTATTGGCCGAATTGCATTAGCACCGGATGCTTCATTTGTTGCTATGGCTATGATTTTTTTTAAATCCTCAATTTCTGACAAGATTGAAATAGGACATGTTAAAAATATTTCTTGACATTTCAAGAAGGAGGCCCTTGAAACATTTTTCTTTTTAAAATCAACGATTTTTAGAGAGGAGGCCCTTGACCAAAAAATCTGGCAAAAATTAATGATCTAAGATGTTAGGTCATAAGCTCCTTCACAATTTTGTCTTACAAAAAATTGTACATCTTTTTGTTTTCTTACAAAGATCTACGACTTCGATCAGGAGGGTTACATTAAGATTTTTAATCAGCAGCTCCTTTCGTTCGTTAAAAAAAAAATTTTCTAACAAAAATCAATGATACTTAAATAGGAAGTCCTAAAAAAGTCATTAAGACATATACGTCTCTAAAAAAAAGGTTCTTGAAGAAATTTTTAAAAAATCATTGATCAAGGATAAATATTTCTAATATATTTGACCGAGAAGTTCTTGAAAAACATTTTGGAGGAATCCAAATTCTTAAAAGGATTCTTTAAAAAAAATTCAATACAATCCAAGGTTCCCAATCAGAAAGATTTCTTTTTTTGCCACAATGCCTTTTAAAATAATTCACTATTCTCCTTCGTGTTTTTATAAATCTTTTAAAATCTTTTTTTACAAAAATTCGCGATTTTTGGTCAAAAGTCTTTAAAATTAAAGATCTGTAGTCGGGAGGTGGATGAAAAAAATGCTTACTAATTTTTACGATTTTTTGTCAAGAGGTCCTTGGAAATTTTTCCTTGACACTTTGTTTTCTTACTAAAATCACAGATTTTTGTCGAAAGGTCATTGAAATTATAATAAAATATACGATTTTTTTGGAGAAGGTCCTTTATTTTTATACCCTACACCACAAGGTGGTCAGGGTATTATGTCTTTGTGCATTTGTTTGTAACAGGCAAAAGGAAACGAGATAGACCCATAGTTCCTTTTGATAATCTGCATAGAATCACATTCTGAGTCGATTTATGCATGTCCGTCCGTCTGTCCGTCCATCCGTCCGTCCGTCCGTCTGACCATGCATTCTTGTGAACAAAATGCAGGACGCATTTATTATCCGATTGAGATGAAACTTTGCAAACAACATTTGTTTGGCCCAAGGACGAACCCTATTGAAATTGGAGATAATCGGTACAAATTTAGATATAGCTCCCATATATATCTTCGTCCGATTTGCCTTTTATTGTGCACCAAACATGTAATATCAGCCCGAATAGTATGAAATACCTCAGAAATACCTTTGCAAAATTTTATCGAGATCGGTTCAGATTTGGATATAGCTCCCATATATATCTTTATCTGATTTCAAATTAATTTTGCACCAAATGGGCAATACAAGTCCGAATTTAAAAGATACAAATACTTTGGCATATTTAGTCCTTTGAATTTTAAATTATAATTATAATCATAGCGTGTATGATTGAATTCTCCCATAAAAAGTTTTAATTATTAAGTGGAGCTCAACTAAATTAGCAAAGAGGTGTAGGGTATCATAAAATCGGCCCCGCCCGACTTTAGGACTTTCTTTACTGGTTTATCACAGAAAAGTTGTCTTTCTAAAAACTACGATAAATCCAAATCAAAATCTAAAAAGTAAAAAAAAAAATCACGAATTCCGAAAAAGGCCTTTAATGCCCATAAGTTAATTTTCCTGAAAAGCATGATTTTTGGTTTGAAAATAAATTCTTGCAAAAATCCACGATTCTTGGTCACGAGGCCCTTGAAACTTATTTTTTTATAAAGTAAAGACTTTAAGAGATTCTCTTCATTGTACTTATGATTTTTCTAAATTTTTGCAATTATTTTTGGGTTCACGGGTAATGTAGAGGGCATGTAGTCCTCATAAGTAGCAATGTTAAACGTGACACATGTTATCACAAATTTTTACCGGATAGAACCGGATTATAAATTTCACAATATTATTATTATTACAAAATAATGGGTTTAATAAGGACATTTCGGCACCAGTTATTACCTACATAGTGCCTTATTTTCGTAGAGGTAAGTTATAGGATGTCAGTACTTACCAATCTGCTACCACGAAATCATTTTTGGCCTACCACAACTAGAAGTGACATGTGTGCTTCCCAATTGTTTGCTGAGTACCCAAAACTTATTGTTATGTATTTGTTCGTTGCCTCGTTTGCGGCCAAGGTATAACTATTTATTTCCAGGACTTGTAATGCGCTTTTTTGTTGCCTAGAAAATTACTTTGGTTTGGAAGAGTTCCATTCTATCCCGATATCGGCCCAAAACATCTGTTTTGTTTTAATGACAATGAAGAAATTTTTTCCATATTTGAATGCAAACCAATCCCCAAAAATTCAATTTTCAATTTTACATTTCAATACCGTTGTTATTACAACTAATTAAAAAACTGAACAATTTTAACAACAATCAATTCGGTGGCAGCAATGGTTAAAATAAATTGAAAAAAAACGGAGCAATCCAAAACAAATAATCTAAACAATTTACCTTTCTATAACAAACATACCTACACCCGTACATACACAAATACACATGTATGTTTATATGTGCCATGTTTGTTGCAGCCAATCCGATCCAATTCATTCAATTCAATTTCGCCAAATAATAAATTCCATAATTACTGATGCCTATCTATCTGGCGGTGATTGCAGTTTTATAATATTTGTTTGTTTCCCCTTTTTATTATTTTAAATAAATTATTTTATTTTTAATAAATTGAAATTTTAGTCGCATGTATAGCTGATGATGTTGCTACAGCTACAACATTAGAAGAGCTCTTCCTCCACACACACACATACATTTGCATTCGTTTATTGTTATTCATTACAATGCACACAAATACACGCACACCCTCTCTCTCCCACTCCCATGTAAATCCTAATAAAATATATTTTTGTAAACAAAAATTGGCTTTGAAACAAAACATTTTGGTATTAATTTCAAATCATAATAAAATCTATTTACAACAAATAAAATAAAATAGCAAATTATGAACAGCCATTGGCTCATGGCATGTGCGAATTTGTGTGAGCTATGTGGGGGGGGGGGGGGTTTGTAGAAAATAGCCTAACTGCCATTGTTGTCACGACAATCTATTGAAATACATAAATGAATATATTTATATAAATTCAAATTAAAGTGGTAATCGATGGACTCAAATACCATACCAGAGTGGTGTTCATATCTAGAATGCTTTTTAGGCATTATTATATGTGGACGTTGGTGTTTTAAAGGGTATTTTATTAAGGACCGCCTGATCACGAAACGTGGATATTTAAAGGATTTTTTCGCGAGGATCTTCGGACCATACAATTAGAATATTTTTTCAAGGAAAGTGAAACGTGGAATTTTTAAGGACACGTGGATTTTTAAAGGTTATTTTTTCAAGAAAAAAAACTTGGATTTTTAAAGGACAATTTTTTTAAGAAAAAAACAACGTGGATTTTTTAAGGACAATTTTTTAAAGGACTGACGTACCATAAAACTTGGATTTTTAAAGGATATTTTCTAAAGGACAGACGACCGTAAAACGTGGATATTTAAAATATATTTTCTGAAGGACCGTCGTAACATAAAACGTAGATTTTTAAAGGATATTTTTTTAAAGAAAATGAAACGTGGATTTTTAAAGGATATTTCCTGAAAGAAAATGAAATGTGAATTTAAAAAGGATAAAGATTTTTCAAAGGATATTTTTTCAAATAAAATTAAAAATGGATTTTTAACGGATATTTTTTCAAAAAAAAAAAAAAAAAAAGGTTGATTTTTAAAGGATATTTTTTCAAATAAAATTAAACATGGATTTTTAAAGGATATTTTTTCAAAAAACAAACGTGGATTTTTAAAAGATATTTTTTCAAATAAAATGAAGCATAAATATTTTTTCAAAAAAAAAAACGTGGATTTTTAAAGGATATTTTTTGAAAAAAACCTAGATTTTTAAAGCATAGTCGGAGCAAAAACGTGGATTTTTAAAGTATATTTTCTAAAGGACAGTCGGACCATAAAAAGTGGAATTTTAAATGATATTTTCTAAAGGACAGTCGGACCATAAAACGTAGATTTTTTAAGGGTATTTTCTAAAGAGCTTTCGGACCATGAAACGTGGATTTTTAAAGGATATTTTCTAAAGAGCCTTCGGACCATGAAACGTGGATTTTTAAAGGATATTTTCTAAAGAGCCTTCGGACCAAGAAACGTGGATTTTCGAAAGAGCCTTCTGATCATGAAACGTGCATTTTTAAAGGATATTTTTGAAAGAGCCTTCTGATCATGAAACGTGCATTTCTAATGGATATTTTCTAAAGAGCCTTCGGACCATGAAACGCGGATTTTTAAAGGATATTTTCTAAAGAGCCTTGGAACCATAAGACGTGGATTTTTGAAGCATATTTTCTAAATAGTCTTCGGACCATAAAACTTGGATTTTTGAAGCATATTTTCTAAATAGCCTTCGGACCATAAAACATGGATTTTTGAAGCATATTTTCTAAATAGCCTTTGGACCATAAAACGTGGATTATTGAAGCATATTTTCTAGAGAGCTCTCGGACCATACAACTAGGATTTTTTAAGGATATTTTCTAAAGATCCTTCGGACCATGAAATTTGGATTTTTAAGGGATATTTCTTCAAGGAAAATGAAACGTGGATTTTTAAACGATATTTTCTAAAGAGCGGATCATGCAACGTGGATTTTTAAAGGATATTTTCTAAGGAGCCTTTAGGACCATGAAACGTGGATTTTTAAGGGATATTTTTTCAAGGAGAATGAAACGTGGATTTTTAAAGGATATTTTCTAAAAAGCCTTCGGACCATAAAACGCAGATTTTTAAGGATATTTTCTAATAAGCCTTCGGACCACAAAACATGGATTTTTAAGTATATGTTTTCAAAGAAAATGAAACATGGATTTTTAAAGGAGATTTTCTCAAGTACCTTCGGACCATAAAACGCGTTTTTTATGTTTTTTCAAAGAACAATTTTTTTATTATTTTTTTATAGATTCTTTTTCAAGGGCCCTTGGTTACATTTTCAAGAGCCTTCCGACTATGAAACATGGACTTTGTTAAAATATATGTTCAATAATTTTACTTGAAAATGTCAGTTGATTATTGTTCACAAGGTTTACCAAAGCAAAAACTGAAAGTTTTAAAGAATTTTTTTAAGGATCAGAATCGATTTTTTAAGCAGACTATCAAACGTGGATTCTTTGGAACATTTTTCCAAGGATATTCATACTTTTAAGGACGTGGAGATAATATTTTTACAAGCGTAATTAGATCATGAAGCGTGGATTTTTCAAGGACAAGCAGCCTATCACGCATGGATTTGTTCAAGAATATTTTTTGAGGATCTTCTTTTGTACAAACGTCGATTTTTAGGAAAACAATTCAAGGACCGGCACACCATCAAACTGGAATTTTTAAAGAACATTTTTTCAAAACCTTCCTTTCGTCAAACCTAGGCTTTTTAAAGAATATTTTGCAAGACTGAAGGACCACGAAATGTAGATTATTAAGAGTGTTTTTAAGGACCTATAATTCGACAAAAGTCATGTTTTTAAGAAAGAGTTCCTTCAGTTTAACAAAAATCGTTTTAAAGATCCTTTTTCTAGGGTCATCAGAAACTGTTCTCATTTAAGTATAATTATTTTGAGGACAAGTAGATTTTTTAAAGAATTTTTAAAGACTATGTGTTTCTCCAAGAAACCGTGGATTTGTTAAAGTGTATTTTGTTGTATTTTTGGAATATTTTGTGAAGAGCCATGAATTTTTTAGAGTTTTTTTCGGCGAATATCTGATTATGATATTTCAAAGAATAACCAGTTCTCTTGTTTGTCTCCACAGTTATTTTAAAAAATAACTCCTATGACAAAAAATATTTTGAGGAATGTTTACAGGGACCATCAGAGCTACAATCGATTTTTTGTAGGCCATATCACGACAGTATTTTTAAAGAACGGCCATCTGACCATTAAAGAAGGATTTCCAGACATTTTTCAGGAAATATCGGAACCAGAAACGTAGATTTCTAGGATTTCCCGGCCTTAGACATTTTTTTCCAGGCCTATCCGGATTTCTATTCAACAAGTCCCAACAAAGATATTAAGTTTTTCGCATAACACAGCTTTATAAAGTAAATGAAGAAAATTTTTCATAGAGTATACCCCGGTTGAAGGGCTGTTCGAGCTAAAGGTGTATTAGTTGTTACTAGAAAAAGACATTTTTATAATCGCCTCATGGTCCTCTACAAAGCACCTAAGACCGTCTGTCCGTCCGTCCCACCATCCGTCTGTACATGTATTTTTGTGAACAAAATGCAAGTCGCATTTATTATCCGATTGACATGAAATTTTCCAAAAAATATTTGTGCACCATATGGCTAATATCAGCCCAAATGAATTGAATCTTGGCAATTCCGACTGAATTCATCCTAGAAACAAATACTTAGTGAAAATCGGTTCAGATATAACTATAGCTCCCATATATAATATGCCCTCCACAACAATGATCTTTGGTACCAGATATCAGATACAACTCAGAAATAAGTGCCTAAAATTTTTTTAAGATCGTTTCAGATTTGAATATGGCTCCCATATATATCTTTATTCGATTTCAGGTTTATTATAGAGGAAATTGTGGCACTTCCGACGGAATTCAGCCTAGGTAAAAATCGCTTCAGATATAGCTATAGATCCTATATATATATGTTTCATCCTATTTGGTGTTTAAGTCCCTCACATGCCTAACATGCACTACACAACAATGATATTTGATAACAGATACAGCTCGAAAATCCCTCTGCCAAATTTTATCGAGATAGGTTCAGATTTTTATATACCTTCGATATACTTCCGATTTATATACGGTACCATATCTATTGGTCCAATAAATATTTTTACCCTGCACCACAAGGTGGTCAGGGTATTATGTCTTTGTGCATTTGTTTGTAACAGGCAAAAGGCAACGAAATAGACCCATAGTTCCTTTAGATGATCTGCGTAGAATAACATTCTGAGTCAATTTATGCATGTCCATCCGTCCGTCCGTCTGTCCATGTATTATTGTAAACAAAGTGCAGTTCGCATTTATTGCCCTATCCAGATGAAATTTTGCACAAATCATTTGTTTGGCCCAAGGACGAACCCTATTGAAATTGGAGATAATCGGTCAAAATTTAGATATAGCTCCCATATATATCTTCGTCCGATTTGCATTTTATTGTGCACCAAACGTGTAATATCAGTTCGAATAGTATGGAATTTTGCACGTACGATCAGATTGGACCTGAAAATAAGTATGCCAAATTTGATCGAAATCGGTTCAGATATGGCTATAGCTCCCATATATATTGTTCATCCGATTTGTTATTTTTGTCCTCCGCAGCCGTAATATGCACTCCGTAACAACGATATTTGGGGAAATATATCAAATACAGCTCAGAAATACACTTGCTAAATTTTATCGAGATCGGTTCAGATTTGGATATAGCTCCCATATACAACTTCGTCCGATTTACCTTTGATTGTGCACCAAACGTCTAATATTTGTGCAAATGGGATAGAACTTGGCACTTACGGCCAAATTGAGTCTAGAAGTTAGTATGTCAAATTTGATGAAGATCAGTTCAGATATAGCTATCGCTCCCATGTATACTGTTCATCCGATTTGTCATATTTGTTACCCACAGCCGTAATATACACTCCGTAACAACGACATTTCGGGAAATATATCAAATACAGCTCAGAAATATCTTTGCCAAATTTTATCGAAGTCGGTTCTGATTTGGATATAGCTCCCATATATATTATCCGATTTCAAATTAATTATGCACCAAATGGGCAATACAAGTCCGAATTTAAAAGATACAAATGCTTCGGCATATTTAGTCCTTTGAACTTTAAATTATATTTCAATTCTTAGAGTGTATGATTGAATTCTCCCATAAAAACTTTTAATTGTTATGCAGAGCTCTACTAAATTAGCAAAGTGGTGTAGAGTATCATAAAGTCGGCCCCTCCCGACTTTTGACCTTCACTTACCGGTTAATTTTAAAGACATACTTAAGTTCAGTTGAATCTATTCAATGCTATTTTCTTATTGGCAATCTTAAACTCCACCTCACCTCCTTCCTCCTTCTTGCACTAAAATCCCTTCAGCTTAACTCTATAGAGTCCCCTCACTTGGCCTATAAACACTCCACTCTTGTAGTCCATTGATATTTCCTCCTGCTCGTCTATAAAACAACTTCTCCCTTTGTGTGTACCTACAGCAGGTCCTTTTGCAACACTGTGCTTACTACAATGCCACCAAACAATAACAACAAATGGAAAACTGGAAAGTTTATTAAATTTACATATTTTACAAACAAACACAAACACATACACACACACGTGTGCAATGCAACAACTGAATGCGAATCGGAGTTTATGGTCGATGAATGGTTTTATATAGTCTGGCCACATTGTTGACAGCTGCCACATTTTGTCGCCGCCAAATCTGTTATGCGCCTATGTATGTGTGTGTGTGTGAGATCACACATACGCACACAATTGTATTGTTGCAACAATTGTAACGCTTTCCATTGAAGAATCAATTCATTTATTCGCACGCGTGCCATTAAATTCATTGATGTGTAAATATAAAAGCGATAATATTTTTTGTGGTTGCATCCTCCTTTTCGGAGTTTTCATATACACATATTTTATAATCGAAATCAATTGTATGTGTATGTTGAGTATATTA
The DNA here is from genome assembly GCF_030504385.1 of Musca domestica. Lineage (NCBI taxonomy): Eukaryota > Metazoa > Arthropoda > Insecta > Diptera > Muscidae > Musca > Musca domestica. The sequence goes on along the minus strand of NW_026712313.1, from coordinate 654,674 downwards.
TGCGGAGAATATTATTTACGAATATTTTTGATGATATTTTCATTGAATAATAACTTAAATTCAATCAAAATATAAACGATCTTTCGATCGGCAACAGCCTTCGTCTGGTCCTATAGAGACAGCCTTCAGCTGGTGGTCTATAGAGACAGCCTTAAGTTGGGGTCTATAGAGTCAGCCTTCAGCCCGCCTTCAGCTGGGGTCTATAGAGCCAGCCTTCAGATGGGGTCTATAAAGCTAGCCTTCAGCTGGGGTCTATAGGGCCAGCCTTCAGCTGGGGTCTATAGGGCCAGCCTTCAGCTGGGGTCTATAGAGCCAGCCGTCAACTGGAGTCTATAGAGCCAGCCTTCAGCTGGGGTCTATAGAGCCGGCCTTCAGCTGGTCCTATAGAGCCGGCCTTCAGCTGGGGTATATAGAGCCAGCCTTCAGCTGGTGGTCCATAGAGACAGCCTTCAGCTGGGGTCTATATAGCCAGCCTTCAGCTGGGGTCTATAGAGCCAGCCTTCAACTATTTATAGTGACGTCCTCCGATTCATCTATAGTGACGGCCTCCGATTCATCTATAGTGACGGCCTCCTCGTTCTATGAAGACGACCTGCGGCTCGTCTATAAAGACGACCTCCGCCTCGTCTATAAAGACGACCTCCGCCTCGTCTATAAAGACGACCTCCAGAGCTCGTCTATAAAGACGACCTCCAGAGCTCGTCTATAAAGACGACCTCCAGAGCTCGTCTATAAAGACACCCTCCAGAGCTCGTCTATAAAGACGACCTCCAGAGCTCGTCTATAAAGACGACCTCCAGAGCTCGTCTATAAAGACGACCTCCAGAGCTCGTCTATAACGACGACCTCCAAAGCTCGTCTATAAAGACGACCTCCAGAGCTCGTCTATAGAGACGACCTCAGCACGTCTATAAAGACGACCTCAGCACGTCTATAAAGACGACCTCAGCACGTCTATAAAGACGACCTCAGCTCGTCTATAAAGACGACCTCAGCTCGTCTATAAAGACGACCTCAAGAGCTCGTCTATAAAGACGACCTCAAGAGCTCGTCTATAAAGACGACCTCCGGCTCGTCTATAAAGACGACCTCCGGCTCGTCTATAAAGACGACCTCAAGAGCTCGTCTATAAAGACGACCTCAAGAGCTCGTCTATAAAGACGACCTCAAGAGCTCGTCTATAAAGACGACCTCAAGAGCTCGTCTATAAAGACGACCTCAAGAGCTCGTCTATAAAGACGACCTCAAGAGCTCGTCTATAAAGACGACCTCAAGAGCTCGTCTATAAAGACGACCTCAAGAGATCGTCTATAAAGACGACCTCAAGAGCTCGTCTATAAAGACGACCTCCAGAGCTCGTCTATAAAGACGACCTCCAGAGCTCGTCTATAAAGACGACCTCCAGAGCTCGTCTATAAAGACGACCTCCAGAGCTCGTCTATATAGACTCGCTCCAGAGCTCGTCTATAAAAACTCGCTCCAGAACTCGACGATAAAGACTCCCTCCTGAACTCGTCTATAATGACTCCCGTCTATAGAGACTCCCTCCAGAACTCGTCCAAAAAGCCTCCCTTCAGAGCTCGTCTTCAATCTTCCCAGCTGCTCGTTTATATAGACCACCTCCTAATTCCTCCGCTCAACAACTCAATAATATAATTTGACATTTTAACATGGCATGGAATTGTTAAGTAGCTGGCTGGCATTTATTGTCTGTTTTGTTGTATAACATAAGTTAATAAACAATGAATTATTTATTTATTAATTCATTTAATCTCGCTGCGAGTATCGAAAACAATTTTGTTAAGTAGGCAATATTTATGCAGTCAATCTGCCACGAGAATTGGTCCGGTTTGATATTTTTTCCAATAAAAAAAATTGCAGAATATTGGTGGAGCCCACAACAGAACTCCCTCAAGCTGGTGGTTGCTAAAAGCCAGCGGCGATTGATTCGTCATCGCTTTAGTAACTTTTTTTATTTAATTTTCTTATCAACACACCTGTAACCAATACATCAACAACGAGTTTTCTGTGTGTATGTGTGGCTTTGCTGATATAAAAAAGCAACGAAAACTACGTCAATAAAACCGCCATTCTTTTTAACTTTTTTCAATCAACAAATTCCACAAACAAACACACACACGCCCTACTCACATCTTTACATTTTCTCAAAACTGCTGGGAGCTGATATGGCTATACCAATACTATCCAGCCACTAACTAAAAGCCTATGTCAGAGAAGAAAAAAAACTAGCTAAACAACAGCGGACATATTCGGAGTAGAAGCACCAGTAGAAATTGAAAACAATAACGGCAAACACAGTGTTCCCGAAAAGGAAAGAGATTCTTTATAGACGGAGCCGGAAACTTGTCGGAGGGAGTCTTTAAAGACAAGCTGAATACTGTCTTTATGTCGTCTTTATAGAAGATCCGTAGGTCTATAGAGACAGCCTTCAGCTGGTGCTATAGAGACAGCCTTAAGCTGGTCTTATAGAGACAGCCTTCAGCTGGTCCTATAGATACAGCCTTCACCTGGTCCTATACAGACAGCCTTCAGCTGGTCCTACCTAGACAGCTTTCAGCTGGTCCTATAGAGACCGTCTTCAGCTGATCCTATAGAGACCGCCTTCAGCTGGTCCTATAGAGACAGCCTTCAGCTGGTCCTATAGAGACAGCCTTCAGTCTGGGACTAGTTTAGGTCGTCTTTATAGACGATCCGTAGGTCGTCTTTATAGACGATCCGTAGGCCGTTTTTATAGACGATACGTCTTCATTGGCGATTTGTCTTTATAGACGATCCGGAGGTGTTATTTATATACGATCTAGAGATTGTCTTTATAGACGATCCGGAGGTCGTCTTTATGGACGCTGCGGAGGTCGAGCTTTATAGACGTGCTGTACGACGAGTTTTGTAGAGCTGGAGGTCGGGCCATAGAGGCGGAGTTCTTATAGGAGAATGTCTTCTTATGAAAGACCAAAAGCTCTTCTCATAGAAGTCGAAAAATGCCTTCTTCTAGAAAACTACGAAGTCACAGAAGATCAAAATTCTTGCTCGTAGAAGACCAAAGGGTCTCCTTATAGAAGACCAAAGGGTCTTCTCATGGATGATACGAAGGTCTTCTCATGGATGATACGAAGGTCTTCTCATAGAAGACTCGAAGGTCTTCTCATAGAAGATACGAAGGTCTTCTCATAGAAGACCCGAAGGTCTTCTCATAGAAGACCCGAAGGTCTTCTCATATAAGACCAAAGGGTCTTCTCATAGAAGACCAAGGGTCTTCTTTGTCTTCTCTTAGAAGACCTTCTTTTCTTTGAGAAGACCTTCTTTTCTTTGAGAAGACCTTCTGGTCTTCTGGTATGAGAAGACCTTCTGGTCTTCTGGTATGAGAAGACTTTCTGGTCTTCTGGTATGAGAAGACTTTCTGGTCTTCTGGTATGAGAAGACCTTCTGGTCTTCTATGAGAATACATTTTGGTCTTCTATGAGAAGACCTTCTGGTCTTCTATGAGAAGACCTTCTGGTCTTCTATGAGAAGACCTTCTGGTCTTCTATGAGAAGACCTTCTGGTCTTCTATGAGAAGACCTTCTGGTCTTCTATGAGAAGACCTCCTGGTCTTCTATGAGAAGACCTTCTGGTCTTCTATGAGAAGACCTCCTGGTCTTCTATGAGAAGACCTTCTGGTCTTCTATGAGAAGACCTTCTGGTCTTCTGTGAGAAGACCTTCTGGTCTTCTGTGAGAAGACCTTCTGGTCTTCTGTGAGAAGACCTTCTGGTCTTCTGTGAGAAGACCTTCTGGTCTTCTGTGAGAAGACCTTCTGGTCTTCTATGAGAAGACCTTCTGGTCTGCTATGAGAAGACCTTCTGGTCTTCTATGTGAAGACCTTCTACTCTTCTAGAAGAAGACCTTCTGGTCTCCCAGGGAAGACCTTCTGATCTTCTTTGAAAAGACCTTCTGTTCTTCTCAAGCTATACGAAAATGTCTTGAAGGTCTACTTTGTAGAGAGATAATTTTCAGAAGTCTAAATTTCGATTTCCAAACACTGTTCGATTCAGACATATGTATTGCTGCTGTTGTTGTTGCACCAACATCTCATGCCCATATATTTGCAACTCTAAGAGGAGACCATGTGAGAGTATCTTTCACGTTTATGTTTGTATGCATATCCAGCCGTTTGTTTGTTTGTATTGGTGTTGATTGTAACTTATGGTGTAGGGGTACCACTACCAACAACAACAACACCAACTACAGCTAGCAGCAGCATTAATATCAGCAACAACAATGGCACTTTCAATACCACCACTGGCAAAACAACAACCAGCAACGAAAACAACAACAATGCTTAAAAGCGAGATAACACAAGATAAGTAACATTGCCTGGCAGCTTTGAAACGACGACGACAAAAAAATAAATAGCCGGCAACAACAATAACAGGCCAAGCACCAAATCGACAAAACAAGACAACGACAACAATAAAAACAACAACAGTATTCGAATGAAAACCGAAAAGAAAAAAAACAACCAGATATGGGCGGCGCCATGCCATCAGTTAGTAGACCAATCACAGCAACTTGTTTCCCCAATGTGTTTTCTAGTTGTTGTTGCCGTTGTTGTTGCTGCCGTGCTTTATGGCCTTCGCCTGACGATTGCCGGAATGTTGCACATTCGCCACACTGTAAATCGGACTGACTGGATGGCTGGCTGGCTGGCTGGTTTGTCTCCTTGGTGTGTGTGTTGGTGTCCATGTGCGTGTTGTGATATCCATTAAAATGCAACAACATTGGAGCAAAAGAAAAACAACAACAACAACAACAACACGGGAGCGGCTGCTGATTTGACTTGTTTGTTTGTTGTGATGCTTTTACTTGCATCTCCAGCTCAATGGAGATGATGCATCCATGGAAATGTTGGTGGATTTTTTTATTTCTTTTTTTTAGTACCCCTGAGCCTCCAGAGAGTGTCTCGGTGTGTGCGTGTGTTTGGGCACCCATCTAGTTGTACTGCATAGATAGGGCATTAGGATGTAATAAATCTAACAACACCATCAGCAGCAGCAACTCCACCACCATCGCCACCAACCAACCAGTATCCAACTCTCTCCAGCTATGCACGGCCCGCATTTGGCGGCCAAATAAAAAATGGAGAAGCTGATATTTGTCGTGGATTCGGAAAAAATGTATTTGAGCTTTGTGTGCTGCATTTAGATTTGGAAGTCAATGTGTGTGTGAGACTTGCTTTGGTGCATAGGAAAAAAGCCCCCCTCCCCCAGAATGGCATTCCTTGCCAGTGGGTGGCCTCCTGTGTTGAGATTAATGATTTTTCAAGTCAAAGAAATTTCTAAAATTGATATGGGACTAAGGTTGACATGATTTTCAATAAATTTCATCAAAGCTAATAGGATTTAAGGAATTTCGAATTTAAGAAAATAGGTTGATATTTTCAGTAGGTATTTTTAAGCCTCTTTAAATTTATACACCAATTTTTAAACCTGTCTTTATATGTAATTTTATGTAATTTACAATATATATATATATATATATATATATATATATATATATATATATATATATATATATATATATGTAATTTACAATTATATGTAATTTACAATAAAATATATTTTTTTGTTATTTTCAGGTACGTCTATGCAACAATAAATTATTTGACAAAACTTTATAATTTAAGAGGGGTAAGTTAAAAACCCACCAATAAAACAAAATAATTTATTTTAAAACGATAATCATAATTTAATATAATTTACGTAAAAAACTACCTCCAAAATCATACTATAATAAGAACATTTCAAGAGCAAAGTTTTAAATACACCTCTGCGATATATCCGAGCTATACTTATACAATTTTTATACCCTGGAACACTATATGTTGGCGGTATTATAAGTTTGATTGGGCCAAAAATTATGTAACACCACGAAATATTGGTCCCCGACATAGGAAACTTCCTATCTCGCCGAGCTGAGCCGATCTAGCTATGCATGCCCGTAAGTCCGCCAGTCCATAATAAATTGGAATCAAACTACAGGCCGTAATTATAGTCCGATCCTCACGAAATTGAAAATGGAGGTGGGGTTGAGGTCAGAAAAAAAGCCTATTGTTTTTGGAGATAATCACAAAATATTTACAACCCCTAAATATTTTGCGATTGACCAAAAACAGAAACTTCTCCTGATTTTGCAGTTGCTCTTCAAGTCACAATTATAGACCAATCGAAATTTAGCATGGCGTTAGAGCTTAGAGGTCTGGGCAAAAGCTTCTAAATTTGGATGGTCATCGGACAATATTAAGCAGGTGAAGCAATCACTTCTGACCATTATATTTACGCTGATATCCAAAAAAAGCCTATGTAAAAGAAACTGGTCTTAGTTATTTCACCTACAGGGTGAAATAAAAAAAACTGCAACAAACTCAAACGCCATAATTTTTACTTTTTTTATAACCTCCACCATACATAATATGGAGGGTATATTAAGTTCGTCATTCCGTTTGTAATTCGAAATAATAATTTTAGACCCAACCAATGTATCTATATTCTTGATCAGCGTAAAATTCTAATACGATTTATCCCTGTCCGTCTGCCCGTCTGTTGTAATAACGCTACAGTCAAAACGAATAAAGATAGCAAACTAAAATTTTGCACAGATCTTCCTTGTGGGTATTTTACCCCCTGCAAGATAATTGTCTATGGTGGGCCACGATGTCGTATAGCCCCCATAAAACGGTACCCCCGATATTCGGTATTTTGATGATTTTAACCACATTTTTCAATGGAATTGTCTGAAATTCCACGCAAGAAGTTCATTGTGAGTACTTTTCAGACGTAGATTTGTCTTATAGGCCCCTAGACGTAGATTTGTCTCTATAGGTCCACAATATTGTATATCACCCCAATATATCGGCACCTTACGATATTCGGTATTTTCAAGATTTTAATAGAATTTTTAATGGATTTCATTTTTTTTGAAAATTTCCTAATTCGTTCCAAATGGTGGGGGTATTCAAAGTTCGGCCCGGTCGAGCTTACTGCTTTCAAATTTTAGAATAAGTTTAGATTTGTTCGAATTGGTCACCTTTGGCACGAGTTATGGCCTTCAAACGGCCAATGAAACTGTCACACGGTGCCCGAATATTGCTCTGCGGTATTTTGGCTCATTCCCGGCGAAGCGCTTGCTTGAAGTGATCGACACTTTGCGATTTTTAGTGCCAACCTTGGTTTACAAAATACTCCAGATTTGTATTCGGAGATTTTGGTGGCTATTGTGCGCTGAAAATTAACCATTTGTAACCATTCTTGGGTGGCGCGTGCTGAGTTCAATGGTGCTGAGTCCTATTGGAAAGACCAAGGTCTGCGGCCAAAATGTTTCCGTGCTCAAGGCTTTAATACACCCTCCAGAATACTTCCGCGATAGAAAATAGACTCAAAAGAGCTAAAGAGTTGCTTCGCTTGGCCGAAAGTGGTGAACTGTCGAATTTGGTTTTTTCCGATGAGAAAACATTCGTTATCCAACAGTTTGTAATCAACAAAATAATCGTGTTTACTTGCCAAAGAGGTCAGCTGAAAACGTGCACCTTCGGTTGGACACCAGAACTAAAGCGCCGGCCATGGTGATGGTGTGGGCCGCCATAACTGCCGATGGTCGCTCTCCGCTCGTATTAATCGACCGTGGCATCAGAATAAATGCCGAAAAATTTTGTGGAGGGTGCTTAAAAGCTTTGGGCACGCAAACATTTTGGCCGCAGACCTTGAACATTCCAACTCAGGACTCAGCACCATAGTTTTGTAATGAGGTTCCTCGTTTCATTTTCAGCGCCCAATGGCCACCAAAATCTCCGGATACCAATCCGTTGGACTATTGTATCTGGAGTATTTTGGATATCAAGACTGGACTAAAAAAATACCCAAGTGTCGATCATCTCAAGCGCTTCTCCGGGAATTTGCCAAAATACCGCAGAGCAACATTCGGGCAGCGTGTGACGATTTCATTGGCCGTTTGAAGACCATAATTCGTGCCAAAGGTGAACAATTCGACCAAATCTAAACTTATTCTAAAATTTGATTTTATTTCCTACATTTTTTGCTTTCATTCAATAAAATTAAAAAAAAAAATTAAAAATTATGGCGTTTGACTTTGTTGTAGTTTTTTTTTTATCTCACCCTGTATAACAAATCTTATGTTTATGAAAATATTGAGATGTGCCAAGTCTGAATGTAATCATATGTTATAGATTCATGGATATTCAAAATTTTCAACCTTGGTGGGGGAGGTAGCAGAAGGTGTAAACCGATATATTCCATCTTCACACCAGATCTTGGTTTGATAAAAATATTGTGATGTGTGTAATTTGAAGACAATCGGACACTTAGACCACATTTTATAACAGTTATAATTATTCAAAATGTTGACCCTTTGTGGGCGGGGTACTTGATGGAGTGGACCGACCATTTTCACACCTGACCTTGCATTGATGCAAATATTAGGATTAGCAAAGTTGAAACAAAATCGGACTATCTTTTCTTTCTGTGTAGTAAATTATTTTCTTTGAAAATGGCGAAGGAGTTGGCCGATATTGCCCATCTCCGAACTCAATCAATAATATTACGATGTACCAAGTTTGGATCTAATCGGATACTCCCATCGAGAGTTGTCATCAGCACCAGGCAGCCAGCCAGACAGGCGGACAGACGGACGGACAGACGGACATCGCTAAATCGACTCCAAATGTCCTGAAACGAATTTGGTCCAAAAAGACCTAGGGTCTAAAACCCTTTTTTCGATGAGGTACGTTTTGGCCGTATCAAATGATGTAGCCATAATGCTGAGGGAGGTATAAAGATTGCCATCGAAATTGTCCTTCCCAATATTCTTCCTGATAATCAACAATAAAGAGCACCATTTTCGCGCCAGAATGCAAACAAATTTTCCTACAAAAAGGACATGTGTACGTGAACGTCCAATTGTACCCCAAGTACATAATTTACAGCAAATCAAGTCCTTGGAAGTTGACGTAGATACGAGGAATGCAAAAAAAAAGACAGAGAGAATCGAGTGAATGCACGAATGAAGCTATAAAAAGATGAAACATATCTTAACATTTTCAGGACAATATTCATTCGCACACAAGCAAAGGAACAGTAGCAGTTGTAATGGTAATATATCATCATCCGAAAGAGAGGTATGCAAGAGAGAGAGAGAGAGAGCGAGTGAAGGGTGTGTTTCTGTGTGTGGGTGTATGTAAAATATCCATGTGTAAAGTGCAATATTCAAGTCATTGCAAAGATGATTTGTTTTTCTTTTTTTTTTTTTGTTTCTATTTTCCTTTGGCATTTTTATACCCTACACACCACAAGGTGGTCAGGGTATTATGTCTTTCTGCATTTGTTTGTAACAGGCAAAAGGAAACGAGATAGACCCATAGTTCCTTTTGATGATCTGCATAGAATCACATTCTGAGTCGATTTATGCATGTCCGTCCGTCTGCCGGTCGTTCCGCCTGTCCGTCCGTCCGTCTGTCCATGTATTTTTGTAAACAAAGTACAGGTCGCATTTATTGCCCGATTCAGATGAAATTTTGCACAGATCATTTGTTTGGCCCAAGAACGAACCCTACTGAAATTGGAGATAATCGGTCAAACTTTAGATATAGCTCCCATATATATCTTCGTCCGATTTGCCTTTTATTGTGCACCAAACGTGTAATATCAGCCCGAATAGTATGGAATTTTGCACATACAACCAAATTAGGCCTGGAAATAAGTATGCCAAATTTAGTCGAAATCGGTTCAGATTTAGCTATAGCTCCCATATATATTGTTCATCCGATTTGTTACTTTTTGTCCTCCGAAGCCCTAATATGCACTCTGCAACAACAATATTTGGGGAAATTTATCAAATACAGCTCAAAAATACATTTGCTAAATTTTATCGAGATCGGTTCAGATTTGGATATAGCTCCCATATATAACATCGTCCGATTTACCTTTTATTGTGCACCAAACGTCTAATATTTGCCCAAATTGGATGAAATTTGGCACTTACGACCGAATTGAGTCTAGAAGCTAGTATGCCAAATTTTATCGAAATCGGTTCAGATATAGCTATAGCCCCCATATATATTGTTCATGCGATTTGTTATCTTTGTCCACCGAAGTCGTAATATGCACTCTGCAACAACAATATTTGGGGAAATATATCAAATACAGCTCAGAAATACATTTGCTAAATTTTATCGAAATAGGCTCAGAGTTGGATATAGCTCCCATATATAACTTCGTCCGATTTACCTTTGATTGTACACCAAACGTCTAATATTTGCCCAAACTGGATGAAATTTGGCACTTACGACCGAATTGAGTCTAAAGCTAGTATGTCAAATTTGGTGAAGATCGGTTCAGATATAGCTATAGCTCCCATATATACTGTTCATCCGATTTGTTATTTTTGTCCACCGAAGCCGTAATATGCACTCTGCACCAACAATATTTGGGGAAATATATCAAATACAGCTCAGAAATACATTTGCTAAATTTTATCGAGATCGGTTCAGATTTGAATATAGCTCCCATATATAACTTCGTCCGATTTACATTTTATTGTGCACCAAACGTCTAATATTTGCCCAAATTGGATGAAATTTGGCACTTACGACCGAATTGAGTCTAGAAGCTAGTATGTCAAATTTGGTGAAGATCGGTTCAAATATAGCTATAGCTCCCATGTATACTGTTCATCCGATTTGTTATATTGGTTACCCACAGCACTCCGTAACAACGATATTCAGGGAAATATATCGAATACAGCTCAGAAATATCTTTGCCAAATTTTATCGGGATCGGTTCAGATTTGGATATAGCTCCCATATATAACTACGTCCGATTTACATTTTATTCTCCAAACGTCTAATATTTGTCCAAATTGGATGGAATTTGGCAGTTACGACCGAATTGAGTCTAGTTGAGAAGCTAGTATGTCAAATTTGGTGAAGATCGGTTGAGATATAGCTATAGCTCCCATATATATTGTTCATCCGATTTGTTATTTTTGTCCCCCGCAGCCGTAATATGCACTCTGTAACAACAATATTTGGGGAAATATATCAAATACAGCTCAGAAATACATTTGCTAAATTTTATCGAGATCGGTTCAGATTTAGATATATCTCCCATATATAACTTCGTCCGATTTACATTTTATTGTGCACCAAACGTCTAATATTTGCCCAAATTGGATGAAATTTGGCACTTACGACCGAATTTAGTCTAGAAGCTAGTATGTCAAATTTGGTGAAGATCGGTTCAGATATAGCTATAGCTCCCATATATATTGTTCATCCGATTTGTTGTATTTGTTACCCACAGCCGTAATATGCACTCCGTAACAACGATATTCAGGAAAATATATCAAACACAGCTCAGAAATATATTTGCCAAATTTTATCGAGATCGGTTCCGATTTGGATATAGCTCCCATATATATATTTATCCGATTTCAAATTAATTGTGCACCAAATGGGCAATAAAAGTCCGAATTTAAAAGATACAAATGCTTCGGCATATTTAGGCCTATGAACTTTAAATTATAATTATAATAATAGCGTGTATGATTTAATTCTCCCATAAAAACTTTTAATTGTTATGCGCAGCTCTACAAAATTTGCAAAGTGGTGTAGGGTATCACAAAGTCGACTTTCTTTACTGGTTTGTTCTGCTGCTGTTCTTCTTATTCTCAATATGCATTGCTGTGCTTTCGAGCATTTCTTTCTTATCGTACGACGAAACACTTTGGTTTCCCTTTTTTGCTGTTGTATGTCTGTGTGCATGTATGTGTGATTCTCTGTAGCCGTAATCTGCTGCATTTTATCAAGATTCACATTAAAATGTATCTCTTTTTTGCCAAGTGTGTGTCGTCCCACACCATTGCATAAGGGGACACACCACATGCACACAATGCAACACTCACACACACACACTCTGACAGGCACTCAGTATCTTGTGGATGTTAACTTTTTCTTGTTCGCAATAATGCACGTTCATCGAGAGATTGTAGCTTCACATATATGTGTAAGTATGTGTGGAGACATTTGTATTGCCCCACACACACACACACATATGTATGCACTTTTAGCCAACTGTTTCCTTTTAACTTTATTCTTGTATCTTCGCAATATCGCCTAGACCCACATGTACGAACACACACACACACCCACACATATTATACAAATCATACCCTTTTCAGAATGCATACGTTCGCAGCAAGAAAAAAAAAAACAACAAGAACGAAAAAGCAAAACACTATCTCTATCTGCCACATTTTTGGCAAACCAAAAGAGTAGATGCAAAGCTAAAGAAGAAGTTTTGCCTTACACGCATCACCCACCCCCCGAATTCATGAGCCTCCTCTCCTTGTTTTTCCTCCTTGCAGATTTTGGAGGAATTTATTCCACATGTTGCTGTTGTAAAATAATGATTCAAGAGTCATGGCGTGATGTAAGTGTGTTTGTGCCGAGATGGTCGGAGGGTTATTAGGTGCATATTTGTAAATCATATTTCGACGAGGCTTAATCGGGGATCATATTCGAGAAAAAAAAAACTCAGATTACCAAATAATGGGATTACTAACCAACTACTTACAGATCAACTTACTTTTCAGTTATGTTTCCAGCACATGTCATACGGAAAAAGTAGCTAGGCTTTGGCTACTGAAAGTCGACATATGTGAAGAAAAAAAACCTGTGTTTTAATTTTGCAGCACCACCCCCGAGTCTCCTTCGTGAAGATGTAATGGACTACTCCTTCTGCTACTTCACCCAGAAATTCTTCAAATTTTTGGAAAATGCGAAATAAGCGTCCGAAATGTTCGATTGTGGTATACTAATTCATACAGCCCTATAAAACGGTACCTACCGATTTTCGGTATTGTGAAGGTTTCTGTCACAATTTCCAACGAAATCAGCAACTTTACATTTGGGACCAGAAGATCTTCTAGTAAGACAGAAAGTCTTCATATTAAAGAGCATAAGGTCTTCTCATAGATGAACAGAAGGTCTATTTATAGAAGACCTCAAAGTCTTTTCATAAAAGACCTGAAGATCTTCCTATAGGTCTTCTTATAGAAGACGAGGAGGTTTTATATAAGACCAGAAAGTCTTCTTATAGATTACCAGAAGGTCTTTTTTAAGAAGACCAGAAGGTCTTCTCATAAACGACCAAAATGTTTTTTATAGAAGACCAGAAGTTCTTCTTATAGAAGACGAGGAGGTCTTCTCATAGAAGACCAGAAGGTCTTATAGAAGTCCAGAAGGTCTTCTTATAGAAGAACAGAAGGTATTCTCATAGAAGACCAGAAGGTCTTCTCATAGAAGACCAGAAGGTATTCTCATAGAAGACCAGAAGGTCTTCTCATAGAAGACCAGAAGGTCTTCTCATAGAAGACCAGAAGGTCTTCTCATAGAAGACAAGAAGGTCTTCTCATAGAAGACGAGGAGGTCTTCTCATAGAAGACGAGGAGGTCTTCTCATAGAAGACGAGGAGGTCTTCTCATAGAAGACGAGGAGGTCTTCTCATAGAAGACGAGGAGGTCTTCTCATAGAAGACGAGGAGGTCTTCTCATAGAAGACGAGGAGGTCTTCTCATAGAAGACGAGGAGGTCTTCTCATAGAAGACGAGGAGGTCTTCTCATAGAAGAGGAGAAGAAGTCTTCTCATAGAAGAGCAGGAGAAGGTCTTCTCATAGAAGAGCAGAAGAAGGTCTTCTCATAGAAGAGCAGAAGAAGGTCTTCTCATAGAAGAGCAGAAGAAGGTCTTCTCATAGAACAGCAGAAGAAGGTCTTCTCATAGAAGAGCAGAAGAAGGTCTTCTCATAGAAGAGCAGAAGAAGGTCTTCTCATAGAATACCAGAAGAAGGTCTTCTCATAGAAGACCAGAAGAAGGTCTTCTCATAGAAGACCAGAAGAAGGTCTTCTCATAGAAGAGCAGACGCAGATCTTCTCATAGAAGAAGGTCTTCTTATAGAAGACGAGGAGGTCTTCTTCTTATAGAACACCAGAAGAAGATATTCTTATAGAAGACCAAAAGAAGGTCTTCTTATAGAAGACCGGAAAAAGGTCTTCTTATAGAAGATCTGAAGAAGGTCTTCTTATAGAAGACCTGAAGAAGGTCTTCTTATAGAATACCAGTAGTCTTCTCGTAGAAGACAAACAGGTCTTTTCATAGAAGGCAAGCAGGTCCTCTCATAGAAGGCGAACAGGTCTTCTCATAGAAGTCGAGCAGGTCTTCTCTTCATAGAAGACCATAATAAGGTCTTCTCAAAGAAGACCAGACGAAAGTGTTCTCATAGGAGACCTGAAGAAGGTCTTCTTTTGGAGGACCATAAGAAGGTCTTCTTATATGAGACCAGAAGAAGGGCTTCTTATAGAAGACCAAAAGAAGGGCTTCTTATAGAAGACCAAAAGAAGGTCTTCTTATAGAAGACCAGAATAAGGCCTTCTCATAGAAGACCAGAAGCAGGCCTTCTCATAGAAGACCAGAATAAGGTCTTCTCATAGTAGACCAGAAGCAGGTCTTCTCATAGAAGACCAGAATAAGGTCTTCTCATAGAAGACGAGAAGGTCTTCTCATAGAAGACGAGAAGGTCTTCTCATAGAACACTAGAAGACCAGAAGAATGTCTTCTCCTAGAAGGATATTAAGACATTTTGAATGTCTTCCGGAATCAATTACCCTACCCTCGTTTGACTATGAAAATCTACTTTCTTCGTCTTAATACCTCATGGCATTTTGTGCATAAATACCATAGCGCATATGTGGGTACGTACGTATATATTTTGTATCGGTGAAGAGGTGGAGGTTGCATACATACATATGTCTTGCCTTATAAATCTGCATGCATATGCGTGCAGGAATCCTTGCCACCGACCTACCAAATACACATACAAAAACACCCACAATATGATATCATTGCATTTATCTCTCTCTCCCACTCTCTCTGCTTCATCTCATAGTGTCATATCCTTAAGTGTTATATCATTGTAGGTGGGTGAGTAGCATGTGTCTGTGTGCTCCCCCACAAGGATATCTTAAGTTTTACGTTTCATAAAATTTTTGGTTATAAAATTGTAAGTCGCTGCTCCTGCTGCTGCTGCTTCAGCTGTGGCTGATAAAGGCAATATTTTGCAAATTGTGTGTTGTTGTGACTGTTCTTTTCGTTGTCACCCGTTGTCGTTGTTGCTGCTCTTTTTTTTTGTTTTTTTTTTTTGTTTTCTTGCCTCGCATCCATCCTTCCATCAAATTCCCATTTCTGCCAGATAAAGGATATATGAGTTTTTAGTTTGCTGATGCAGTTTTGCATTTTTTGCATCGGCGAAGGAGGGCTTGAGGAGAAATCTTGGGCTGGTGTTGTGTGTGGGGGAGGGTTATGTTAGATATGGCTGGCGTTTATCAATTCTTCTTGCTGGGGAGAGGATGATATGTCTTTTTTTCTCTTTTTCCACAGCTAGAAGCTTTATCAGCTATTTTGGGTTGTCGTTCTTTTTGGCGATATTTCGTGGGTGTTGCTCTTTTGCATTTGGCTTAGATGCGTTCTCGGTAGAGTTTGCCATCATTAAATATGGTTGTTTGTTGTTGTCTCATAAAACAGCCAAGTGTTTACACAAGACAAGACAGGACGACGCGGATGAATTTGGCGGAGGTGCTGATGGTGTTGGTTGTGTGGCAAGGTTGTTTTGTTGCTGCAACCTTCTTCTGTCGTTGCGACATGTCTGCTTGCATTGTATTGCCTGTGAGTGCTGCTGTTCTTTTGCCAGTCTCTGTTGCTGCCGTCATTGTTATGGCCCTGGGTAATGCTGTCGATATTGTTTATTTTCTCCTTGTTATTGTTGTTGCTGCAATATAAAGGATTTTCCTCAATGCCTGCCGAGAGATATGGAAAGCACTACGCAGGGAACTTCTTCTTCTTCGACTTCGACTTCTTAATGGCATCGAGAAGATAAATGTGTTAATGATGAATATTTACTTGAGTTCATTAAGTTATTTTCTCTCCCCCCCTCTCTCTCTGTGTGTGTGTGAGTGTGTCTTATCGTGTAATAAATTTGTAAATTCTTTTCATTCGCTTGTTCCTTGGTGTATTTGTGTGTGTGAAAGTTGCTATTTATGACGGGAAGCCCAAGGATACAGATATTGTATTATTTGAAAAAAAGAGGAAAAAAACCTTGGCGTGTTAAAAAGGATATTCTTGTATTGTAAAACCAACCAAAGCTACTATAGCGGATGTTTATTGGAAGATTTTCGAGGCTACGATAACAATTCACCTGACATTGTTTAACTTTGTTGACAGGATTAAATACAATAATCTAAATAAAATGAAATACAATTGGTTCCGCATTTTCATAAACTATTATAGAAACCCCTTAGAAGACCTGTTGAAAGTAGTCTAGGTTGCAGATGACCTTAGGTCCTCTGGGTATGGAATGCCCACAGAAGGTCTTCGACGGTCGTCTTCTCATAGAAGACCAAAGCGACTTATTCTAGAAGTTCTAGAAGGCCGCAGGGTCTTCTTCTGAGGGTCTTTTTCTAGAAAATCACAAGTAATTATTCCTTAAGACCAAAGCATTCTCAAAAAAGAATAGAGGTAGTCTTCCCATGGAAGACGACCATAAGGTCTTCTCTTTCATATAAGAAGTGGTTCTATTTTTGAATTTAAGAAGGAAAACTTTGAATAAGTTTCGTTTGACCTTTCTTATATTTCCTTTCTCTAGCTAAAATAGACCTATAAAGGATTTCGCATCTGTATAACATCTGTAAAGGTTTTCCACCTACAGAAGATAAAAAAATCGGGGTTCTATCCACAATCGACAAGTGCGATATCTCCTAAAGCTCCTATAAAAGGTCTTCTATCCGAAAAAAGTTCTATAGAAGGTGTTATATACACAGAACAGCAGCAACGGGTATACTCTTCAAGCAAGATCTGTAAAAGATCTTCCATCCGTAGAATACCGGTAAAAGGTCTTATTTACATAGAAAGCCTATTAAAGGTTGCCTCTCTATAGACCATTTGTTAAAAGTTATTAACTCTGTAGAATACCTATTAAAGATCTACTCTCTAAGACCTATAAAAGGTCTTCTGTCAACGGAAGACCTGTTACAGAAGACCTCTTTCTCTAGCAAAGAAACGCAAAAGCACATACACCAAGCTTTTTGCTTTAGTTCTCCACATTTTCTTAAAGACAATCGTAAAGCCTTTCGGCCTGAAAAATATTCCTTCAATGGGCTTCTGACTACAGAAATTCTATATAAGCCTCTCAGTCTACAGAAGGGCATTGAAAGGTCTTTCGACTGCGACTAATTTTTTATCTGAGGAAGACCTTGAAAAGGATACGTGCTCTATATAGCTCCAGCCAGTATTTTCATCAAATAGCTAGAAGATCTTTCTGAAAAGAGCACAATTTTTTTTGATAGAAGGTCTCTTCACGAGAAGTTAGAAGCTCTCCCCGTAGCAGCTAATAATGTCCAATTTTATAGGGTTGGAAAGACTTCTCGTGGCAGTTTTACAAGAAGGCATAACATACTCTCTTGAGTCGTTTCACAGAAGTCCTGTATATATTCTTATAGCATTCCCAAAAATCTTCTTATATGAGGCCATAGAATCTTCTTCGGGAAGACTACAGGGTCTTCTCCTAGAAGATTGGTGGCACTTCTCCCAAACGGACGAAGATAATTTTCCCAGATGACCAGAGATCCTTTCCTTTGAAGAAGAATGTATACTCCTAGGAGACCGTAGTGTATTTTTTTAGCAGAACAGAGGGTCTTTTACGAGGAGACCCACCGATGCTTCTTGGAGATGAGCGGTGGATCTTCTCGTAGAAGATTGGAGGGAATTCTCCTAGAAAGACGAATGTAATTCTCCTAGAACACAGTAGGGTCGTCTTCTAGAAGACCACCGGGTATTCTCGTAGAAAGGCAGAAGAAGGTTTTCTCATGGAAGACACATTGTTGACTAGACGGCTTTTTCTGGATGAGTCCTAGAAGATCGGAGATAATTGCTCAGAAGAACGGAAGTAATTATCCCAGAAACCAGAGGGTATTCTTTTTGAAGCCCACATTGCCATTTCCTAGAAAATCGGGGTGTCCTCCCTTACAAGACCATCTATCCATCTCTCCTAATCATAGAAGAGCAAAGGGTTATCTCATAGAAGAGCAAAGAGTCTTCTCATAAAGGAGAACAGAGTGTTCTTACAGAAGAGCCCAGGGTCTTCTCATAGAAGAGCACAGGGTCTTCTCATAGAAGAGTACAGAGTCTTCTCATAGAAGAGTACAGAGTCTTCCCATAGAAGAGTACACAATCTTCCAGAACAGGGTCTCCTCATAGAATACCAGAAGGGGGTTTTCTATTGAAAGACCAGCATAGAGTCTTCTCATAAAAGAACAGAAGGTATTATCATAGAAGACCAGAACTTGAAGATCTTCCCCTCATAGAAAATCTTCTCCAAGAAGAGCTGAAGAAGATCTTCTCCAAGAAGAGCTGAAGAAGGTCTTCTCCAAGAAGAACTGAAGAAGATCTTCTCCAAGAAGAGCTGAAAAAGATCTTCTCCAAGAAAAACTGAAAAGGATCTTCTCCAAGAAGAGCTGAAAAAGATCTTCTCCTAGAAGAAGATCTTCTAGACGAACGAGAACGAGACGAGATCTTCTCATAGAAGAGCTGAAAAAGATCTTCTCCTAGAAGAGCTGAAGAATATCTTCTCCTAGAAGAACTGAAGAATATCTTCTCATAGAAGAGCTGAAGAATATCTTCTCATAGAAGAGCTCAAGAATATCTTCTCATAGAAGAGCTGAAGAAGATCATCTCATAGAAGAGCTGAAACAGATCTTCTCATAGAAGAGCTGAAACAGATCTTCACATAGAACAGCTGAAACCGATCTTCTCATAGAAGAGCTGAAGAAGATCTTCTCATAGAAGAGCTGAAGAAGATCTTCTCATAGAAGAGCTGAAGAAGATCTTCTCATAGAAGAGCTGAAGAAGATCTTCTCATAGAAGAGCTGAAGAAGATCTTCTCATAGAAGAGCTGAAGAAGATCTTCTCATAGAAGAGCTGAAGAAGATCTTCTCCTAGATGAGCTGAAGAAGATCTTCTCCTAGAAGAGCTGAAGAAAATCTTCTCCTAGAAGAGCTGAAGAAGGTCTTTTCATAGAAGACCAGAGTGTCTTCTTATGGAAGACCAGTATATTTTCTTATAGAGCCTCAGAAAGTATTATCACAGGAGACCACAAAGTCTTCTCGGCCCTGGTCTTCTAGTTGGAAATTTGAATATTCTCATCGGAGAAACCCCTTTTATCCTTAAGACTTTAAGAAGGAAAACTTTGAGTACGTTTCGTTTGACCTTTCTCATATTTCCTTTCGCTCCAACTAGAGTTTTCCCATACTCAAGGCTAGCACACACCTTGCAAAAGTTGTTGTTGGTGTTTGTTGAAAGTACACTCACTTACATGACTCTCTTCTTATCTATCAGATGACCGCTTGTCTGTCCCGCCATACGCCCATTCATTTTTTTGTCTGTCCGCATGGCCTTTAGATTTTTAATGCTTTCAATTTCTTAACTATCGAAAGCAGAACAAAAAAAGAAGAGAAGTGTTCCCCCTCCTTCCTCACCTTAGTGGTGGTGGTAGTTTGTGGCGGTGTGGTAAGGTTGGTGCAGCAGTGCGACGTCAGCCTGCTGCTGGCAAGAAGTTAAGCCAAAAGCAACTTAATATTAAAAGAACAACCACAAGCCACCACACAACCTCTACCAATCTTCCGACCATACAATCGAACAACCAACCGACCAACCCTTTGATGTCGTCGCGCCTGGCGTCTTTATTATCTCTTATGATAACGTATGTCAGCGTTGTGGACGCTTTTGGCGAGGTTAGTTGCTTGGGCTGGTCTGCTGTGGATAGCTGGCCGCCTTGCACTCCTTTTCTCTCCCCCTCCTCTCCTCTTCTTACTCTCCTGTTGACCTGTTTCCTCAAGTACTGGCTCATAGTGCTGGTGGAGGTATTGATGATAACAAAAAGACATTTTGGTTAAATCGAACTTTGTTTTCCCCCGGACCAAAGGCAATATCCATTCATCCATCCATTGAATGTGCTGATGATGATGACGACGATGACCAACAATCGAAACGCGAAGCCTTGGCCAGAAACGACGAGGTATTTAATATTGTTTCCTATCTCCGGCTGACCATTAAAAAACATTAAAATTTTGTCCGGAATGCAAGTCGAGTGATAAGCAATTGTTTCACATCATCATCAGCGCCGGTATCACCTCATTTGAGGAGGAGACCACTAATGACACTCCATTGCCAGTGAATGGATGGCTTGTTATCGATTTATCGATAATAGTTCATTTCGTCGCTGCGAACCTAAATGTAAATGGCGCCATCTTTTGGAGTGCAATGCGATAGCGGAACATTAATGTATGTCTACGACTGAGGAAGGAGAGAATAAGAATGAAGGCGAATGACCGCCAAGAAATCGGAATTTGTGGTTAACTTTATGTGCAAAATGGGATGACAATTTTAAGGCATTTGTTTTGGACATGGCAAAACTTCGGGTCCTCTATGAGAGGTGCTAAGAGACTTTCTGGTCTTCTTAGAAAAGACTTCCTGTTTTGGCCAAGTATGAGAAAATCTCCTGGTCTGTAGGAGAAGACTTTGTGGTCTCTGCTCTTCTATGAGCCGGGCTTCTGCTCTTCTATGAGCCGGGCTTCTGCTCTTCTATGAGCCGGGCTTCTGCTCTTCTATGAGTCGGGCTTCTGCTCTTCTATGAGCCGGGCTTCTGCTCTTCTATGAGCCGGGCTTCTGCTCTTCTTCTGCTCTTCTATGAGCCGGGCTTCTGCTCTTCTATGAGCCGGGCTTCTGCTCCTCTATGAGCCGGGCTTCTGCTCTTCTATGAGCCGGGCTTCTGCTCTTCTATGATCCGGGCTTCTGCTCTTCTATGAGCCGGGCTTCTGCTCGTCTATGAACCGAGCTTCTGATCTTCTATGAGCCGGGCTTCTGCTCTTCTATGAGCATGGCTTCTGATCTTCTATGAGCAGGTCTTCTGCTCTTCTATGAGCAGGGCTTCTGATCTTCTATGAGCAGTGCTTCTGCTTTTTTATGAGAAATACATTTGCACTTCTATGAAAGAGACCTCGAGCTCTTCTATGAGAGAGACCTCGATGGTTCTTCTATGAGAGAGACCTAGATAGCTCTTCTATGAGAAGATCTCGAGAGCTCTTCTATGAGAAGATTTCGAGAGCTCTCCTATGAGAAGACCTCGAGAACTCTTCTATGAGAAGACCTCGAGAGCTCTTCTATGAGAAGACCTCGAGAGCTCTTCTATGAGAAGACCTCGAGAGCTCTTCTATGAGAAGACCTCGTGAACTCTTCTATGAGAAGACCTCGAGAACTCTTCTATGAGAAGACCTCGAGAGCTCTTCTATGAGAAGACCTCGAGAACTCTTCTATGAGAAGACCTCGAGAGCTCTTCTATGAGAAGACCTCGAGAGCTCTTCTATGAGAAGACCACTAGGAGAGGACCTCATGGCCTTCTATGAGAAGACCTTGTTTTTGGTCTTCCATAATTATACGTGTTTTCCTTCGAAAGACATTCCAGTCATTTGTGAGAATACTCTACTCTATGTTTCCTTATTTTAACCATGGCAACCCTACCACTTCGCACCGTGCTTTCCAAACTTTAGACGGTATTATCAGTTTGTTTTATATAAATCGATTTACCTTCTGTTCGTTTTTATAAATGCGGCATTTTTGTTGTCATTTATTTGTTATGCGGGCGATTTGTTGTCGGCATTTCTGTTGTCTGTTGCTGGCTATTGGTTGAATTTCACACTCAACCCGCCGCCATAGCATTCTAGACAATTCTGAGCGTGTGAGGTCGTCTAACCCCCCTCCTCCTCCTCATTCAGCAGACCAAAAACGCTGACGCCTGCATCAATTTGATTAATTATGATAATGTTGACAAATTTCTATCATTTTGTTTAGTTAATATTACAATATTATCACACAGTCAGTCACCGGCTGTAATCAAACAAAATTGTCACTGTCGCCAGTGGCCGCCCATGGCAGCACCCTCACCGCCACCATCAACAACGACACAAAGACCTTGTCTTGTCCGCATTTATCCAAACAATGACCACACACTGAAAGTGATTTGTTTATCGTTTAGAAGGGGATTGAATGATGGTGCGATGGGGAGGTGGGGGGCATGGCTGTCTAACCTGTATTTAGACAAATTTCCCTATGTCGGCAAATACACAAAGGGAATATTCATTCAATCATTTTTTTCTTTTGGTTTTTTGTTAGATACGAACCGATTTATCTACAAAACCATTGGTATCTTAATTGTATTGACAGGTGTGATGGCGCCCAACTGAACTACTTATGCCCTTCTATTTTCGTTTTGACCACAATGGATTCTTATTGTTGGTAGCAATCAATCCGTTTTCGGTAACTTGAAAGGGGTTCTTGAAACATGTGACGGAGATATGAATAAATGTCTCCTGGCAATGTATAATGAAATGGGGAGGTATTAAATTTGTCAAGGAATTTTTTAAAAAAATCCAGGTTGAAAAATCTACCAGTTCTAAAAAATATATTCTTTAAAAAATCCACGTTTGATGGTCCGGTGGTCCTTGAAAAAATATTCTTTAAAAAATCCACGTTTGATGGTCCGGTGGTCCTTGAAAAATATTCTTTAAAAAATCCACGTTTGATGGTCCGGTGGTCCTTGAAAAAATATTCTTTAAAAAATCCACGTTTGATGGTCCGGTGGTCCTTGAAAAAATATTCTTTAAAAAATCCACGTTTGATGGTCCGGTGGTCCTTGAAAAATATTCTTTAAAAAATCCACGTTTGATGGTCCGGTGGTCCTTGAAAAAATATTCTTTAAAAAATCCACGTTTGATGGTACGGTGGTCCTTGAAAAAATATTCTTTAAAAAATCCACGTTTAATGGTCTGGTGGTCCTTGAAAAAATATTCTTTAAAAAATCCACGTTTGATGGTCTGGTGGTCCTTGAAAAATATTCTTTAAAAATCCACGTTTGATGGTCCGGTGGTCCTTGAAAAAATATTCTTTAAAAAATCCACGATTGATGGTACGGTGGTCCTTGAAAAAATATTCTTTAAAAAATCCACGTTTAATGGTCTGGTGGTCCTTGAAAAAATATTCTCTAAAAAATCCACGTTTGATGGTCTGCTTGTCCTAAAAAAAATATTCTTTCAAAAATCCACGTTTGATGGTCTGCTTGTCCTAAAAAAAATATTCTTTAAAAATCCACGTTTGATGGTCTGCTTGTCCTAAAAAAAATATTCTTTAAAAATCCACGTTTGATGGTCTGCTTGTCCTAAAAAAAATATTCTTTAAAAATCCACGTTTGATGGTCTGCTTGTCCTAAAAAAAATATTCTTTAAAAATCCACGTTTGATGGTCTGCTTGTCCTTAAAAAAATATTCTTTAAAAATCCACGTTTGATGGTCTGCTAGTTCTTGAAAAAATATTCCTTAAAAAATCCACGTTTGATGGTCTGATAGTACTTGAAAAAAAAAATTCTTAAAAAATCCACGTTTCATGGACTGCTGGTTCTTAAAAAAATATTCTTAAAAAAAAACATGTTTTATGGTCTGGTGGTCCTTAAAAAAACATGCTTTAAAAAATCCACATTTGATGGTCTGCTGGTCCTTGAATAATTATTCTTTAAAAAATCCACGTTTGATGATCTGCTGGTCCCTGGAAAAATATTCTTTAAAAAATCCACGTTTGATGGTCTGCTAGTCCTTGAAAAAATATTCTTTAAAAAATCCAAACTTGATGGTCTGCTGGTCCTTGAAAAAAATTTCTTTAAAAAATCCACGTTTGATGGTCTTTGAAAAAATATTCTTTAAAAAATCTACGGTTGATGGTCCGCTGGTCCTTGAAAAAATATTTTTTAAAAAATCCACGTCTGATGGTCTGCTGGTCCCTGGTAAAATATTCTTTAAAAAATCCACGTTTGATGGTCTGGTGGTCCTTGAAAAAATATTCTCTAAAAAATCCACGATTGATGGTCACTGGTCCTTGAAAAAATATTCTCTAAAAAATCCACGTTTGATCGTCTACTGGTCCTTGAAAAAATATTCTTTAAAAAATCCAAGTTTGATGGTCTGGTGGTCCTTGAATAATTATTCTTTAAAAAATCCACGTTTGATGATCTGCTGGTCCCTGGAAAAATATTCTTTAAAAAATCCACGTTTGATGGTCTGCTAGTCCTTGAAAAAATATTCTTTAAAAAATCCAAACTTGATGGTCTGCTGGTCCTTGAAAAAAATTTCTTTAAAAAATCCACGTTTGATGGTCTTTGAAAAAATATTCTTTAAAAAATCTACGGTTGATGGTCTGCTGGTCCTTGAAAAAATATTTTTTAAAAAATCCACGTCTGATGGTCTGCTGGTCCCTGGTAAAATATTCTTTAAAAAATCCACGTTTGATGGTCTGGTGGTCCTTGAAAAAATATTCTCTAAAAAATCCACGATTGATGGTCACTGGTCCTTGAAAAAATATTCTCTAAAAAATCCACGTTTGATCGTCTACTGGTCCTTGAAAAAATATTCTTTAAAAAATCCAAGTTTGATGGTCTGGTGGTCCTTGAAAAAATATTCTTTAAAAAATCCACGTTTGATGGTCTGGTGGTCCTTGAAAAAATATTCTTTAAAAAATCCACGTTTGATGGTCTGGTGGTCCTTGAAAAAATATTCTTTAAAAAATCCACGTTTGATGGTCTGGTGGTCCTTGAAAAAAATATTCTTTAAAAAATCGACGTTTGATGGTCTTTGAAAAAATATTCTTTAAAAAATCTACGGTTAATGGTCTGCTGGTCCTTGAAAAAATATTTTTTAAAAAATCCACGTCTGATGGTCTGCTGGTCCCTGGTAAAATATTCTTTAAAAAATCCACGTTTGATGGTCTGGTGGTCCTTGAAAAAATATTCTCTAAAAAATCCACGATTGATGGTCACTGGTCCTTGAAAAAATATTCTCTAAAAAATCCACGTTTGATCGTCTACTGGTCCTTGAAAAAATATTCTTTAAAAAATCCACGTTTGATGGTCTGGTGGTCCTTGAAAAAATATTCTTTAAAAAATCCACGTTTGATGGTCTGGTGGTCCTTGAAAAAATATTCTTTAAAAAATCCACGTTTGATGGTCTGGTGGTCCTTGAAAAAATATTCTTTAAAAAATCCACGTTTGATGGTCTGGTGGTCCTTGAAAAAATATTCTTTAAAAAATCCACGTTTGATGGTCTGGTGGTCCTTGAAAAAATATTCTTTAAAAAATCCACGTTTGATGGTCTGGTGGTCCTTGAAAAAATATTCTTTAAAAAATCCACGTTTGATGGTCTGGTGGTCCTTGAAAAAAATATTCTTTAAAAAATCGACGTTTGATGGTCTTTGAAAAAATATTCTTTAAAAAATCTACGGTTGATGGTCTGCTGGTCCTTGAAAAAATATTTTTTAAAAAATCCACGTCTGATGGTCTGCTGGTCCCTGGTAAAATATTCTTTAAAAAATCCACGTTTGATGGTCTGGTGGTCCTTGAAAAAATATTCTCTAAAAAATCCACGTTTGATCGTCTACTGGTCCTTGAAAAAATATTCTTTAAAAAATCCACGTTTGATGGTCTGGTGGTCCTTGAAAAAATATTCTTTAAAATATCCACGTTTGATGGTCTGGTGGTCCTTGAAAAAATATTCTTTAAAAAATCCACGTTTGATGGTCTGGTGGTCCTTGAAAAAATATTCTTTAAAAAATCCACGTTTGATGGTCTGGTGGTCCTTGAAAAAATATTCTTTAAAAAATCCACGTTTGATGGTCTGGTGGTCCTTGAAAAAATATTCTTTAAAAAATCCACGTTTGATGGTCTGGTGGTCCTTGAAAAAATATTCTTTAAAAAATCCACGTTTGATGGTCTGGTGGTCCTTGAAAAAATATTCTTTAAAAAATCCACGTTTGATGATCTGCTGGTCCTTGAAAAAATATTCTTTAAAAAATCCACGTTTGATGGTCTGCTGGTCCTTGAAAACATATTGGTCTTAGAAAAAATAATCTTTAAAAAATCCACGTTTGATGGTCTGCTGGTCCTTGAAAAAATATTATTTAAAAAATCCACGTTTTATGGTCTGCTGGTCCTTGAAAAACTATTCTTTATAAATCCACGTTTGATGGCCTACAGGTGGTTCTTAAAAAATCCAGGAATCAGATGACCTTCACCCTTTTCCCAAACAAAGCAATGAGACTTGAACCCAACACGCGCTTAGAATGATTCTACCAAACTTTGTTGTTATTATTGTTATTGCTCAAGTTGTTGTTGGTGTTGTTATTTACGTTCCGTATTGTTGTTGTATCTCATTTCATTTATCAAAAAGTAAAAATCTCTAAAAAAGCAATTCACTTATCACCAAATGAGATCTCAATTTTAAAGCTTTATATGGTTTGAGATTGGATTTTTGCTGCCGTCGCTGCTATTGTTGTTGTTATTGGCCTGCGTTTTTTCTGTTATTTTTTATGACTATTGCGGCATATTTCAGTTGTATTGAGAATCAGAATCGCAAACAATCACTCTGTTGGCGCAGCAATTTTTTTGTCGTTTTGTGCCGGTTTTAAAGGTGAGTTACTCTAATCTCTCTATTTATCGCAAACCCCGAGTTGTGGGCAGGGGAGAGCACCAAAAGGCCACAATCAGCAACACGAATCCATCGTAAATACCTACCTACCTACCTGGCAGAGAGTGAGAGGGAGTCAGCCGGTAAGTTGCTGATAATTTTTCGTAGTTGCGAACATTGGCCGCCATTGTTGACGTTTGAGGATAAAACAAATCGTTATTGCGGAACGTGGGGAAGGGTGGCTACCTCAGATATTGGTTGGTAGGCAAAATGCCAACTTTATGGTTATCCACTGCCATCGCCAGGGTTGCCGGCCAGCCAACGCATAAAACATTTCTCAATTTATTACGGCTATTTTGTGCGCTTTCTCACTCTTATTCGCACTTATTTCAGGCGCTTCGTTTTTTTATTGTCGAACAAAAATCACACCGCAACTTTGGGCCTACATTTCGTGTTTGATTTTTAGATATTTGATTTGCTGTTGCACGATTTTTTGCTCTCCATTTTTCTTTAGTTCTGCTTTTATCAATCAATCTTAATTAATCACTTCCCAAAGATCGGCGAATGAGTAAAAACGCTCATAAAAATTAAAATACTTTTCTCAAAAAGCAGAAGGTATTCTCAGAGAAGTGCTCCAGCTATTCTCAGGGAAGTGCTGGAGCAAATGGTATTCTCATTGAATAGTACGTCACTTGTCAGAGAAGAGCAGAGTGTCTTTTCTCAGAGAAGAGCAGAGAGTCTCTTCTCAGAGAAGAGCAGAGGGTCTCTTATCAGGGAGCAGAAAGTCTTCCCGGAGGGGAGCGAAATATCCCCCAGGAGAAGAGCAGAAGGTCTTTTCAGGGAAGAGCAGAAAGAAAGTTCTACTCTTATAAAACCAAAAAAGTCTTCTTCCAGAGAATCTTCTCATGGAAGATCGGAAAGTCGTTTCATAGAATAGACCAGAGAAGAGCAAATGATCTTCATAGAAGAACAGATGGTTTTCATAGAAGAACAGAGGTTCATTTCAGAGAAATACAAAGAATCTTCAAGTAGAAGACCAGGGAGTCTTCTCTTAGAAGACTAGAGGTTCTTCACCTAAGACACCAGAGGTTCTTCTCCTGGAAGACCAGAATGTATTCTCTTTGAAGGCCAGAGGGACTTCTCTTAGAAGGCCAGAGGGACTTCTCTTAGAAGGCCAGAGGGACTTCTCTTAGAATAGTGATTGGATCTTCTATGACTGAAATGCCTTAAGATCCGCTATCCTTAGGACCTTCTGAAGATCGCAGGACCTTACCCGTATAAAAGACCAGTCGGTATCATATTGAGCCGCCTTTATGGTGTTTGAGACTTCTTCAGTACGTCAGCTTAAATAAACCGTGTATAAATATAGAAATCAATACTCTGGCAATGTCTACACACATATCCTACCACTAGCTTTCCTACAAACGCCATATTGATGATTATGATTTTGCTATCGATGTTGGTAAAATTGTTGTTTAGTTTGAGCTGTAGGTGGGTTGAGGCCACCACGTCAAACACGCATGTATTCAAAGAAAATGTGCAACTGTTGTAAGTGCTGCTGTTTCAGCAGCAACAGCGACAGCAGTTATCAGTGGCAGCCTTGGTAAAAAAGTAAACTTTGTATCGTGGCGTTGAATATAAGTTTGTTGTACTTGTTGTTGTTGTTTTTGTTATGTTGTTGCGATAAAAACGTAGAAATTATTGTTTGTTATCGTTTGTGCCACATCATACCAAGTGTAGATACCCTATGCGCTAGCGAATAGGTTCGCTTTTGGCAAAGATTCATTAAAACTACAACAACAAGTTTATACCTTGATAGTAGCAAGTTAAATTAATGCAATTGCATACGCACGATATCAGGCGAACTTTAAAAGTTCAGAGTATTTACTTTTATTCAGAGTTATCAACATGCATGGGTTAGGTACTCTTCGAAGTATATAGCCACCAAGTTTTTGTCGAACCTTCTTGTAGCGTTATTTTCCAGTTTAAGATATTTTGGGTATTTAACCAAATAATCTGCATTTGAATATTTATTGAATTTTTTGCAGAAGGTAGGAAACTTCCTCTCAATAAAGTGGAGGTAATAGCTCCTTGACAGGTATTGAAAAATCCACGCCTTGACAGGTATTGAAAAAATCCAAGCCCTGACTGGTCCTTAAAAAAATATTAAAAAATCCACGCCTTGACAGGTATTGAAAAAATCCACGCCCTGACTGGCCCTTAAAAAATATTTAAAAAAATCTACGCCTTGACAGGTATTGAAAAAATATTTAAAAAAATCTACGCCTTGACAGGTATTGAAAAAATATTTAAAAAATCCACGCCTTGACAGGTATTGAAAAAATATTTAAAAAATCCACGCTTTGACAGGTATTGAAAAAATCCACGCCCTGACTGGTCCTTAAAAAATATTTAAAAAAATCTACTCCTTGACAGGTATTGAAAAAATATTTAAAAAAATCCACGCCTTGAGTGGTTCTTGAAAAAAAATAATTTAAAAAAATCCACGCCTTGTGACTGGTCCTTGAAAAAATATTTTTAAAAAATCCAAGCCTTGAGTGGTTCTTGAAAAAATATTTTTAAAAAATCCAAGCCTTGAGTGGTTCTTGAAAAAAAAAAAAAACAATTTACAAAAAATCCACGCCTTGACTGGTCTTAAAAAAATATTTTTAAAAAATCCACGCCTTCTGTTTGTCCTTGAAAAAATATTTTTTAAAAAATCCACGCCTTGACTGGTCTTAAAAAAATATTTTTAAAAAATCCACGCCTTCTGTTTGTCCTTGAAAAAATATTTTTAAAAAATCCACGCCTTCTGTTTGTCCTTGAAAAAATATTTTTAAAAAATCCACGCCTTCTGTTTGTCCTTGAAAAAATATTTTTAAAAAATCCACGCATTCTGTTTGTCCTTGAAAAAATATTTTTAAAAAATCCACGCCTTCTGTTTGTCCTTGAAAAAATATTTTTTAAAAAATCCACGCCTTGACTGGTCTTAAAAAAATATTTTTAAAAAATCCACGCCTTCTGTTTGTCCTTGAAAAAATATTTTTTAAAAAATCCACGCCTTCTGTTTGTCCTTGAAAAAATATTTTTTAAAAAATCCACGCCTTCTGTTTGTCCTTGAAAAAATATTTTTTAAAAAATCCACGCCTTCTGTTGGTCCTTGAAAAAATATTTTTTAAAAAATCCACGCCTTCTGTTTGTCCTTGAAAAAATATTTTTTAAAAAATCCACGCCTTCTGTTTGTCCTTGAAAAAATATTTTTTAAAAAATCCACGCCTTGACTGTTGGTCCTTGAAAAAATATTTTTTAAAAAATCCACGCCTTCTGTTTGTCCTTGAAAAAATATTTTTTTAAAAAATCCACGCCTTCTGTTTGTCCTTGAAAAAATATTTTTTTAAAAAATCCACGCCTTCTGTTTGTCCTTGAAAAAATATTCTTTAAAAAATCCACGCCTTGACTGTTGGTCCTTGAAAAAATATTCTTTAAAAAATCCACGCCTTCTGTTGGTCCCTGAAAAAAAAATCTTTAAAAAATCCACGCCTTCTGTTGGTCCCTGAAAAAAAAATCTTTAAAAAATCCACGCCTTCTGTTGGTCCCTGAAAAAAAAATCTTTAAAAAATCCACGCCTTCTGTTGGTCCCTGAAAAAAAAATCTTTAAAAAATCCACGCCTTCTGTTGGTCCCTGAAAAAAAAATCTTTAAAAAATCCACGCCTTCTGTTGGTCCCTGAAAAAAAAATCTTTAAAAAATCCACGCCTTCTGTTGGTCCCTGAAAAAAAAATCTTTAAAAAATCCACGCCTTCTGTTGGTCCCTGAAAAAAAAAATCTTTAAAAAATCCACGCCTTCTGTTGGTCCCTGAAAAAAAAATCTTTAAAAAATCCACGCCTTCTGTTGGTCCCTGAAAAAAAAAATCTTTAAAAAATCCACGCCTTCTGTTGGTCCCTGAAAAAAAAAAATCTTTAAAAAATATTCTTTAAAAATCCACGCCTTCTGTTGGTCCCTGAAAAAAAAAAACTTTAAAAAATCTACGCCTTCTTTTGGTGCCTGAAAAAATAATCTTTAAAAAATCTACGAATTCTGTTGGTCCTTGAAAAAATAATCTTTAAAAAATCTACGAATTCTGTTGGTCCTTGAAAAAATAATCTTTAAAAAATCTACGAATTCTGTTGGTCCTTGAAAAAATAATCTTTAAAAAATCTACGAATTCTGTTGGTCCTTGAAAAAATAATCTTTAAAAAATCCACGCTTTCTGTTGGTCCTTGAAAAAATATTCTTTAAAAAATCCACGCTTTCTGTTGGTCCTTGAAAAAATATTCTTTAAAAAATCCACGCTTTCTGTTGGTCCTTGAAAAAATATTCTTTAAAAAATCCACGCTTTCTGGTGTTCCTTGAAAAAATATTCTTTAAAAAATCCACGCTTTCTGTTGGTCCTTGAAAAAATATTCTTTAAAAAATCCACGCCTTCTGTTGGTCCTTGAAAAAATATTCTTTAAAAAATCCACGCCTCAACTGGTCCATGAGAAAATATTTTTTTAAAAAATCCACGCCTTGACTGATCCTTGAAAAAATATTTTTTAAAAAGTCCACACCTTGACTGGTCCTTGTAAAAATATTTTTAAAAAAATCCACGCCTTGACTGGTGCTTGAAAAAATATTTTTAAAAAAATCCACGCCTTGACTGGTGCTTGAAAAAATATTTTTTAAAAAATCCAAGCCTTGACTGGTCCTTGAAAAAATATTTTTTAAAAAATCCACGCCTTGACTGGTCCTAGAAAAAATATTTTTTAAAAAATCCACGCCTTGACTGGTCCTTGAAAAACTATTCTTTAAAAAATCCACGCTTTGACTGGTCCTTGAAAAAATATTTTTTAAAAAACCAACGCTTCTGATGGTCCTTGAAAAAACTATTCTTTAAAAAATCCAAAAAAAATTGTAATTGCAACTCTATTACGACTAAAAAAATATTACCTCCACCACCCCAGTAGTTTCGAATGTATGTAGCATGTATGAATATATGTAACAATGTTTGTAAGATTTTTTGCAGTTAGTTTGCTATCAGTTAATGAGAAAACTATATGTTTCCACAGTTAATGAATACCATTTACCCCCAGACTAAGAAAATCAACGGCGGCGTCATCAGCACTTAGTTACCAACCTGGCTTAGGTGGCTATTAAAAACCCAACAACAGCTACGGCCTACTTATTATCTACTTGTTGTTGTTTGTTTGTCTAAAAGCGTAAGTTTTGCAACACCTCAGTGTGTGTGTGTGTGCATTTTCGCTTCTCAACTTCTTTCCCGCCGGAAATTCTATTCATATTGAGATGAGATCTTGGAGAGAAACAAAGTTATATGGTCCCACAGCAGCTTTTCTATCAACGCCACACAATCTCGTTTAACGAACTTAGATTGAATGAATCATGTCTCAACTCTGCTGATGATGTTGAGATATTCTTTTTCTCTGAAGGAAATGTTATTCTATCTTAAAATCAATAAATCCGACTATTTTATGTGAATTCGCCTGGGCAATTCACGAGATAAGCTGCGCGGAAAAAAGCAAACAGTAATTAGGCTATCCTGTTATGAAATTCTAATCATGTCTTGTGTTTTATCTTGAGAACTTGCTTGGAATGCGGGAAATACCAAAGCTTATGAATTATGAGAGATAAGAAATTGTATTGGTTCGGTTGATGGGTATTTGGAGAAAATCAGTGACACAGTCATGGGGTTTTATTAACGGGAATTGGTGTAAAATGTTTTTTAATTTGCAGATTGGCAAACGCAAGTACAAGTCTAAATTCGCAATGCTCTCTTAGTCCTCCATACATGGGTCTACCATAAATCCACAACTTTTTGAGGTATTCTATAGCCTATATATGGAATAATTTCCATAGGCCTTCTATTAATGGATCACAGTTTTTCGTAAAAATAAGACATCCAATATATTTTTAGTCGAACTTAGACCCCATGAGGTCTTCCATAAATAAAACGTTTTAAAGAGGTCTTATATCGACTAAACCCCTTCAAAAGTTCTTCTTAAACAAAAATAATAAGACACATTTTAATGCCTTTTAAAGACGGTCAACCTTGAAGAGATTTTCAAGGGGTCATTCTAAATTAAGAAAAAATTTCAAGAGATCCTCACCAGCTGAAGACCCTTGAAAAGTCTTGTAAAAATAGAAAAAAAGAGTGGGCTTTTACAGATTCAAGATTTTCAATAGGACGTCTATAGACAAGCGGCATTTAAGGAGTCCTTCGAGTAATTTTTCATAGCAAAATAATCCTTAAGAGATATTCTATTGACGGAACACCATCTAGAGGTCTTAAAGACCAAGGAGATTCGTATATGGATTTGATCAAAACGAAAAAAAAGACTTAGAGATAATTTCAATAGACTGAAGTCTTTTAATTTATACAGGGTGAGATAAAAAAACTGCAACCAACTTCAGACAGCTAAGCCACTCGTCCGACAGCTGTTAAAATTTTTCCAATGACATCTCATTGTATTTTACAAGCGTACAAAGCAATTTTGGCTAAAATTTTCCAGAAAAAAAGTTATTCGTGATAGAATTCAAGCGGGATATTCGTGTGATTTCTTTATATTTGGCTGGAAAACCACAAGTGGGTAATGTTAGGAACTCCAGCATTTAAATGTGAATAAATCTTTGGTATCTCGTACCATTGCTCGTTACCGTGGCTACGCTACCAACCCGACCTCAAGGAAGTGGACGGAAGAAAACAGCCACATCAGCAGAAATGGTTCGAAAAGTAAAAAAAGCGACTTGAACGAAACCCGCGTCGCAGTGGCCGAAAAATGGCTCGTGAACTAAACATATCACAATATTCCATTCGGCCAATTTTGAAAAATGAGCTCGGGGTAAAGCTATTGAAATTCCAAAAAGTGCAAGAACTTGCAGCGCAAAGGAAAGAAAATAGATTGAAAAGAGGTAAAGAGTTGCTTCGCTTGGCCGAAAGTGGTGTACTGCCGAATTTGGTTTTCTCCGATGAGAAAACATTCGTTGTCCAGCAGTTTGTAAACAAACAAAATGATCGTGTTTAATTGCCAAAGAGGTCAGCTGAAAATGTGCACCTTCGGTTGGCCACCAGAACTCAAGCGCCGGCCATGGCGATCTGTGGGCCGCCATAACAGCCGATGGTCGCACTCCGCTCGTATTAATCGACCGTGGCATCAGAATAAATGCCGAATATTATCACGAAAATATTCTGGAGGGTGTATTAAGGCCATGAGCCATTTGGCCGCAGACCTTGGACATTCCAATAGGACTCAGCACATTCACACTCCGCACGCGCCACCCAAGAATGGTTACAAAATGAGGTTCCTCGCTTCATTTCCAGCGCACAATAGCCACCAAAATCTCCGAATAGAAATCCGTTGGACTATTGTGTCTGGAGTATTTTTTGGAAAGCAAGATTGGTACTAAACAATTAAACACACATTAAGCTCGACTGGGCCGAACTTTTAATATCCTCCACCTAAGGGCAATGCAAACATTAGAACCAATTATGACCCACAAATACCAATTTTTATACATAGTCGTGTGAAAATGTGGTAAAAATCATCAAAATACCAAATATCGGGAGGTACCGTTATATGGGGGCTATACAAAAACGTGGACCTATACATACATTGTCTCGCCAACGTAACTAGAACCTATTATGACCAACAAATTCCAATTTTTAGACAAATCCGTGAAAAAATATGACAAAAACCGTCGAAATACCGAATATCGGGAGATACCGTTATATGGGGGCTATACCAAAGAGTGGACCTATACATAGAATATTTCGCTACACGATCTAGGATCCATTATGAACTACAAATACCAATTTTCAGACAAATCCGTGAAAGAGTGTTGCAAAAATCATCAAAATACCGAATATCAGAAGGTACCGTTATATGGGGACTATACCAAAGCGTGTACCTATACATAGAATGTTTCGCTACACGAACTAGGACCCATTATGACCTACAAATACCAATTTTCAGACAAATCCGTGAACGAGTGTGACAACAATCATCAAAATACCGAATATCGGGAGGTAGCGTTATATGGGGGCTATATCAAAGCGTGGACCTATACATACAATTTTTCGCCACATTAACTAGGACCCATTATGACCTACAAATACCAATTTTTAGACAAATCCATGAAAAAATGTGGCAAAAATCATCAAAATACCGAATATCGGGAGATACCGTTATATGGGGACTATACCAAAACTTGGACCGATATATCTCATTTTCCTATCCTTTTCCAATCATCCTAGACACAATACAAATTATTCTGCTAAATTTTGACGCTCTACGTCATATAATATGGCCTGTATCGTGATTTCAACAGACAAATAGACGGACAGACAGACAGGCGGACATCGTTAGATCGACTTAGAATTTTATGCGGATTATGAATATATATACATTATGGGGTCTACGACGAATATTTAGGGATGTTACAAACGGAATGACAAAGTACCCTCCTTTCCAAGGTGGAGGGTATAAAAATACCAGAGTGTCGAACACCGTCGATCAAGCGCTTCGCCGAGAATGGGACAAAAAACCGCAGGGCAACATTTGGGCAGCGTGTGACAGTTTCATTCGCCGTTTGAAGGCCATAATTCGTGCCAAAGGTGACGAACAAATCTAAACTTATTCAAAAATTTAATGCTATTTCCGACATATTTTGCTTTCATTCAATAATATTGAAAAAAATGTAAAAATTATGGCGTTTGACTTTGTTGCGGTTTTTTTAACTCACCCTGTACACAGAAAACCAATAGCGAACTCCAAACGAACAACTGGAGTTGGTAATGAAATTCTTCCTTGGTAACATACACATTAGTTTCAATGTGGTTTGTTTACACTCACACATATGCATATAACAAATGAAAGAACCTCCACCAGCTTTCAGGGAAACAGTCACAAATAAACCAACAGGCTAACGAAAATAACAACAACACACATGTTAAGTGACTCCTGTTTTACCAGTGTTGGAGGTTTTTGTTTACACGGCATTCAAGGATGTTTGCTGTGTTGGGAAAGCTGTGCTCCTGGTATTTTCCACACACAAATTCCAACAAAAAAATTGGTGTTTGTTCTTAACAACCACAAATACCAAACAGAATTTGTTGTTGTTGTTATTATAAATATTTTGGGTTTGATGTTTGTGTTGCTGTATTATAAACAGTGTTGCCAGTCATGCTTTTTATACCCTACACCACAAGGTGGTCAGGGTATTATGTCTTTGTGCATTTGTTTGTAGCAGGCAAAAGGAAACGAGATAGACCTATAGTTCCTTTGGATGATCTGCATAGAATCACATTCTGAGTCGATTTATGGATGTCCGTCCGTCTGCCTGTCCATGTATTTTTGTAAATAAAGTACATTTCGCATTTATTGCCCTATCTTGATGAAATTTTGCACAAATCATTTGTTTGGCCCAAGGACGAACCCTATTGAATGTGGAGATAATCGGTAAAAATTTAGATATAGCTTCTATATATATCTTTGTCCGATTTGCCTTTTATTGTGCACCAAACGTGTAATATCAGTCCGAATAGTATGGAATTCTGCACATACAACCAAATTAGGCCTGAAAATAAGTATTCCAAATTTCATCGAAATCGGTTCAGATATAGCTATAGCTCCCATATATATTGTTCATCCGATTTGTTATTTTTGTCCTCTGCAGCCGTAATATGCACTGTGTAACAACAATATTTGGGGAAATATATCAAATACAGCTCAGAAATATCTTTGCCAAATTCTATCGAGATCGGTTCCGATTTGGATGTAGCTCCCATATATGTTTTTATCCGATTTCAAATAAATTGTGCACCAAACGTCTAATATTTGTCCAAATGGGATGGAATTTTGCACTTACGACCGAATTGAGTCTAGAAGCTAGTATGTCAAATTTGGTGAAGATCGGTACAGATATAACTATATCTCCCATATATACTGTTCATCCGATTTGTTATATTTGTTACCCACAGCCGTAATATGCACTACGTAACAACGACATTTAGGGAAATATATCAAATACAGCTCAGAAATATCTTTGCCAAATTCTATCGAGATCGGTTCCGATTTGGATGTAGCTCCCATATATGTTTTTATCCGATTTCAAATTAATTGTGCACCAAATGGGCAATACAAGTCCGAATTAAAAAGATACAAATGGTTCGGCATATTTAGTCCTTTGAACTTTAAATTTCAATTATAATCATAGCGTGTATGATTGAATTCTCCCATAAAAACTTTTAACTGTTATGCGGAGCTCTACTAAATTAGCAAAGTGGTGTAGGGTATCATAAAGGCGGCGCAGCCCGATTTGAAGACTTTCTTTACTGGTTTTTCCTGGAAAAGCGTGTTAGTGTAGCTTTTTTAGTCAAATTGGGCGCCACACTAAAAAAATTGCTAGTTCGACAGGGTTCATATCCTGGAAAAAATGAGATTTATAGGACAGCAATTCTCCATAATATTACTAAGATTATAGTCCATTCAAAATTTTCTATGATGATCCTTTTCCTAAAATGTTGGCATATTTATTCATATCTTCTCTTCCCCCTAATATTGCAGGATTATGTGCCTGTGTCTCTTAGACTATAATGATATTGTCCTTGTCATCTCATATATTCCATCCATAAGACTATCTTGGCAGTGTTGCTGTGTTTAAACTGATAAACTTTCTTTTAACAAACACTCAATTGTCCTTACCGACCAACGCCACCCATCCACCACATTTCCAACAAACGCCCAACCAAACACGAGCAAAGAAACAGTTAACTGTGATTTTTCATTGCTGATAAAAATATTAAATTTTAATATTTTTCACATTTTTCTCGCTCATTTGAAGCAACCAACCGACCAACCAACATCTCGCCATTGTTTTATTCAGCCATTTACTACTGGCACTTTTGTTGTGCTGTCTGTTATCCTTTCGCCAATATGTGGGACACAACAAGGAATGGTGGAGCAACGACGAAGTTTATGGTATTTACCGTGCTCAGCATTATTTTCGTTACTCTTTCATTTTGCCACTTTGGACAACAAGGACGACAACGACGACGACGACGACGATTTTATGGCATTTTAGAACCAATTGTTGTCTCGATTTTTATGATGCTGCTGGTGTTTGGGGATGTTCCAAAATGTGAGGCGGTGGGGGGCGCACTGAGAGAAAGTATCTCATATCTCATGAGCTTCATAAATTTTTGTAATTTGTAATGTTTGTAGTTTTTTTAATTTTAGCTGATTTTGCAAAAATAAACAAACAGAAATAAATGAAGAGTGAGCAATATATGGTGGCAAACACTTTTACTTATTGGAAATTTTGGATGAGGGAACATAGAAGGACTCCAATTTTTAGATAAATAATTACAGCGAATCCTTAAATCATTGATTTGGAATTTAAAAAATAATAAGCCACAAAATATGAATATAATACCAGTGGTGATGCCGACTTTATGATACCCAAACCACTATGAACATTTAGTAGCAAATAAATTTTAATATTGGCATTTACATTTAATTAAAGGCAGATATATACATGAGATATATCCAAATCTTAACCTATCTGGAAAAAAAATTTCCAAAGCTATTTTTAGGTTAAACCTAATATTTCTACCGAATATCTTTGTTATGGAGTGAATATGACAGATGTGGAGGACAATAACCCTTTGTACAATAAACCTTAAATCGGGCGAATATTTATATATTGAAGCTTTATCTAAATCTGGACGGATTATCAAAAATTGTAATCGCATTCATCAAGAAACAGGTCACCAAGAAGACTTCCTTAGACAGGCGCACTACAAGAGATCTTGAACAAAAAGAAAAGAGAACAAGTAAAAAAGCTGCTTAGTTCGTCCAGGTCCCTCCATCATTCGGAAGGAACTTAAAATTGTTCAAAAAAAAAACATCCGCTCAAAAATCCGAAGACGTGGTGCTAGAGAAGTTATTTTTGGTCATAGGCTGTAGTAACGATTCCGATCTTCAAATACGGAATTTGACGCAATTCCGGTGAATAATGTCGCTAAAATCATCAAAATACCGAATATCGGGAGGTACCGTTATATGGGGGCTTTACGAAGACGTGGACCTGCACAGACAATTTTCTGTCTAAGGCTGTAGTATCCATTACGAACTTCGAATACCAAATTTGAAACAATTCTGGTGAAAAAATGTCCATAAAATCATTAAAATAGCGGCAGGTACCGATTGAACAAAAAGAAAAGAGAAGAAGTAAAAAAGCAGCTTAGTTCGTCCAGGTCCCTCCACCATTCGGAAGGAACTTAAAATTTTCAAAAAAAAAAAAAAATTCGAAGACATGGTGCTAGAGAAGTAATTTTTGGTCATAGGCTGTAGTAACGATTCCGATCTTCAAATACGGAATTTGACGCAACTCCGGTGAATAATGTCGCTAAAATCATCAAAATACCGAATATCGGGAGGTACCGTTATATGGGGGCTATACCAAAACGTGGACCTACATGGCGCATTATCAATACCAAAAGTCCTGCAGACATAACATACATTTGAGCAAAATTTTATCAATCTACTTCAATTCGTTCGGAAGCTAGAGTGATTTCCACAGATGGACAGACGGACGGACATTGATAAATCGAATTTTATTAATTTTATTTAATTTTCATAGAATTTTATGCTGATCAAGAATATATATACTTTGTGGGGTCTAAAATGTGTATTTCAAGGTGTTACAAACGGAATGACAAACTTAATATACCCTCCATACTATGGTGGAGGGTATAAAATAATGAAGAGAATAACGAGTTAAGTTCTAAACTCTGATTTTCTAAAGCAAAAATAGTGCCCGTTCAAAGAAAATAGGTCATCAAGAAGACTTCTTTAGACAGAAGATCTTCAACAGGTCTCCTACAAAAAGTGAACCACAAAGATACAATACCTTCAAAATGTCTTCTGCAGAAGGAGGAATTTTATGGTCGCGGATTTTTAAAGAATATTTGCTATAAACCATATGAACCAATTTTTAAGGACCACCAAATGTTGGTCTTTATACCCTACACCACAAGGTGGTCAGGGTATTATGTCTTTGTGCATTTGTTTGTAACAGGCAAAAGGAAACGAGGTAGACCCATAGTTCCTTTGGATGATCTACATAGAAACAGATTCTGAGCCGATTTATGCATGTCCGTCCGCCCGTCCTTCTGTCCATGTATTTTTCATTTCATTCATCGCCCTATCCAGATGAGATTTTGCACAAATCATTTGTTTGGCCCAAGGACGAACACTATTAAAATTAGAGATAATCGGTCAAAATTTAGATATAGCTCCCATATATATATTCGTCCGATTTGCCTTTTATTGTGCACTAAACGGATAATATCAGCTCGAATTTTGCACATACAACCAAATTAGGCCTGAAAATAAGTATGCCAAATTTGATCGAAATCGGTTCAGATATAGCTGTAGCTCCCATATATATTGTTCATCCGATTTGTTATTTTAGTCCTCCGCAGCCGTAATATGCACTCTGTAACAACAATGTGTGGGGAAATAAATCAAATACAGCTCAGAAATACACTTGCTAAATTTTATCGAGATCGGTTCCGATTTGGATATATCTTTATCCGATTTCAAATTAATTGTGCACCAAATGGGCAATAAAAGTCCGAATTTAAAAGATACAAAAGCGTCGGCATATTTAGTCCTTTGAACTTTAAAATATAATTATAATCATAGCGTGTATGATTGAATTCTCCCAATAAAACTTTTAATTGTTTTGTTAAATTAGCAAAGTGGTGTAGGGTATCATAAAATCGGCCCCGCCCGACTTTAAGACATTCTTTACTGGTTTTAAACCTCAAAGTTTATCATGGCTTGAAGAGTATTTTTAGGAATATCAGACTTATGGCTTACCGGGCACTTTGAAATAATGTTTCTGAAGGACTAACTAGGCAATATTTGGTAAATTCTCAAAGAATATTTTTTTCAAGGAAAAGCTGTAAAAAATATTTTTTAAATAGTATTTTTCAATAATACAATTGTGGAATTTTATAATATTTTTCAAGGACTATCAAGGCTATAATCGTGGATTTATAAAGAATATTTTTTTGCGACAGTCAAAAGTATAATCGAATATTTTAAAAATATTTTTCCAGGATTATAACCGAGGATTTATAAA
This sequence comes from Musca domestica, assembly GCF_030504385.1. Classification (NCBI taxonomy): domain Eukaryota; kingdom Metazoa; phylum Arthropoda; class Insecta; order Diptera; family Muscidae; genus Musca; species Musca domestica. Next base: position 613,822 of record NW_026712313.1, on the reverse strand, counting down.
GAAAAAAATTGGGGCAGTTAAAGATGTTATCAAAACATTTTAAAATTCATTTCAAGGACTTATTTGGTTAATTGCTTGGCCTAAGGTCATTAAAAATACTATGTTTTTTTATTTTTAAATTTTTCCTTATTTATTCATCCAATTTTTCGATTTTCTCCGGAAATCATCTTCAGAATTTAAAAGTAAAAGCTAGTCCTTTCAAAACTTTAGGACTAGTTCGGGGATTTGTAAAGAATGATTTTCCACGGACATAAAAGCAAAGAAGAAAAATTAAATCTGAACAAAGGCCGAACAAGCAAACCATCAAACCTGGACTTTCTAAAGAAAGTTTTTCATGGATGTGGATTTTTAAAAAATAGCTTTTCAAGGACCTCCCAGCTATGGAAGTGGATTTTTAAAGAATTTTAATTTAAGAACCAGTGTATACAGGGGAGATGAAAAAACTGCAACCAACTTCAGACTGCTGTCATGTTTCAGCCACTCCTCCGACAGCTATTAAAATTATTCCAGTGACAGCTCATTATATTGTTTACGAGCGTACCCTTTGTGGGGGAGGTACCAGAAGGAATTGTCTGATCTCTGCCATTTTTATAAGAGATCTTGTGTTGATGGGTATATTGAAATGTGCCAAGTTTGAATGGAATCGGAGGTTAATTTCGCTTTTTATGAGCTTTAAGGATATTTAAAATTTTGACCCTTTGTGGGGGAGGTACCAGGAAGGAGTGGACCGATATATCCCATCTTCCCAACATATTTTGCGTTAGTAGAAATAATGGGTTGTGTGAAATATGAAGAGAACCGGATGTTCATTTCGGGTTTTATGATCGTTTTAGTCATTTAAAACGTTGGCCCTCTGTGGGGGAGGTACCAGAAGGAATTGTCCGATCTCTGCCATCTTTCTAACAGATCTTGTGTTGATGGAAATATTGAAATGTGCCAAGTATGAATGGAAGCGGAGGTTAATTTCGCGTTTTATGAGCTTTAAAGGTATTTAAAATTTTGCCCATTTGTAGGGGCAGTACCAGAAGGAGTGGACTAATATATTCTATCTTCACATCAGACCTTGGGTTAATAAAAACTACTGTGATGTGTGTAATTTGAAGACAATCGAACACTTATATCACATTTTATAGGAGCTATAATTATTCAAAGTGTTTACCCTTTATGGGGGAGGTACTTGATGCAGTGAATCGATATTGTGCGTACCAGTCAGATAAACAGACGGGCGGGCGGATGGACAACGCTACATCAACTCCAAATATTCTAAAACGGATTTGGTCGTTATTTCGATGAGGCACGTTTTGGTCGTATAAAACGAAACGTACCCCCTTTGGCCACATGGCTGAGAGTATAATTATAATTACTCTTAACACCTGTTTCAGATCCATGTTGAAAGGTCCTTCATTTCTCAATTTTTAAAACATCTCCCTTTAAAGTGACAACCACAGAAATGACATTCCGAATCCATCACATTAACCAATGCCACCAGAATTGTTGATGAAACACATTTATCATCTTGGAATTTCCATATTCCCATTAATGTGTTCACTCACCACAACAACAATAATAACCTGTCCGTCTCTCCGTACATTCGACCGAACATAGGTCCATTCATTCACTTACTGTCCATCCTTCCGTCACACTGTGCGGTGAGGTGGTGGTGATGGCGTTTCTGTTGTTGGTTTATTTGTTTTGTGGTTTTTCAGTGTTCGGCCTGCCGGCTGGCATTTGTTGTTTGTTTAAAAAATAAAAAATAAAATAATGAAGAATAAAAAAATACAAAACAAATACTTTATCATTGAAATATAAAAATCCATCAGTCCTATCAAGAATTGGCATCAAAATGCCGCCAGGCGACGATTAAAACATTTTCGTTTCGTTTTTTGGGTCAAATTAAAAAAGCAGCAACAAAAACAACAACACAACAAACCCCCAGCAACAAAACACCACCATCGATGAAATATAAATCGAAATCCGCCAAACCAGAGCGGGCAGCAGAAGGAAACAAAAAAAGAAAAAATGAGAAGAGAAACCTATCACAACGGCATGTGAATGAATGTTGTTTGAATAAAATCAGAAACCGAAAATAATAATAAAAAAAATTATTTCATACATTTGTTTCAAACAAAACCAGCCGACCAACCAACAAACCGACCGAACGACCGACCACCTTATCAATCAAAAGCAATCATCATTAATTCTCTCTTTTTTATGAAAAATAAACAAATCTAAAGTAAATATCGAATTGAAGTTAAATTTTAACAACAGTAACAACTATAAGCGCTCACAAAAATTATTTATTTTGAAGTGAACGCTTGAGATTTTTATTAGTTATAAAATATAAATTGAAATTCGAATCCGATGGCTAGATGATAATCCCACAACATCCTGATGACAACATCAAAGTAAAAGCTCTAAAGAAATATGAAAATGTATGTTTTTCTGACCTCAAACATTTTATTCAAAATTCATGGATATTCAACATTTTGTCCCTTTGTGGGGGAGTGGACCGATATATCCCATATTCACAGCAGATATTGTGTTAGTGGAAATAATGAGATGTGTGAAATATGAAGTGAATCCTTTGTCCCTTTGTAATAGAGGTATCAGAAGCAAAGGTCCTAACTCGACCATATTTATAACAGATCTTGTGTTGATGGAAATATTGAGATGCACAAAGCCTGAATGGAAGCGGATGTTATTTCCGCTTCAAGGATATTCAAAATTTTGACCCTTGTGGGGAAAGTACCAGGATAAGGGGACCGATATACAAGTTAAACGCCATAATTTTTACATTTTTTTTTAATTTTATTGAATGAAAAGAAAAAAATTTCGGAAATAGCATCAAATTTTAGAATAAGTTTAGATTTGTTCGAATTGGTCACCTTTGGCACGAATTATGGCCTTCAAACGGTCACTAAAACCGTCACACGCTGCTCGAGTATTGCTCTGCGTTATTTTGGCCCATTCCGACGAACAGCTTGCTTGAGGTGATCGGCACTTTGGTATTTCTTTATTGTCAACCTTGTTTCCCAAAATACGCCAGACACAATAGTCCAACGGATTGGTATCCGGAGATTTTGGTGGCCATTGTGTGCTGGAAATGAAATGAGGAACCTTATTTCGTAACCATTCTTGGATGGCGCGTGCGGAGTGCGATGGTGTTGAGTCCTATTGGAATGTCCAAGGTCTGCGGCCAAAATGTTTGCGTGGCCAAGGCTTTAATACATCCTACAGAATATTTTCGCCATAATATTCGGCATTTATTACGATGTCATGGTCGATTAAAACGAGCGGAGAGCGACCATCGCCTGTTATGGCGGCAAACACCATCACCGTGGCCGGCGCTTGACTTCTGGTGGCCAACCGAAGGTGCACATTTTTAACTGACCTCTTGGCAAGAAAACACGATCTTTTTGTTTGTTTACAAACTGCTGGGCAACGAATGTTTTCTCATCGGAGAAAACCAAATTCGACAGTTCACCACTTTTGGCCAAGCGAAGCAACTCTTTAGCTCTTTTGATTCGATTTTTTTCTTTCTCTTGTGGTGTAATTTCTTGCACTTTTTAGAATTTCAACGGCTTTACCCCGAGCTCATTTTTCAATATTTGACCAATGGAATATTACGATATGTTAAGCTCACGAGCCATTTTTCGGCCACGTCGGCGCGGGTTTCGATCAAGTCGCTTCTTTACTTTTCGAACCATATCTGCTGATGTTGATGTTTTCTTCCGTACACTATCTTGCCGTCGGACTACGCTACCAGTATCACGGTAACGAGCGTTTCGACGACGAAACACAAAATATCTATTCACATTTTAATGCTGGAGTGCTCAAACGATGGCCACTTGTGGCTATCGCTTGAATTCCATTACGAATAACTTTTTTTCTGGAAAATTCTTAGCAAACTGCTTTTGTGTGCCTGTAAACAATATAATAAGCTGTCACTGGAGAAATTTTAACAGCTGTCGGACGAGTGGCTTAGGAATGACAGCAGTCTGAAGTTGGTGACATCTCACCCTGTAGATATCACCGTTGGTGTAGGTAGTTGAGAGATGGAAATTTGGAAAATCGTACTATGAACGTACGAATAGTACAAAATGGGCCGTTGGATGTTAGGATAGAGATGGAATTGTGAAATTTGGTATCGAGGTCGCTGTTGGTATCTAGGATAGAGAGGGGGAGTTAGCCTTAAACCATACGAAAAGTATGATAATAGATGGGCTGGGATCTGAGGATAGAGCTGGAAATCTGAAATTTGATAAGGACGTCACTATTGTTCTGTTTTAAGGATAAAATTTTAGTAAAATTCTCCACATATTTTCAAAGGCTGCAGGTTAAAAGATATGATAAACATCTTAACTTTGAGTTTTTGGAATTGAATGGGAATAAAAACAATTTAATGTAGACACAATTATTTGCGGTAATAGCTTTGTAATTAAACACACAAAATAATGTAACATAATTACACATTATCTCAGAAAATTGTTAAATCACGTCATTTGGAATCTCAAGTCTTTCTAATTTTTTTCCACAATTTTTAATTTTGCTCTAATACACGTACATCTAAGGCGGTACATTAAAATAAACAAAATTTTACTTTCTATAACGATATAAATAAATACACAATTTTTAATCACTCCTCCCAACCACGCCTCTACCCGTCCTCCTCTCCCTCCCTTCTTCACATTAAATTCAAATGTGTAACAATTTGAAACTGAAGTCATTTAGATAAGAAAATAATAATAAAATAAAAATAATGAAGACAAAAAAACATAAATGCCACATGATATGGATGCCGCAAGAGAGAGAGAGAGAGGGAGAGTGAGGTAGCGAGAGAGAACGAAGCATATTTGTAAAGCTTCCAATCAAAGATGAATATGTTTGAAAGTGTGCGTTATGTGTGTTTTTTTTTTCAAAATTTCTCTAATCTTTTTATCTCGACTTTCTACATCTCCATTTTGGCCATATGAACTTGGCGGAGGGCAATATCTCCTCACTACATCCCACAAAGACAGCAGCAAAAAAATGACAACAAAACACACAGATCATTGGCACGTGCTTTATAAAGAGAAGAAAAAAAAACATAATAAAATAAAAATACACACGTTACAAACCAAACTCAAACGTTTTGTTGGTTTTGTAAGATTTTATATTTTTTTCTTCGTTCACAGCATGTCATCTTCGCCATCATTACCAGTGGCAAAACAAAAAACACACACGTGTCATCTGGCTGGGAAGATTTAGAAGGAAAAAAAACTTTATTAACTGAAGTGAGGTATTTTTTCGTTCAATTTTTGAAACTTTTTTTGATAATGAGAAAATTGGAAAAAAAAAATTGTGAATAATTTAGTAACATATTACTATAACTGTATTACATACAAAATATGCAAAACTCTCATAAAGAATTTATTTGGATGCCGAAAAAAATTCAACCAACTTCAGGCTGCTGTCATTTCTAAGCCACTCGTCTGACAGCTGTTAAAATTATTCCACTGACAGATCATTATATTGTTTATAAGCGTACAAAACAATTTGGTGAGAATTTTCCAGAAAAACAAGTTATTCGTGATGAAATTGAAGCGTGATAGTGTGATTTCTTTATATTTGGCTGGAAAGCCACAAGTAGCTATCGTTAAGCACTCCAGCATTTAAATGTGAATAAATCTTTTGTTTCGTAGCCCGACGTCAAGCAAGTGGACGGAAAAAACAGCAACATCAGCAGGAATGGTTCGAAAAGTAAAGAAGCGACTTAATCGAAACTCGCATCGCAGTGACCAAAAAATGGCTCGTGAGCTGAACATATCGCAATATGCCATTCGTCAAATATTGAAAAATGAGCTCGGGGTAAATCAATTGAAATTCCAAAAAGTACAAGAACTTACACCGCAAAAGAAAAAAAATAGACTCAAAAGAGCTAAAGAGTTGCTTCGCTTGGCCGAAAGTGGTAAACTGCCGAATTTGATTTTCTTCGATGAAAAACATTTACTGTCCAGCAGTTTGTAAACAAAAAAAATTATAGTGTTTACTTGCCAAAGAGGTCAGCTGAAAATGTGCACCTTCGGTTAGCCACCAGAACTCAACGCTGCCGGTGGTCGCTCTCCGCTCGTATTAATCGGCAGTGGCATAAGAATAAATGCCGAATATTATCGCGAAAATATTCTGGAGGGTGTATTAAAGCCTTTGGCACGCAAACATTTTGGCCGCAGACCTTGGACATTCCAACAGGACTCAGCACTATCGCACTCAGCACGCGCCACCCAAGAATAGTTAAAAAATTATGTCCCTCGCTTCATTTCCACCGCGCAATGGCCACCAAAATCTCCGGATACCAATCCGTTGGACTATTGTATCTGGAGTATTTTGGAAAGCAAGGTTGGCACTAAAAACTACCAAAGTGTCAATCACCTTAAGCAAGCGGTTCGCCGGGAATGGGCCAAAATACCGCAGAGCAACATTCGGGCAGCGTATTCTAAAATTTGATGCCATTTCCGACATTTTTTTATTTCATTCAATAAAATTAAAAAAATAAAAATTATGGCGTTTGAGTTTGTTGCAGTTTTTTATAGGACCACTGCTTTTGGCACCTCCACCACAAAGGGTCAAAATTTGATTATAATTATATCTCTCATAAAATGAGAAATAAGCATCCAATTGTCTTCAAATTTCACACACTCCAATATTTCATATTAACACAAGATCTGCTGTGAAGCTGGTATATATGGGTCCACTACTTCTAGTACCTCGCCCACAACGGTTTAACATAAATAACCATAAACCTCATTCCCGTTGTGGAGAATGTAGATATCAGCCCACTCCTTCTTGTACTTTGTCCACATGGGGATCATAAATTTCAATACTTATATCTCTCATAACATGCGAGACAAACCAGCGATACCCTTCCAAATTGGGTATATAGGGTGAGCACTGCAACAAAATCAAACGACATAATTTTTACATTTTTTTTTTTTTTTAAATTTTATTGAATGAAAGCAAAAAATGTCGGAAATTGTATACAATTTTAGAATACGTTTAGATTTGTTCGAATTGGTCACGGTTTAAACGGCCAATGAAACCGTCACACGCTGCCCGAATTTTGTTCTGCGTTATTTTGGCCCATTCCCGACCAAGCGCTTGCTTGAGGTGATGATCGACATGGTATTTTTTAGTATCATCCTTGCTTTCCGAAATACTCCAGACGCAATAGTCCAACGGATTGGTATTCGGAGATTTGATGACCATTGTGCGCTGAAGATGAAGCGAGGAACCTAATTTTGTAACCATTCTTGCGTGGCTCGTGCTAAGTGCTATGGTACTGAGTCCAGTTGGAATGTCCAGGCTTTAATACACCCTCTAGAATATTTTCGCGTTAATATTCGACATTTATTCTGATGCCACGGCCGATAAATACAAGCGGAGAGCGACCATCGGCTGTTATTGCGGCCTACACATTGAATTCTGGTGGCCAATCGAAGGTGCACATTTTTAACTGACTCTTTGGCAAGTAAACACGATCATTTTGTTTGTTCACAAACTGCTGGACAACGAAAGTTTTCTCATCGGAGAACACCAAATTCGGCAGTTCACCACTTTCGGCCAAGCGAAGCAACTCCTTAGCTCTTTTTGAATGGAATGTTGCGATATGTTCGGAGCACAAGCCATTTTAAGGGGTTTCAATCAGGTCGCTTCTTTACTTTTCGAACTATTTCTGCTGATGTTGCTGTTTTCTTCCGTCCAAAGATACGCTTGTAAACAATATAACGAGCAGTCACTGGAACAATTTTAACAGATGTCGGACGAGTGGCAGTCTGAAGTTTGTTGCAGTTTTTTCATCTCACCCTGTATACCTTCAGCCTTGTGTTATGTCAAACTGTCTGATCCTTTATGGTAGCGGTTCCAAAGGAGTGGGAACCAATTTTGTCTATTTCGTCCATATAAACATTAAAAGGTTCCAAATTTGGACTATATTTTACTTCCTTCATATTTTATGACATATTTGATATTATTTGTAAAGAATGGGAGAGAGGTAGAGAGACCTGACCTTGACCTGGGTTCACCTGGGGAAAGAAGTAGAGAGAGAGAAAGAAGGAGGGACAGAGAAAGAGGTAGAGAAGAAGAGAGAGGAAGAGGGAGAGAAAAAGAGAGAGGAAGAAGGAGAGAAAAAGAGAGAGGAAGAGAGAGAGAGAAAGTGAAGAAGAGAGAGAAGGTGAAGAAGAGAGAGAAAGTGAAGAAGAGTGAGAAAGAGGGAGAGAGAGAAAAGGTCAATGAGGGGGTCAATGATCTCTTGACCTGGTGTCAATGACCTCTTGACCTGGGGTCAATGACCCCTTGACCTGGGGTCAATGACCTCTTGACCTGGGGTCAATGACCTCTTGACCTGGTGTCAATGACATCATATTTTACACATTCCATTATGTTTACTAACGCGAAATCTGCTATGAAGATGGGATATACCGGTGCATTCCCCTTTGGTAACTCTCCCACAAAGGGTCAAAGTTTTGACTACCCATGAATATCATAAAACGCGAAATTAGCATCCGATTCCATACAGACTTGGTACATCTTTTTCTATTTCCATCAACACAAGATCTCCTATAAAGATGGTTGAGATCAGACCATTTCTCCCGGTACCTCCCCACATAGAGTTCAATATTCTGAAGAACAAAACGCTTAAAGAAACCGAAATAAGCAGCCACCTATTTTAAGATTTCTTCTCTTGTGAAGATGACATATATCTGCGAGAATCACACTCTCTAACTCGACAAAAAATCGGTAAAATTAAAATGCTTATAATTTCGGTAATTAACTACAATTTTCATCAAGTTACCGACCAACATGGATTAGTCGTTAAGTCCTACCGATAGCAAGAGCATTGCCAACTTTAATTTGGACTTTATATTCACAATTTTGCGTTTTAATTTTACCGATATTTGTCGGTAACTCAAAAAATTCGTTAGAGAATCCCACTACTGGTATCTCAACCACAAATGGTCACAATTTTCAATACTTTTATCTGTCATAACCTGCGAATAGTTTTCTCAAAGAGAAACCTGAAATGAATATGGAATTTCGCATAATTTTAATAAATTTTATCCTGAATTTAGAGAAGATTCAAAAAATGACAAAAGTAGATTTAACTGGAAATTTGTGAAGATGATTTAATGTGATTTTCCCGATGTTTTAAGGTGACGGAATCTACCTTTACTTTATAGTAGATATCTCAAAGGTTTTGTATCCAATTAATAATTTTGTTGATTTTATCAAAAGTTCTCCGCTTATTCTGAGAGATGCTGAGAACTTTTAAAAAGTCTAAAAAAATATTCAAAACCCTCCGAAGTAAAATTTATTTATGTTGTTTGAAACTAACTGACAATTATGTCATAGTTTCCAATTGATTATCTTGGCCACCTCATATAACCACAACTAACATAATTTCCATTTATATCTCGATCCGCTCTAATGCATTCTTCCTGCCCTGGCCTTATCGGCAAAACAACGTTTGTAATGGCATTACCATTCCTCATCACCGATTAAGTCACCTATTTCTACGAAGGTTTTTTTGTCAGACTTTTTTGCCGACTTCCTTTTGCCTAACTCCCACAGCAATTGTCAACTAACCTTAGGGCTGGCTGGCTGGTTGGTTGGTGGGGTTGTGTATCTCGAGCTCATGCAACACCCCTATAAATACATGTGACTTGTCGTATTGTTATTATTATTACTGTTGTTGTTGCTGCTGCCTTTGCTGCGACACTGCTTTGCTGATAGTACTGGTGCTGCTGCTACGACGACTGGTGCCGGTGCTGATGTTGTTGTTGTTGCTTTTTTTGTTGCTCTGCGTCAGCTGAATGACCGACCAGGAACATTCTTATCACTTTAGCCATATCACATGGATATGAATGGCATGCCATGCTGTTTTACAAATGATAAGAGCTTTTTATACCACCCCCACACCCTGGTATTGCCCGCACACACACACGAACACAAATACTCCACCCACAATGGCAAACACAGTGACACTATCGCCTTCAACTCATTCGCACACACACACTCACAACAAACCTAGAATTTGCTTTGAAAAGCGGGGCCCATTGCAATTCAACAAAACTAAATATCGATTGTCGTACCTAGGTTGTAAATTTCTATACTGGCCTGTTCTGTTCTGGGTTTGAGGGTATTTGTATCTTTTCATGGGTATATGTGTGTGTGTGTTGGAAATATCCTGAAGTATGTGCGACATGCAGTCGTAGAACTATATTTCTCGAAAAAGCAAAAAATACCCACATTTTTTTCACAACAACTACATGGCTAAATATTTCAAATAAAAGGGGTTATGGGTGAGTGGGTGTGAATTGCTGTGGATTGGCAGTTTTCAAAAAAAAAAAAACCTGCACACACACACTCTCACACATAGAATTCCGACAAAAGTGACACAACAAACAAAATACCTACATTTCATTCATTCATTATCTGAACTTTGAAGGCAGATACGAGACTTAGGAAAATGAAAAATGTCCAAGGTGTGCACGGGCTGGGTTATCCAAAATCCATACATATATCATCAGGGAATTAAATAATGATTTAATTTTCCGGGGAGGATTTTTGGGGATTTTTTTCACAAAACTTGCTATAAAGGGTGTTTCGGAGACAGAAAACTTTAAAGCCTTTAAGAGTTCCTTTATGGACATAATACCGAGAAAAGGGACAGAAAGCTCTATTAAGACCTCTTAAATATCAATTATTTATAGACGATCTCTGAAGGGTTTTCTGCAAGAGCTATAGAATAACTAAAGGGATTCGCTTTGTAAAAATGTGTTCTAAATGTCTTCTCCTTACAGTAGCTCTGCATAATGTCTTTTCTATAACAAATCCTCTCTCTAGAGAATACATTCTTAGGCCTTTCCCTGTATGGACCTCGTTAGGGGACCTTCTAAAGGTCTTCGCTATTCACTGGACTTTTGGAAAAGATCCTCCCTAAAGAATATCATTTAAACATCTTTTTAAGGAAGACCTTCGAAAGTATTTCTCGGTTAAGAATACCATCGTCTCTCTATAGAATATTTTCTAGCAATAGAAGATCTGTTGATGGACTTTACTCCAGAGAAGTCCTTTAAAATTGTTCTGCCTATAAAAGAGAATTTACGATCTTCAAAAACGTCTTCTCCCTACAAAAGTCATGTTGAAGGTGTTCGTCCATAGAGAACCGTTAATCAGTCGAGTCTTTAGAAGACCGCTTAAAGACATCCACTTCATAGAAGACCTTCTAAATTTCTACGCCATATAGAATACCCGCAAAAGGGCTTCGCTCTTGAGGTAACTTTTTTAAGAGCTTCTCTTTATAGAAGACCATCTTAAAATTTGATATCTCTAGATGACCTCCCGGGCTTATTTTTGCAGTAGAAGACTGTCTCAAGATCTTTTCTCTGGAGTAGATGTTTTGAAGGGATTTTGGATTATATTATAAAGGTCTTATGGCAACATAAGTCCCGTTTTTTGTCTATAGGAAATCCTCTTGAGATTTCCCTTTCTATAGAAGACCTTTAGCAGGTTTTAAAAGACATATGAATTATTTTCCCTTCTTCTCTCTATAGAAAAACCTCTAAGTTTATTCCCACCAAAGAAGATCATTTAAGGCCATATTTCTTGGAAAGACCTTTTAAGGTTCTTGTTTCCATAAAAGGGTCTTCCCTTTATAGAAAACCTTCTTAAGATCTTGTCTCTATAAAATACCTCCAAAATATATTTTTCCTATAAAACCTTCTGAAGATCTTCTCCATTTACAAGACCTTTTAAGGGCTTTATCGCTATATAAGGCAAAGTTCTTTTCTCTAAGCTCTTTGCTTTACAGAATACTTTCAATAGAGGACATTCTATATAGAAGACCTTCCAGAACTCTTTTCTCTATAAAGAAGGCCCTCTAAAGTTCTTCTATATAATATCTTCTTAAATCTTCTGGCAGTAGAGGGCCTATAGACTTCTCTCTGCAGAAGATGTTTAAAGGTATTTTCTTTAACGAAAACCTTAAGTTTTCCCTCTTTAGACGCCATTCTAAACCTCTTCTACCTAAAGTAAACATTCTAAAGATCTAATGTTCTCTTCTGGTAAGAAGAACTTTTAAAGGTCTTCTCACTTTCGATCCTTTAAAAGCCTTCTCTTTGTAGAAGAGTTTTAAAGGATTTCTCTTTATAGAAGGCTATATTAAAGTCATATCTCTATAGAAAAAAGGTCTGGTCTTAATATAAGACTTTCTAAAGGTATTCTCTCAATAGAAGATCTGTTCTTTATAGAAGAACTTCTAAATGTCTTCTCTTAATATATCATATGTAGTACGGTCTTCTCTTTATAAATAACCCTCCAAACTCCTTTTATTTACAGAAGCCCTCAGTGGTTTTATCTCTACAGACGTGATTCTAAATGTATTCCCTCTATGGAAGGCCTTCTAAAGGTCGTCTCTCTACAGAAGGCCTTATATAAATAACTTTTTAAGGTCTTCTCCATACCATATTTAAGTTAGAAGCCTATTTGAATATGTTCTCTTTACAGAAGACTTTCTATAGGGGACAATCTGAAATCTTCTCTCCAAGGTCTCTCTACACCATATAAAGGTTTTTTTTGTAGAAATCTCTCTAAGCGTCTTCTCTTTATAGAAGAACTTCCAAAGGTCTCTGCAGAAGACCTTTCCAAGGACCTTTTAAAGGCATCCCCTTTTCGAAGACCTTTTAAAAGCATCCTCTCTGCAGAAGGTCTCCTAAAGTTCTTCTATCCAAAAAATACCTTCTAAAGGTTTCCTCTTTGTTGATCACCTAAAAAGCGGCTTCCTTGTATAAAAGACCAACTAAAGGTTTTTTTCTTTGTAGAAGAGGTCTTTTTTCCTAGGAAGGTCTTCTCTTCAAAGAAGTTCTTCTGAAGGTCTTTTCGATACCTTTAAAAGGTGTTCTCCTAATTGATTATCTTCTAAAAACCATTTATTTATATCAGACCTTCTAAAGGTATCTCTTGGTGAAAGACATTCTAAAGGACTTCTCTCTATTGAATATCTTCTAGAAGTATTTTCTCTACAGAATACCCAAAGCTCTTTTCTCTACAGAAGACCCAAATAGTACAATTTCTAAATACCTTCTCTCCGTACAAGACTTTTTAAAGGACCACAGAAAACATTCTAAACTTCTATCTTCTATAGAAAATATCTTTAGCAGATCTTTTAAATGTCATTTACCTATAGAACACAAAATTTGAAGATCTGTCTATAGAATATTTTTTCTTCAGGTATCCTGTAAGAGGTCTCTGAGAAACCCAATAAAATGACTTCAGTCTATAGAAGGGCTTCAAAATATCTTCTTCTTCATATACCTTAAAAAGGTAATCTGTATATTAAAGACCAGCAGAAGTTATTTCTTCGTAGAATACCTACAAAAAATCTCTTTTTCTACAAGATCTTCAAAATGTCTTTGCACTAGAAGGTGTTCTCTTTGGGGAAACCCTGCTGAGCATCTTCTTTCTATAGATCCCCGGAGGAAAATATCCACTGTAGCGATGATAGATCAACTTTTTTTTCTATACGAACTGCCTTAAGCTATTTTCACTAGACGGAAAGTTTTCAATGCTCTTCGGAGAATAGAAGACCCTTCGTAAGTCTTCTATATATAGAAAGAACCTCAATGATCGTCTTTAGACAGATAACCTTACAATGGAATATAGTCCAACGATCGTCTGTGCTCAGTCAATTGTCTTCTAAGGTAAGTAGATCTTTCAAAAGTCTTCCGTACTTTTATAAACTGATTAGTCTTCCATGGCCAAAAACATTTCAGCGGTCTTCTATGGAAGACATTTCAACTGTCCCAGCGATCTCTGTGCACGAAAGCCTTTAAAGGACTTCCTTGTGAAAGAGACTTTTGTTCGATGGAGAGATATTAGAAGACATGTAATAGGTATTCTCTCTATAAATGACATTTAAGAGTTATTTTTCCCTTTAGAAGGCCTGTACAAGATCTTTTCTCCATTGTATAGCAGCAAAAGTCTTTATACCCTCAGCCATATAGCTAGTTATACCCTCAGCCATATGGCTAGATACGGTCAAAACGTGCCTAGTCGAAATAACGGTTTTAGACCCTAAGTCTCTTTGGACCAAATCCGTTTCAGAACATTTGGAGTCGATCTAGCGATGTCCGTCCGTCTGTCTGTCGGTCTGTCTGGCTGGTGCGCACGATAACTCTCGAAGCGAGTATTCGATTTGGTGCAAACTTGGTACATCGTATTATTTTTGTCAAACTTAGATCGAGTTCGGAGATGGGAAATATCGGCCCACTCCTTCTGGTACATCCCCCACAAAAGGTCGAAATTTTCAAAAAAAAAAAATATTTTTTTTTTTTTTTTTGCAAAAAAAGAAAAATTATAATCCGAGTTTGCTCCATCTTTGCAAATACTAATATTTGCGTCAGTGCGAGGTCAGGTGTCAAAATTGACAATATCGGTCCACTCCATCAAGTACCTCCCTCACAAACGGTAACAATTTTGAATAATTATAAGTCTTATAAAATGTGATGTGAGAATCCGATTGTCTAAAATTTCATTCATCCCAAATATTTTTATAAATCCAATATCTGGTGTTAAGATGACATATATATCGGTCCACTCCTTCTGGTACCCTCCCCACAAGGGTCAAAGTTTTGAATAACCAAAACGTTTATAAAATCCGAAATAAGAATCAGGTTTTCTTTATATTTCACACATCCCATTATTTCCACTAACAAAAGATCCGTTGTGAAGATGGGATATTCCATTCAAGACTTGGTAAATCCCAATATTTCATCAACACAACACAGTCGAAACCTGCACGTCGCAATATTTATATCCGATATGAAATGGCCAATATTGGCCCATCCCTTCGGAACCTACTGCATAAGGGGTTAAACATTTGAATAATCATAACAGAAGTTAAAATATTTTTAAATAATCGAACATTGGCTGAGGGTATACATCTGTCGGCAAAACCGACCGATACTTGTTTTACTTGTTTTGTATATAGAAAAACAAGTCATTTACCTATAGGAGAGCCAGTGAAAAAAAAAAAAAAACTTTAGTCTATCTAGAGAATATCTGTAAAAGTTGTGAGTTCCTTGGTGCTCTGACGGTCTAGACAGGGACAGGCAAAATCAGGGCGAAATTCTCTCCACACTCACAATCAGAACCATTGAAAAGCATTGAAATCAAAGGGTGACATTAAAGTGCGACTTTCTGTCCAGCCTTTTTCTACTCTTCACATTCTTTCCTTTTTCTCCTCTCTTTCTCTCGTGTCTTGCTGTGATCCTTTATGTGAACCTGTGAATGACCCTCTAAAAGATATGACTTTTATTGAAGACCCTTTGAAATGTATTCTGGTAATATGTGCTCTACCTATGCATAGGGGGACTTTCTTTATGAAAAGAGGACCTGTAAAAGATTTACGTCCATCTATTGGAAAAAAATCCTTTTAAAGATCTTCCTCGAATCCACATCTTTTGGGGCCCTTTCTCCAGCAACTTCGGCCTTTTGTTGTTTGTTTTATATTTCGAAGAAATCAGCAATACAAATTTATTACCACATAAAATAATGACTTCCAAACTTATCTTGAAAAACACACACACACATGCACACACTCTCACACCCAGAAGGATTCCAAACAGAACTTAATCCATTCACAATTTGATTCAATGAAAGTCACATTTTCACTTCCAGCAAAAAAAAAAAAAAAAACACAACAACAACAACAAATTCTGATATCATTTTAAAATTCACACACAAACACACACACGAACACAATGGCAAACATCCTTGCAATGCAGTTTTCATTTTCTCTGGAGAGAAATGCCCCCCTTTCTCTTCCTTGGATACGTCACAGAGTAACACAATAAGTTTGTACCTTTAAGAACTATTTTCTTCCTCTCGTCCTCATCACCTCTCCGTAAACACAAAAATACCCGTTTTTCTCTCTATTGTGTATTTATGTCCTCCTCATAGTTATCCTGTTTGACATAAATGCGTGCAATGGGCCCTCATTCCGTTCTCGTTCTCTGTTTGTTTGGTTTGACTCTTTTCCGTTTATGCGATTGTAAGTGATAACAGAGTTGTGGGTGGGGAGAGGCAGAGCGAGGAGGAGCGGTGGTATCGAGAAGATGAATGGTGGCCCGAATTTTTGGGCACCGGTACTGCTGATTCTGCTGCTGATGCCCAAAGCTAACTGTTGTCCTGGTCCTGGTTACGACAACGATAACAAACTGTTGTACTCTTCTCATTGTCGGTGGGATGGATGTTGGCTGGCCTGCCCGACTGGCCTGGCTGTTCGACTGGTAGGATGTTTGTTTGCAAAGATGAATCCTTTTTTGTTTCGTTGTTTTTGTTGTTGTTATTGTGTACATAAGATTTCACTTGTTGTTGCTGTTGATATTTTTGTTACTGCTGCTGCTGTTGTTGTTCAGAGTACTGATAACAAAATGAAATGTGTACACAGGGTACACTCTGTTACTCTATCGGGGAGACACACACACACGCATACCGACAGACACCCTCCCTGACACCCACCGACATACACACACATTGAAGGTAAAACTGATAAGTAATGGGAGCAAAGAAATATCTGCATACAGCAGAAATAAGTGGAGAATACACACCGGCAGCTTGGTAGGTGGATGGGAAGATTACCAAAAATCGCATTCGCAAGCCACCTCCTTCCCCCAAAACGAAGGACTTTAAGGATAATAAATATACATAAACACAATGGAAAGGAAAGAGATTTCTCTGTGCACAAAACAATGCAAACTATAAAATATTTATTTTGGTAGCACCGATATTTTTTTTTTTTTTTTTTTTTTTGGGTGAGAAATTTATGGATTTGCTTTCGGGTGGCAGAGCAAACCTCTTAATGCAAATCTCATAAAAGCCTTAATGAATTGGCTTGACATGGCCTGCTTTGATAATCCTTTCTTTGGGTTTACCTTTTTGGGGTCATCTAATCGTGTTGAGCTGATTCATATCCATTTTTTATGAGTTTGGTTTTTAATTATCATCCGTGGCGTGTGCAGCAAATTCCTAAGGAATTTAACCCTTATTTTTTCAAGTGTTCAGACGTCGTGTGTAAATAATGGAGGCTTAATAGGAAAAAAGCCACAACAACAAAACGCAATGTTTTCGGACACACCTCGTCTAGTGGCGATTTGATGGAATGAATGCAAGGCACTGTGGTCAGTAAAAAAATATTCTTTAAGAAACCCACGTTTCTGATTGTCCTTGAAAAACTATTATTTAAGAAATCCACGTTTCTGATAGTCCTTGAAAAAATATTCTTTAAAAAATCCACGTTTCTGATGGTCCTTGAAAAACTATTCTTTAAGAAATCCACGTTTCTGATGGTCCTTGAAAAAATATTCTTTAAAAAATCCACGCCTTCTGATGGTCCTTGAAAAAATATTCTTTAAAAAATCCACGTGTCATTGTCCTGTGGTTCTTGAAAAAATATTCTTTAAAAAATCCACGTGTCATGGTCCTGTGGCTCTTGAAAAAATATTCTTTAAAAAATCCACGATTCTGATGGTCCTTTGAAAAAATATTCTTTAAAAAATCCACGTTTCTGATGGTCCTTTGAAAAAATATTCTTTAAAAAATCCACGTTTCTGATGGTCCTTTGAAAAAATATTCTTTAAAAAATCCACGTTTAATGATCTTGTGGTCCTTCAAAAATATTCTTTAAAAAATCCACGTTTCTGATGGTCCTTTGAAAAAATATTCTTTAAAAAATCCACGTTTCTGATGGTCCTTTGAAAAAATATTCTTTAAAAAATCCACGTTTAATGATCTTGTGGTCCTTCAAAAATATTCTTTAAAAAATCCACGTTTCTGATGGTCCTTTGAAAAAATATTCTTTAAAAAATCCACGTTTCTGATGGTCCTTTGAAAAAATATTCTTTAAAAAATCCACGTTTAATGATCTTGTGGTCCTTCAAAAATATTCTTTAAAAAATCCACGTTTAATGATCTTGTGGTCCTTCAAAAATATTCTTTAAAAAATCCACGTTTAATGATCTTGTGGTCCTTCAAAAATATTCTTTAAAAATCCACGTTTAATGATCTTGTGGTCCTTCAAAAATATTCTTTAAAAAATCCACGTTTCTGATGGTCCTTTGAAAAAATATTCTTTAAAAAATCCACGTTTAATGATCTTGTGGTCCTTCAAAAATATTCTTTAAAAATCCACGTTTAATGATCTTGTGGTCCTTTGAAAAAATATTCTTTAAAAAATCCACGTTTCTGATGGTCCTTTGAAAAAATATTCTTTAAAAAATCCACGTTTAATGATCTTGTGGTCCTTCAAAAATATTCTTTAAAAATCCACGTTTAATGATCTTGTGGTCCTTCAAAAATATTCTTTAAAAAATCCACGTTTCTGATGGTCCTTTGAAAAAATATTCTTTAAAAAATCCACGTTTAATGATCTTGTGGTCCTTCAAAAATATTCTTTAAAAAATCCACGTTTAATGATCTTGTGGTCCTTCAAAAATATTCTTTAAAAAATCCACGTTTAATGATCTTGTGGTCCTTCAAAAATATTCTTTAAAAAATCCACGTTTAATGATCTTGTGGTCCTTCAAAAATATTCTTTAAAAAATCCACGTTTCTGATGGTCCTTTGAAAAAATATTCTTTAAAAAATCCACGTTTCATGGTCTAGTGGTTCTTGAAAAAATATTCTTTAAAAAATCCACGTTTCATGGTCTAGTGGTCGTTGAAAAAATATTCTTTAAAAAATCCACATTTCATGGTCTTCTGGTCCTTGTAAAAATATTCTTTAAAAAATCCACATTTGATGGTCTTCTGGTCCTTGTAAAAATATTCTTTAAAAAATCCACGTTTCATGGCCTTCTGGTCCTTGAAAGAATATTCTTTAAAAAATCCACGTCCTGGAAAAAATATTATTTTTATACCTGGAAAAATATTATTTTATCTCCCTCGAAAATCAATGGCTCTCACCCACCTCCTCTCTTTAGTAGACCCAATCCTTCATTCTTCAAATCTCTTTTCCATTTTTATTTTTCATCACGATTACGATTTTGACTGACGGTAGTTGCGATTGCGATGGTGGTGGTAGTGGTAAAAAATCCACGTTTAATGATCTTGTGGTCCTTCAAAAATATTCTTTAAAAAATCCACGTTTCTGATGGTCCTTTGAAAAAATATTCTTTAAAAAATCCACGTTTAATGATCTTGTGGTCCTTCAAAAATATTCTTTAAAAAATCCACGTTTCTGATGGTCCTTTGAAAAAATATTCTTTAAAAAATCCACGTTTAATGATCTTGTGGTCCTTCAAAAATATTCTTTAAAAAATCCACGTTTAATGATCTTGTGGTCCTTCAAAAATATTCTTTAAAAAATCCACGTTTAATGATCTTGTGGTCCTTCAAAAATATTCTTTAAAAAATCCACGTTTCTGATGGTCCTTTGAAAAAATATTCTTTAAAAAATCCACGTTTAATGATCTTGTGGTCCTTCAAAAATATTCTTTAAAAAATCCACGTTTCTGATGGTCCTTTGAAAAAATATTCTTTAAAAAATCCACGTTTAATGATCTTGTGGTCCTTCAAAAATATTCTTTAAAAAATCCACGTTTCTGATGGTCCTTTGAAAAAATATTCTTTAAAAAATCCACGTTTAATGATTTTGTGGTCCTTCAAAAATATTCTTTAAAAAATCCACGTTTCTGATGGTCCTTTGAAAAAATATTCTTTAAAAAATCCTCGTTTAATGATCTTGTGGTCCTTCAAAAGTATTCTTTAAAAAATCCACGTTTCTGATGGTCCTTTGAAAAAATATTCTTTAAAAAATCCACGTTTAATGATCTTGTGGTCCTTCAAAAATATTCTTTAAAAAATCCACGTTTCTGATGGTCCTTTGAAAAAATATTCTTTAAAAAATCCACGTTTCTGATGGTCCTTTGAAAAAATATTCTTTAAAAATCCACGTTTCTGATGGTCCTTTGAAAAAATATTCTTTAAAAAATCCACGTTTCTGATGGTCCTTTGAAAAAATATTCTTTAAAAAATCCACGTTTCTGATGGTCCTTTGAAAAAATATTCTTTAAAAAATCCACGTTTCTGATGGTCCTTTGAAAAAATATTCTTTAAAAAATCCACGTTTCTGATGGTCCTTTGAAAAAATATTCTTTAAAAAATCCACGTTTCTGATGGTCCTTTGAAAAAATATTCTTTAAAAAATCCACGTTTCTGATGGTCCTTTGAAAAAATATTCTTTAAAAAATCCACGTTTCTGATGGTCCTTTGAAAAAATATTCTTTAAAAAATCCACGTTTCTGATGGTCCTTTGAAAAAATATTCTTTAAAAAATCCACGTTTCTGATGGTCCTTTGAAAAATATTCTTTAAAAAATCCACGTTTCTGATGGTCCTTTGAAAAAATATTCTTTAAAAAATCCACGTTTCTGATGGTCCTTTGAAAAAATATTCTTTAAAAAATCCACGTTTCTGATGGTCCTTTGAAAAAATATTCTTTAAAAAATCCACGTTTCTGATGGTCCTTTGAAAAAATATTCTTTAAAAAATCCACGTTTCTGATGGTCCTTTGAAAAAATATTCTTTAAAAAATCCACGTTTCTGATGGTCCTTTGAAAAAATATTCTTTAAAAAATCCACGTTTCTGATGGTCCTTTGAAAAAATATTCTTTAAAAATCCACGTTTCTGATGGTCCTTTGAAAAAATATTCTTTAAAAAATCCACGTTTCTGATGGTCCTTTGAAAAAATATTCTTTAAAAAATCCACGTTTCTGATGGTCCTTTGAAAAAATATTCTTTAAAAAATCCACGTTTAATGATCTTGTGGTCCTTCAAAAATATTCTTTAAAAAATCCACGTTTAATGATCTTGTGGTCCTTCAAAAATATTCTTTAAAAAATCCACGTTTCTGATGGTCCTTTGAAAAAATATTCTTTAAAAAATCCACGTTTAATGATCTTGTGGTCCTTCAAAAATATTCTTTAAAAAATCTACGTTTCATGGTCTAGTGGTCCTTGAAAAAATATTCTTTAAAAAATCCACGTTTAATGATCTTGTGGTCCTTCAAAAATATTCTTTAAAAAATTCACGTTTCATGGTCTAGTGGTCCTTGAAAAAATATTCTTTAAAAAATCCACGTTTCATGGTCTAGTGGTCCTTGAAAAAATATTCTTTAAAAAAATCCACGTTTCATGGTCTAGTGGTCCTTGAAAAAATATTCTTTAAAAAATCCACGTTTCATGGTCTAGTGGTCCTTGAAAAAATATTCTTTAAAAAAATCCACGTTTCATGGTCTAGTGGTCCTTGAAAAAATATTCTTTAAAAAATCCACGTTTCATGGTCTAGTGGTCCTTGAAAAAATATTCTTTAAAAAATCCACGTTTCATGGTCTAGTGGTCCTTAAAAAAATATTCTTTAAAAAATCCACGTTTCATGGTCTAGTGGTCCTTGAAAAAATATTCTTTAAAAAATCCACGTTTCATGGTCTAGTGGTCCTTGAAAAAATATTTTTTAAAAAATCCACGTTTCATGGTCTAGTGGTCCTTGAAAAAATATTCTTTAAAAAATCCACGTTTCATTGTCTAGTGGTCCTTGAAAAAATATTCTTTAAAAAATCCACGTTTCATGGTCTAGTGGTCCTTGAAAAAATATTCTTTAAAAAATCCACGTTTCATGGTCTAGTGGTTCTTGAAAAAATATTCTTTAAAAAATCCACGTTTCATGGTCTAGTGGTCGTTGAAAAAATATTCTTTAAAAAATCCACATTTCATGGTCTTCTGGTCCTTGTAAAAATATTCTTTAAAAAATCCACATTTGATGGTCTTCTGGTCCTTGTAAAAATATTCTTTAAAAAATCCACGTTTCATGGCCTTCTGGTCCTTGAAAGAATATTCTTTAAAAAATCCACGTCCTGGAAAAAATATTATTTTTATACCTGGAAAAATATTATTTTATCTCCCTCGAAAATCAATGGCTCTCACCCACCTCCTCTCTTTAGTAGACCCAATCCTTCATTCTTCAAATCTCTTTTCCATTTTTATTTTTCATCACGATTACGATTTTGACTGACGGTAGTTGCGATTGCGATGGTGGTGGTAGTGGTAGTGCCGATGAAAGTCCAGGTTCATTCTTCTATTCTCAATCTCTCTTTTTACTTATCGCACACTATGTCTGATTGATGGCCATAGATAAGAGCAGTTTGTGCCAGTCGCTCCATTCCGTTTCTGTGTGGTGTGGCACCACTACAAACAAGAGAATGTAAAATTACAACACAAACACTCATTGCTGCAACCCTCCCCCACCCCCACTATCCATGTGAAAGGAGTCAAATGTTGGTGGCAGTATTAAGGGCCGGCCAAACTATTGAGGGGCAGGATGGTGTGTCCTTAGAACTGTAAACAGACATAAAACTGGGAGACTATTGTAAGCACATTATCGAAGAAGGATTGTTGTAGTTGTGAAGGAACTTTTCTTGGAAAATTCGATGGAATTTTCTTAGAAAATTTCAATGGCTTTTTTCTAGAAAATGTTCATAGAAGGATTCTTTGAAGGTTTCATAGAAAAGTTCGAGGAATTCGACGAAATTTTCATAGAAAATTTCAATGGAATTTTCATAGAAAATGTCGAAGGATTTTCATAGAAAATTTCAAAGGATTTTCATAGAAAATTTCAAAGGATTTTCATAGAAAATTTCAATGAATTTTCATAGACCATTAGAAAGATGATCCTATCATAGAAAATTCCATCATCAAAATTGAAATTGTAAAAAAAATCATTGAATTAAACATCCCTGCTGTAATCCTTTATCCTGTTGGCAACTCGTTGTATTGACTGTTTGGAGGTGATATTGAGTGGGTCGGTTGGCTCACTGGTTGGTTGTTGATGTCACTACAGTATTTTGGTTTGAATTGTCGCATTCCCTGCTCCTCCTTCTCTCATCACTCACTCGCTGGTCCTGTGATGCGTTCATTCCCGTCGTCGATACGACGTTAACTTTTTAGCCATTGTTTGGTCCCATTAGTGCGCGAATGTTATCAGCAAGGCTGTCGTGTTGATTTCTTATTCTTCGGTTTTATTTTTTGTTTCGGTGACATTCTTTGCATTGTTTTTGTTGGGAGCCAAGTCCAATGTGTGTGTGGGTGGCTGGATGGATGGCAGGCTGGCTTGCAACAATTATTAATGTATGAGTGTATGTGTGCGAGTTATGTACACAAGTTCACTCTGTCCAGCACTGAGTGTGGAGTTGATGATAAGAATATGAAAAACATATAAAAATATATCAAAGAATGAAAGAAAAAAAAAACGAGTTAAACAAATACTGAGGAATGTCCTTTTTTTTGCAACTCTCACTCTTTCAGTCTCCAGTTGTCAACGTCGTCGTCGTCATCATCATCCTCACTATTGCAGTTGTTGTTGTGGTTGATTATTTTTTGTTATTTTTTTCGTTAGTTTCCGCCTTAGCAGTTGGGGAGAAGGGTTTATTTGGATTTGATTTGTTCCTCCCGCCTGTTTTTTTTTTTCGTTTTTGTAAAGAGGTGTTGAGGCTGGTTTCTTGTTGCTTTGGATTAAGGTGTATTGTATTGGTGGAGAGGTGGTGGGGTTTGAATCCCTGAAACCCTTCAAACAAATTGAAATTTATTGATTTCATTGACCGGAAAATCATGGAAAAATATAAAAAGCCTCAGTTATGCAACGACAAAATGCAACGATAGTTTTTAAACATTTATTAAGATATTGGAACTTTTCAGTGGGGCATACACCTATACATCAAGAGCACATCATTTAACCTTGGGTTCCCTACAATACGATGCACAAAGTTCGGTTTTTATATATTTTATTATTTTTTTTTTTTTTGAGTTTTCAAAATTTTGTCTGTTTGACGGAAAGATACCAGAAGGTGTATAATTCAGATTTATGAAAAAAAAAAATAATAAGATGTGCGATGTTTGAAAAAGTTCTCTAATTTCACATAATCTGAGAGTTATGTTGTTATTTTATTATACCAATATACAGGGTGACATGAAAAAACTGCAACCAACATCAGATTGCTGTCATTTCTAAGCCAATCGTCCAACAGCTTTTAAAATTATTCCAGAGACAGCTCATTATATTGTTTACAAGCGTACAAAAGTATTTTGGTGAGAATTTTTCAGAAAAAAGTTATTCGTAATGTAATTCAAGCGTGATAATGAGATTTCTTTATATTTGGCTGGAAACCACAAGTGGCTATCGTTAGAGCACTCCAGCATTTAAATGTGAATAAATCTTTTGTGTCTCGAACCATCGCTCGTTACCGTAATACTGGTAGCGTAGCTCGACGTCAAGGAAGTGGACGGAAGAAAACGGCAACATCAGCAGAATGGTTCAAAAAGTAAATCCGCGTCGCAGTGGTCGAAAGCTGAACTCGAGTGGCTCGTGAGCTGAATATATCGCAATATTATATTCGGCAAATATTGAAAAATGAGCTCGGGGTAAAGTCATTGAAATTCCAAAAAGTGCAAGAACTTACAGCGCAACAGGGAGAAAATTGACTCAAAAGAGCTAAAGAGTTGCTTTGCTTGGCCGAAAGTGGTGAACTGCTGAATTCGAGTTTCTCCGATGAGAAAACATTCGTTGCCCAGCAGTTTGTAAACAAACAAAATGATCGTGTTTACGTGCCAAAGAGGTCAGTTGAAAATGGGCACCTTCGCTTGGCCACCAGAACTCAAGCGCCGGCCATAATGATGGTGCGGGCCGCCATAACAGCCGATGGTCGCTCTCCGTTCGTATTAATCGACCGTGGCATCAGAATAAATACCGAATATTATCGCGAAAATATTCTAGAGGGTGTATTACAGCCTGGGACAAGCAAACATTTTGGCCCGTGGCATCAGAATAAATACCAAATATTATCGCGAAAATATTCTAGAGGGTGTATTACAGCCTGGGACAAGCAAACATTTTGGCCCCAGACCTTGGACATTCCAACAGGACTCAGCACCATCACACTAAGCACGCGCCACCCAAGAATGGTTACAAAATGAGGCTCCTCGCTTTATTCCCAGCGCACAGTGACCACCAAAATCTCCGGATACCAATCCGTTGGACTATTGTGTCTGAAGTATTTTGGAAAGCAAGGTTGGCACTAAAAAATACCAAAGTGTCACCTCAAGCAAGCGCTTCGCCGGGAATGGGCCAAAATACCGCTGAGCAACATTCGGGCAGCGTGTGACGGTTTCATTGGCCTTTTGAAGGCCATAATTCGTGTCAAAGCTGACCAATTCAAACAAATCTAAACTTATTCTACAATTTGATGCAATTTCCGAAATTTTTTGATTTTTTCAATAAAATTTAAAAAGAAAAAAATTAAAAATTATGGCGTTTGCTTTTGCTGCAGTTTTTTTTATCTCAATGCGAAATCATAAAAGATACATATTTAAATATTGCAAGTTGTAAAGAATCGATGACTTGTTTCGAAAGTTATGACAGAAAAACATATTGAAAATTGTAACTCTTTATGTGTTAGGTACCGGAAGAGGTTCTTAGATATCTATCATCTTCACAACAGATCCTGCGTTAGAAATATTCTGAAAAAAAACAGAACTCAAGCTTTCGGAATCGCTCATTACTAATGACATGGTATTTCATACTTTTTGGTACTATTCGTAACTTTTTGGTAAAATATTCCAAAAATCCACTGGGAAAACTATATATTTCAAATACCAGAATTATTTTTATTTGTGGATGAACACCATTCCGACACCTTTCTAATTCTACATTTCAAAAAAGTGGTCATATTTCACCGATATGCACCCATAATAAACCATAGTTCAAAATATAAATGTCTAACTCTATGATTATTACACCAACGGAGGTCACAATGCAAATTTTGAAAATCTAGCTTTATTTAGCTTTATTTAATACTTCGGCACATCATTTATTAACTTTTCATGGAATCATTAAACCTTCGAATAGTCATTCGATTTTTTACTATCAAAACCCGAAAACATCCATCCTCGTATTCCCCCAAACACTGTATTTTCAATATGCCTCCACATAAGCTACGCTTTCTCTCCCATTTCTGGTTGCTGCTTGCCTCCAGTTCTCATGTGTGTGCTCTTTTTTTGTCACTCATTTATCATAGGAATGCATAAAATGTGATAAGAATTTATGGCATTTTTTGTCATTGTGAAATTTTTCATACAACAACAAAAAGCAAAAAACAAATTATTCTTCGTTTCTTTTGTGTTTATAAAATATTTTCAACAACAACTACAACAAGACCAACAACCAAACAGCAAAAGTAGTGGCGACTCATAGCAGTTGGGTATGAATGGTACCAAATGATAACGTGTTGCAGCATCAACAGCAACAGCGCCAGCAACAATAATTTCAATGTGACACAAAGACAGAGAGAGAGGTTGGATGCGAGTGTTTGAGTGCGAAATGGTTATCCAACCACTCGCCCACCCACCATTTCATTTCAATCAGGAATGGCATCCAGTTGATATCATCCCAGTGACTTTGTTTTCTATAAGAACATAATCCGCAACTCATTATTGGTATTTTGTATATGGGAGATGGTGGTGGGGGTTGTGGGGGTGGTGGTGATTGGAATTGTTATTGGCTTGGAATTCTCTTTTTTTTTCATCTTCTTCGGATGATGTCCTTTTTTTCTTATCCCGTTTTTACATCAGCCACTTCAAGACATCATTTGGTCAACATTCAACCAATAATAATAACAATTTAAAACAATTTGTAAATTGTCATTGAGGAAAGAAAAAAAAAAGAAACAAGAAAAAAGGGGCGGGTTACTTGTAATGTGGAATTAACAAGGAGTTGAGGGGGAGGCATTTATTTGGGTCAACCTATATATACAAAAAGAGTAGTGAAATAATTAAATGACTGGGAATCGACGCCCAAAACGCTGAAGCTAGAATCTTGAAATTTTGCACGAGGCTCGTTCTTGGTGCGTATGCGTTCTAGAATAAGCCAAAATTCTGAAATTTGGAAGAGAGTCACTGATGGAATGTAGGATAGATATATCAAAGGGATTTTGAAAATTCGAGCTTTTGGGTTACGAAAAGTTCTAAAATGTTCCTAAACTTCTACAACCATTTAGTATTATTTGAACCGATGAGCTACTAAATTGAAATTTGTTATGAGAATCAAGGTTGGAATGTAAGTTTGATATATTAAGCTAGTTTTGGAAATGTGTACTAAGAGTGCGAACTGTACTAAATGGTACTAAATTTGGAACAGTTCGGTAGAAGCTGGAATTTTGAAATTTTGTATTTGGATCCCTTTTTGTGGTTGTTTTCTGAGAAAGACTTGATTTTAGAAATGGATACTACAAGTGCACGAAAAGTACTGAATAGTACTATAGTTGGTACAAATTGGTATTAGGTTAACAGATAGTGCTTGAAATCTGAAAATTCTAATTAGGGTCGCTGTTTAGGTGTAGCCTGGACATATGGATGTTGTTTTTGAAATGTGTACTACAATTTTACGAAAAGTCCAAAATGGTACTAAATTTGGTATTAGGGGAAGAGATTGAGATACAATTCTAAAAATTGATATCTAGATTACTGATGATATCAGAGTTTGAGATTTGGCGGTGGTTTGGAGATGCAACCTATATTGATATGAAAAGTATTAAATGGTAATAAATTTGCTATTAGATAAAGGAATAGGGATAGAATCCTCCAATTTAATATTGAGGTCTCTGTTGGTATCTGGAATTAAGATATGTAGGTGGTTTTGCAAATGTGATTATAATTATAGAAAAGTACTAGACACTAATTTCGGATCGCTGTTGGAGCAGAAATTCTGAAATTTGATATTGAGGTCACTGTTGGTTTCTAAGGCTTACATATGGAGATATTGAAATAGTTTTGGAGAGATAAATTGTATATTGGTCCATTCTGCAATGGTTTTACCAATACCCTCTCGGTCAATTTCAAAATAAAAGTTTTTAAAGTCCTTGTGCTATTAAAGGTAAACATTTTCCGATAAAGGAAAAAACTTGAATAAATTATAAAACCTTGAAATTCCGAACATTTTCCGATAAGGGAAAAACTTGAATAAATTAGAAAATCTTAAAATTCTTAACACCATAACCGGTCTCTGAAAAAATATTCTTTAAAAAATCCAGGCCTTGACGGGTCTCTGAAAAAATATACTTTAAAAATCCACGCCTTAACTGGTCTCTGAAAAAATATTCTTTAAAAAATCCACGCCTTAACTGGTCTCTGAAAAAATATTCTTTAAAAAATCCACGCATTAACTGGTCCCTGAAAAAATATTCTTTAAAAATCCACGCCTTGGCAGGTCCTTCAAAAAATATTCTTTAAAAAATGCACGCCTTGGCTGGTCCTTGAAAAAATATTCTTTAAAAATCCACGCCTTGGCAGGTCCTTGAAAAAATATTCTTTAAAAAATGCACGCCTTGGCTGGTCCTTGAAAAAATATTCTTTAAAAATCCACGCCTTGGCAGGTCCTTGAAAAAATATTCTTTAAAAAATCAACGCC
Source organism: Musca domestica (assembly GCF_030504385.1). NCBI lineage: Eukaryota > Metazoa > Arthropoda > Insecta > Diptera > Muscidae > Musca > Musca domestica. The sequence goes on along the minus strand of NW_026712313.1, from coordinate 585,281 downwards.
TTGGCTGGTCCTTGAAAAAATATTCTTTAAAAAATCCACGCCTTGGTTGGTCCTTGAAAAAATATTCTTTAAAAAATCCACGCTACTGATGATCCTTGAAAAAATATTCTTTAAAAAATCCACGCTACTGATGATCCTTAAAAAATATTCTTTAAAAAATCCACGCCTTGGCTGGTCCTTGAAAAAATATTCTTTAAAAAATCCACGCTACTGATGATCCTTAAAAAAATATTCTTTAAAAAATCCACGCTACTGATGATCCTTAAAAAAATATTCTTTAAAAAACCCCCGCTTCTAATAATCCTTAAAAAAAAAATTCTTTAAAAAATCCACGCCTTTTGTTGGTGCTTGAAAAAATATTCTTTAAAAAATCCACGCCTTTTGTTGGTGCTTGAAAAAATATTCTTTAAAAAATCCACGCCTTTTGTTGGTGCTTGAAAAAATATTCTTTAAAAAATCCACGCCTTTTGTTGGTACTTGAAAAAATATTCTTTAAAAAATCCACGCTTCTGTGGATCCTTAAAAAAATATTCTTTAAAAAATCAAAATCATTTCTTGGCCTTTTGCTACCCTTGACCTCCTCCCGCCATTAACCACTGGCAATAATTTATCTTTGATTGCCAGAGTGATTGTGGCCATTGTTACTTAAGACATCAAATTTAAATATTTTGTGTTATTTTTTCAGTTCATATTTTTTCCTCGCTTCAGCTTCTAGCTTTTAAACAAAGTCAACAATAAAATGTATTCAGACTTTTAGTATCTAAATGTGTTATCTTCAAGACAAAATCTTAGAATGTATCCAACGTCGACATCTCCACCGGCATCAACATCGTAATCATCATCATCGTCGTCGTCGTGTCACTATCATTGTTATTGCAATCCTCCTCATCATCATCATCATAGTCGTCGTCATCATCATTATTATTATCAGCAACCATCTGAGTGCTGCGCGTCATCGTGAAAAAGTATTAAAATTTTCATTTGCTTATCAGCGTCGATCAGGAAATAACTATACAAAGTATTCATTTTTCATATTCCTTTGCCCGCCTCTTCACCGGGGTTTTTTGTATATCTATCCGATGGCATTGTTTTGAGTCTGCGATTATTTCGTAAGGGGTCGGCTTGATTTCGGTTTGTTTGTCTGTCGGTCTGCCTGTCTGTCTTTTCGTACATGTGCAGCCGACACCACGTGCATTCTGAACGAAAAAATGATGAATATTTTGCTGCTATTGTTTTGAAAATTTAGTCGTCGGAATAATTAGCTGATATGAACAGAAGTGTTTTAGATTTGTCAGAAGGGGCTACGCCCCTCGAATTTTTCGATGTTAAATGTTGATTGGTAAAACTTTTAATTATAAGGCAGGTCAAAAGGAAGGACTATTTATAGTAAAAACAGGTCTACAAAATTTCATTTGATCAGAACAAATCATTTAAACCTACCATATAGCGAATTTTCTTTCTTAAAACCCATTCAGGGACCATACATAAATGTAAACTTTTTAAGAATTTACCTTCGGGGACAAATATTAAACATGGATTTTTGAAGAATATTTTTTTCAAGGACCATGAAACGTGGATTTTTTAAAGAACATTTTTTTAAGGACCGTAAAACGTAGATATTTTAAAGAAAAAATATTCAAGGACCCACAGAGGCGTGGATTATTAAAAGAAAGGTCCACAGAAGAGTGGAATTTTTAAGGAATATTTTTGAAGGACCCACAGAAGCGAGGAGTTTTGAAAGAATATTGTTTCAAGCATCATCAGAAGCGTGGATTTTTTAAAGAATATTTTTTTTTCTAGGACCAGACTACCATGAAAGTGGATTTTTTAAATAATATTTTTTCAAGGATCAAAAGGCCATGAAACGTGGATTTTTTAGGAATACTTTTCAAGGATCAAAAGGTCATGAAACTTAGATTTTTTAAAGAATATTTTTTCAAAGATCAGAAGGCCATAAAACGTAGATTCTTAAAAGAATATTTTTTCAAGGATCAAAAGGCTATAAAACTTGTATTCTTTAAAGAATATTTTTGTAAAGGATCAGAAGGCCATGAAACGTGAATTAAAAAAAATCAATGATCATAAGGCCATGAAACGCGGATTTTTAACGAATATTTTTTCTAGGATCAAAAGGCCATGAAACGTGGGTTAAAAAAAATCAACGATCAGAGGTCATGAAACATGGATTTTTAAATATTTTTTCAAGGATAAGAGGGCCATTAACCTTGATTTTTTAAAGATTATTTTTTCAAGGATCAGAAGGCCATGAAACGTGGATTAAAAAAATCAACGATCAGAGGTCATGAAACATGGATATTTTAAATAAATATTTTTTCAAGGATAAGAGGGCCATGAAACGTAGATTTTTTAAAGAATATTTTTTCAAGGATCAGAAGGCCATGAAAGGTGGATTATAAAAATCAACGATCAGAGGTCATGAAACATGGATTTTTAAATATTTTTTCAAGGATAAGAGGGCCATTAACCTTGATTTTTTAAAGATTATTTTTTCAAGGATCAGAAGGCCATGAAACGTGGATTAAAAAAATCAATGATCAGAAGGCCATGAAACGCGGATTTTTTAACGAATATTTTTTCTAGGATTAAAAAGGTCATGAAACGTGGGTTAAAAAATCAACGATCAGAGGTATTTTTTCAAGGATCAAAAGGACATGAAACGTGGATTAAAAAAAATCAACGAAACATGGATTTTTTAAATAATATTTTTTCTAGGGTCAAAAGGTCATAAACGTGGATTTTTAAAATTATTTTTTCAAGGACCAGAAGTTAAAAAACGTGAATTAAAAAAAAATCAACGATCAGAAGGCCATGAAACGCCGATTGTTTAACTAAAATTTTTTCAAGGATCAGAATGTCATGAAACGTGGATCTAGAAAAAAAATTGCACCAGTCAAGGCGTGGATTTTTTAAAGAATATCTTTTCAAGGATTTTTTTAAGAATATTTTTTCAAGGATTTTTTAAAGAATATTTTTCAATCGAAAATCAAGACGTGGATTTTTTAAAAAATATTTTTTTCAAGCGCCAATCAAGCCGTGGATTCTTTAAAAAATATTTTTTCAAGCTCCAGTCCAGTTGTGGATTTTTTTAAAAAAGATTTTTTAAAGAGCAAACACCACCAGAAGCTGCTATCGGCAGCAATCGTACCAACATCTGTGCCAAGACAATCATCATCATCACCAATACACAATAAAGCAGCATTCAATATCCCTCCTCTACCCAGCTGGCAACTGTGTGGAACGAACGAAGTAACTACATTTTGAGCTCGTCTATAGATTACTTCGAAGCTGATAAGATTTTAATCCTGATAAGAAGAAGTATTTCCATTGGAATATATCTGTGTGTACAAAATTTTGTATTCACATAGTTTTGTTTGTTTACTTTTGTTTCTGCAGGGTATCATTTTACATTTTTTTTATTTTTTTTTTTTTTCATTTTTTGTAAATGTTAATAATATTCCGCTGATATTAATCAAGTTGTAGCAAACTTTTTTAGATGATTTTTCATGATGATAGCGATTTTTTTTTATTTTGCAAGATTAGGTAACCCTTTGATCAATTGATGGGACTCAAAGTCCAAAAAAATACAATCAATTCCTTTCATTATTGAAAAAAGTAAATGGAAGGTATTTCATTATTTCCCTCCACTTTTGGAGGTTTTATGGGTTAAACTGCTAAGCAATTATGTTACCAATTAATTTTATTCTCACATATCTACCATTACCCGTTGATCAGTAAAACTGGTAGTAAGGTTAAATGTAATTCATTTATCACTACAACAAATCGAAACTTAAATTCATTGATTCATGCGAAATCAAACAACGAAAAAAATTGAAATTTAAAATCGAAAGGTTAAAGTGGTATGCGAAAAAAAGTAAATGAGTGCTCGGCCAGATGTTGTGAGCAAAACGCCAAACGAATTAATGATTGATCAGCTAAATATGCATGGGAACAAAATATTCGAACGTTGCGTTTGGTTTCACTTTCATTTTCTGGTTTTAATTATTTCATAAAACTAGCAAAATAATCAATCAAATAATCAAGTATTGAAGGTCACGAGTGATAAGACCAATGTGAACAGAAGTTGGATTTTTTCAATCGACTATTGGTCTGAACCAATTATAACAAAAACTAGACCTAAATCCAAGAATTAATAAATTAGGAAAAAGGCTCCTTTTGACCTTTATGACCCTTCGGCCAAAACGTGTTTCATCGAAATAACAGCTTAAGAACCTAGGTATCTTTGGGCAATATCGGCACGCTCCTTCTGGTACCTCCCGCACAAAAGTTCGAAATTTTCTAAAAAGATATTTTACTGCTTACAAAGAGAAAGGATAAAGCTAGTTTGCTCCAACTTTTCGAATCCTAATATCTGCATCAGTGCTCGGTGTGGTGCGAAAATGGACAATATCGATCCACTTCATCAAGTGCCGCCCACACAAATGGTCAACATTTTGAATATTTATAACTCTTACAAAATGTGATGTAAGCGTCCGATTGTCTTCAAATAACACACAACATAATATTTTTAGTAACCCAAGGTCTGTTGCGAAGATGGAATATATCGGTCTACACCTTCTGATACCTCCCCCACAAAAGGTCGAAATTTTGAAGATCCATTAAGCTCAAAAAACGCAAAATTAACATCCGATTCCATTTAGACTGAGCACATCCGAATATTTCCATAAACACAGGATCCATTCCAGGATCCAAATGTTGAGTATCCATGAGGGTCATAAAATGCGAAATAAACATCAAGTTCTCTTTATATTTCAAACATCACATTAATTCTACTAACACAACGTCTGGTGTGAAGATGGGAAATATCGGTCCATTCTTCTAGTACCTTCCCCACAAAGGGTCAAATTTTTTAATATCCATTAAGCTCATAAACCGCGAGATTAACATTCGATTCCATTCAGACATTGCACATCTCAATATGTCCATCAACACAAGATTTGTTATAAAGATGGTAGAGATCGGACCATTTCCTCTGGCAACTCTCCCAAGAGATTTTGAAAAACAAAACGCTCAAGATGATATATAGAGGGTGAGATGAAAAAACTGCAACCAACTTCAGACTGCTATCATTTCTACACCACTAGTACGACAGCTGTTAAACTTGTTCCAGTGACAGCTCATTATATTGTTTACAAGCGTACAAAAGCATTTTGGTGAGAATTTTCCAGAAAAAAAGTTATTTGTGATGGGATTCAAGCGTGATAGTGTGACTTCTTTATATTTGGCTGTAAAACCACAAGTGGCTATCGCTAGAGCACTCCAGCATTGAAATGTGAATAAATCTTTTGTCTCGTACCATCGCTCGTTACCGTGATACTGGTAGCGTAGCCCGACGACAAGGAAGTGTACGGAAGAAAACAGCAACATCAGCAGAAATGGTTCGAAAAGTAAAGAAGCGACTTGATCGAAACCCGCCGGAAAATGGCTCGTGAGCTGGACATATCCCAATATTTCATTCGGCAAATATTGAAAAATGAGCTCGGGGTAAAGCCATTGAAATTCCAAAAAGTCCAATAACTTACACCGCAACAGAAAGAAAATAGACTCAAAAGAACAAAAGAGTTGCTTCGCTTGGCCGAAAGTGGTGAACTGCCGAATTTGGTTTTCTCCGATGAGGAAATATTCGTTGTCCAGCAGTTTCTAAACAAACAAAATGGTCGTGTTTACTTGCCGAAGAAGTCAGCTGAAAAAGTACACCTTCGTTTGGCCACCAGAACTCAAGCGCCGGCCATGGTGATAGTGTGGGCCGCCATAACAGCCGATGGTCGCTCTCCGATAGTTTTAATCGACCGTGGCATCAACATAAATGCCGAATATTATCGCGAAAATATTCTGGAGGGTGTATTAAAGGCTTGGGCACGCAAACATTTTGGCCGCAGACCTTGGACATTCCAACAGGACTCAACACCATCGCACTCAGCACGCGCCACCCAAGAATGGTTCCTCGCTTCATTTCCAGTGCACAATGGCCACCAAAATCTCCGGATACCAATCCGTTGGACTATTGCGTCTGGAGTATTTTGGAAAGCAAGGTTGGCACTAAAAAATACCAAAGTGTCGATCACCTCAAACAAGCGCTTCGCCGGGAATGGGTCAAAATACCGCAGAGCAACATTTGGGCAGCGTGTGACGGTTTCATTGGCCATTTGAAGGCCATAATTCGTGTCAAAGGTGACCAATTCGAACAAATCTAAACTTATTCTAAAATTTGATGCCATTTCCAACATTATTTGCTTTCATTCAATAAAATTTAAAAAAAAGTAAATTATGGCTTTTGATTTTGTTGCAGTTTTTTTAACTCACCCTGTACTTTCTGTATTCCGTCTTCATACAGTATCTTGCATTGATAGAAGCGTTGGGATGTGCCGAGATCGAAAAAAATCCGATCGTCAGTTTGCGTTTTATAAGCTTGATGATTATTCAAAATTTTAACCAGTTGTGGGGGAGGTACACAAGGAGAGGACCTATATATCTCACCTTCACACTAGATCTAGGGTTAATAATAATATTAGAATGTGTGAAATGAAGACAATTCGCCTCTTATTTCTCATTTTGTAAGAGTTATAATTATTCCAAATTTTGACCTCTTTGTGGGTGAGGTGCCAGAAGAAGTAGTCCCACATATTCCATCTTCACCCCAGATCCTGTTTTGTTTGAAATATTGAAATTTGTAAAATTTTTGAGAAAATTGGAGGTTCAATTAGAATTTTGTAATCGTTTTGGTTATTCAAAATTTTAACCCGTTGTGGGGGAGGTACCAAAAGGAAGTGGTCGATATATGCCACCTTCACAGCAAATCTTGTGCGAACAGAGATATTGAAATGTGTGCAATTTGCAGACAATCGGACTCTTATTTCACATTTTATAAGAGTTGTAATTATTCCAAATTTTGACCCTTTATGGGGAAGGTACTTGATGAAATGGGCCGATATTGTCCATTTTCGCACCAAACCTAGCACTGACCAACATTTTAGGATTTCCTGAATTTAAATAAAATCGGTTGAGAATTTCTTTTTTAAATGAGTTAAATTATTTTCTTTAAAAATATCGACTTTTTGTGGTGGAGGTCCCAGAATAAGTGAACCGATGTTGCCCATCGCCGAACTCGATCTAAGTTTGAAAATAATATTACGACCGTGTGCCAAGTATGGTGTAAATCAGATACCCCCTTTAAAAGTTATCGTGGCCAACAGCCAGACAGACAGACGGGCGGACGGACGGACACCCTTGATCGACTCCAAATGTCCTAAAATGGATTTGGTCCAAAGAGAACATGGATCTAAACCCGTTATTTCGATTAGACACGTTTTGGCCGTATCAAATGATATATACCCTTCTTTCTTTCAAATACTCTAGCTAATAGCTGAGGTTATAATTGCAGCTATATGGTACAGAATTCAAGCCTATGTCAAGACGTATAAAATAAGTTTCATAGCACCTACCTTCTGAACTTATTTTTTGACTTTTTGAGGCAGTTCAGTAAGTACCTACTTCCATGCTAAAATAAGGGGTTAGTAAGCTATGTTTGTAAGTAGCTACCAATATTCCTCAACATCTTTCCCAAAACATAATTTCTGCATTTTATTTAACCTTCCAAAAAGGCAATACGATATCAATAGCAATCGCCCTTCACATCCGATCACTTTGTCCAAAAAAAAAAAAAAAAACATTATTGCAGCTTATCTGGAGATCACATTTTGTAAATTACATATCCATAAAAACACTCAACCATAGAATTTCAATCTCTCTTTAATATTCCCAAATCATTGTCGGCCCACTTTAATGCTGGTGGCGACACTGAAAACCAGTTGAGTAGGTGCTAGACGCGTTTTATGCTTCCGCCTTTGACGTAATGTTGTCTATTGGTTTTTCTCTCTCTCTCTCCTCGTCATTTTTGTCTGTCTTGGCTTATTTCCATTGTTTTTATTGTTGTCACTAATTGGCGTAAGAGAGACCATCAACCGCCAGCCACCACCATAAATTTCGTATGTAAAGGCGATAAATCGTTTTCTCCGCACTCTCATGTCTAAATGCCACTTCTTACTCCATGGAAATGCATTCGAGATGGAAACTTTAATTTTTCTTTGCATGGAAGAGAATCCTCCAACCTCGCTCTCTTTTGAGATACACAAATACCAACAAAAAAAGAGATTTAAATTTCATTTGAATTTTTATGACTGCCTTTTTCCACACTACTCTTCGATGACTGTAAATGGTCAATTGGAAAATAATTTGGCTGGCAATCGACTACCACTACCTGTCTAGGGTGACAGGCAAATGACAAGTTAAGGTGTAAAGGCGTAGTTATGCGCCCAATCGTCATCATCATTAAACATGGCTAGACAGTTAAATGTAAATTTGCTTTACCTGCCTGCCTGCTAATTGGAGTGTTTTGTAATGTGCCAGGGGGCTGGCGGATCGATTGCTAATGTTTTAGAACACATTAAAGAAAATTGAAATAAAATTGCAATATAAGTTGTTTTAACAAGAACCTATAAGAATGTAATTTAGAGGGCTATAAGAAATATGAAGACAATTTTTATTCAGAAAATCTGTGAAAGAGTTATGCCGTTTATGATTTTCCTGAATTTATTTTTTAATACATTTTGACTAATCAAATGTTTTTATTTTTCTTTGCAGGTACTTTTTAATTGTATATTTCGTAAGTATTTGTAATGAGCTCTAGTCATGTTATAATGCATAATATGAAGGGATAATATTTTATATATATAGCAAAGCCTTAGCATGTTATTTATTTCTGAGAAAATGACTAAATTTGGCTTCGACTAATTTTAGATTAAAACAAGGAAGCAAAGGCTATAGACGTGCGGGGCCGACCATGTGATACTCTACAACACTACATTTCGTTGGAAGCCCCCTAATGTCCAAATTAATTTTGGAAGATTTCGATATTGGAATAATGTCATAGAGGCCTGTACAGATTTTACCCTTATTTACGCACTCCGCGCACTTGTTATGTATTCGAAAAAAAATTCACAAAAGCCATGGATTTTACAGCAAAGTATAATTCAATAGTCATCCAATATGCTCGACTTCTTTCCTCTTTCAGGAAAATGTTTTTTGTTTTGGTCCATTTGAACCTCTGAATTTAAATCTCCAAACAGTAGGCTTTAATTCTCACTTTAACGCTACCCCATAAAAAATTTCGTGAGGATCGGACGATAATTGCGACCTGTATATAATACCTTCAACACATAGTGTTGGGGGTGTAGAAAAACTTTAAAGATTTTCAATTCAAAATTGTAAGTCAAATTGAAAAAATCCCATGCGATAAAAAATATGACAAAAATTTAAAAAAAAAATTAATATATTTTTGCGCGATTTTCTTTGATGTTATCCTTTTTGTGGCATGGTCTCTTGGTCTCAGAACTGATGAGAATTGTGAAAATCAGTCCAGCGGTTTTTGACTTATCAACGATCTAACTAGCATTCCCTTCTTTGATATATGAGATTGTATATATTTTGCTATATATGCGAGATTTTGGATATGAGCATCAATGTAACGTTCAAGAGTGACATTTTCGTATATTTGTGACTTCGCCAGGATAAAAAATATCCGCGGTTTAGTGGAAAATTTCATATTTTTTAGGTATGGCCTATTTTACACAATAAATGTGGTCCGATGACCATCCAAATTTATACGCTTCGTCCTAAACTCTAATACCATGCAAAATTCCGCGCCGATTGGCCTATAATTGTGGCCTGTAGAGCAACTGCATAATCAAGTATTTTTCTGTTTTTGGTCCATTTCAACCCCTCAATCATCTCCAGAAGCAACAGGGTTCTATTCTGACCCTAATCCCACCTACATTTTCAATTTCGTGGGAATCGGGCCATAATTGCGACCTGTAGCTTGATTACAAATTAACATGGACAGACGGACGGACGGAAAACCAATTTTTCGAGGCGTTACATAATTTTTGGCCTAATGAAACTTATAATACCCCCAACACATAGTGTTGTAGGGTATAAAAACATATCTTTAGTTTGCAATTTATACAAAATTATTTGTTTACAAAACTTTTCATACTTAGGGGAAGGCTAGAATCGGAGCTGATGTGTATCTGAGAAATCATAATTTCGAAGAAATACATATTTAACTTTGTATCATCTATAAACGTAGCCATACCTCCAAAAAGCTCGCCTATGATCGTTTTGGTTACACAAAACTTTGACCCTCTGTGGGGGAGGTATCTGAAGGAATGGTCCGATCTGCACCATTTTCACAACATATCTTGTGTTGATAGAAATATTGAGATGTGCCAAGTCTGAATGGTGTCGGATGTTAATTTCGCGTTTTATGATCTTCATGGATATTAAATATTGTGACTCTTTTGTGGGCAAGGTACCAGAAGTAGTAGACCGATATATTCCATCTTCACACCAGACCTTGGGCTAATAAAATTTTTGTGATGTGTGTATTCGGATTTTTACATCGTATTTTTTAAGAGTTATAATTATTCAAAATGTTGACCCTTTGTGGGGAAGGTACTTGATGGAGTAGACCGATATTGTCCATTTTCCCACCTGACCAAGCACTGACGCAAATATTAAGATTTGCAAAGTTAGAGCAAAATCGGATAATCGTTTTTCTTTCTGTGCAGAAAATATATGTTTTGAATAGTTCGACCTTTTGTGGGGGAGGAACCAGAAGGAGTGAGCCGATATTCCCCATCTCCGAACTCGATCTAAGTTTGACAAAAATATTACGATGTACCCGGTTTGGACCAAATCGGATACTCCCTTCGAGAGTTATCGTGCACACCATCCAGACAGACAGACGGACGGATGGACGGACGGACATCGCTAAGTCAACTCCAAATGTCCTGAAACGGATTTGGTCCAAAGATACCTAAGGTCTAAAACCGTTATTTCGACTAGGCACGTTTTGACCGTATCAAATGATATATACCCTCTCTAGCCATATAACTTAGGGTATACAAATTTAATTCTTTTGTAGGGATGAAACAGAAGGTGGTCCATATATTCCGTATTCACATCAGATCTGAGGCTAAGAAAAATATGAGACATATATAAAAATTAATGATTTGTGGAGGAGGTACCAGAAGGGATGAGCTCCTTTCATTAGTTAAAATATTGAGATATCTGAATTTTGAAGAGAATCGGAGGCCAATTTCGCATTTTACATGGTGAGATAAAAAACTGCAACAAAGTCAAACTTCATCATTTTAATTTTTTTTTTTAATTTTATGTATGAAAACAAAAAACGTCGGAAATAGCATCAAATTTTAGAACAAGTTTAGATTTTTTCGAATTGCGGTATTTTGGCCCATTCCCGGCGAAGCTCTTGCTTGAGGTGATCGACATTTTGGTATTTTTTAGTGCCAACCCTTCCTCTCCAAAATACTCCAGACACAATAGTCCAACGGATTGGTATCCGGCGATTTTTGTGGCCATTGTGCGTTGGAAATGAAGCGAGGAACCTCATTTTGTAACCATGCTTGGGTGGCGTGTGCTGAGTGCGATGGTACTGAGTCATGTTGGAATGTCCAAGGTCTGTGGCAAAAATGTTTGCGTGTCCAAGGCTTTTATACACCCTCCAGAATATTTTTGCGATAATATTCGGCATATATTCTGATCCCACGGTCGATTAATACGAACGGAGAGCGACCATCGGCTGTCATGGCGGCTCATACCATCACCATGGCCTGCACTTGAATTCAGGTGGCCAACCGAAGGTGCACCTTTTCAGCTGACCTCTTTTGTTTGTCTAAAAACTGCTGGACAACGAATGTTATCTCACCGGAGAAAACCAAATTCGGCAGTTCACCACTTTCGGCCAAGCGAAGCAACTCTTTAGCCCTTTTGAGTCTATTTTCTTTCTGTTGCGGCGTAAGTTCTTGCCCTTTTTGGAATTTCAATGGCTTTACCCCGAGCTCATTTTTCAATATTTATCGAATGGAATATTGCAATATATTCAGCTCACGAGCCATTTTTCGGCCACAGCGACGCGGGTTTCGATGAAGTCGCTTCTTTACTTTTCGAACCATTTCTGCAGATGTTGTTGTTTTCTTCCGTCTACTTCCTTGACGTCGGGCTACGCTACCGGTATCACTGTAACGAGCGTGCTGTTCGAGACACAAAAGATTTATTCTCATTTAAACACTGGAGTGCTCTAGCGATAGCCACTTGTGGTTTTCCAGCCAAGTGTAAAGAAATCACACTATCACGCTTGAATTCCATCACGAATAACTTTTTTTCTGGAAAATTCTCACCCAAATGCTTTTGTACGCTTGTAAACAATAAAATGAGCAGTCACTGGAATAATTTTAACAGCTATCGGAAGAGTGGTTTAGAAATGAAGTCTTATTTGAAAAGCCCACCTTTTTTTCAAAGAAATCAAGTTAGTTATTATTTTCGGTTTCAGATTCTCTCACTCTCTCTGCAGACAATTTCCTCTATAGATCCACAATTTGTTATATTTTCCAAGCATCGATATATTCAGATTATCGGCATTTTAAACATCACAATTTTCAATTTCCTGGCTTAGCTCTATGAAAAAAGATTTGCTTTGATTTATAAACCTTTCATAGACCTTTGAATATCAGCAGTCAATAAAGCAAAACTAGAAGAGAGAAATCTAATATTTTCGAATGCCAATTTTATTATTGCACTTGGACCTATGTTGGTAGGTCCCATTTAGAAGTAACACCCATTAATTCATATTATATTATTTTACGCCAATTATATACCCCCAAATTATTTAACCCCAAAATTTTAGTGATTTCAAAAACAACCGATTTGGCTATTTTTTAAAATGTCCCGTGGTGGAGATTGAAAAAAGTCAGTCGCTAAAAATATATTTCTTTTTTTTTTTTTTGTTCTCTTATTATTTTGCTTCTACAATTCTCCTCTGCACTTCTGCAGATGAAGAGGCAACAAAAACCACAATGATGTTGATTGGGCCGATGATGATGTCGGGGTGACACACAATCACAAGTGAGCTCACTTTCAGTAAATCTACATCGACATATGACTGTGTCTGTTGCTATTGCACTTTTTCGCTTCATTTGAAAATCAATGAAGGAAGCGAACAAAGTAGGCAAAACGTATGATAGGTGGCGAGCTCAGGATACATTCTTTTGTCGTCTCCCTCTTTTACTTAATGTCCTTTTTGTGATGCCAAAATGTCATGCTTATAAAATCATTGTTCTTAGCTGAGGAAGAGATCAAGCATGGAGGATACCCTACTTTGGAGTCTCTCCGAGGATTTTTCCGAAGAATTTGAAAATAACACTAAAAAGGACTATAGAAGTAGATTTTTAGATTTTTTTAAAGGAATTTCTAGAGGACTCTCAACGGTCTGTAGGCGCGGATTTTTAAAGAAATTTCTAGAGGACGGTAAAAGGTCTGTAGGCGTGGATTTTTTAAGGAATTTCAGGAGGACTCTCAAAGGTCTGTAGGCGTGAATATTTTAAGAAATTTCAGGAGGACTCTCAAAGGTCTGTAGGCGTTAATTTTTTAAGGAATTTCAAGAGGAATTTCAAAGTTTTTAGGCATGGATTTTCAAGGAATTTCAAAGATCTATAGGCATGGTTATAGGATTCTCAAAGACCTATAGACTTGGATTTTTTATAGGCATGGATATTCAAGAAATTTCGAAGGTCTATAGGGCGTGGATATTTTAAGGAATTTCAAGAGAACTTCAAAAGGTCTATAGCCTTGATTTTTTTAAGGAATTTCAAGAGGACTCTCAAATGTATATAATCGTGGATATTCTAAGGAATTTCAAAGGTCTACAGGCATGGTTATTTTTAAGGAATTTCAAGAGGACTTTCTAAGGTCTAAAGGCATGGATTTTTTAAAAAAATTCAAGAGGACTCTCTAAGGTCTCTAGGTGTGGATTTTTGAAAGAATTTCAAGAGGACTCTCAAAGGTCTGTAGACGAGGACTCCCAGAGGTCTATAGTCATGGATTATTGAGGAATTTCAAGAGGACTCTTAAAGGTCTGTAGGCGTGGATTTTTTAAGGAATTTCAAGAGGACTCTCAAAGGTCTGTAGGCGTGGATTTTTTAAGGAATTTCAAGAGGACTCTCAAAGGTTTACAGAGGTGGATTTTTTAAGGAATATAAAGAGGACTCTCAAAGTTCCATACGCGTGGAATTTTTAAGAAATATTAAGAGGACCCCTGAAGGTCTAAAGGCGTGGAATTATTAAGGAATTCCAAGAGGTCTCTAAAAGATCTAAAGGCGTGGACTTTTTAAGGAATTCCAAGAGGTCTCTAAAAGATCTAAAGACGTGGATTTTTTAAGGAATTCCAAGAGGTCTCTAAAAGATCTAAAGGCGTGGATTTTTTAAGGAATTCCAAGAGGTCTCTAAAAGATCTAAAGACGTGGATTTTTTAAGGAATTCCAAGAGGTCTCTAAAAGATCTAAAGGCGTGGATTTTTTAACGAATTCCAAGAGAACTCTTGATGAAAAGATCTAAAGACGTGAATTTTTTGAGGAATTCCAAGAGGAATTCTAATGTTTTAAAATCGCAGGGTATCAAATTGTCATTATCGCCAACTCTCGTCTCCCTTTTTAGATAATGCTTTATTGAAACTTTGTGATTTGTGGCATCCTTGAGGAAAATGTACCGCCGCCATATATGTATGCTAAGCACTTTAGGACTTCATTACTATTCCCTCTTTGAGTCCTTTCGCCAGGACGAAAAGCGAAGTGTATCAAATTGCCTTTTGTGGCCTTCTCAATGATTCCTTTGCATTGTTTGATATTTTTATGCTTGTCTTTTTTTGTATCTGTATCTTTTTTTCTCTCTCAACATTCCCTTATTCCAGTTAGTCATTCATTCATCGATTTGATTTGTTCTTCCTTTCGGGCTGGGCGCACACCACCACCACTTGGTGTGCCATAAATGAAACACTTTTTGTGTGTCTTATCTTAACCGGAAAAAGACTTCCCATAAAAAATAATATATATCATGCACACACACACACACACTCATACCTCCTACTAATGCATGTATGGTCTGACACCCCTTTATGCTGTCGAGACAAAGTGAAAAAAAGACGAACATAGGAAGGTGCAATAAAATTTCATTTCACTTGAACATATTGTTTTTTGGTCGTTGCTCCTCCGTTCTATCGGCAGTTTCGTTATTATTTTTTCATATCGATTTTGGATGGGTTTCATACTAATGTTGTTTTTGTCTTGTTTTCGTTCTTATTGTTAATGTCACCGATGGTGACGTTGATGGTGATGCACCACCGCCGTCATCATCATCGCCACCACCACCAGGAAGCATTAATGCGTGTTTGATAAGTTCCTTATGTTTCAAGATATGGAAATGTTTTTTTTTTTGTGTTCCACTTTTTAGTCCTTTTTTCTCAAAGAAGATGCAGCAAAAGGAGTTTGAGGAAATACGATAAGAATTGAGTCATTCTATTGGGAGCACTTGAGAGAGGTAAGATTGCACGTGGATTTTAGGGACAAACAAGACTTCTAATGGAAAGCATTGCAAAAGAACTCTAAAAGGCCCAGAAACGTGGATTTTTAAAGGAATTTCGAAAGAACTCTAAAAGGTCCAAAACCGTGGGTTTCTAAATAAATTTCAAGAGGACTCTATAAGGCCCAGAAACGTGGATTTTTAAAGGAATTTCGAAATAACTCTAAAAGGCCCAGAAACGTGGATTTTTAAAGGAATTTCAAAAGAACTCTAAAAGGCCCAGAAACGTGGATTTTTAAAGGAATTTCAAAAGAACTCTAAAAGGCCCAGAAACGTGGATTTTTAAAGGAATTTCAAAAGAACTCTAAAAGGCCTAGAAACGTGGATTTTTAAAGGAATTTCAAAAGAACTCTAAAAGGCCCAGAAACGTGGATTTTTAAAGGAATTTCAAAAGAACTCTAAAAGGCCCAGAAACGTGGATTTTTAAAGGAATTTCAAAAGAACTCTAAAAGGCCTAGAAACGTGGATTTTTAAAGGAATTTCAAAAGAACTCTAAAAGGCCTAGAAACGTGGATTTTTAAAGGAATTTCAAAAGAACTCTAAAAGGCCTAGAAACGTGGATTTTTAAAGGAATTTCAAAAGAACTCTAAAAGGCCTAGAAACGTGGATTTTTAAAGGAATTTCAAAAGAACTCTAAAAGGCCTAGAAACGTGGATTTTTAAAGGAATTTCAAAAGAACTCTAAAAGGCCTAGAAACGTGGATTTTTAAAGGAATTTCAAAAGAACTCTAAAAGGCCTAGAAACGTGGATTTTTAAAGGAATTTCAAAAGAACTCTAAAAGGCCTAGAAACGTGGATTTTTAAAGGAATTTCAAAAGAACTCTAAAAGGCCTAGAAACGTGGATTTTTAAAGGAATTTCAAAAGAACTCTAAAAGGCTCAGAAACGTAGATTTTTACAGGAATTACGAAAGAACTCTAAAAGGCCCAGAAACGTAGATTTTTACAGGAATTACGAAAGAACTCTAAAAGGCCCAGAAACGTGGATTTTTAAAGGAATTACGAAAGAACTCTAAAAGGCTCAGAAACGTAGATTTTTACAGGAATTACGAAAGAACTCTAAAAGGCTCAGAAACGTAGATTTTTACAGGAATTACGAAAGAACTCTAAAAGGCCCAGAAACGTGGATTTTTAAAGGAATTTCAAAAGAACTCTAAAAGGCCCAGAAACGTGGATTTTTAAATAAATTTCGAAAGAACTCTAAAAGGAATTTCAAGAGGATCTCAAAAGCCTTAAAGCGTGGATTCTTTAAGGAATTTCAAGAGGACCTCAAAGGTCTAGAGGCATGGAGTTTTTAAGGAATTTCAAGAGGATCTCAAAGGTCTAGAGGTGTGAAGTTTTTAAGGAATTTCAAGAGGACCTCAAAGGTATAAAGGCGTGGATTTTTAAGGAATTTCTAGAGGACTCTCAAAGGTCTTAAGCCGTGGACTTTTAAAGAAATTTCTAGAGGACTCTCAAAGGTCTTAAGCCGTGGACTTTTAAAGGAATTTCTAGAGGACTCTCAAGGGTCTTAAGCCGTGGACTTTTAAAGAAATTTCTAGAGGACTCTCAAAGGTATAAAGGCGTGGATTTATAGGAATTTCTAGAGGACTTCAAAATGTCTGCAAACGTAGATTTTTTAGAAATTTCAAGAGTACTATAAAAGTCTATAAACCTGGATTTTTCACGTATTACATATTTCATAAATTCCATCGCTTTAATTTTTTCACCACAAAAATACCGCATTCCGTAAGAAAAAAAAAAACAACATAAATATTGCTACGCCTCTATGGCAACCACAATTAAAACCCAAAAAAGTGTAAATGCAACAATAACAACAACAACAATGTTAATCATTCATACCGAATATTCATTCATTTTATTCACTGGCCCAGTGAATTACTCACTGTCTGCTGCTGTTGCTGCCACACATTCATAGTTATAACTGATGACGGTCGGACGGTTGGCTTACGCTTACAAATGTCGGCAGCAGTTGAAAAAAAATATTCACTTAAAAAATATTCACATTTTCATAGGCGATAATTACATACTCAGAGAGAACAGGCTCTCTTATCTTGAATACAAATCAAGTAATTTTTTTTTATTTTTTCGTTTTAATGAAAGCCATTCAGCGGAGCATCATAAAAATCAACTTACCTCAGTCAGTCATTCACCGGCTCATTCAGCAGATACAGATACTGGGTTAAATGTAAGGCTTATTATCGGCCATATCTTGCGCATATGTTTGACGGTATCTATGTGAGAGGAGAGGGGGCCTCTTCCTCTCCCGTCTGCTTCCTCTGTTGTTTTATATTTTTTCCTCTGTAATGAAATAAATTTAATATAGACAATAAAATAAGTACTGTAAATTTAAGACACACAGAAAAAAAATTGTATAAAATTTAAAAAATTTCCGATTGTCGGATAAGCAGAGTACCAGTTGAATGTTAAAAAGAAAAACAAGTGCACATAACACCAATAAGACATGTGTGCATACATATGTAGAGTAATGTAAATGCCAGGTGAATATTTTTTGTTATTTGGTGTAAATGACCTTAGCAGCGGGGTTTAAGTGAGAGCATTAAGAAATATTTGAAATTGTTGCATATTTTTAATATACTTCGTCCCCCATGGGCGGCTATTGATTGGCCTCCAAGACACCTAACGAAATTATTAAGAAATCGACAACTTTTGAGACCCCTCTTGAAATTCCTTACGAACATCCACACATATAAAGCTTTCAGGATTATCTTGAAATTGTTTGAAAAATACACGACATAGACCTTTGAAAGTCCTGTTAAAATTCTTAAAAATCCACGAATCTAGAGCTTTTAGGGTCCTCTTGAATTTTTTTAAAACATACACGCCTATAGACCTTTGATAGTCCTCTTTAAATTCCTTAACAAATCCATGCCCACCCCCGAAAATTTTCTTAACAAATCCACTCCCCTTTTAAATTTCTTAAAAAATCCACGCCCATACACCTTTGAAAGTCCTTAAAAATCCAAGCCCGTATCCTTTGAGAGTCCTCTTGAAATTGTGGAAATTACTCAAAAATCCACGCCCATAGACCATTGAGAGTCTTCTTGAAATTCCTTAAAAATCCTAGCCTATAGACTTTAAAGAGTCCTCTTGAAATTCCTTAAAAAGTCCACGTCTTTAGACCTTTGAGAGTCTTGTTTAAATTCCTTACAAAAATCAACGCCTAGAGACCTTTGAGAGTCTTCTTTAAATTCCTTAAAAATCCACGTCTACAGACCTTTGCGGTTCTTCTTGAAATTCTTAGAGAGTCTACTCGAAATTCCTTAAAAAGTCAACGACTATAGGCCTTAGAGAGTCTACTCGAAATTCCTTAAAAAATCCACGCCTAAAGACTTTAGAGAGTCTTCTCGAAATTCCTTACAAAATCCACGCCTTTAGACCTTTGAGAGTTTTCTTTAAATTCCTTAAAAAATCCACGCCTTTAGACCTTTGAGAGTCTTCTTTAAATTCCTTAAAAAATCCACGCCTTTAGACCTTTGAGAGTCTTCTTTAAATTCCATAAAAAATCCACGCCTTTAGACCTTTGAGTGTCTTCTTTAAATTCCGTAAAAATTCCACGCCTTTAGACCTTTGAGAGTCTTCTTTAAATTCCTTAAAAAATCCACGCCTTTAGACCTTTGAGAGTCTTCTTTGAATTCCTTAAAAAATTCACGCCTATAGACCTTTGAGAGTCCTCTTTTAATTCCTTAAAAAAATCTACGCCTATAGAGCTTTGAGAGTCCTCTTTGAATTTCTTAAAAAATCCACGCCTATAGAGCTTTGAGAGTCCGCTTTGAATTCCTTAAAAAATCCACACCTATAGACCTTTGAGAGTCCTCTTTGAATTCCTTAAAAAAATCCACGCCTATAGACATTTGAGAGTCCGCTTTGAATTCCTTAAAAAATCCACACCTATAGACCTTTGAGAGTCCTCTTGAAATTCCACGCCTATAGACTTTAAATAGTGTTCTCGAAATTAAAAATGCAGGCCTATGAACTTTTGAGAATCCTCTTGAAATTCCTTAAAAAATACACATTACTAGGCCCTTCAGAGTCCTTTTGAAATTCCTTCAAAAATCTATTAAAAGGCCTTTTGAAATTCCTTCAAAAACCCTCGTTTCTGGGCCTTTTAAAGTCCTCTTGAAAATCCTTTAAAAATCAACGTTTTTAAGCCTCTTAGAGTCCTTTTGAAATTCCTTTAAAAATCCACGTTTCTAGGCCTTTTAGAGTCCTTTTAAAATTCTTTAGAAAATCCACGCTACTAGGCCATTTAGAGTCCTTTTGAAATTCCTTTAAAAATTCACGTTCCTAGGCCTTTTAGAGTTTTTTTTTTTTGAAATTCTTTAGAAAATCCACGTTTCTGGGTCTTTTAAAGTCCTTTTGAAATTCCTTTAAAAACCACATTTCTAGGCATTTTAGAGCCCTTTTTAAATTCCTTTAAAAACCACATTTCTAGGCCTTTAGACTCCTTTTGAAATTCCTTTAAAAATTCACGTTTTTAGGCCTTTTGAAATTCCATTCAAAATCCACGTTTCTGGCCCTATTAGAGTCCTTTTGAAATTTGTTTAAAAATCCAGGTTTCTGTGCCTTTTAAAGTCCTTTTGAAATTCCTTTAAAAACCCACGTTTCTGGGCATTTTAGAGTTCTTTCGAAATTCCTTTAAAAATCCACGTTTCTGGGTTTTTTAAAGTCCTTTTGAAATTCCTTTAAAAATCCAAGTTTCTGGGCCTTTTAAAGTCCTTTTGAAAATTCTAAAAAAGTCCACGTTTCTGGGCCTTTTAAAGTCCTTTTGAAATTCCTAAAAATGTCCACGTTTCTGGGCATTTTAACGTCCTTTTGAAATTCCTAAAAATGTCCACATTTCAGGGCCTTTAAAAGACCTTTTGAAATTCTTTAGAAAATCCACGTTTCAAGGGCTTTTAGAGTCCTTTTGAAATTCTTTAGAAAGTCCACGTTTCAAGGGCTTTTAGAGTCCTTTTGAAATTCTTTAGAAAATCCACGTTTCAAGAGCTTTTAGAGTCCTTTTGAAATTCTTTAGAATATCCACGTTTCTAGGCCCTTTAGAATCCTTTGAAATCCTTAGTTTTTAGGCCTTTTAGAGTCATTTTGAAATTCTTTTAAAATCCACGTTTATGAACCTTTTAGAGTCCTTTAGAAATTCATTTGAAAATTCACGTTTCCCGGGACTTTTAGAGTCCTTTCGAAATTTCCTTAAAAACACTTTTAAAATCTCTTTAAAAATCCATATTTTTAGACCTTTGAGAGTCCTCTATAAATCCAAGTCTTGTGGCTAGAGTCCTTTTAAAATCCTTAAAAAATCAACGTTTCTGGGCCTTTTGGAGTCCTTTTGAAAATCCTTAAAATATCCACGTTTCCAGGCCTGTTAGAGTTCTTTTTTAAAGATCTTCTGTTTATAGAAGGCTCTTCTACGATCTTCTATCTACCCAGCACCTGTTAAGTTGCTTTTGTTCCCTTCAATCGCTTACTTTTTATAAGCGTTACGATCTCCCCACAGAGACGGTAATAAAATTAAGCCATTTGCATAAATTAGAATGTAAATATTTATTTTAAGATCCAAACAAAATCTCCCCCCAAATAAATTCAAGCAGCGTTTCAAGCTACTGTTTTGTTCACATTTCATTTACTTCAGAATCTCCTCTAAGCAGGTATTAATCTCACCTCTCAACAACAGCCCAAGTCATAGTGTTTTGCTTTATGACGTTTCGATGTTTAGTGCCCTCCTTAATGTGTTGTTGTTGGTGTTGTTGCGGGTCGATTCTCAACCATTGTTAAATTGTCTGTTTGTTATTTATTTGTTGCTGTTGTTATTGGCTTGTGTCAATACCAACAACAAAAACAACAACACCGCCGAAACTAATATAAGCGCCATTAAAATCAATACCGGTAGTGATGAGTGTAGCGAAGTGAACGAACGAGGGAACGCACCCTCCTAATGACCTGACCACCACGACCATCATCAAAAGCAAATGTTTGCCGCCGCCGTCGCTGTCATTATTACGAAGTTAGCGGCTAGACGGTGTTGATTTTTATTTACTCGAGATTTGATGGCCTTTTTCCGGCTGGGTTTTGTGTTTTTTGTAAAGTTTGGCTGGCTGGCTGGTCTGGTCAAGAAGTTATTTTGTGAGACATGTGGGAATGGGTTTTAATAGCTGTTGCTGGAACATAAAATTTAAGTTTGCAGAAGAAATTGTGTACCTTCCATAAATCACCTATATAGAGATCTATAGACATACAGAGCATCTTGTAGAATTTTTCTTCAACAGTTCGTGTGCTATATACAGAATTCTTCTAAAGGTAGATCTTGTAGATTGGTACTCTACTCCAGGTCTTCTACAGATTATGTCTCAATTTCTTCTTGAGGTTATACAGGTCTTCTTTAGTAAGAAAACTTGCAGATCATACACAGGGTGAGATAAAAAAAACTGCAACAAAATCAAACGCCATAATTTTTACATTTTTTTTTAAATTTTATTGAATGAAAGCAAAAACTGTCGGAAATAACATCAAATTTTAGAATAAGTTTAGATTTTTTCGAATTGGTCACCTTTGACACGAATTATGGCCTTCAAACGGCCAATGAAACCGTCAAACGTTGCCCGAATTTTGCTCTGCGGTATTTTTGGCCGCGCTTGCTTGAGGTGATCGACACTTTGGTATTTTTTAAGTGCCAACCTTGCATTCCAAAATACTCCAGACACAATTGTCCAACGGATTGGTATCTGGAGATTTTGGTGGCCATTGTGCGCTAGAAACTAAGCGATGGACCTCATTTTGTAGCCATTCTTGGGTGGCGCATGCTGAGTGCGATGGTGCTGAGTCCTGTTGGAATGTCCAAGGTCTGCGGCAAAAATGTTTGCGTGTCCAAGACTTTAATACACCCTCCAGAATATTTTGTTTTATTCTGATGCCACGGTCGATTAATACGAGCGGAAAGCGACTATCGGCTGTTATGGTGGCCCACACCATCACCATGGCCGGCGCTTGAGTTCTGGTGGTCTACCGAAGGAGCACATTTTCAGCTGACCTCTTTGGCGATCATTTTGTTTGTTTACAAACTGCTGGACAACGAGTGTTTTCTCATCGGAGAAAACCAAATTCGGCAGTTCACCACTTTCGGCCAAGCGAAGCTCTATTCAGGTTTTTTTCTTTCTGAAGTCTGAAGTTGGTTGCAGTTTTTCCATCTCAACCTATATACAGAGGTTTATAGACATACAGAGGATCTTCTAGAACAGTACGTTTACTATATAGAGAATAGCTTATAAAGGTCTCTCTTGATGGGTACTCTATTCCACGTCTTCTACAGATTATGTCTCAATTTCTTCCTAAGATTATACAGGCCGTCTTTAGTAAAAATACTTTCAGATCATTTATGTTTATAGAAGTGGGGCTTAACTAAGTCTTCCATAGTTCCCACATTCCACCTGTTTCCTTTCCCCACTTTTTCTTTTCACCTCACCTTCATATATTTTATTTACAAAAAATAAATTAACCAAAAAATTCCCAACATTTAAAGCCAGTAAGAAAACCAAAAATAAAGAAAAAAACTAGTAAAATAGAAACATTTTTAAACGAGCGAGCGCCCATAAAAATTTTTTATCTTTGAAATAATCTGTTGGAAATTACCTGCAGGGAAAATAGATTATTTTATGTTTAAGGAAATAAAGGAAATGCCAATTTATAACGCATGCGCAACACAGCACAACATAGCTCAGATGGAAAAACAGCTGTTTTCTACATGCCGCCAAACGGCTGGCTGGCTGCTTGGCTGCTTTCTGGTTTGTCTGGCGGAAAATGCACTTAAGAGCTATTTGGGAAAACCACTTGAAGCAATAAAACACCCACACTCTCTCTCTCGCTCTTAAACAAACACACATTCACATTGTGGAATACATGTGTGTTTGTGTTGAATATTTTCTTATTTTCCACTTCTCTCCAAATAGACATTAGTCTCAACTCTCAAGAGACGGAATAAACCATGGAAAATAACACAAAGTAGTGGCACTCTTGTATTTTCATTTTACTACGATTTCCACACAGTGATGTCAACTTGGGAAAATAATAAATTTTTAATAGTTATAATTTATAATTATTTTTTAAAACTCTTTGAAAGAATATTTTTTTTTAATCCCAGGAGCCCTCGAAAGTATTCTTTAAAATATCCACATTTTAAGCCCTAGGAGTCGTAGAAAAATAAATTTTAAAACATCCACGTTTATAGGCTTGAAAGAGCTTAAAATTTTTTCCTATAAAAAAACACATTTATAGGCCCAAAGGAACTTGAAAAACTATTCTCTAAAAATTTCACCCTTATGACCCTACGTGTCCTCGAAAGTCCGATTAGAATTCCTTCAAAGAATTCCGGTATATCATATTCTTTCTCTATCCATAGGAAAGACTGTGAAGTGCTTTATTACAACCGAGCGCTCATTATACACTCGATCATATGGCTAGATAGGGTATATATCACCTCCACCATACTATAGAGGGTATATTAACTTTGTCATTCCGTTTGTAACTCCTCGAAATACTCATGGCAGACCCAACAAAGTATATATATTCTTGATCAGCGTAAAATTATAAGTCGATTTAGCGACTGTCTGTCTGTCCGTCTGTCTGTTTTGAAATAGAAGGCTAAAATTTTGCACACAAGTTTATTTTTTCAGTAGGCAGGTTAAGTTCGTAAATGGGCCATGTAGGTCCACGTATTCATATAGCCCCCATATAACGGTACCTCCGGATATTCGGTATTTTGATTATTTTAGCGTCATTATTCACGGGAATTGTTTCAAATTACGCATTTAGAGTTCGTAATGAAAACTACAGTCTGTGACAGAAAATTGTCTATGCAGATCCAGGTCTTCGTATAGGCCCCATCTACCAATACCTCCTTATATTCGGTATTTTGACGAGTTTAGGTACAATACTCACCGAAATTGTTTGAAATGTCGTATTTGAAGTTCGTAATGGATGCTATAGCCTATGACAAAAGTGTCTATGCTGGTCCAGGCCTTCGCACACCTTCGATATAACGGTACTTCCCTATATATGATATTTTGAAGGTTTTAGCTACATTATTCACCGTTTATTTCAAGTTCCGAATTTGAATTTGGTAATGACTCATGGTAAACAATGCCTGTGTGGGTCCACGTCGTATAGACAACAATATAACGACTATATTCGGTATTTTTAAAATTTTAAAAGAATTTTTTAAGGATTTTATTTCCAAATTGGTTCCAAATGGTGGAAGGCATTTAAAGTTCGGCCCGGCCGAACTTACTGTTTTTTAACTTGTTTACACATTTGTGCTGACCTCTTGCTTATGACGTGATGACATCTCTGAGAATGTGTACTAAATGTAATAACTGTACTAAATTCGGTATAATTTGGTTTTAGTTAAATGGATTGTTGGAGGATAGGATTAAGGAAAATAGTTGTGTTTGGAAATGCATTCAGCAAGTGTACGAAGGGTACTAAATGGTACTAAAATTTGTATTGCTTTGAAATCTGATTCTGCTTGAAATCTGAAATTTAGCATTAAAATGGCTGTTGTGGAAATACGTACTAAAAAGTACAAAATGGTACTTAGTTTGTTATTTGGGTAAGGGATTGAGTTGGAATATAAAAACTGACATTTGGTTCATGTATGAACCAAACCGTACAAATGGTGGAATTTGGAAATACATACTAAAATATACGAAAAGAACTTTACAGTATTAATTTTGGTATTTGGGAAATGAATAGAGCTGGAAATCTGAAATTTGGTGTGAGAGTATTTGATGTTAAGTAGGATAGACAAACTAAAGGGTTTTTTTTTTTTGTCGAAATTCTAACAATACGTATCAAAAGCACTTAAATGTGCCCATTTTAGTGCCATTTGGGATTACTTGAATGGATAGTTTTAAATCTTGAAATTTGGTAAAAGACTTAAATCTTGGAAATGGGGTTGACGTAAGGTAGTGGTACTTAACGGTACTACATTTGGTACAATTCCGCTTTTCGTAAACGGACAAAGAATTAAATCGAAGAGAAATTAAATTAAATTGATTTTGGAAAGGTGTACTAAAAGTGCACGAAAAGTACTAAATGGTACAATTTTTGATAGAACTTGGTATTCGGTGAAGAAAAAGTGTTTAAAATCTGAACATTGGTATTAAGGTCGCAATTCATGTGCAGACCGGGGCATATGGAGATTCTTTCGGAAATGTTTATTATAATTGCCCGAAAAGTAGTAAGTGGTACTAAATTTGGTATTGGGAGAAGGAATAGAGCTGGAACCCAGACATTTCATTTTAGGGTCTCTGTTGGTATCTGGTGGTGGTTTTGCAAATGCGTACTATATCTGTTCGAAAAGTACTAAATTGTGGATTACTGTTAGTGTCTAGAATAGAGAGATGTAGATTATTTTGAAAATGCGTACAAAACTGTTACTAAATTGGGTATTAGGTAGAGGGATAGAGCTGCAATTTGATATTGAGGTCACTGTGGGTTCCTAAAAAGGCTTAACACGAACTGTTTGAATGAATTTAAAATTTTAAGATTGACTTTTCCTTGACAAACTATCAGACACCTGCTAGTTAAAACACATATTTCCACTCATTCAATGAAGAAAAAAACCCTAAAAAATAACCGCAAGTCAAACAAAAATATATATTCCAAAAATCCATGCCATGAAAAAAATTATTAAAAATCCATGATTTTCCTGAAGAAAACTATATCTTTAAAAAATCACGGTGGCCCTGGAAAACAAAATCTTACAAATGCCAGTTCTTAAGAAAAAGTACTTAAAAATTCCACCTTATTCCTTAAAGAAAAAATCCTTGAAAATCCTCAAAATCCCATTCTTGTCATGCAAAAAAATCTATTAAAAGTGCACACTGGTCCTTGAAGAAACCCCTGTAAAGAATCTACGAGAGTCTTTAGAGAAAGAATCCTTAAAAATCCACTAAAATCCTTAAAAAATATCACGCTAGTCTTTGGAGAAGAAAGCTTAAAACCTAATAACACTGTAGTTCGATTTTTTAATTCTGCGCTGGGGCTTAATTTTACTTACTTACTTTATAGTTCCTTACTTTATAGTTCCTTGTTAATATTTCCGCTGCGTCCTTAAAATCCACTGTTGATTTTTGAAACTCCTTCAGAAAACATCCTTGAAATTTTGAAACTTGAGATCTTGGTTAGATTTCAAATTCTTCCAATCCGCAAGTTATCATCACTGCTCCGGCACACTTAGTAACCGATTTTCGGCTAAACAAATGTACTCTTAAGAGATTTAGATAACTTCGGAAAGAGCGAGAGCAATCACACAAATACAACGAAAACAACAGAACAACAGAAAAAAATACCCAAAAGATTTTAAGCAAAGATATTGGGGGGCACAAAGTTTTTTTTTTTTTCTTGAAGGCAAGCAAAGGCTGACTACTTTGCTTGCCGGCTCGGCGGTGGAAATTGTAAGCAACAACAACAAAAACAAAACGTCGAAAAATATACTGATAAGAATTTTTGTTCGTTCGTCAGTGTTTGGACGTCGGTGGGTCTGTCGGTCGAACGTTCGTTCGTTCGTTCGTTCGCCTCCTGCTCCATCTTCATCAGCTCTAGAGCAGAGACTCTAGGTTCAGCCAACACAACTGAAATGTTTGATCAAAGGATGATGATAACGTACACACACACACACACACAACAAAAAACCCCATCTAGTCGAAATGTGCGGTGCAAGTGTGTCCGTGTGTGTGTGCGTTTACTGGGTGATATCTAAAATCTATATGAATGTTAAGTGTATCTCTATCTGAGTTTTGTGTCTGTCTGTTTGTGTGTGTGAGAGTATGCATATTCTTATTACAAACAAAAACGATACAACAATACAACAAAAATATTGTTAGTCAGCACAAAACTTAACTTCCAAAACAGAGAACGCACACACTTACACATACGTAATTTTGCCACTCACAGATACACGCACGCACACACACACTCACTCGGCTACAGTTCACAGTCCAATCATTCATACCGAGATACTAATGCCATATTCCTTCTCATTCGTTTGTTTTGTTCCAACCAACACTCACTGGGCTCGCTCATTCATTCAGTCAGTCATCCAACCATCCAACCATCCAAGCTAGCCAGCCATTCAGTCAGTCATACCACCTCCTCGACACAAAACTCATTCGTACTTCGTAGATTCGTCGTTGCTGTTGTTGTTTAGAGAGAAAGATACAGATACAATTAAACAGAACTGTGTTATCGGAACGCAATAATCAGAATTCCATTAGCTGGCAATGTTTGGATATATCAACGGATGAATGATATGGGTGTTTACATTCATATCTCGTCTGATTGATGAATGTGATAAGAGAGGGTATGGAGACGTTGTGCACCATTATGACAATGACGAAGACGGAGGATAGAGGTTCTGTTAAAAACCTTAAAATATTTGTAATTTATTTTTAATCGAGTTCATTAAACCCATTTCGCCTGGCCAAGTTCCAAATTTTGTTGAGCAAATTATTTTTAAATTTTAATTTCCATTTCCTTCCGTTGTTGGGTTTTTTATTTATTTTAAATTTTTCACTTAATCTGTAATTGTGGTTATTCACATGACATTTTTTTTGCTGTAATCGAAAGTCTGCCGAAAAAAATATTTTTATAATTTTCAAAAATTATAAATAACAATTGCATTATCTGGTTTCTGTTATTATTTATTTGAGGCTCGTGTAAATTAAAAAAAAAAACGGATTTAATTAAGCATTGAAATAAATGTTCGCTGAGATGGATTAATAAATTTAGATCTGTGAAAAATATCAACGCTTCTCCCTCTGCTGGTTTGGGTTTTGATACAATTCTATTAAAACATGTTAAAAAGTATCAGTCAGTTTTTCGACAGATGTATACCCTCAGCCAATTTTCTATTATTTAAATAGATTTGAATTTTGTTATGATTATTCAAATTGTTGACCCTTTAATTCCGAAGGAATGTTCATTTCGTGTCGGTCCTAAATAAATATGATATAAATATTGTGACGTTCCACATTTGTACTATATTGGTTACTTCCTTCATTTTGTATAAGATATGCGACCCTTTATATAGTCGATCGAAGTAGTCCATTTTTATACCCTACACCACAAGGTGGTCAGGGTATTACGTCTTTGTGCATTTGTTTGTAACAGGCAAGAGGAAGCGAGATAGACCCATAGTTCCTTTTGATGATCTGCATAAAATCACATTCTGAGTCGATTTATGCATGTCCGTCCGTCCGTCTGTTCATGCATTTTTGTAAACAAAATACAGTTCGCATTTATTGCCCTATCCAGATGAAATTTTGCACAAATCATTTGTTTGGCCCAACGACGTTGAAATTGGAGATAATCGGTCAAAATTTAGATATAGCTCCCATACATATCTTCGTCCGATTTGCCTTTTATTGTGCACCAAACGTTTAATATCAGTCCGAATAGTATGGAATTTCGCACGTACGGTCAGATTGGACCTCAAAATAAGTATGCCAAATTTGATCGAAATCGGTTCAGATATAGCTATAGCACGCATATATATTGTTCATCCGATTTGTTATTTTTGTCCTCCGCAGCCGTAATATGCACTCTGTAACAACAATATTTGGTGAAATTTATCAAATACAGCTCAGAAATACATTTGCTAAATTTTATCGAGATCGGTTCAGGTTTGGATATAGCTCCCATATATAACTTCGTCCGATTTACCTTGGATTGTGCACCAAACGTCTAATATTTGCCTAAATTGGATGAAATTTTGCACTTACAACCAAATGGAGTCTAGAAGCTAGTATGTCAAATTTGGTCAAGATCGGTTCAGATATAGCTATAGCTCCCATATATACTGTTCATCCGATTTGTCATATTTGTTACCCACAGCCGGAATATGCACTCCGTAACAACGATATTCAGGGAAATAAATAAAATACAGCTCAGAAATATCTTTGCCAAATTTTATCGAGATCTTTATTATCTTTATCCGATTTCAAATTAATTGTGCACCAAATGGGCAATACAACTCCAAATTTAAGAGATAAAAATGCTTCGGCATATTTCGTCCTACGAACTTTAAATTATAATTATAATCATAGCGTGTATGATTGCATTCTCCCATAAAAACCTTCAATTGTTATGCGCAGCTTTACTAAATTAGCAAAGTGGTGTAGGGTATCATAAAATCGGCCCCGCCCGACTTTAAGAATTTCTTTACTGGTTATACTTCAGGCAGATAAAAATATTGGTATGGCCAAAACTACAAAAAAATCGAACATTTTTATCCAGTTTAAAAAAAATCTCGTATTCATCGCAAGTTTCTTGTTGAGAGAAATATTTGGATATAACAAGTTGTAAAGAATCGCTGACTTGCTTTGACAGATAAAGGTATAAAGTGTTAGTATAAAGTATTGTGACCCTTTGTGGGTGAGGTACCAGAAGGGGTTCGCCGATGCATATCATCAGATCTTGTGTTAGCAAATATTTTTATATGTGTGAAATTTGAAGAGAGTTGGATGCTTATATCGCTTCCTTTGAGCGTTTTGTTTTTCAAAATCTTGAACACCATTTGTGAGAGGTACCAGAAGAAATGGTCCGATCCCTGCCATCTTTATCACAGATCTTGTGTTGATGGAAACATTGAGATGTCTGAATGGAATCGGATGTTAATTTCTCATTTTATGAGCTACATGGGTATTAACAATTTTGATCCATTGTGGGGGAGGTACCAGAACGAGTGAACCGATATATCCCATCTTCCCAACAGATCTTGAAATATAAAGAGAAACTTATGCTTATTTCGCGCCTTATGACCTTAATGGATATTCAACATTTTAAACCTTTGTGGGGGAGGTATGAGAATAAATCGTCCAATCTCTACCGTTATTATAACAGATCCTGTGTCGATGGAAATATTCAGATGTGCCAAGTCTAAATGGAATCGGATTTCAATTTCGCGTTTGAGGAGTTTAATGGATATTCAAAATTTCTACCTTTTGTGGAGACAATTGGATTCTTACATCACATTTTATAAGGGTTATAATTATTCAAAATGTTGACCCTTTGTGGGGGAATCACTTGATGGAGTGGACCGATCGAGAACCGACGCAAATATAAGGATTTGCAAAGTTGGAGAAAAATCCGATTATTTCTTTTCTTTTTGGGCAGAAAATATATTTTTTTAAAATTTCAACCTTTTGTGGGCGAGGTGCCAGAAGGGGTGGACCGATATACCTTCATCTTCACACCAGACCATTGGTTAAAAAAAAATAATGTGATATGTGAAATTTTAAGAATATCAAACTTTTACATCACATTTCAGAGGAGTTATAATTATTCAAAATTTTAACCCTTTGTGGGGGAGGTACTTAATAGAATGGACCGATATTGTCTATTTTCGCACCTGACCTAGTACTGACGCAAATATTAGGATTTGAAAAGTTGGAGCAAAATCGGATTATCGTTTCTCTTTCTGTGTAGAAAATATATTTTTTGAAAATTTCAACCTTTTGTGGGGGAGGTACCAGAAGGGGTGGGCCGATATTGCCCATCGATTTATGTTTGACAAAAATATTACGATGTAGCAAGCTTGGACCAAGTCTAATACTCTCTTCGAGAGTTATCGTGCGCACCAGTCAGCCAGACAGATGGAAGGACATCGCTAGATCGACTCAAAACGTCCTGAAACGGATTTGGTCCACAGACCTATACCCTAGGTCCCTTTATTTCGATGAAGCACGTTTTGGCCGTATCAAATGATATAAACCAAATGGCTGAGGATTACAACCTCTTACACCCCTGTTATATACCAAATGTCCGATTTCCAACTCTACCAATTTATCCATTTTCAATGGTATCATGTTTAGTATCTTCCAATAGTATTACGAATTTCCAAAAATCTCGAGGGTAAGATACATCCTACGCACCAGGAGGAGCCGACCCTGTTCCCCACCAAGAAGGATTATCGTCTGAATTTCAAAGATGCAGTTCTGTTTTAACTCTCAATAAAAATGCTGTATCGTTTCATACCTCTTGGTCCCTTAAGTACCCTTAAAGAAGAGTTTCCACATGCACCCTATACACCAAACGTGATTTCAATGTAACATGTCAAGGATCTGGTTCTTATCTATCAATCAATATAGGTGTTATACCCCCTTTTATACCTTTAAATAACAAATTTCCTAAAATCCATGGCCACAATACATTTGCTCTAAGTAACCACTTTACAACATTGCAGCGCTATTTGTCCTTCCGTACTTTCCCTAAATGCCGAATATTATCGCGAAAATATTCTGGAGGGTGTATTAAAGTCTTGGTCACAACAACATTTTGGCCGCAGACCTTGGACATTCCAACAGGATTCAGCACCATCGCACTCAACACAGGCCACCCAAGAATGGTTATAAAATGAGGTTCCTCGCTTCATTTCCAGCGCACAATGGCCATCAAAATCTCCGGATATCAATCCGTTGAACTATTGTGTCTGGAGTATTTTGTAAAGCAAGGTTGGCACTAAAAAATACCAAAGTGTCGATCACTTCAAGCAAGCGCTTCACCGGGAATGGGCCAAAATACTGCGCTTGAAGGCCACAATTCGTGCCAAAGGTGACCAATTCGAGCAAATCTAAACTCACTCTTTTCTCCAAGAATTTCCCTAATAAAAAATGTGAAACTTTCGTATCTCGTTCATGGCTGAATAACAATGATGTATTACCTTTTTACCCTTTTGGTTCTTTCCGTACCCTTAAAATGTGAATTTCCACTTATCCTGCCTTATTTTACCCAAGGGCGATTCTCATAAAAATTCCTTACTTTTCACTCTATTGGACGCTTAATAACAAATGTTTAGGATTTTTCAAGTTTTAGTCCTTCTCATAACCTTTAAATATGTTTAAGGATCATTTGTCTGTTTTTGAGCCCTTAAAGTATGAATTTTCAAAAAAACCCTGCGTTATCCTACCCAAATGTGATTCTCATAAAAATTCCTAAATTCCAACTCCATTGGTTGTTCAATGGCAATGTTTTACTATCATGACGCTTTAGTACTTTTCGTAACCTTCAAGTACATATGTCCAGACATCCCGCCATACATCCCCTAAAATTATCCTCTTGCAGAATTTCATAGCTATAACACTTATCGATTGTTCGATAACAACATTGTGCCAGTTGGTACCTTTTACTCCGGTTCGTACCCTCAACGTACGAATGTAAAAAAAAAATCGTCTTATCCGTCCTCTCCATGTGGACTTTCAATCAAAATTCGGTTACTCCATTCGAGAATTAGCTTGTATGCCAGCCGTCTAGGCAGACAGATTTACGGACGACTATGGATAGAATCGACTCCAAATATCCCGAAAGGGATCTCGTTCAAACAGCCTTAAAGTCTAAAGCCACACTCCAATGGAGCTCATTTTCTCATTTTCTCGCCATAAGGCCATGTCCAACAAAAATTCATCGGAATAGCCCACCATATAAGCATACCTTGTATACTGGATATTATCTAAATTACTAATCTGCAATGGAAAGACCCATATTCTGCTGGTTAGTTTCCTTATCATTTTATAAAATCGCGCTCCCGCACACTGTTGTATAGATGGATGGATGGATGGATGAATACTCTCCTCTCTCTACACTATGACATACTATCTATCTACCATATGAATGCATGTATGTCGAAATGTTTATCCATTTCTGTTTATGCATATACCACCAACTACCGATAACACCAGCAGCAGCAACAATACTTTTGTGAGTTTTGTGTTGTGTAGGTATGTCCGATGTATGATATTCAGATGATATGACGACGACAACGTCGACGACGATGATGATGATGATGATATTCTATATGAATGGTAGGTAATATTCATTTTTGTCTCCAGATCTCAAGACTTCAATTCAAATGGAAACAAAAATAGGAAACGACAACAAAACCAGCAACAACAACAACAACTGTAGATTTCAGTGAAAATGTCAAAATGTTTTGTTTAGTTTACCGAGAGCAATGTGCGATATGACGATGCTGATGATGATGACAATCAAAAACAAAATAAAATGTCCAATTCAAATGGCACAGTTGCATTTTTGAGTGATAGGAATTAAATGTCCAACGGTGAAATCTTGATGTAGCGATATTGTTGTCGGTGGGGATGTAGTTTTTTTGTACCAAAAATTCACTCCAAGTACTGAGAACGGAGTGCACTCGCAAAATAAAGGACAATTCGTTAAGTGCTATAAGAAAAAAACGTCTACGAAATATCAAAAATTGTCGAAATTTCTTTCAAATATCTATTGACATATTTGAATTACGAACTAGAAGTACCAATTCCTAGAAATCCCTCGTTAAAGATGAAGCTTATATCATCAAAATATCGAATATCCGAAGGTATATCGAAGTACCGAAAATCCAACCATCCTATACACAAAACGAACTCAAAAAAAATGTAGTTCAAATCTTCAAAATACCGAATATAGGAAGTTATCGTTATATGACGATTAAATGAAGGTATGGATCTGTATAGGTAATTTTCTGTCATAGAAAATAGTGTCCATTACGAACTTCAAATTCCGGCTTTGAGATAATTCAATGCATCAAAATACTGAATATAGCGAAGTACCGCTATGTGGAGGCTATACAAAGACGTGGATCTGTGAAAGAAATTTTGTAACATAGGAGGTAGTACCAATTACGAAATCCAAACACCAATTTTGAAACAATTTCGGTTAAAATTCTGACAAAATTATCAAAATACCGAATGTCTGGGGGAACAGTTATATGGAAACCCTACCCAAAGTTGGACCTACCTGGACAGTGTCCTGTGTCAATTTACAGCAAAAATTTTGAGCCTTTGGGTTGAGGGTACTTGATGGAGTGCACCGAAATTGTCCATTTTTGCACTTGATATAGCATTGATACAAATATTAGGATTTGCAAAAGCAAATCGGATCACCTCTTCATTTTCTGTGCAGTAAAATATTTTTTTTTTGTTTTTTAAAAATTTCGCCCTTTTGTTGAGGAGGTACCCGAAGGAAGTGACCGAAATTGCCCATCTCCGAACTCGAATAAGTTTTGTTCCAAGTTTGGACATGATCGCGTACTTCCTTCGAGAGTTATCGTGCCAAACATCTTGAAACGGATCTACTCCAAATAGGTCTAGGGGTGGATTTCCTTAAAAAATATACGAAAAACCAAGATTTTAATTCCTTAAAATAAATATATTTAAAAAATTACGTTTTGGATGTTAGCAAAAAAATAAATAAGAACTATAGCTCTTGACGTCGTCCAAAAATTTTGAAGAGGTTCAAAAAAATTACAAGTCCTTTTTTGACACTGAATGTCTTCAAAAAATATTCCCAGCTCTAGATGTCACAAAAATATAAAATCCATATTCTGAACGTCGTCAGAAAAATTTACCATTTGACTATTTTAAAATACGCGCTCATAGTTCTGAATGAAAAAAATATATAAAAATACTCGCTCATAGTGCTCTTGAAAATATATTTAAAAAAGTCACGCTTTGAGGTCCTGGAAGTAAATATAAAAAACAAATTCTGGATGTCCTCAAAAATTTATAAAATCAGCGTTCGGATGTCCCCGAGAAAATTCTATAAATCCATGCTTCGAAAAAAATCTACAAAAATCCAACATCTGAAAGTTCCTGAATACTGTATGAAAATCAACGCTCTTGACTCTGCATGTACTCAAAAAGAAAAATATATAAAAAATAACGCTCCTGGGTTCTCGAAAACTTATACTTATCTGGAGGTGTTCGAAACAAATGTAAATGAGTGACATAAAAAATATAAAAAATCGATAGTATTTTCTCGAAATGTCCTCGAAATTTTAATAGAATCCAGAAAAAATGTATATAAATTGATGCCCCAATAAATATGGAGTGAACGACCCAAATGCTCCCGTAACTAAAACGTCTCTGGCTTTTAATGTCCCCAAAAAATATATAAATACTATTAAAGTTTCAAAAAATATAGATAAAAATACAGCATAAAAATATGTATAAATGAAAAGCCACGCTAATGTACCTGAGAAAAATAAATAAAAAAACACTTGAAATGTCCTTGAAAAAATATAAAAATATACGCTGTAAAAGTCTCAAAAATTATAATAATTCACGCTAAAATGTCCCAGAATACACCTTCTTAGTTTTCAATGACCCCGCTATTGGTTGTCCGTGTCCATGAAATCATTTTGAAATTTTGAATAGTTCTTAAAAAATCACGCTCTTAGTTCTGAATGTTCCCGAAATAATAACCTCAAAAAATGCTCGCTTCTGCTCTAATTTTTTAACCCACAGTGAATTTTTATATAGCTCTAAGATTCTTTAAAAATTTACGTTTTTAACTCTGATTTAAAATCCGACCAAACTTGAAAAAATTGGTCGAAATCGCCAAACAAAAATCATCAATTCTGACAATTATTCCAATAGTCAGAGAGTAATTATCATAGAAAAGGGAACAAGAGAGCACACAGTTAACATTACTACCACTCTCTCCCAATCTATCTCTCTCTCTCTCTTTGTCTCCAAGGAATAAGGATATCACTTGGTTATGAGGAACAAAAGTAATAAGCACGTCTGTATGTATGTATGTTGTTCTGCAGTTTCCGTGCCACCATTAACTCATTGACAACATGTATGATAACGACCACAACAACAACAACATCATCATCAAAAAAGAAGGAGGAAGGTAATCTTGCTGGTTGGTTGTGTTCGTACGTATGATGAGAATTATGTGGGTTGTTCGTTCGTATAGCGGTAGTGTGTGTGTGTGTGTGTGTGTGTGAGTGCTATATCCGTTTTCTGTGTGTTGTTAATTTTCATCTACGGCTGTTAACGGTGTGTGATGAAGCGTTCGTTCTCATTCGCTTGTCGCTTGGGTTGAACCCTATATGTACGTTGAGTGTTCGATGTCTGTTGCGTGTGTGTTTGATTGTATTGTATGATTATGCTTTGTAGAGAAGTCGTGTGGTCGGTCGGTTGGTTGGTTTCTCTCTTTTTGGTATGGCTTGGCTTGGCAGCCGCCGTATATGTTATGTGTGGTGGATTGGATTGATGTTATCTAACACTTGGGCTGCTTTGCTTATCAATGCTTTATCAGTATTTTTTCGTATTTCAAATGAAACGATTGCACAGTGGGGTGGAAAGATGAAATGGTTGAAACAAAATATGTTGTGAGGCATTTGGATCAAATTATTTTTTTTAAAACTTGAAGTATTAAAACCGTATAGATAATGTCAGAAAAAATCGACGAAGTTGACTTGCACGGTCCCTGAAAAATTATTTTATGAAGATCATCCGATCTCAAAAATTGACACTTTTGTCCCGGAACCACAAAACACTATAGTTGCTACGAAATTATCAAAAAATAAAATCCAAAACAATCGAAACTCTCAGCATGAATGTCCCAAAAAACACTAAAAAATATTGAATGTTTTCAAAAAAAAAAAAACAGTAAAGAAAGTCTTAAGTCGGTCGGGCCGACATTATGATACCCTACATCGCTTTGTTTTTATGGGGAATTTGTGAGGATTAAATCACACCAACTATGATTATAGTTATAATATCCAATTCTGAACCGATCTCGATGAAATTTGGCAAAGGTATTTCTGAGCTATATTTGATATATTTCCCCGAATATCGTTATTACGGAGTGCATATTACAGCTGTGGAGAACAAATATAACAAATCGGATGAATACAACTATAGCTATATCTTAACAGAGTTTCATCAAATTTGGCGACAGACAGACGGACGGACGGACATGCATAAATCGACTCAGAATGTGATTTTATGCAAACCATCAAAAGGAACTATGGGTCTATCTCGTTTCCTTTTTCCTGTCATAATAACCTGACCACCTTGTGAGAACTCTAAACTAAATATTTTAAAATCCACGTTCTGAGAACCGTAAAAAAGTATTTTAAAATCCACGCTCTGAGAACCCTAAAAAATATTTTAAAATCCACGTTGTGAGAACCCTAAAAAAATATTTTAAAATCCACGCTCTGAGGGCTCTGAAAAAATATTTTAAAACCCATGCTCCTCGATATTTGCTCTGAATGTTCCACAAAAAATATTTTACACGCTTTGAGAACCCTGAAAAATGTTAAAATAAATATTTTAAAATCCATGATCCAAGGTTCCGAAAAAAATTTTAAATGGATGCTCTGACGGCTGACGATTTGGATCTTAAAAATCCAAGCTCTGAGTGCCCTAAAAAAATAGGCTAAAAATTACGCTCATTGCCTCATGTAACCCACAAAAAATAAAAAATCTGGTTCTAAATGTCCAACAAAAAATATTTTAAAATTGTCGGTCTTACCCCTTGATACCTTCGTATATTTAAACATTTTAAAATCAGCGGCCTTAGTTCAGGATTTAGTACCTGGAGTACCTTGACAAATTCACACTTTTAAATCTCAAAAAACCAGAAAAAAATTAAAACGTTTAAATTCGAAATGCTGCGAAAAAAAATCTTTAAAAATCCTATTAAATTAAAATTAAAAAAAATTCGGAGAAAATCGGATCTAAGATTATCTCCGAATAACAGCCTTCACATTACACGCTCTTCGATCTCAATGTCCCTTTAAAAGATCTTTAACAAGCTCTTGACTCTGAAATTCCCAGATAAATCCTGCCTTTTAGAACAGTGTGGCTTCTTTGTTCGGGATACCGTAGTATTTTGTTGTTGCAAAATGGTCGGGCTTATCCCTTTATTGTTGTT
This sequence comes from Musca domestica, assembly GCF_030504385.1. Taxonomy (NCBI): domain Eukaryota; kingdom Metazoa; phylum Arthropoda; class Insecta; order Diptera; family Muscidae; genus Musca; species Musca domestica. Next base: position 547,001 of record NW_026712313.1, on the reverse strand, counting down.
TCGGAAAGAGCCACCAATCCTCATCAGTTCCCTTGTTTTTTTTGTCTGGGATATTCTCCCCAGAAGTTGTTTTAAAAATAACTTCTATGACAAAAAACATTTTTTACCCAAGTGACGAGATCGTAAGCTCAATAGAAGAGGAACCAAAGAATTAAATAAAACTAAAATTCTTTTGGAAAGTCTTCTAAATCTTACAACCGCACTTATAAACATTTACATCTTTCTCCACTGCCTTTTACTTCTGAAAGTTTTAGATAAAATCAACAAAAATAAATCTAGTTTCATTGAAAAAAAAATGGACGCTGAAAGGTCTACAAGAAAAAAAATCATAAGAACCGATGACATTCTTCAAAGAACTCTAGAAAAAAATTAATAACAAAAACCCAATTTTTTTATGGAAGTCCTTTTTTGAAAATCTGTGTTTTTCTCTCTGATTGGCCTGGTAAAAAAGTATTACCACCAGTCCTTAGCAGTTATTCGTGAAATTCCGCACTTTCAGCTCTAATAGAGTCCAAATAGATTTTTCGTAAAAATTCAATCTGATGTATGCGTTTTAACATAGATATCCTTATATATTCACATAACTTATTCTCGAGCTTTGAACCCTTTTCCCCACTGTACCCTCAACGAAAAGTAACCACCAACTTGCAATAATATTCCTCTGCCACACCATGCCGGCAAAACTGTAATGAAAGTCAAACATGCAACCTTATTAAGAGAGTTTGAGTCAAAGAGAGAGGGAAAGAGAGAGAGAGAGACAAAGAAAACTTTGGAGATAATACAATATATCCTTTTTGGCAACTCAAATAAAAGAAAAGGTAAATCCAAATGTTTTGGGACTTTTGGGAAAGATAAAGTTTGTTTTATTTTAACTTTTACGAATGTGTTTATCTTGCATTTTGTATTTTCGTATTATCTCTCTCATATCCTTACACCATGCGCTGTGGGCAGAGATGGAAGTTGTGATTCTTTAATTTTTTTTCGTATTTTAAGTAGCAAGTAAAGAAAAAAATAAATAAAGACATATTAAAATAAATACGCAAAATTATAAGAAATTCGAACATTTATATCAACTTTTATGCGTAATCATAAATTCTATATTCATCTCAGGTGTCAGGGGGAGAGAAATATTTAGATATAGCAAGTTGTAAAGAATCCCTGACTTCTTACGCAAGTTATGACACCCTTTGTGGGTGAGGTACCAGGAGGCGTTCGCAGACATATATCATCTTCGCAAAAGATCTTGTGTTAGCAAAAATGTTTGTATGTGTATGTGCTTTCTTTCAGCGTTTTGTTTTTCAAAATCTATGTGGGGGTGGTACCAGAAGAAGTTGTCCGATCCCTACCATATTTATAACAGATCTTGGGTTGATGAAACTATTGACATGTACCAAGTCTGAAAGGAATCGGATGTTAATTTCGTTTTATATAAGCTTCGTGGATAATCAAAACGTTGACCCTTTATGTGGGAAGGGACCAAAACGAGTGGACCGATATATCCCATCTTCCCATCAGATATTGTGTAAGTAGAAATATTGGGATGTGTGAAATATGAAGAGAACCGGATGCGTATTTCGGAATTTATGATCGTTTAGGTTATTCAAAACATTGACCCTTTGTGGGGGAGGTACCAGAAGAGATAGTCCGATCTCTACCATCTTTATAACAGATCTTGTGTTGATAAAAATATTGAGATGTGCCAAGTCTGAATGGAATAAGATGTTTTTTTTCGCGTTTTATGAGCTTCATGAATATTCAAAATATTGACTCTTTGTGGGGAAGGTACTTGATGGATATTGTCCATTTTTCCACCTGATCTAGCACTGATGCAAATATTAGGATTTGCAAAGTTGGAGAAAAATCGGATTATCCTTTCTCTCTCTCTGTGCAGTTAAATATATTTGTGTTTTTTTGAAAATGTTGACCTTTTGTGGGGAAGGTATCAGAAGAAGTGGGCCGATATTGCCCGTTTCCGAATCTAGATTTGTTAATAATCCACTCCAAAAGTCTATCGGCGATATTTTTTTTTTGAATGTACCTCCTAAACTTCAAAAATTAGCCTAAGATTCTATCCGTTTCGGACAGGTACCGAACAGATATCTTCAATATATTCTGAAAACAAGATTGTTAATTATCGATTTTCTAATAGAGATTGAATTGATTTAACAAGTAAAGAAGCAGCTAAGTTCGGCCGGTTCGAACTGTATAACCACCTCCAACATTCGGAAGAAACTTGAAAAATAAAACAAAAACCGCAAAATAATATCTCCCAAATGAATGCCTTTATATGGAGGCTTTGCGAAGACGTGATGCTGGATAAGTGATTTCTTGTTATAGGCTGTAGTAACGATTCCAAACTTCAAATACGAAATTTGACGCAATTCCTGTGAATAATGTAGCTAATATCATCCAAATACCGAATAAAGGGAGGTACCGTTGTATGGGGGCTATACTAAGAGGTAGACCCGCATAGACAATTTTCCGTCGTTGGCTGTTGTACCCACATTACGAACTTCAAATACGAAATTTTACGCAATTGCGGTGAATAATGTCTCGAAAATCCTGGAAATATCGAATATCGCGGGATAGCGTTATGGGTGCTACACTAAAACGTAGACCTATATATAGACAATTCTCTTCCAGCGCGGGTAAAGTACTCACAGAGAACTCCTTTTGTAGAATTTCAAACAATTCCATTGAAAAATGTAGCTAAAATTATCAAAATACCGAATATCGGGAGGCACGATTGTATGAGGGCTATATGATATCGTGGACCTATATAGAAAATTCCCCTTCAGGGGGTAAAGTACTCACAGAGAACTTTTTGTGTAGAATTTCAGACAATGCCATTGAAAAATGTTGCAAAAATCACCAAAATACCCAATATCGCGGGGCACCGTTGTATGGGGGCTTTACGATATCGTGGACCGATATAGTCCATCTTAGAACTTAACCTGCCTGCAGACAAAATACAGATCGGTGCAAAATGTTACCTTCCTATTTTTATTCGTTTTGACTCTAGCGGGATTACAACAGCAGACGGACGGACAGGGCTAAATCGTCTTAGAATTTTACGCTGATCAAGAATATATATACTCTGTTGGGTCTAAAATGATTATTTACTTAAGAAATGACGAAATAAATATACCCTCCATATTATGTATGGTGGAGGGTATAAAAATATTGTTTATAGCTCTTCTAGATTCTGGAAAAAGGTATAATCCAGCCCAGCTTTGATCGAATCCAAAAATCTCTTTCAGATTTTGAAATATAATTTTTGATATATTAAAGAAGTTTACTTGTTAGAAGCATATCGACATTCTTCTGGGAATACCGACAAAATGCCTCCTCTTAATTGATAAATTTTGCATTCATTGAAAGGAACAAATTCCAATTTCCCATCCCTGTAGAGTGGTCCCCGACACTTTAACTAACCAACAAACCAAACGTAGCGAACACCGAACCGAACTCCATCCATCCATCCGTTCGCCAACCAACCAACCATTCATCTAACCATCCATCCATCCACCGTCGGACAAAACAAACCAAACAAACAACAAAAATAGTAGTCATCCATCCAAACATCAACATCGACCCAACGGCAACACAACAGAAAAGAGATAAAGATTTTTTCGTTGTTGTTGTGTACTCACACTCGCTCTCTCTCATATTATCACAGAAAATATCAGCTGTTTGCAGCAACAACAACAACAATAACACCAACCATCAGAGCAATGAGAAATGAAAAATCAACATGCGCTTGGCTTCGTTTGCTGTGAGTGTGCCCGTCGTTCGTCCGTCCCTCCGCCCGTTTGTTTGTTTGTCGTTCGTTTTCGTCGTATCTTTGTATCTGACAGTAAAAATTTCATTACTTAACGCTCATTCGCTCATTCAGTTTACTATAGAACGTGAAACAGGCAGCAACACAAAGGCAGTGTCGTTGTTTTCTTTTAATATTTTTTTTAAATAATTTTTCGAAATATAAAAAGTGTTGCTGGACACGCTGCTCGCTCGCCTCGCATTGTCTCGAAAATGAAAACAAAAATTTGAAAATTTTTTACATTTAAGAAAAAAAAATGAAGAAAACATGCAAAGGAAGGTGTTTTGAAATGAAGATGCAACCAAAAGTGAAATAATAACAAATCGGAAAATAAAAACAAAAAAGTGTGAAACGAAAATAGTTAAATGCCAAAAATTGAAAATCAAAACAAAAGTGTTGAGAAATTTTGCGTATTGAAAAATAAATAAAACAAATGGTTGAGGTAATGAAAATTGTGGCCGAATAAAAATGGGCGGCAAATAAAACTGTGGCAAAATGCATACCGAATGAAATAGAGAAGCAGAGTAAAGTGCTTATAAGAAAATGAAACCAAAATAAAAAGAAAAAAATAAAAAATAAATAAATTCTTGCTTAACCAAAGTTAAAGCTTAACCCCAACAAAACGATATCTGCGATATTATAAAACACAACGTGTTGTATCTCTCAATACAACAAAACAAAAAATAAAAAAATAAATAAATGTTGTTTATCTTCAAAAGTGTGCAAGAAAATATTTCAAAATTAATAGCAAAAAAAAAAAGTTATCGCAAAATAATATCGAATTAATTCTTAAGAATTTGTTGGTACGAAAAACGAAACAAAAATAAAAAATAGTGACACAAGTTTGCAAAAAAAAAAAATACTAGCCATGATGACTGACCAGCAGTTGTGAGTTTTGGTTTGTCATACACGGTATGTCAGTCAATGCGACAGTGTGTCAGTCGATACTGATACTACAGTGAATGAATGTGTTTGTCTCTCATGCATCAGCTAGCCAACCATCATCAACAACAACAATAGCGCCCAGCTGATTAGAATTAACGTGGATATTAAATAACCAAAAACAACAGCAACAACAAATATCATACCCCATCACCAACAACAATTATGTTTGGTAATAATTATTTCGTTTTTGTTTTATTCTTCCACATTTTACTATTTATCAAATGAAAAAAAAAGAAATATGAAAAAAGTATTGAATTTCACCATTTGCATGGATAATCATCAGCTGACTTGAAATTCAAACCGAAACACCGATTTGTAATAATTTTCTTTTCAAAAGAAATTGGATTCAGTGCTATCAGTGAACAGGTGTTTCCATTTCTTTGGATAAAAAAGAAACAACATTGGAATTTTCTATAGAAGTGAAAAAAAGAAAATTAAAAATTGGAAAAATGGTCATGGAGAAATGTTTTGAATATTGAATTTACGTTATCAAAATTGAAGTATTGTTTTGAAAATGGCTGTAAAAGAAAGCTCATCAACGAAATTATTTATTTGGAAATTCATATTCGATATTGTGACAATACAGAGCAGTTTGGATTTAAAGTCATATAGAACTACAAACAAAAGTTAAACCAGTAAGGAAAAGTCGGGTGGGGCCGACTATATGTTACCCTACACCACTATGCATATTTAGTAGAGCTCCCGTAACAAAAGAATTCATTTGAAGTACAAGGTTGCCCATATTCGACGGACCCATCTGGCAACGCCATAACTTTTGACAGAGATGTCACATCGCTTAATGACATACCGCGTTGGAAGCGTCAGTCCAAGCAGATTTTTGCCATGAACCAATACACGCCACGCGAGCGCTCTGAAATAGTTGAAATTTACAAGAAGTCAATTGTGAAAACTCAACGTGCTTTTAAAGCATTAAAAAATGTGAGAAGTGCGCCTTCTAAGAACACCATTAAGCGCTTATACGAAAAATTTTCGACTGGTAAGGGTCTTTCTAATCCGAAGAGGCCATATAAAAGTCGACCAAGGCGATCGGCCGAGAATATCGCTGCCGTACGGGCCAGTGTTGAGAGGTCCCCAAGAACATCCGAAAAACGGCGTTCTCAGCAGTTGGGCATGGCTCGGTCCACTTTACAACGGATTATTCGCATTGATTTGCATTTGTTCCCGTACAAAATTCAATTGACGCAAAGAATGTTCCCTGCGGACAAGCCTCGTCGATTGGAATGGGCCCAAAGGTCCGTCGAATATGGGCAACCCTGTAGATAATAACACCTATCAACATTTGACTTTAGAGCAGTTATAGTTTGGTTTCAGAGGGAACTAATATGTAGGAGGCATATCTAATTCTGAATCGATTTTCACTAAATTTGACGGAGACATTTTAATCTTCTATACCATCAGTACATGATATCACTTCGAGAAGGATTATATTAAAACAAGTAAAAAAACATTAAGATCGGCCGGGCCGAAGTTTTAATACCCTCCACCTTAGGGTAATGGAAACACTAGAACCAACTATGACCCACAAATACCAATTTTTAGACGAATCCGTGATAAAATGTGACAAAAACCATCAAAATACCGAATATTGGAAGATATCGTTATATGGAGGCTATACCAAAGCGTGGACCTATACATACACTGTTTCGGCACATGAACTAGGACCCATTATAACCTACAAATACCAATTTTCAGACAAATCCATGGAAAAATGTGACAAAAACCATCAAAATACCGAATATTGGGAGGTACCGATATATGGGGGCTATACCAAAGCGTGGACCTATTCATGCAAAGTTTCGCCACCGGAGCTAGAATCCATTATAACCAACAAATACCAATTTTTAGACAAATCCAAGAAAAAATGTGAAAAAAATCATCAAAATACCGAATATCGGGAGGTACCGTTATATGGGGGCTATACCAAAGCGTGGACCTATACATACAATGTTTCGCCGCACGAACTAGGACCAATTATGACCAACAAATACCAATTTTCAGACAAATCCGGGAAAAAGTGTGGCAAAAATCATCAAAATACCGAAAATCGGGATGTACCGTTATATGGGGACTATATCAAAACGTGGACCGATATATCTCATTTACAATACCAATCATCCTAGACATAATATAAATTAATCTCCTAAATTTTGACGCTCTACGTCAAATAATGTGGGCTGTATCGTGATTTCAACAGACAGACAGACGTCTTAGAATTTTATGCTGATTATGAATATATATACATTAAAGGGTATACGACGAATATTGACAAATGAATGACAAAGTTAATATACCCTCCTTTCCAAGGTGGAGGGTATAAAGAAATATATATCGGAGCTGAGTTCCACCAAATGGAAACGTACGTCCCGGAATTCACCCCATTTGGACTGGTATTAGCCATTATTTGCACAATAAACCTGAAATCGGATTAAGGATATTTATGGGACATTTATTCAAATCTAAACCAATCTTGATAAAATTTGGCAAAAGTATTTCTGAGCTCTATAAGATATCTGATACCAAATATAATTGTTGTCGAACGCATATTACAAATATAGTGTCTCATAACACCAAATCGGATGAAACATATATGTGGAAGCTATAGCTATATCTGAACCGGTTTTCTCCAAATTTGATGTACATGCTTCTAGACTGAATTCGGTCGGATGTACGAAAATTCAGGTCATTTGGACTGATATTGGCCATTTGGTGCACAATTAAACCGAAATCGGTTGAAGATATATGTGGGTGTCCAAATCTAAACCAATCTTGATAAAATTTTACAGAAGTATTTCTGAGCTCTATAAGATATTTTGTACCAAATATCATTGTTGTCGAATGCATATTACGCATGCGAGGGACTTAAAACACCAAATCGGATGAAAAATATATATGGGAGATATAGCTATATCTGAACCGATTTTCTCCAAATTTGATGTACTTCTAAACTGAATTCGGTCAGTTGTACCAAAATTCAGGATATTAGGACTTATATTGGCCATTTGGTGCACAATTAATACGATATCGGTTGAAGATATATGGGAGCAATATCTAAGTCTGATTCGATTATTACCGTCCTTGGGCCTAACAAATATTGTTTGCAAAATTTCATCTTAATTGTTTACATTTTGTTTACATGGATGGACGGACTGACATGCATAAATTGACGCAGAAAGTGATTATATGAATATCCTCTATCTCGCTTTCTTTTCCCTGTTACAAACAAATGCTCAAAGACATAATACGCTTACCACTATATGGTGTAGGGTATAAAAGGTACCAAGTTCGTCCCAGCGTAATTTTTAGTACCTACCCTCCTCCACAAGGAAAAGAAAAACCTGTAAACGAGGATATTCGATTTTAATTCGAAAAGACAGGTGAAATCACTAATAAAGCCCCCAAAAACCCATTATCGGGTGATCTGAACCGAATTTTTCGCACGGAACTACACTGTAATGAAAAAAATTAGAAATGTAAAATTGCAAGAATTTTGTTGTTAAAAACTGGTTTAATACCGAAAATAGGCTCTACCTTCCAAGGACTTGCACCTACATGCATTTCAATACCATTTTGGGGGATCCTGAAAAGTTATATATTGAAAATACACGGAATTTGGGGAAGGGGAAATTTTTCAAAAATCAACGTTGGGGGTGGCGTTTGGGTTGTTGAAAAAATATTTAATAAAAATCCCATTGTCTTCCCTAACCTCCACCAACAAATTCATTGGAAATTCATGCGGTATTAGACATGAGTTCTCGAAACTAATTCTTATAAAATCCATGAATGTGTCTCTTAGGTTCGCCCAAATCAAAAATCTATAACAATTCTCTATAGTTTGCCAAAAAGTCTCCGAAGTACATTGATTGCGATTTTGAAGGGTTTTCCTTAAGGTTTCCGAAAAAACTGAAATATATATGTATAAAATTCTGGTTTTCCCTCAAAGTCTCTGAAAGGAAATCCTGAAAAATTTGCCTAAAAATTGTTTTTTTTTGTCCTGAGAGTTACTGAAAAAATAAATAAATGTCTGAAAAGAAGCCATTCACGAGGGCGTTCGAACACCTAAACTTTGTACGTCCCAGGTACATTCATTTAGAATTCATACCCCTAAACGAAAGTTTTCTATCGTGAGGATACCCGAAAATTAAATTAATAAAAACATGGAAGTTATTAACAAGTAACAAGTAAAAATGCTGTAAGTTCGGCCGGGTCGAACTTTGAATACCCTCCACCATTTGGTACAAATTTGGCAATTTTCAAAACAATAAAATTCGTTAAAAATTCTGTTAAAATTTTAAAAACACTGAATGTAGCCGTATATTAGGTCGATAAGACGACGTGGACCTGCATAAGCAACTTTGTCACAAGCTATTACAATATTCAAATGCGAAACATGAAACAAATCTGTTTATAATTTAGCTAAAATCATCGAAATATAGGGAGGTACTATGGGGGTTATAAAAAGTGGAGCAGACAATTTTCTGTCATATCCATTACGAACTTCAAATGCAAAATTTGAAATATTTCCGGTAAATAATGTCGCTAAAATCATCAAAATACCGAATATTGGGAGGTACCGTTATATGGGGGCCATATGAAGACGTGGACCTACATGGCCCATTTTCTGTCTTAAGCCGTAGTATCTATTACTAACTTCAAATACCAAATTTGAAACAATTCCGCTAAATAATGTCGCTAAAATTATCAAAATACCGAATATAGGGAGGTACCGTTATATGGGGGCTATGCGAAGACGTGAACTTGCACAAACAGTTTTCTGTCTCAGGCTGTAGTATCCATTACGAACTTCAAGTACCAAATTTGAAACAATTCCGGTAAATAATGTTGGTAAAATCGTCAAAATACCGAATATCGGGGGGTACCGTTACATTTGGGCTATACGAAGACGTGAACCTACACAGACAGTTTTCTGTCTCAGGCTGTAGTATCCACTTCGAACTTCAAATGCCAAATTTGAAACAATTCCGGTGAATAATGTCGCTAAAATCATAAAAATACCGAATATCGGGGGGTACCGTTGTATGGAGGCTAAATGATAACGTGGACCTACATGGCCCATTTACGAACTTAATCTGCCTACTGGCAAAATATATATGAGTGCAAAATTTTAGCCTTCTATCTCAATTCGTTCGACATCAGACAGACGGACATGGCTAAATCGTCCTAGAATTTTACGTTGATCAAAAATATATATATATATTTTGTTGGGTCTGACATGAGTATTTCGAGAAGTTACAAACGGAATGACAAAATTAATATACCCTCCATAGTATGGCAGAGGGTATAAAAAAGAAAAATCAAGACTTTTTCCCCGAGAAATTTAAGCTTTTTAATAAAGAAGTTATTGGAAAAAGTCCATAGGTTTTCAGCAGGATATTTGTAAAACAAAAAAAAAAAACAAAAAAAAATATTCAAAAATATTTTCAAATATTGGCAACTGATTAAAGATTGACCTACGTATTAACTGTAACCTCATTTTAAAAAATTCATAATTTTTATTAAAAATTTGACCACTTGTGCAAAATAGCAGAAGAAATGGGTCCATTTTTTTCATTTATAAAAAAACTTTACATATATTGGTCAAAATGTATAGACCCTTCGTTTTTGGCCATTAAAAAATTCAGGGACATGTTTCCTCTTCTATCCAAGAAATCATTCATGGACATGGAAAAATAACAATTTTTGTTTTTTTTATCCATTTTTTTTCTTATAAAAAAATAAGACATTTGTGACAATTTTTTGTTTTTAATGGCCGATTTTTAAGGGCAACACTAACATTTATAAAAATTGCCATTCTAAAATTAAATTTTATATTTTGAAAAATGTATTATTTTTTCAGGAAAAATCAATTTTTTTTTTCAAAATGCTTTATAAAACATTTATTTATTTATTTATTTTCTTGTACTTTGGACCCATTTCTTTGCCGAGAATATTTTTTTTTTTGTTTAGAAATCAAATTATTAAAAATCAATTTCCTCCTCTTATTAGCGTTCATAATTCATAATTATATTTCAAGAGGTAGTTTTTGAAATGATTATCAAATTGAATTGAAGATAACACACTGAAACGAAATTTATTGGAAATTCCTCAAAAAAATAGAAAAAACCCTTGAGTAATTTCCTCTCTCAAACATTTGCCTGGCTAGCTGGTGGCTGCCTGCATGCCTGCCTGACATAAGTGGCTAATCAGAAAAGACCATTAAAAACAACTTTAAGAGCTAATCTCTGGCAGAGACCCGGCCCGACCACCATTAATGGCTGCATCAGTTGAAGAGGTAGCAGCAGCAGCACATCCTGTTTAGGGAAATGTCAACTATTTGTTTCTTGCAATTCATTCTGTTTTAAGGGACTTTGAAACGAAAATTCATAGACAAATGCAACAGGCAACAACAAAATAAGGTATAGTAGAGTATCCTGTCAAATAATGATGGTTTTGTTGCTATCGTATGCACATATGCAAAACGTTTGTGGTATTAGTGGTGGTATGTCATGTTGTTATTGTATTAAATGTTATAATATGAGTGTGTGTATGTACGCTTAACTTTGTTTTGCTTAAATCATTTTAGCAAAAAAAAAAAACCAACAACAATTATATGCAGGTAGAACCACGAACCTGGTGTATGGGCACTCATGAAACCTTGCGTTTTTCCTCCTCCTTGGTAGTTCGTTAATGTATTGGTGTGTGTGTTTGTGTGTAATACCAGGACATAGTTTCAAATGTTTCTGTTGCCTTTGGCTTATTTTGGATTTTTTCCATGCTGATTGTTTTGGTAATTAGAATAAGCCAGCCAACAAAAAGCAAGGAGAAGCGTCTGCACTCTAACGTTTTTAAAATTATGTTTTTAAATAGAATTTAATTTAAATTTAATTAGTTTACCAACTGATAAGATATTTTGTAGCCGTTTTGTGTGCTACTAGCTCTATAGTGGTGGCATTGTTGTTGCTGTTGTTGGTGGCAACAACAATTACATTTTTGGAAATTTCTAATGATAAAAACAAATGGGAATTTTTGTTTAGTACAAAATTTTTATAATTTTGAAGTAATAGATGCAAATGCATATTTTAGGCGATAAGACAGTGATATAATGGGTTGGGTATTTATATTTTTGGGTTAAGGTTTGGGAAAAATGAAAATATGAAAAGAAATCTGATTGAGCCGAAATTTTATGGCCCCTTTCCTGACCAGAAACTAGAAACTGGTAGTAAATAGGAAATGTACCACAAGTGGTGAAAATGTTATTTCAAAGAATTTTTTTATACTCCAAATAAAAATGTCGTAGTGGAGCATGAATAAGTATTTCCCCTTTATAACAATACCTCTACATTTTCGGTATTTTGAGTGTACAGCTATAATATTCAATCAAATCAGCTGCATTTTGTCACTTTCAATCAGACATCCGAAAAACTCGCTCGAATTTGTACCAAGAGTAAAACACACTCGAATTGGGGCCAAGAGTAAAACACACTCGAATTCGAGCGAGTGCTCTCCTGGGAGCAGAAAAAATAGAATAAACTCAATTTTTCAATGTCGCTCGAATATGAGTGAGTATATTTTCCTCATTTTTGAGTGGGAGGAAAATTCGTTCTACATCGAGCTGATTCTACTCTTTCCGAGCACTGTTCTAGTTTTTGTCATACTCTTGCTATATTTCTATGCATGTGTATTTTTCTGTACTAGATCAAATTAGCTAACATTTGTGAATTCAAATTCTCAGAGGATAAAACCTTACTCCCGTACATAAATTGCCCAAAATAGACCCCGAACTGGGAAAAACCCTTTGGTTGAATGAAAATGTCCCCTATAGTTTATACCGGTCCAAGATTTGATATACGGTTGCCGACAACTTTTTGTGTGTATCAAAGTCCAAGCCGTGTTCCACGCGAAATATTTCATGTAGGGTGAAATAAAAACTGCAACAAAGTCAAACGCCATAATTTTTAATTTTTTTTTTAATTTTATTGAATGAAAGCAACAAATCGGATAGCATCAACTTTTAGATTAAGTTTAGATTTTTTTCGAATTGGTCACCTTAGGCACGAATTATGGCCTTCAAACGGCCAATGAAACCGTCACACGCTGCCCGAATGTTGCTCTGCGGTATTTTGGCTCATTCCCGGCGAAGCGCTTGTTTGAGGTGATAGACACTTTGGTATTTTTTAGTGCCAACCTTGCTTTCCAAAATACTCCAGAAACAACGGATTGGTATCCGGAGATTTTGTTGGCCATTGTGCGCTGGAAATGAAGCGAGGAACCTCATTTTGTAACCATTTTGGGCGGCGCGTGCTGAGTGCGGGGTGCTGAGTCATGTTGGAAATGTTTGCGTGCCCAAGGCTTTACTACACCCTCCAGAATATTTTCGCAATAATATTCGGTATTTATTTTGATGCCAATGCGGTCGATTAATACGAGCGGAGAGCGACCATCGGCTGTTATGGCGGCCCACACCATCACCATGGCCGGTACTTGAGTTCTGTTGGCCAACCGAAGGTGCACATTTTCAGCTGACCTCTTTGGCAAGTGAACACGATCATTTTGTTTGTTTACAAACTGCTGGACAACGAATGTTTCCTCATCGGAGAAAACCAAATTCGACAGTTCACCTACTACAGAACTTCTTATAGACGAAGGACCTTATCGAAATCTTCTTATCATAGAATCCCTGCTGTAGACCAACCATGGACCAAAGGTCTACCTCAAGTCTTCCTTGGATAACACAGTTTCTGCAATTCTTGTATTAATGGGAGACCTTCTGCAGGTCTTTTATGAATAGGAGACCTCGTGACGGCATTTTATACACGAAAGACCTTCTGACAATTCTCTGTCCTTTCGCCCTTCTGCAGATCTTCTATAGCGATGTCACAGCTTGTTCAGGTCTTTAGTAGACACTAAGGCCATCTTTTTTCTATAACCCTCTACAAGTAATATATAGATAGAAAATTAAGCCTGCTTCCTGCAAGTCAACAGGTCTTTTATATCCGGAAGGCCTTCAGCTGGTCTTCTAGCGCCTATTCTTCTAAAGATAGTAGGTCATTTGCAGGACTTCAATGGGCAGAGACTATTCGGAATTTTTTCTATGGATAGATAACATTTGGACGATCTTCTAGGTCTACTACAGAACTTCTTATAGACAAAGGACCTTATATATGTCTTCTGATCATAGAATCCCTGCTGTAGGCCTACCATGGATCAAAGGTCTACTACAAGTCTTCGGTGGATAAAATACTTTCTGCAATTATTATATTAGGTAGGTATTTTATGAATAGTAGACCTCCAGATGCATTTTATACACGGAAGACCTTTTGACAGTTTTCAGTCGGTTCCGTCCTTCTTCGGGTCTTCTATAATGATGTCACACCTTCTTCAGGTCTTTAGTAGGCACTTAGGCCATATTTTTTCTATGACCTTTTACAAGTAATCTATAGATAGAAACTAAAACCTGTTTCCTACAGAACTTCTTCCCATAGGTCTTCTAAGAATATAAGGTTTCTGCAGGAAACTATAGATGCAAGTCCTTCTGCTGGTCTTTTATAAAGAGAAGACTTTCTGCTGGTCTTCCATTGAGGAAAGAGTTTCTGCAGAGTTTCTATAAATTTTACAGTTCTTTTTGGACATAAGTAGTCCTACAATAGGTGGAAGACTTTCTGGCCTTCTATTGAAAGGTAAGCTTTCAAAAGTGACTTTTCTTAGACCTGCCCAACGATGTTCCTACAAAAGGTCTTTATGTGAGGGTCTGTTGTAGGGTGCAATTGGTGGAAAACTGTCATAACCATTGTCACTTTTACAGAAAAAAGGTAAAAGGTCATCTTTGATAGCCATATTGGCCAAGAAGACTATGATATGGGGGATCTTTAAGCAAGTGCCTTTAGTGGTCAAAAGGCCCACTTTCCTCCTCATCATCATCTTGAACACCATGAACCTCGTCACCATCATCGTCATCATCATCATAGCCATTACCCATTATCATCATTAGCAACATGACCAGTTGGTATTATCAGCCAACATCCATACAGAAATACTTACGTTATTTCTTCTTTTTTGTTGTACAGTTTGGCTTGGCACACAGTCATATTGTTATTGTTGCTGTTGTTGCCATTTGCTTGGGCTGTCGCTTTGTTGTGGTTGTTGCTGTTGTTTTGTTTCTTCTGTTGATATCTAAAATCTAAAAACAAACCGAGAAAAATATAATAAAAGGAATTCTGCGGATTGTTGTTATTATTGTTATTATAATTCCTTGAAGTGGCTGATATCAGTAAAATATAATCATCAAAACTAACAAACAGACACACTCACACACACACATATGCGGACACACAGGCACACATACACACTCTCGCTGGCAGAGAAACAGGCAACAAGCCATTTACCGAGGAGACGACATACACAGACCAGCAAAGAAAGATATTTATCCAACAGTACATATTCATTCGTCCATTTATCGTTACCCCATCCCCCTTCCCTTCCTCTTGACTGCACTCCACCCCTCGTTGTTACACTCATGTGATATGTAAGTGGTTGGTAATGGCTGGGTTTTGTTGAGCGGGGTAATGCCTCCCAATCCACAAAAGTTTTACGTTTCGTGGCTGTTCTGTTTTATTTTTCTGAAAATATTTTTTTTAATGAAATCTAAAAAAAATCCCCAGCAACTGAAATGAAAATAACCCAAAAAGTGCAACTCATGAGGAGTACGACGAGGAGGATGATGATGATGATGTCGGTGTTGATAATACTGATTATATAGGAATACTAACCTCCCGACAATAAAATGTAGCCAAAAAAAAAAAAAAAAAGAAGCGAAATCCAGATACCACTCAAGTGCAAAATGCTGCATGGTTTCCATTTATTTCGTTTCTTTTTTTAATTTTTAATATTTCATTGAAAAAATACGAAAAAAAGAAATACTTTACTTAATACTTGTAAAATGAAAAATTGTACGTCTGTATTTATGATGACGATAATAATAATAATGTTGATCGCATTCAAGAGATATCCACCACATCTTTTTGTCGGTGGTAATGCCCACCTTATTTTGGATTTTTTTCTTTTCTTTTTTTTGTGATCGTCGTGTCTGGTTTTTTGTATTTGTTGGAGTAATGTTTTTGAAGATTTTTGTTGCTCTGATAATCTGAAAAAGGCAGATTAAAATGAAAATAATTGTAATGAATTTAGGTGGCTTGCTCATTGTCTTTGTTGCAGTATAGAAGGGCCCATATGTAGGACAAGAGTCCATTCAAAAAGATGGAAGACCTTGCAGAAGGCACGAGGCATTTGAAAAGTTCTTCAGCCAAGTAAGTAATTTTAAAAGCCCTGTATAGACAGAAGACCTTCAGAACGTTTCGTTAGATTAAAGACATTGCAAACATTGCCTTCGATTATTTTATATACGCCATATGATTCGAAACTCCACAAAATTTGCATTCTCGAATTTCAACAGAAATATTACTAAAGGTCGTAAAGATTTTAAAACTTCAGACATCAGTAGAATGTAATACGAAACGAAAACACTTCTATAGAAAGAAGGTTGACCTCTCAATGGGTCTTCTATAAATAAAACAAAAAACGTTCCAAGAGGATGTCCATAGATTGAAGGTTCAAAACAAATAGTCTCACATAGCCAGAGGTCTTTCCAATGGACTTGTCGGCCAAAAGACATTTCAAAAAGTTTTCAATAGTCCCCCAAAAAGCCTTTTGTAGCAAGACTTTTCAAAGGGGTTCAATAGACAAAATCCATATTAGAAATCTTTTAATTCAAAAGGTCTATGACCGGGCCTTAAATTAACAAAAAAAAAATCGTGACTGTAAAAAAAGTTCCCTCAGTAGGCCTTCAATAGGCAGAAGAACTTTCAAATGGTATTATATAATCGGTAGATTTTTCAAAGGTCTTCTGTAGAGCCTTTGCCCTTTAAAAAGCGTTTACTGAGTCATAATATCGATATCTAAAGGACTTTTTTTCTCATAGCGTGATAAAGATGTCCACAGCCATACAATAGCTACAGAGGATATATATCATTGGATATGGACAAAACATGTCTCATCGACATATCGCTTTTAGACCCTAGGTCTCTTTGAACCCAATCCGTTTGAGGACAGGGGTTGACCTAGGAGAAATACGAATCAAATTGTCTTCAAATTTCACACATTTCAATATTTTTATTAACGCAAAATCTGGTGTGAAGGTGGAATATATCGGCGCATTCTTTCTGGTACCTCCATCACAGCGGTCAAATTTTTGAATAGCCATGAAGGTCGTAAATATTTCTATAAACACAAGATCTGTTAAAAATATTGTAGATCCTTCTTCTGATACCTCCCCACAAAAGGTCAACCTTTATTATATTGTTTATAAGCGTACAAAAGCATTTTGGTGAGAATTTTCCTGGAAAAAAGTAATCGTGATGGAATTCAATCGAGATAGCGTGATTTCTATATATTTGGCTGGAAAACCACAAGTGGCTATCGTTAGAGCACTCCAGCATTTTAATGTGAATAAATCTTTTCGTGTGTCTCGTACCAACGCTCGTTACCGTGCTACTGGTAGCGTAACCCGACGTCAAGGCAGTGGACGGAAGAAACCAGTAACATCAGCAGAAATGGTTCGAAAAGTAAAGAAGTGAATTGATCGAAACCCGCGTCGCACTGAACATATCGCAATATTCCATTCGGCAAATATTGAAAAATGAGCTCGGGGTAAAGCCATTGAAATTCCAAAAAGTGCAAGAACTTACACCGCAACGGAAAGACAATAGACTCAAAAGAGCTAAGGAGTTGCTTCGCTTGGTCGAAAGTGGTGAACTACCGAATTTGGTTTTCTCCGATGAGAAAAAACATTCGTTGTCCAGCAGTTTGTAAACAAACAGAATGATCGTGTTTACTTGCCAAAGAGGTCACCTGAAAATGTGCGGCTGGCCACCAGAACTCAAGTGCCGGCCATGGTTATGGTGTGGGCCGCCATAACAGCAGATGGTCGCTCTCCGCTCGTATTAATCGACCGTGGCATTAGAATAAATGCCAAAAAGTATCGCGAAAATATTCTGAAGGGTGTATTAAAGCCTTGGGTGCGCAAACATTTTGGCCGCAATCCTCGGACATTCCAACAGGACTCAGCGCCATCGCACTCAGCACGCGCCACCCAAGAGTGGTTACAAAATGGTTTTCCTCTCTTCATTTCTAGTGCACAATGGCCACCAAAATCTCCGGATACCAATCCGTTGGACTATTGTTTTTGGAGTATTTTCGAAAGCAAGGTTGGCACTAAAAAATACCAAAATGTCGATCACCTCAAGCAAGCGCTTCGCCGGGAGTGGGCCAAAATACCGCAGAGCAACATTCGGGCAGCGTGTGACGGTTTCATTGGCCGTTTGAAGGCCATTTTTCGCCGGAGATGGGCCAAAATATCGCAGAGCAACATTCGGGTAGCGTGTGACGGTTTCATTGGCCGTTTGAAGGCCATAATTCGTGCCAAAGGAGACCAATTCGAACAAATGTGAACTTATTCTAAAATTTGATGTTTTTTCCGACATTTTTTGTTTTCATTCAATGAAATTAACAAAAAAAAATTTTAAAAATTATGGCCTTTGACTTTGTTGCAGTTTTTTTATCTCAACCCGTAAATACCCTAATTTTAAAAAATTGTCATTCTGCATCGAAGGGTGGTGAAATCGTCCATGATGTCCGAGAAGATAATTTTAAATTTTGCCTAACAAAGGCAATCACTAACCAAATTGTACACGGATAGAATATCCCTTCTCCAGTTAATGCAGTTTGTGTATCTGCTTTCTTTAAGGCTTTATTCAGCTCATTTCGTACATAGACTATATTTTTATAACCTCAGCCTTATAGCTGAGGTTTATATTTTTTGTAAAGCCAATAACGTACTTTGTGGAAATAATTGTTATAGACCCCGTTTTAGAACATTTAGAGTCGAACTTATAATGTCTGCCAGACTTTTTTCCTTATTTCTACTTATTTACCTCAACTCGGTTTTGTGACCGTACGAGCACCCTCTGTTACCTCCTTACACATTTCTCTGCAATTCTTAAAATTTTTGGTCTATTTTATTCAAGTTTCCCATTTGAATTTTGCAATGGTTTATGACAAAAGTTGTATGTGCTGGTCGTCGTAAAGTCCCTACTATAACGGCTACATTCGGTATTTTTAAGATATTAACAGAATTTTTAGCTGATCTTATTTTTTTGAAAATTGCCAAAATCTCTCAAAATTGTGGAGGGTATTCAAAGATCGTCCCGGACGAACTTACAGCTTTTTTGCTTGTTCCTTTTTTTATTGAAAAAATTGAATGTTATTTTCGAATTCATGGAAAATTGGATTGTAATGGGAAATGGTTACATGTTTACATTAATTTGTAATGGGTTATGTGATTGGTCATTTTTAACGGGTTCATTTCAATATACATTTTTCCATTAAAAATGTCATTAATAAGTATTTTGTTATATGTGCCCCAGATTGGGCGCCATTTTTATCCAATTGTTTATAAATTGTTCAATTTTACAACTGTACTCATTAATATCGTTTTCTCTCTCTCTTTACAGGTGATTGTTCAGATTCCACCGAAGACATGACAATAGATAGTAGAGGTAAGTTAGAAAACATAATATTCTCTCACCACATTTTCTCTCTTTCCCACCTCAAGAAATGAACAAAACACAAACTTTGTTATCTACAATTGTTGGCCAATTTTCCATAAAACCCCACAAAACACACACAAAATCAATATCAATGTTACAACACTCATAAAATGAATGGATTTTTCCAAGGAAACGATTGAAGAAAAAGGGTTATATAGGGATTTTATAACCTACCACCCACCCTCCTCCATACCTCAGTATCGCATTGCCCAAAAGCTGTAATGACTTTTTGCCAATAATGATGATTAAACTTATGACCAGCAGAGTATGACTACTGCTGCTGCTCTGGTGCTGTTGCCACAGGATAATGTGAGTGTATGTTTTGTTAGAGATAAGCATAAAAGGATATAAAAAATATCCCTTTTATCACTTGAATATTTTGTGTGCGAATGGACGGCAGAGGATGGGAGAGGAAAGAGGTAGTCTCTCTGTGTGTGTGTGTTTGGTATCTTATCCTTAACTGGCACACACTCGCACTCACTCAGACACATTTTGTCGCATTTGCAAATCCTTGTTCTTTTTTTTTGCTGTCACCAACTTCCTTACCCTTTTTTTCGAGTTGGACTAACACTTTCCTCCCTTCTGCTGCCTTCCCAAAATAAAGCCAAACGAATAGCCCTTTTAACCTCTCATAAATTTGAAAGTTAATTCATATTTATAACAATGATTATGTGGTTTTGTAAATGGCTGGATGGACAGACGGACGGATGAGGGACCAAATGAAACGCAAGGAAGCAAAAGAAAAGGGGTTCCTGTGGCGAACACACACACCCATCCAAATTGATGAATAGATAGAGATAGATAGGTGGTGTCGTTGCTCGTTTATTGTCATTAAAAGGGAGCGCGTCAAAAAGCTGAATATTAAGCCAAAGAGTTTATTAATGCCTCTCTATCGCCTTCTCTCTCCCTCTGCTTGTCCTGCTGTTGTCATTTCCTTTCCATGATTATGATGACGTTGGTATAACTGCTCGCCTTCGTCGTCCATTGTAATGCCACCAATAAAAAAGTGTTAATCTGCTGCCAACCAACCAGCCATCCTTTCGCTTTATTGACCCCGCCACTCCCCTCGCCCTCTCTTCTTTGACGCTTTTCTGCTCCACTTAACCACTTTTGTTCGGTGATTTGTGTTCACTTCTTTATTTCACATTTTTATTTAGTTTTACTGCACTCATTATTGTTGTCACAGCGCGTTTTCTTTTCTTCCTTCTTCCTCCCATCCTGTGTTGACTTTTCTTATCTCTGAGCCATGCCAATGATATTTTTCTTTCTTTTTTTTCGTTCTATTTCTCCTTTCTTCCGGTCATCCTTTCGCGTTGTTAGCATGGCTTTAAAGTTCAATCATGTCACTCATTTAGCCAGTCAGCGAACCAGCTAGGCATTGAGGAGGGCTTTTCCTTAATTCGTTTATTATCAAGGCCTGCATGAATTGGTGGGGGTTGGGAGGGGTACGTTTACTTTCATTTATGAAGGCTTGTTATTAGCACCGGGACGTGTGAAACTCATTTCCTTGATGATTATGTAATGTGATTTTAAATGTCATTTATGTTTGGAGGAGAACGCCCGCTCATTAATTAACGTTGTTAATAAGAAGGTAGCGAAGCGGGATGGGGTAAAAAAATTATATTTTTTATACAACATCTTCTGGTATTCTAAGAGAGAAAACCCACATTCTGGTCTTCTATAACAGATGAACTTCGGATCTTCTGAAATGACCCTCGGGTCTTCTATAAGAGAATTCCTTCTGAGTTTCTTAGGAAGATTTTCTGGGGTTGAATAGGACATTCTGGGGATCTGTAGACTTTCTGGATCTGGTCTTCTATGAATAGACTTTCGGGGTCTTCTATAATGGGCTGATAGCTCTTCTAGAAGATTTTCTGGTCTTCTAGGAAAAGACCTCGTCTTCTAGGAGAAGACTTTCTGGTCTTCCAAGAAAAGGCCTTGTCTTCAATGAGAAGACATCCTGCTCTTCCATGAGAAGACATTCTAGCCTTCTATGAGAAGACCTTCTGGTCTTCTATGGGAAGACCTACCGGTCTTCTATAAGAGAAGGCTTCTTCCTTTCTTCTATAAGAGAAGCCTTCTTCAAGTCTTCTATTATGGAAGGTCTTCTTCTAATCTTCTATTATAGAAGACCTCCTCGCGCTCTTCTATGAGAGAAGACCTCCTCGCGCTCTTCTATGAGAGAAGACCTTCTCCAGCTCCTCTATGAGAGAAGACCTCCTCGAGCTCCTCTATGAGAGAAGACCTCCTCGAGCTCTTCTATGACAGAAGACCTCCTCGAGCTCTTCTATGACAGAAGACCACCTCGAGCTCCTCTATGAGAGAAGACCACCTCGAGCTCTTCTATGAGAAAAGACCAGCTCGAGCTCTTCTATGAGAAAAGACCAGCTCGAGCTCTTCTATAAGAGAAGACCACCTCGAGCACTTCTATGAGAGAAGACCACCTCGAGCTCTTCTATGAGAGAAGACCACCTCGAGCTCTTCTATGAGAGAAGACCACCTCGAGCTCTTCTATGAGAGAAAACCACCTCCAGAGCTCTTCTATGAGAAGACCTCGAGAGCTTTCTATGAGAAGACCTCAAGAGCTCTTCTATGAAAGAAGACCTGAAGAGCTCTTCTATGAAAGAAGACCTCAAGAGCTCTTCTATGAAAGAAGACCTCAAGAGCTCTTCTATGAAAGAAGACCTCAAGAGCTCTTCTATGAAAGAAGACCTCAAGAGCTCTTCTATGAAAGAAGACCTCAAGAGCTCTTCTATGAAAGAAGACCTCAAGAGCTCTTCTATGAAAGAAGACCTCAAGAGCTCTTCTATGAAAGAAGACCTTAAGAGCTCTTCTATGAAAGAAGACCTCAAGAGCTCTTCTATGAAAGAAGACCTCAAGAGCTCTTCTATGAAAGAAGACCTCAAGAGCTCTTCTATGAAAGAAGACCTCAAGAGCTCTTCTATGAAAGAAGACCTGAAGAGCTCTTCTATGAAAGAAGACCTCGAGATCTTCTATGAGAGAAGACCTCAAGCTCTTCTCTGAGAAGAACTCGAATGCTCTTCTATGAGAGAAGACCTCAAGAGCTCTTCTCTAAGAGAAGACATCGAGAGATCTTCTGTGAGAAGACTTCAAGCTCTTCTATGAGAGAAAACCTCGAGAGCTCTTCTATGAGAGAGGACCTCTAGCTCTTCTATTGAAAGGACCTCTAGCATTTATATGGAGAAGACCTTGAGCTCTCCTTCTGATGGAAGACCTCGAAAACTTTTAGAAGAAGAACTTTTGGTCTTTTACAAGAAGTCTTACTGGACTTCAATTCGAAGTCCTTCGTTGACCTTTTTTGATTAGAGTATGAATTGTTCCTCGGTGATAGTAATACCTCAGAAAGGGATAGCTCTTTCCCGATCTTCCATAAGAAGACCACGATAAATTTAATACGGTTTCCATTATCTTGCACTTTATAATTGCTTTTTTGGTAATCATTACTTTTGCTTTTTGTAAATCTGATTTCAACTGAGCGCGATAAGCCCAGAACAAAACAAAAATACACTACTTCCTCCCCAGCTGTAAACATAAAATATGTTTCATATTTCTAAGTCATCGTTGTTGTTGTTTTTCTTTTTTAACTGATAATCAGAATTTATTTTTATTCTTTGGATTCTTTGTCTGCCATCCCAGCATAATTCCCATCATTCATATTTTTCAGTTCACTTCAGTTTGGTTCTGTTCTGTTCTGTTCACTTCTCTTATCGCCTTTAATCCCCAGCGATTAGACTTTATGTGAATTTTTTCGATTTTTTTCTCATTTGTTTTCAAATGAAGATTTGCTTATCTGTCATTATAAATTTTTGTTCCGAAAAGTCACCCTTAACTGTTTGCCAAGAGCAGTGTCAGGCAGCGGCAGATGAAGCAGGATGTGGGATAAGAAGGGGTCTAGGGTATTAGTAGTAGCAGCAGCATCATCATCAACCATCTATCCATCCGACAAACCAACCAACCGTCCAAATCATGGCTTACATGCCACACCAAGGACTGTGTGTGTGTACGTGTGTGTGTGGCAGCAACTGCAATCTATGACTCCTGGTGGAAGGATAAAAAGCTAATGTTCATTTCATAGTTTCTCCATTTTCCCATCATTAATTTCAAAGTCATTTGACTTTTCACATCGTTTTGTAAATCTTTTTTGTCATATGGAAAGACAGGCGTCAGTGAAAATGAGATATGGCAAAGTTGGTTGCCAGGGAGTGTGAGTGTGTGTGTGCATACTTTTTTTTGTTTTTTGACTGATATGAGTGATGGTATTGCGTGTGTCATTTTTATTGTTGGTGGAGTGTGCTGGTGCAAGTGTGTTCGACCATAAGCTAAAGTGGGCGTTTTTCTTTGGCAGTTCATAGACTAAAAAAGAAATTAAAAAGGATTAGTGCAGAGCTTGTCGGCAATGGGAGATATTCATAGCTCGTGGAAAAAGGCAAAATATTTCAAGGTAGAAATTTGAATCTTTAAAGACTCTTAGATATCCTAGATTCAGACATTCTTTTGAGAAACATCGGGAGTTTAAACTGGTTGGCTGGAAATGTTGGGTCAAAAAGACATATTTAGCTAATGAGGTGTTAAAGTCCATCCTTATTTTATCAATTCAAACACTACTAATGCCTATATATTGAACTTTACAAATGTGGCGCCCAACGTAACTTTCCTTTCATGGTTATTATACCCTACACCACATAGTGGTAAGGGTATTATGTCTTTGTGCATTTGTTTGTAACATGGAGAAGAAAACCTGATAGGCCCATATTTCCTTTTGGTGATCAGCATAGAATCACATTTTGAGTCGATTTATGCATGTCAGTCCGTCCCTCCATCTGTCCATGTATTTTTTTAAACAAAATGCAGGTCGCATTTATTATTCGATTGAGATGAAATTTCCCAAAATAACATTTTATTGGCTCAAGTACGAACCCTATTGAAATTGGTGAAAATCGGTGCAAATGTAAATATAGCTCCCATATATATGTTTCATCCGATTTTAGGTTTCTTGTGCACCAAATGTCTAATTTCAGTCCAAATGGTGTGAATTTTGCTACATCCGACCGAATTCAGCCTACAAGCATGTGCTTCAAATTTGGTGAGAATCGGTTGAAATATAGCTATAGCTACCATATATATCTTCATCCGATTTTAGGTTTCTTGTGCACCAAATGGCTAATATCAGTCCAAATGGTGTGAATTTTGCTACATCCGACCGAATTCAGCCCACAAGCATGTGCTTCAAATTTGGTGAAAATCGGTTCAGATATAGCTATAGCTCCCATATATATCTTCATCCGATTTTAGGTTTCTTCTGCACCAAATGGCTAATATCAGTCCAAATGGTGTGAATTTTGCTACATCTGACCGAATTCAGCCTACAAGCATGTGCTTCAAATTTGGTGAAAATCGGTTCAGATATAGCTATAGCTCGGTAAATCGGTCCAAATTGAAATATAGCTCCCATATATATCTTCATCCGATTTTTGGTTTCTTCTGCACCAAATGGCTAATATCAGTCCAAATGGTGTGAATTTTGCTACATCTGACCGGATTCAGCCTACAAGCATGTGCTTCAAATTTGATGAAAATCGGTTCAGATATAGCTATAACTCCCATATATATCTTCATCCGATTTTAGGTTTCTTCCGCACCAAATGGCTAATATCAGTCCAAATGGTGTGAATTTTGTTACATCCGACCGAATTCAGCCTACAAGCATGTCCTTCAAATTTGGAGAAAATCGGTCCACATTTAGATAAAGCTCCCATATATATCTTCATCCGATTTTAGGTTTCTTCTGCACCAAATGGCTAATATCAGTCCAAATGGTGTGAATTTTGCTACATCCGACCGAATTCAGCCTACAAGCAGTTGCTTCAAATTTGGTGAAAATCGGTTGAAATATAGCTATAGCTCCTATATATATCTTCATCCGATTTTAGGTTTCTTGTGCACCAAATGGCTAATATTAGTCCAAACGTTGTGAATTTTGCTACATCTGACCGATTTCAGCCTACAAGAATGTGCTTCAAATTTGGTGAAAATCGGTTGAAATATAGCTATAGCTCTCATATATATGTTTCATCCGATTTGGTGTTTAAGTCCCTCAAATTCGTAATATGCACTCCACGAGACTGATATTTTGCACCAGATATCAGAAACAGTGTAGCAATTTATGATTCAAATTTTATCAAGATTGGTTCCGATTTGGATATAGCTCCCATAAATATCTTCATCAGATTTTAGGTTTTTTGTGCACCAAATGGCTAATATCAGTCCAAATGGTGTGAATGAAATTTGGCACTTCAGACCGACTTTAGTATAGAAATAAGTACTTCTAATTTGCTGCACGATACAAGAATAATATTTGGTACCAGATATCAGATGCAGCCAAGAAATAGCTTTTTTTAATTTTATGAAGATCGGCTTTCGGAATATGCACTCTACCATAATGATATTTTGCGCTAAATATGTCATAGAGCTCAGAAATTGCAATAAAAACCTTTCTTTTACGAGAGTTCTACTAAATATGCATAGTGGTGTATGGTATCATATAGTCGGCCCCGCCCGATTTTTGAGCCTTCCTTACTGGTTATTTAATTTTTTCCAACTATTTTGCTTACTAGTCATTATTCTCAACATTACTCATACACATTGTTCCTATACATATCTCCTGGTTATTTTATTTATCGCTCACTCTCATCAAATGTTTTATATCGCTCCTCCGAAAATAACCAGGGTGAGTGGGAGTTAAGCAATGATATCATCCACGGGCAGAGCAGCAAGCAACACCACCAAATACCACTACTGGCGGCACTACTCTGCTCCACCACCACCACGGCGACGACGACGACGACCACTACCACTTTTAAGCATTTTTGGTGTATTTCTCTTATCTTGGAAATTCATGAATGTGCTCTGGCTCTTATCTATAAAAACTGCATACTTGCAGATGGTTGACTTGGTTTGGTTCACTTGTATGGTTGGATGGATGGTTATGTTTGGTCGGTAGGTTGGTTGGTTGGCTGGTGGCTTGCTTACTTGCTAGCTAGCTTGTCTCTTGCTTCTGTTGTGTGTTGTATTTGTTATGTTTACCGATGTTAATATTTCTGTAGCACAATTTCATTTTGGGTTGTTTTTGCTGTTGTTTCGTTTTATAGTAGCGCTAAGAGGTGTAATATTCAGTGACGAGGGTTGTTTGGAAAGTTCATTGAGGGACAGATGGATTTGTGTGATAATATTTTGAAATAAAAATTTTCTAGTTTAGATTCGTGAAAAATGCCCAGCAAAAATTTTGCCGAAATACCCATTACAGGGTAATGTAAACAATCTTTATTTTGCTGTAGGTATTCCCAACCTACGTAATTTCTTAAATATTTTATAGAAAATAGTCTTATTTTCTTCATTACCAAGTAATGAATAACCGAGGGTTGTGAGTTTGAGACCCATGCTCTTATAAGAATAAGTTGAAAAGTGATTTGTAAGTTTTTACCCATTATTTGGTAATGGGTGCATTTGCTAGGTAAGAAATCATGTTTTTTCATACCCTCGACCACTTTCTACAACAAAAATATTCCTCAGCGAAAGGACTAGGACCGAACTAGCTGGCTTTGGAAAAAATCGACTTCAAGAGATTTGAAATTGATTTAGTGATCTGGTTTTTGTGCATAAAAACCGTAAAACTCTCGAAGGAAGTATCCAAATGTAACCCAAACATGTCGCATCGGAATATTTTTTACCAATTTAAACTTGAAGATGAGAAAAATCGGTTCCCTACATCTGGTATAAAGCCCAAAATTTCCATTGTACACATGGACATTTATTCATACCAAAGTTAGGTCAGGAGCGAAATCGACAATATTTAGCCACTCCATCTGGCATCCACTCCACAAAATGTTAAAATTTCGAACAAATATTACTGTCATAAAAACCAAAATCAGTTATTTAATATTTTTCTGGTACTTCTTCTACAAGCATCAACAATTTGAGAAAGTGAGAAATTACATATAAATATATCAGAGTCGCTAAAGGGTTGTCATTTTGAATAATCCTAGCACTCAAATCAACTTTTCGTATTGTAATATTTTTCAATACAAATTCGATCAAATGTAAAAACATGTTTGTCTACTTTTTTTCTTTCTTCTCCCATGGTCCAATTCTTACAAAAAAATAAGAAAAAAATGTACCCTATTTTTCCTAAAATTTGAGCACCTACGATATCTAGCAAAATTTGGTGACTTGCGATAAAGACTTTCTGACCATGAATAGTGAATTAAAAAATATATATTTTTTAAATGTCTTGCTCAAAAATCTTGTTCCTTTCTTGTGTTTTCTGGAAAAACTTGTCGTTTTTTAAAAAATAAGGGGCTTCCCGAAAAATGATAGGTTTATCTGAAGATTTTTTTCCAAGGACTTAAAGCTAAGATATATTGGATCTTGAAGGATCTCCTAGCAAAAACGTGAGTCATGTTTTATTCAATAACTTTCAAGGATCATCTGGCCAAAAATCGTGAATTTTTAAACGGAATGTGATGTACCTTCTGGCAAAGCAAGATGGGCTCGATGGGCTCGCTTTCTTTGAAAACTTTCAAATCCAAGAATTATTGGATTTTGATAGAAAAATATTTACAGATTTCTTGTAAATAAAACCTGAGTTATATTTTATTCAATAATTTTCTTGGAATGGGACTTTCTTGGAATAAAGGACCATCTAGTCAAAAATCGCGAATTTTTTAAGGACTTTCTGGCCAAGTAAATCGGGTTCCCAGAAAAATATGTGTTTCTTTGAAGATTTTTTTTTTCAAGGACTTAATGCTAAGTTTTATAGGATTATTAAACAAACAATAACAACAACTTTCAGGGAATATTTTTTCAAGTATCAGCCAAAAATCTTTAATTTTTTAAGGACTTTTCAAGGGCCAAGTAAAGTGGGTTTCCCGAAAAATATGGTGTTCTTTGAAGATTTATTTTTCAAATCCAAGAAATATTGGATTTTGAAAGAAACATATTTAGCGATTTCTTTGCATAAACGTGAGTCATATTTCATTCAATAACTTTTTTTAATTGGGACTTTCTTCTTGAAATACAGGACCATCCTGTCAAAAATCGCAATTTTTTTCAGGACTTTTTTTTCAAGGATTTAATGCTAAAAAATGTAGAATTTTTTGAATAACATTCTAGGAATATTTTTTCGACGACCATCAGGCCAAAAATCGTATATTTTTAAAGGTCTTTTCAAGGACCTTCTGGCCTAGCAAAGTGAACTTTTTACAAATATTTTTCACATTGTGGCGGGCCATGAATCGTAGATTTTGTAAACATATTTTTTAAGGACCTCCCTGCGTTATGCATAGTGGATTTTTCTAGAATATTTCCTAGAAGGTCATATTGTGGATTTTTCTAGGACTTCCTGCCAAGAATTTGTGGTTTTGTGAGAAATTCTTAGAAACTATATGATTCTTATATAATCCAAGTCAATTGTATTCCTGTACAACAATATTTCTTTTAAGGACTTCAAAACAAGAAATCTCGAATTTTGTTGGAAAATTGTTTAAGGAATCTTAAAGGAGTTTTGTAGTATTATTTCAAAGAAAATCCTGCCCCAGGAAAGTGAGGTTTTAGAAAATATTTTTCAACACCTTCCGATCCAAGGATGGAGTAGATTTTTAAAATATATTTTCAAGGACTTTTAGTGGAAAAATCTGAAAAAGTTGATTTTTAGAAAGTAATTATTAATTAACTCCTGGCATGTAAATTGGACTTTTCGAGACTTTTCTCTAACGCTTCGAACTTTTTAAGGATTTTATGCCAAGAAGAGGTGAAAAAGAAGTGATTTCTTTGATAAAATTTCATGCAAAAAATTTGAAAATTCCAAAAAAAAACCAAGGACATTCTACCAGAAAATCTGACCATTTAAAGACTTCATGACAAGAAATTGCGGATCTTTAAGATTTGCGAAAAACTTTTGAGATCGATATTATTATATAAAAACGCGAATTGTTTTTAAATATATACTTCAAGGTCTTCCTTGCTCGATGAATCAGGGAATTTTTAAGATCTTTATTGACAAGGTCTTCCAGGGCAAACTAAGTAGAGGGTCCTTTAAAAATTTTTTCAAATGTCAAAAAATTTAAATTTTTCTTAAATACTTAATACCAGGAAGGTGTGGATTTGTGAGAGCCTTTCTAAGGACTTTATAGTAAGAAATTGTGGATTTTTAGGGCTTTCCCACAAACACGTGAGACCTATGTTAGTCTTATGTTAAAGCTATATGTACAGAGAATGTCAATTTGTAACAAATATTTTTCAAAACTACCATTTTATAAATATATTTTTCAAGAAATTCTGCCGAGTAAGAAATAGCTTTTTTAAATACATTTTTTACAAGGTCTTCTTAAATCGACAAAAAAAAATTTCAAGAGATTCCAAAGATTACTTAGGACTTCTTGCCGAAAATTCATGGATTTTGTAAAAATATTTTGGTTTGATCTTATTTAGAAATTTGTAAATCGTTTTTAATTCGAATTTTTCCAATTGAAATAATATTTCGAATAAAGTATATTAAATTTTAAATAGAATGCAACGAGCTTAGAATGCAATTCTCGAAATGACATAAAAAATATGAATTACAAACGGAATAAATCGACTAAAAATGCAATAAAATGGATTTAATTCAAAGAGACAGCGGGTCTGGAGCCTTTTTTCGATTAGAAAAATTTTGACAGACGTGGATTTCTTAAGAATATTTTTCAAGGGCCCTCCAATCTCTCAACGCCTACTTTTTAAGATCATCTTTTAAAAACCACTTATATTAGCTACCATATTATTTTGAAGGACATTATGATTAAGCTATTATACAAGAACACCTTAGTAATGCATATGATAATGAGTTGCCATTACGTGGTAATGGGACAGATTTTTCTTCAATCGTACATTTTGGCGTCGTAGCTGACAATAAATTTTGAAAAAAAAAAACAGCCAAAATTAGTTGGGATCTGAGGAATTGAAAATTTTAATTTTTTTCACCTTGATTTTTTGCAATGACTTCTATAACTTCCAGGAATTGTGTTGCTACCCTTTGCTCATGATTGTGTTGTCGATTTTTCCTAGAACACTTGTTCCGCTCACTATTAGTTTATTTTGACTTGGAATTCTGAAATGCATTTATAAACAAATATAACAATAAAACTACTGCTGCTACTACCACAACAACAATTGCAACCCATATCCCAAAAACTGACTGAAGTTTGGCCCTATGTTTTTAAGCCATTTGATGTTGTTATACATAACATCAGAATTGGTATGCTCTGAATTTTCGGAAAAAAAAACAGACACCAACACACACAACTGGGAAAAAAGAGATATCTACTTTTATCATAACTCTTCTTCTTCTTCAACGTCTTCTCTGCTTCTTCTCCCATAAAGCTTTTGGTGGATAGCAAACATTTTTGTGTTATCTCTCACTCGCTGTTCGGTTTTGTAGCTAGAAACACTTGCTGCCACTGCAATTCTGCCACCGATGATGATGTTGTTGTTGTTGTTCTTGTTGTTGCCGATGATGATGATGATGCTTTTTGCTGCTGCCACCGCTGATGATGGTCTTCTCATATTGCATTAATGGCAAATGGAATGATAGTGTGATGGTCGTAGACTCAACTACTATCAGCAAATGTAATGGCATCGTCGTCGGTTGGTTGTTGGTTGTTGTTGTTGTTGTCGTTATTGTTTTATTGTATCTTTTTGCATTCGACTGACTGACTCTACCCTTCTACAAGTCAATTAAATTTAGAAGATAGACAAGAACACCAACGCCACAGGAATAATAATAAATGTTGCCGTTTTTTGATGGTTACGGTAGGTTGGGAATGGTCGGAAAGTAATGAAGTTTGAAAAGCTTTTAAAGGTGTTCTACCTTTAGAAGACCTTTTACAAGTCTTCTGTCTTTACAAGAGCTTTTAAATGTCTTATATCAAGGGCTTTTAAAGATCTTCTAGATATAGACGAGCTTTTCAAGGTCGTGTATGAATAAAAGAGATTTTACAGGACTTCTAGATATAAAAGAGCTTTTACAAGTCTTCTGGCTATAGAAGAGCTTTTACAAGTCTTCTAGATATAGAACAGCTTTTAAAGGTGTTCTACCTATAGAAGAGCATTTAAAGGTCTTCTAGCCATTGATAAGCTTTTAGAGGTCTCTTATCTATAGACGAGATTTTAAAGTTCTTCTAACGATAAAAATAACTTTTAAAGGTCTTCTAACTATAGGAGGACTTTTAAAGGTCTTTTAATTATAGGAGTGCTTTTAAAGGTCACCTATCCGTAGAAGATCTTTCATAGGTCAATCAGACCAGGAATCATGGATTTTTTAAAAATATGTTTTAAGGACCTCGAAATTAAATTTTTAAGGATTTTTCGCAAGGACCATATTTTTTGAGGACCGCGAAATGTGGATTTCTGCAAGAAAACGTAGATTTTTTAAAGAATATTTTCTCAAGGACCTTCAGGCCATGAAACATGGATTCGTAATTATTATTTTTTCAAGAACATGAAGACCATGGTCCTACAGACCACCAACATGGTTTTTTAAGGATAATTTTTCAAGGACTTTCAGATCATCAAACCTGGATGTTTTAATAAATATTTTGCAAGGGCCGTCAGACCACCAAAAGTGGACTTTTAAGGATATTTTTCAAGGACCTTTAGGGCATATAACGTGGAGTTTTTAAAAAGTATTTTTTAAAGGACATCCAGACCACCAAAAATTGGATTTTCTAAGGATATTCCGGAAGGACCCTCAGACCATCAAACATGGGTTTTTTAAAGAATATTTTTTCAAGGACCTTCAGACCATCAAAGGTGGATTTTTTAAAGAATATTTTTTCAAGGACCTTCAGATTACCATACCTGGATTTTTTAAAGAATATGTTTTCAAACACCTTCAGACCATCAGACGTGGATTTTTTAAAGAATATTTTTTCAAGGACCTTCCAGCCATGTAACGTGGATTTTTTAAAGAATATTTTTTCAATGACCTTCCAGCTATGAAACATGCATTTTTTAAAAAAATATTTTTTCAAGGACCTTCAAGTCTCAAAACGTTGTTTTTAAAAAATAGCTATAAAACTTGGATTTTTTTAAAGAATATTTTTTCAAGGATTTCAGACCATCAGACGTGGATTTTTTAAAGAATATTTTTTTAAGGACCTTCCAGCTATGAAACATAGATTTCATGAAAGGTGGATTCTTTTTAAGGAATTTTTTAAGGACCTTTAGAGCATCAATAGCGAATATTTTAAAGAATACTTTTTCAATGACCTTCAGACCATCAAACCTCTATCAGGACTTGAGCACTCAGAAAACCTTTTTAGAGGTTTTCAATCAACATTTGATCGGAAACTCAAATTTCCATTTGGCAACACCACCGGCAATGAAAAAGTATTTATTTCAAACAACCATTTATTTGTGCGATTCTTTCTTCCCCCCTTTTACACCCTCACCTCCCACACTTTTTGCATGGCTCTAATGTCGGTTGGTTTGTGTGTGTGTTTTTTGCTTTGTTTTGCAAAAGTTTATCTATGGCTTTTGGTTATAAATTTTTATCGTTATTTTTAATGACATTCTCGACTACTCTTTTTGGCGGCTACCATCCGCCACTCCACTCCCTCCTTCCTCTCCACCATCTGCTTAAGTGCATATTTTATAAATGTTGCCCCCGCCGCCACCACTGCTGCTGTTCGCAGTTTATTTATAATTCCTGTTATTGTTATAAAGTTGTTGGAATTTGTATTAGAGAGCATTTCGCTTAGTTTTGGGTTATATTTTCAAATGAATGTTTTTGTTGTTGTTGGATTTTTTTATTTCATTCTGAAACGATTTCATAATTAATCATTTTGATATCAAACATTTTTAACAAAACGACGAAAAAAAAAACAAAACTGTTTCAAATGGGAAATATCCCAACAACAACAACGGCAAACCAACAACTGGAGCTCTGCAAAAACATTAAACCATTTATAAATTTTTTTCTGGCGTTATCCACAGTAAAAACAACAATGGAATCATGATAACACTCACCCAACAAAAAAGAGTCAAATTTCATTGAAATTTAGATAAAAACGCAAAACATGGTTTTATCAGCAGCATTTAATCGTGGTTTTGGCTTGGGTGGCTGGCTGCCTAGCTAACTGATTGACTTGGACTGATTTCATGTTGTGCGAACGAATGAGCTCACCTCCTAAATTTGGTTTCAATACTATTTTTCTATGGAATCAATGGAATATGATATTTGAAAGAAAAAATCTAATTACAACTATAGAAATGTTTTCAATGGAAATTGAAACATTTTTCCAATATTTGCTATAAGATAATCAAATTTTGAGATTTTCTGCAAAAAATTCTACCGTTTTTTCTGCGAGAACATCTACAGATTTTCTGCGACAACATCTGCAGATTTTCTGCGAGAAAATCTACAGATATTTTATGGGACCGACATTAGAGCAAGGGGGAAGAAAGAATCGCACATTGCCGTCCAGTGGTGTTGCCAAATAGAAAATTTAGTTAGCGATCAAATTTTGATAGAAAACATGTAAAAGAGTTTTCTGAATACTCAAGTCCTGATAGAGATTTGATGAAATATAAGTCTATAGAAATCCAAGTTGGATGGTCTGAAGGTCCTTGAAAAAATATTCTTTAAAAATCCAGGTTTGATGGTCCTTGAAAAAGCATTCTTTAAAAAACCACTTTTGGTGCTCTGAAGGTCCTTAAAATAGTATTATTTGAAAATCCACGTTTGATGGTCGGAGGGTCCTTGGAAAAGTAATGTTTAAAAATACTCGTTTAATGGTCCGAAGGTCTTTGGAAAAGTATTTTTTAAAAATCCACGTTTAATGGTCTGAGGGTCTTTGGAAAAGTATTTTTTTAAAAATCAACGTTTGATAGCCTGAAGGTCCTTGAGAAATATTCTTTAAAAAATCCACGTTTGATGGTCGGAGGGTCCTTGGAAAAGTAATTTTTAAAAATCCTCGTTTAATGGTCCGAAGGTCTTTGGAAAAGTATTTTTTAAAAATCCACGTTTAATGGTCTGAGGGTCTTTGGGAAAGTATTTTTTTAAAAATCAACGTTTGATAGCCTGAAGGTCCTTGAGAAATATTCTTTAAAAAATCCACGTTTGATGATCTGAAGGTTCCTAAGAAATATTCTTTAAAAAAATCGACGTTTGATGATCTGAAGGTTCCTAAGAAATATTCTTTAAAAAATCCACGTTTGATGATCTGAAGGTCCTTAAAAAAATATTTAAAAAATCCACGTTTGATGATCTAATGGTTCTTAAAAAAATTCTTTAAAAAATCCACGTTTGATGATCTGAAGGTCCTTGACGGAATGTCCTTGAAAAAAATATTCATTAAAAAATCCACGTTTCAAGGCCTGAAGGTCCTTGAAAAAAATATTCTTTAAAATATGTTTTTTTAAAAATCCACGTTTTATGGTCTGAAGGTCTTTAAAAATTATTCTTTAAATATTTTTTTAAAAATCCACGTTTTATGGTCTTTAAAAATTATTCTTTAAAATATTTTTTTTAAAAATTATTCTTTAAAATATTTTTTTTAATCCACGTTTTATGGTCTGAAGGTCTTTAAAAATTATTCTTTTAAATATATATTTTTTTAAATCCACGTTTTATGGTCTGAAGGTCTTTAAAAATTATTCTTTAAAATATTATTTTAAAAATCCACGTTGTATGGTCTGAGGGTATTTAAAAATTTAAGGCCCTTGAAAAGTATTCTTTGAAAATCCATGTTTGATGGTCTTAATTTTTTTTCTATAAGTAATCTATGGGAAAATCTACCGCTCCTCTATGAGAAAATCTACAGGTCAGGAGATTTTCTGTGTGGAAATCTTTAGGACAAGGTCATGACCCTAAAATCTTCAAGAATATTTTTTGTCTAAGACTAGCTGCGTCTTTGGAAGATCTTATAACTATAAAAAGCAAACCAGCATACATTTGGTAAGCACATATGTCACTATTAGCGCTACTAGTAAAAACGAATGTATGATGACTACCTATTACATCTGCAGGCCATAATGACAATTCTCTGCACTATTGTCTATCAACCATTCCCCCGAAAAGCGACTACGTATTTCTTGAAGAGAAAAATGATTTTCTCAAAATTTGTTAATTTCAATATTTGACATAAAATGAGCAATAACAGAACATCCAATGAATAAATTGTCAATGTTTTTTTTTTTTTCATTCAGCCATATAAGGAAAGATTGCGCGCTCAGCAGCCGCAATCGACAGCCAATCAAGTAGCCAGGCAGCCAACCACTTTAAGGTTAACCACAAATTCATGCGGATTGAAAAGAAGACAAAAAGACACACGAACATGGCAAACTAAAGAGTTTTGAATTATCGCGATTAGAATCTAAAATAATTCGTGTGTGTTATTTTTTCCAAAAATTTATTTTCATTGCGAACAATTGTGATTCATCTTATGTATTGATTAGAACAATAACAAAAATAAGGGAACCTCAATTCAATTGATTGTGATTGGATATCTGTTTATTTAGGATTAACCCCTTTTGGGCTGTTAGAGGGGGTAGGTCCAGAAAAAATACTCATTTCTAATTGACTTATTTACCCACTATTTTATTACGAAGAGTCCTGCAACACCGATTCCAAAACAGTTTCCTTCCCAATCTCGTAATTTGGCCCCCTCGTAAACCCCCTTCCCCGCAAAGGGTTAATAATTCACCAACGTTTTTTTGGATTATAGATCGATGTGTTTTATTTGTTTCTATTTTTTTTATCTTTTTCTTATTTCTTACATTTACTGCGTGACCATTTTTGTTCATATATAATTGGTTTTTTGTTGTTGCTGTCATGTTATTCTCCTGTCTATGTCGTTTTATATCTGACCAATTGTCCGTCCGACCATCTGCCAGTTGGCCTGCCGGTTGTCTATCTCCACCATCCATTCTAGGCAAGAGCTCTACGTGAGTTTTGTCCAATTGGCCGGGACCAACAAAACTAATTGACATTTTGACAATATGTTTATTTTTTACAGTTTTTTTTACATAGTCCAAAACAAAGTGACAGATCTTAAAGGTCTCAGTGTGTGAGAGTGTGTGTGTTCGTCTTGTGCCTTTAAGGAAAATATGGACAGTAAAAAGATATCAAGACGATCACTATTGTAGATGTAAATGTGCAATCGAAGTATTGGTTATAGGGAGAGAAAATAGATAGGGGAAATGGGAGGGGAAATAGGGTAATTTTCTTCTAAAAGATTTCACAAGAAGAAAATCTAAAGAACTTCTGCATGAACATCTAAAGATCTACTTCCTGAAGATCTTCTGTAGATTTTCAACTGTTCTTCTATAGATAGAACCCTTAACAAGGCTTTCAACTCTGATCTTCTTCTCTGAGAAGACCGACTATGGTCTTCTTCTATGAGAAGGCCAACAGGTGTTCTACAAGAAGAAGAAGCCAGAACTTACATAAAAATACCGCCGGGACGTCTACGATAAAAGCCCTCCAGGTCATCAATGAGAAGACCATCAGGTTTACTATGAAAATACCTTTCTAGTCTTCTATGAGAGAAGACCACCGGGTCATATATGAGAAGACCTTCCTAGTCATCAGTGAGAAGATCACCAGTTCATATACGTGAATCGCCTCCTTGGTTTCTATGAGAATACCATCCTGGTCTTCTATGAAAGGACATTCCTGGTCTTCTGTCGGAAGACTTTCCTGGTCTTCTATGAAAAGACCGCCAAGTCTTCTATGAAGGAAGACCAATAGGACATATATATGAAGACCACCAAGTAATCTGTGAGAAGACCTTCCTTCGTGGTTTTCTATAAGTAGACCGCCAGAACTTTCATGGCAAGACCTTCCTTGTTCTCTATGAGAACCTTCCTTCCCAGTCTGAAAAAAACTTCAAATTTTCTATGAGAAGATTTTACTGGTCTTTCTAGAGAATACCAGAAGAATTTTATGGTCTTCTATGACAAGACCTTCTTATCTTCTATGAAAATACCTACCTGTATGTTTTGTCAGAAGACCTTCCCTGTTTTATATTGGGAGAACCTACCAATATGAGAAGGATTTTCAGGTCTTCTACCGATCTTCTAGAAAAGACCTTTCGGTATTTTACGAGAAGAAGACCGAAAGGCTTCATGGATTTCAATAAGAAGACCTTCCTGGTCTTTTATGAGAAGATAAACTCTTCTATGATAAGATCGCCAGGTTTTTATAAAAAAAAACAAGGTCTATGAGAAGACCTTCATGGTTTTGCATAAGTAGGCCGCCAGATCTTACATGACAAGATCATCCTGGACTTCTATGAGAAAACCTTCCTCCCCAGTCGGAAAAAACTGCCAAACTTTTATGAGAAGATTTTGCTGGTCTTCCTAGAGAAGACCAGAAGAATTTACTGATCTTCTATGACAAGACCTTCCAATCTTCCATGAATAGACCTTCCTGGATTTTTTGTGAGAATACCTTCCCTGTCTTATATGGAAGAACCTCCCAATTTCCGGGTCTCCTAGGAGAAGACCGCCGATCTTCTAAGTAAAGTACTTTCGGTGTTTTACGAGAAGATCCTTCGGTCATCTTTTAGAAAGCCTTTATGAATTTTAATAAGAAGACCTTCCTGATCTCTTTTATGATAAGGGTTTTCCAGGTTTTTATAAAAAAACAGGTACTCACCAGGTCATCTATGATTTATCCTTCCAATCTTCTATGAAAAGACCATTCTAGTGTCCCATGAGAAGGTCATCCTCACCTTTTATAAGAAGATCTACCGGTCATCTGAAAGAGGTAGAAGACCTTCTAATGAAGAAATTTTGGTCTTCTAAAACAAAACGGGATATTTCAAAGAATAGATTCGAAGGATTATTTGATCCATGTTTGCGGGTTTCACAAGAATTATTTTTTGGATTTGAAATTTTTTCAAGAATAATTCAAGCCATCATTTAGACTTTTGAAGTATATTTTTTAAGGGTATATGAGAGCCATGACCCGGATTTTTAAAGAATATTTTTTCAAGGACCACCAGAGCCATCAAACATGGATTTTTAAAGAATATTTTTTCAAGGACCATCAGAGCCATTAGACATGGATTTTTAAAGAATATTTTTTCAAGGACCATCGGAGCCATCAGACATGGATTTTTAAAGATTATCTTTTCAAAGACCATCAGACCGTGAAACGTGGATTTTTTAAAGAATATATTTTTAAGGACCATTAAACTTGGACTTCTTAAAGATTTTTTTTAAAGGACCATCAGGACTTCTTAAAGAATTTTTTTAAAAGACCATCAGAGCCATTAAGCTTGGACTTCTTAAAAAAAATTTTTAACGACCATCAGAACCATTAAACGTGAATTTTTTAAGAGGACCATCAAAGCCATAATTACAGATTAAAGGAATATTTTTGCAGGGCTAGCAGAGCTATATTTATTGATTTCCTCAAGAACATTTTTTTGACAAATGTCAGAGATATAATCCTAGAATTTTAAGAAATTATTTCTGAAGCACTATAGTAGCTAAAAAGGTAGATTTTGAGAAAATATTTCTTCAACGAATATCATTGCCACAATTCTAGATTTCTACTTGGGCCTCTATCGACAATTTTTTTTAAAATATGCCACTGTCTTTTCTTTGTCCACCTCATAAAATATGCCCTTTAGTAGCGCCATTTCCAACACTTAAGACTATGTCTTCCATCACCTCGACATCCCTTTCAGCTCATCAATATTTTCATGGTCTTGATCGTCAACATCATTATTGTGCTACTTGTTGTCATAAACTGTTTAAAGAAGGCAAAATAATAACAAAAAAGACAGCAACAAAAGAAAGAGGGGGACATCCCGAAACCATTTTGGTGGCCACATATCCTGGCCTGCTGTAACCATCACTGGTGGTGATAACATTCTTCGCTTACTCGCCAAAGTACAACAGAGAAAAACGGCGGCAAAGTATCCTCATCATCATTATCGTCATCATCCTTGTAATCATCAAAAGTGGGAACAGCAGAAGCAGCAGCACATGGACGAATCGTATATCCCTATATCAACAAAAATATATCCTGCTCCAACTGCTCATCAATGGGTGGCTATGAAGTTTTACAAGTTATGAACTGTTTGTTGCTGCTACTACTGCTGCTCTTTTACATTTTTGATGATATTTGCTGGAGGAGATGGGCGGTTGGGTGAGGATGTTGGGTTGTAAGGATAACTGGGTGTCCTAGCTGCGTAACACAAACAAAAATTGTAAGTTCGCCGTATTTACGGCCAATATAAACCATTGGATAAATTTTCTTATCTTTGGCGACCAGACGACGATATTATAATGCAATTTTATGTTGTTAAAATCCATATTTTATATTATTCCTCAGCTCGGCGCATAAAAAAGGAGGGCAAAAAAGGACTAACGAATGAATGCTTGCGACAATTTATGTTTGCCAGGACGAAGAGAGGGAGATAGAACGGGAGAAGAAATCTACATACCCATTGGGAGTGGCTACAATTTATTTAGTAAAGACAGCAATTTATGTCGGACAGTTCTCTCGGTTTTTGTTGCTGTTCTTGCTACTTGGTGGCATTTGGAGTATAAATGATAGCGGATTATCTGCTCGTTTTCGTCGTTTTTGTGGGTTGGATTTTACACAAAAAATCATCGTTACCACCATGAGGTCAGGTGTGGATAGACAGTGATAAGGTTACGTGGATTTTTTATGTAATAATAAAGTGAAAAGGAGGTACTCTGGGGAATATTGAAAATTATTGTTTTCGTATGACAGATAATAATTATTTAGCAATGATTTGGGTCATATTTGAATAATTGGCAAGAAGAAGAAAAAGATGACCTAAAGGACAAAATTTCTTCTTAGGATCAATATTCAATGCCAAGCAGACATTCACGTGATTTGCCGATAGAAGACCACATTAGTCTTCTCTTAGAGTACTACAAGGACTTTTCTTAGAAGGTCGTAAGGACTTCTCTTAGAAAAGCCAGAATATATTCCCATTGAAGAACAAAGTTGGTCTGCTTATAGAAGACCAGTGGTTCTTCACATAGGTGTTCTCTGAGAATAGCAGAAGGTTTTCTCCGACTAGACCAGGAAGGTCCTCTCATAGAAGACCAGGAAGGTTTTCTCATAGAAGACAAGGAAAGTCTTCCCATTGAAGACCAGGAAGGTCTTCCCATGGAAAACAAGGAAGGTCTTCTCATAGAAGACTAGAAAGGTCTTCTCAGAGAAGAGCAGACGGACTTTTCACAGAGCAGAGCAGAAGGACTTTTCTCAGAGAAGAGCAGAATGACATTTCTCAGAGAAGAGCAGAATGTTTTTTTTTTTTTTTTTTCAGAGAAGAGCAGAATGCTTTTTCTCAGAGAAGAGCAAACGAGCCAGAATATCTTCCCATAGAAGAACGAAGTTGGTCTGCTCATAGAATACCAGTGGTTCTTCTCATAGGCGTTCTCAAAGATTAGCAGAAGGTTTTCTCCGACAAAACCAGGAAGGTCCTCTCATAGAAGACCAGCAAGGTCTTCTCATAGAAAACAAGGAAAGTCTTCCCATTGAAGACCAGGAAGGTCTTCCGATGGAAAACAAGGAAGGTCTTCTCATAGAAGACTAGAAAGGTCTTCTCAGAGAAGAGCAGACGGACTTTTCCCAGATCAGAGCAGAAGGACTTTTCTCAGAGAAGAGCACTATGTTTTTTTTGAGAGAAGAACAAAAGAGCAGAACCTCTTCTCGGAGAAGAGCAGGGAGGTCTTCTCAGAGAAGAGTAGAAGCTCTTCCCAGAGAAGCGTAGATTCTCTTCTCAGCGAAGCGTATATGCTCTTCTCAGAGAAGCGTAGAAGCTCTTCTCAGAGAGGAGCTGAAGCTCTTTCCAGAGAATCGTAGATGCTCTTCTCAGGGAAGCGTAGATGCTCTTCCCAAACTATGAGGGTCTTTTCATAGAATACCATAAATATCTTCTCAGAGATCAGGATGTTTTCTCACAGAGGACGGGAAAAATGTTTTTAAGGGAAGAGCACGATCTTCTATGAGAGAAGACCTGGAGGTATATTTTCTTTTCTTAAAATCCAGGTCGTCTTCTTATGGAAGACCAGGTTATATTCTCGTAGAAGATGACTAGTCTTTTCATAGAAGACAGTCGAAATCTTCCAATAGTAAACCAGAACGTATTTTTTCCGAAGAAGTCAGTAGAGATCCTTTCATAGAAAACCTTCTGGCATTCTAGTTTTCCTTAGGCCCACCCTTTTCCCCTCGTACCACTGTCCATCTTCCTATCGACAGAAAAAAAAGAAGCACTTCCTTCCAACCACCCAACCAGTTAGCCAGACAAAATCTCCTTTT
Organism: Musca domestica; assembly: GCF_030504385.1. Classification (NCBI taxonomy): domain Eukaryota; kingdom Metazoa; phylum Arthropoda; class Insecta; order Diptera; family Muscidae; genus Musca; species Musca domestica. Next base: position 505,192 of record NW_026712313.1, on the reverse strand, counting down.
TAGCCAATGAAGGAATCGCTATTAATATTATCATCAACATCACACACATCCTGCTGGAGAACGTGATTGTTATGCTCCATGGACGTTTATGTGTGTGTGCGTTCTCTTTGGATATTTACCAAACTTCTTAGATTTTGCGAGGGTTATAAAAGATTGCGAATATTTGATAATAGAATTTTGTGCGAAAAAAGAGAAAAAAAAGAAAAATTCCTCCATATCAACATTCGGCAAGCCAATATTTTCTTCCTTTTAAATTCTGATAACCTAATAAAAATATGTGTAAAAAAGTCTAAGATGTCCTTATGGTTTGTTGGTAAAGGATTAACTTGTGCGCTTGGATTGTAAAGTGACTATTTTGTAGAGGGAAAAAACTTGTTGTTGCTTCGGATGCTTGGGTAATGTCCTGTTGTCACGCACTCATAAGGATGTTGTAATGTTTTGTAAACTCATATCCTGCCAAACTTTTTTTTTTGATTTACAAAATTTCAAAACTCAAACAAAATATCCCTTTTCGGGTGAGAGATAAATATCCTTAATGGGATTTTTGTGAAAAGTTAATGATCTATGAAAGATTTATATGGAGCCAAAATCGGTAAAGTATGGGAGGAAGGATACAAAAGAAGAGCAGCCAATTATAGTAGCCCAGATATATGAATTATGGAACCACATATTAGGAAATTTTTCCTAATAACAAAAAATCCTAACCTTAAAATAAGTTTTAAAAAATTTTTTTCAAATTTTCGCTAAAAATAACCTTTGCTTCAAAACTTCCACCTGGCAACCCCCTATTGAGTCCCCAAAAAATTCAAACCCTGCTACTTCTTATTGTTATTGCGATTGTTCTGGCAGTTGATTTTCGTTCGTTTTGATTGAAATCAGTTTCGGTAATCATTCTGGCTAACTAACACAGAACCAGACAGCAAACGAATTGGCGGCTGTTGTAACAATTGTTGCAATTGTGGCGCGTTGGTCATTTTGGAAAATGGAACAACAACAAATAACAATTTTTTTAATATGAATAAACAACAATACTAAATACAGCCACAGAAAAAAAGTGGAAACAAAAGCCTAACAAAAAAAAATAACTGAAGGTAACAACATCAGGCCACCACCACCGTCCCAGTCATCGGAGCCACCACTGATCATCATCGCGCGTTCGCGTTCCCGTTTTTGTCTGCTTCTTCTTCTCCGCGGTTAGTCATTCCAACAATGCAGTGTGTTAAACAGCACGCATTTGAGTCGATTATCTCGGCGAGTGTTACAGACGTGGCATCATTGCATTGCCAAAAAAAAAAAAAAAAACAAAAAAACTACAGCAACAACAATAGCAGTAATAATAACAACTGCTAAAAATGCAGCTGTTTTTTGTTTTTGTGCAAGAAAATTTTAGGCTTTTTCGAGGCAACCTACTAGTCGGAGTGGGGAAACACCATTCAAAGAACAGTGGTTCAAATGGTAGCTCCTAAAAATGTAAAAAAATAAAAATTAATGCCACCATCATTAATCCACCATTTTGAAGGAACTTGAAAAATTAAAAAAAAAATCCGAAGAAAAATGCCTCTCAAATGAAACCCTTATATGGGGGCTGTAGTAATGGTTCGTAATGGGTAACGAACTTTAATTACGAAATTTGGAACACTTTTGGCGAAAATGCCGCTAAAACCGTCAAAATATCAAATATTGGGAGGTATCGCTATATGGGGGCTATACGAAGACGTGGTGGACCTATATGTGTCATAGGATGTAGTACCTATTAGGAATTGGAAATTTGAAATATTTCCGGGGAAATGTTTGAGACAAATCATCAAAATACCGAATGGAGGGAGGTATCGCCTGTGCCGCTAAAACCTATTTGGGGGCTATACGAAGACGTGGACCTTTATGTGCAATTTTCTGTCATAGGATGTAGTACCCATTATGAACTTCAAATTGGAAATTCAAAAGATTTCTGGGGAAAAGTGTGTGACAAATCATCAAAATACCAAATGGGTATGTGGGGCCTATACGAAAACGTGGACCTGCATTCGCAAATTTTTGTTATGGACTGTAGTACCCATTACGAACTTGAAATACAAAAATTTTAAACAATTCCGGTAAAAATATCGCTATGATCATCAAAATAGCGAATATGGGGATGTACCGTTATATATGAGCTCTATGAAAGCGTGGACCTATATGGCCCATTTACGCACTTAACCTGTCCTTTATGGTTACGAGTGTTTCTGAGGAGTCGGCCAATATTGCCCATTTCGTATCTTTAGTTTAAAATGATTGACTGACGGAAAATCAACGTCTACGCTAAACGGCTTAAGCTAAAATCTACAAAATTTTCCAAAAGTACCAAAATGTACTAAAAATTGAAACAAACGGAATGAGCGACAATTCTGAAATTTAAAATGAAAGTCATTGATGCAGTTGGCTGGCTGAGTGACTGACTGAGAATTAACGCCCAGATGAAACGGATGAAGCAGGAACATAGAATTTTTTCACTACAGTCAATCTTGGTGCGTAGACGTGGATTTTTTGGAAATGCGTACTACAAGGTTACAAAAAGTACTAAAATGTACTAAAGATTGAATAATTTCCATTGGACAAACGAAATGAGATATAATTCTGAACTTTGAATTTGAGTCACTAATAGATTGCAGGAGAGATGTACCGAAGGGTTTATGAAAATTCTAACTTTAAGGTTACAAAAAGTTCTAAAATGGCACTAAACTTCAAAAATGGTACAATTTGATATTATGTGGACGGATAGAGCTAAAAACTTGAATTTAGTTATAAGAATCAAGGTTGGAAAGAAAGTTTGATAAATAAATGCGGTTTTGGAAATTCGTGCTAAATGTGCAAACTGTACTAAATGGTACTAAATTTGGAACAGTTTCAACGGATGAAGCTGGAATTTTTAAAATTTTGCAATGGGGGGTATGTTGGTGGTAGGTTTGTGGTAAAGAGGAAATATGTTCGACAAGTACACAGAAAAGGTACTACATAGTACTATATTTGGTACAATTTTGTACAGAGTGAACAGATAGTGCTTGAAATGTGAATTTGGTATAAGGGAGCTGTTCATGTGTAACCTGGACATATGGATGTCGTTTCGGAAATGTGTACCATAATTGTACGAATAGTACTAAATTGTACTAAAATTGAAGGGATAGAGACAAAATTATGAAATTTGATACTTAGATAACTGTTGGTATCTGCGTTTGGTAATTTGGCAGTGGTTTGCAAATGCGCCCTACGAAAAGTACTAAATGTTACTAAATTTAGTATGGGGTGATGGGATAGGGTAGAAATCCTCAAATTTGATATGGATGTCAATATTGGTGTCCGTGTTTAAGATATGAAGATGGTTTTGGAAATGTAAACAACAATTGTTCGAAAAGTACTAAATGCTACTAAATTTAGTATGGGGTGATAAGATAGGGCTGAAATCCTCAAATTTGATAGAGATGTCACTGTTGGTTTCCGTGTTTAAGATATGAAGATGGTTTTGGAAATGTAAACTACAATTGTTCGAAAAGTACTAAGTGGTACTAAATTTGTTACTGGGTGAAGAAATAGGGTTGGAATCCCGAAATTTGATATAGAGGTCTCTGTTGGTGTCTGTGTTTGAGTTTGGCGGTTGTTTGGAAATGCGTTCTATATTTGTACGAAAAGTACTAAATGGTACAATATTTGGTACAGGATGAAGGAATAGGGGTGGAGTCTCGAAATTTGAGTGATAGGCCTCGGTATCCTCGAATTTGATATTAAGGCCTCTGTTGGTATCTGGAATTGTTTTATCGAGGTGGTTTTGGAAATGTGTACCATTATTGTACGATAAGTAGTAAATAGTACTAAGTTTAGTATTGGGTGAAGAAAAAGAGCTGAAATCCTGAAATTTGATTTACTCATTTTCACCCGGGAGCGAAACGTACTGACGAGCAGGATAACTCTAATAGTATAAGTTTTTTTTACGGAATCTACTATTCACCCATTTGTTTTGTGTGTCAGCTTAGCCGAGTCACTCCTATTTGAAGAGGGGCGATGAATGGGGTGGGGGTAATCTTGTACAGAGAAATACTCATACATGGAAGTACAACAACGGTATGACAAAAACTAAAAGAATGCTCGGGAAGAATCTGATCGATTTTGAAATAGGTAAATATGTTTCCTCGATTTTCTTCCTGCTCCCAGGAGCGCAGCCGTTTGAATTCGAGTGAGTTTCACGCTTTCTACAAATCCGAACGAGTTTTTCGCATGTCTGGTAAAAATATCCACATCCTTGAAAATATAGTCAAAATATCCACGTTGCCCTTTAATTTTTTTAAAATATCCAAGTTTTCCTTTGTTGATCCTTTAATAATTTCTGTTTGATCTTTGGAAAATAATTCCGAAAAGTCCTCTTTTTGCTCATCCCTAAACGAATTTCAAAAAAATGGTCTTCCTCCGTTGACCCCTCAAAAAATATAGTTGATCCTGAAAAAAATTCACGGTTTATTAATCCTTCAAAACCATTCTCATAAACCTATAATAATATTTAATATTAATCTTACTTTTTGAAGGATATTTCTGTTTATCCTCAAAAAATATTCCAAAAATTAAAATACAGTTCTCCAAAAAAAAAAAAAAAAAAAACAAGGTGTAATAGAACTTGGAAAACTATCTTTAAAGTCTACTTTTCTTGCTCTATTTAACCCTGAAATAAGTTTTCAAAATATCCCTGCTTATTCTTGAAAAGAAGTTTCCAAAAATCCATGCTTGTGCTCGTAGTCCTTGAACACGTCTTAAATAATCCACACTTTGTTTTCTGTTGGTTCTAGAAGAAATATTCTAAAAACGCTATTTTTTTAAGTCCATTGGTTCTTGAATCATCCACGATTTTGACTCCAATATTCCTTGAAAAATATCCTTAAATTTCGAGGTCTTTTGCTAATTTCATCGCTAATTCCTGCCTTTTTGTTTGAAAAAGTAGTTTTTAATGAAAATCTTTTTTATTTTGTATGACCACTGTCCACACTTCAAATCCATTTAACAAACCCTGAAACGGTTCCTATCAACCCTAAAAAATCTTTCACACAAAGATTTCTTTTAGCTGATTGGACTTTGTGTTGCAGTTGTTGTTGTTGCTGTGTTTCTTTAAAAATCCTACTTATCCAACTTAAAGATTTCTGGTAGGTTATTTTTTTTTTGGTATTGTGCCATATTATTGTCGGACGGCGGCAGTGTGAGGATTATTTGAAGAAAAAAAGACTCAAAGTTTTTGTTTTACCTCCCCGAAAAAATCAACAACAATATCAACGAAATCCTCTGTTCCGCGGCCACAAGCAAACCAAAAAAAAAATAAGAAAATACAGAAAATGCTGCTTACAGAACAAAGTATGTGTTGTGTATTTTATCGTTTAACAATCGAAGGCAATAAATATCTTACAAATAAGCAGAATGTGTTGGAATGCAAAAACAAAACAAAAAAAACCTACCAACCAACCAAACAGAAGACTGACATACAAAAACCCCCCAAACACACAGCCGAAGAAGAACATGGACAATCGCCCCGAAAAAAGAGGAACTCCAAGAAATAATGCCCCGCGCGATCATCATCTTCATGCACTGAATGACCATCCTACAAATAAATGTGGATTTGGAATGGAAATGCACACAGTGATATGAAAACCCATGGCAAACCATCATCGGAGGTGCAAACCCCAACTTCACGAGGCGAGAGGAAACCACCGAATAAACCCACTTCTTATGCTTATCCCAAATAAAATTGCAGTCGAAGAAGGAAAAAAATCGCACAAAACAATCGCCAACTGCCAACTTGGTTTTAACAATATTCACAACAGCCACCAACAAACAAACAACAACAACAACTCCCAAACTTCACGTTCAAAAAATAAAGGTTGAACGCGCGAAAACAATAATGCAACAAATTTGTGTGAAATCTCACATTAAATCACACAATCAGGCGCGCTAAGTCGTACACACACACGTTCGCGCACACACACACCTACGCTCGCACCCATACAAATGTACATTTTTTGCCAATTTTTAGTTTAAGGAGGTTATGCGGCGGATTATCTGAAAAAGAGTACTCCTCGTTGTCTCATGCCCTCTGACGTACGCTTGATTTGATGGTGGGGGCTCACACAGGGTCTCTGTAAAACAAAAAAAAAAAAAACAAAAATGCTGAGGTCACGACGATTGATATCCGAATGGAAAAAATATTGACTTTTTTATAACGAGGTGATGGTGTTATGCCTTAAATGTTATTGGAATTTGTTGTTGAGAAAAAATATTAGAAATTTGAATTACTTTCTACTCAGCTATGAAAAGACCTTTTAAATATATAAAAATGTACATATTTATACATATCCATGAGAGTTTGGTGCCTTTCTTAAAATATATTCTTGAAATAAATATTCGTGACTAGCAAGTGGCCGCTACTTTGTCAGCATAAAGTCCACATTAAATTTTTTGATTCGTCCCAGCATTTCGTGTTAGGCCTTGTTAGTACTCAAAATATACAATTTGTTCAGTTTGTTAAAATTTTCCAATCAAAACTTCCTTTTTTCGGAAGTAATAATAAGAAAATGTTTACCTTTTACACCAAAAAGTCTTTCAAATCTTTCATTCTACAGTTTACCAAGGAGGATATTAGTAAAACCATTGAACAATTGATGCACATCCAATTTTTCTATCCAATATTATTTCAACGTCTCCATATGTAAACCCTAGGCACCAGCAGTACCCTCAATATCAATCTTCAGAATTTCAGCTCTATCCCTTCACCAATACCAAATTAAGTACTATTTAATACTTTTCATACAATTATGTTCACATTTCCAAAACCACCTGCATACCTCAATCCCAGATACCAAAAACAGACCTCAAATCAAATTTCGGAACTGCAGCCCTATCCCATCACCCAATGCCAAATTTTGTAAATTTTAGTACGCATATCCAAAACAATCTACATCTCTCCATCCTAGGCACCAACAGTGATCCCAAATTACCCAAAGTACGCATTAGCAAAACCGCCACCAGTTCTCAAAAGTGACCTAAATATCAAATTTCAGGAGTTCGACCATATACCAAATTGAGTACCTTTTAATATATTTATACATCGCATATACAGAACAGACCCCTTTTATCAAATATTTCGGGATTCCAGCTCTATACTTTTCGTACAATAATAGTACATATTTCCAAAACAACCTCCATGCCTTATCACAGACAACAGTGAGATTTGTATCAAATTTCAGGATTAAGTCATATTCCTTCACCCAATATCCAATTTAGTACTTTTCTTACAATTATAGTACACATTTCCAACACCACCTCCCTATCAGAATCCCAGATACAAATAGAGACACCAATATCAAATTTCAGGATTAAGTCCTATTCCTTCAATAAATACCAAAATTAGTACTTTTCGTACAATTATAGTACACATTTCCCACACCACCTCCATATATCAATTCCTGATAACAACAGAGGCTCATTATCAAATTTCAGAATTTCAGGTATATCCTCTCACCCAATACCAAATTAAGTACCATTTTGTACTTTTTGTACAATTATGGTACACATTTCCAAAACCCTCGCCATATCTCAATCCGAGATATCTCAATATCAAATTTCGGGATTCCAGCTCTATTCATTCACCCAATATAAACTTTAGAACCACTTAGTACTTTTCGTACAATTATGGTACACATTTCCGAAACTCCATATCTCAATTCCATATACCAACATAGATCTCAATATCAAATTTGAGAACTCTAGCCATTTACCTTACCCCAATACCAAATTTAGTAGCATTTAGTACATTCGTACGAATATGGGACGCATTTCCAAACCACCACCAATGGTATCTCAGACACAGATACCATCACGAATCTAAATATCAAAATTTCAAAATTGTATCTCTACTCCTTCACCCAACACCAAATGTAGTACCATTCAGTACTTTTTGTACAATTATAGTACACATTTCCGAAACCATCTCCATATGTCCAGGCTACATATGAACAGGGACCCTACTACCAAATTTCAGATTTCAAGCAAAATATGATCACCCAATACTAAATTGTACCAAGTATAGTACTATTTAGTACTTTTCATGCACTTATAGTACACATTTCCAAAAGCACCTCGTTATCACAAAATCTTTCACCAACAGGGACCCTAATACAAAATTTCAGCTCCTTTCAGTTCACCCTGAACCAAACTGTTCCAAATTTAGTACCATATAGTACTATTTAGTTCTGATGGTGCACTTGTGGTACACATTTGAAAAACCACCTCTTTATCACAAACCTACAGCCAACAGGGACCCCCATACAAAATTTCAAAATTCCAGCTCCTTTCCGTTCATCCAAAACCAAACTGTTCCAAATTTAGTACAATTTAATACATATTTCGGAAACCACCTTCATATATCAAACTTTAGTACCATTTAAGAACTTTTCGTAACTTTAAAGTTCGAATTTCCAAAAACCCTATGGTACATCTATCCTGCACTCCATTAGCGACTCTCATTCCTAATTTCAGAATTCTAGCCCATTCCGTTTGGCCAATACAAAGTATTCAATTTAAAGCACATTTAAGTACTTTTCGTAACTTTTTAGTACGAATTTCCAAAAACCCACGCCTACACACCGAGTCTGACCCTTGTGTATAATTTCAAGATTCTTGCTTCAGCCGTTTTGTCTAGGCGTTGATTCTCAATCAGTCTGTCAGCCAGAAACTCCACCAATGACTCTCATTTCAAATTTCAAAATTTTTAGCTCATTCCATTTGTATTCTTTTTTTAGTATTTTTTAATATATTTTGGTACTTTTTGTACCCTTTTAGTACGTATCTCCAAAAATCTCGCCTTATAACAAGCACCCGCATCAAGAGTGATACTCGTGCAAAATTTCAAAAAAGTAGCGGTCAAGAGTGACCTTTTATACCCTCCATCATACCTCCTCGGAATACTCCTGTCAGACCCAACAAAGTAGTATATATATTCACTACTATCAGCGTAAAATTCCATGTCGATGTCCGTATATCTGTATTTCTGTCCGTCTGTCTGTTGTAATCATGCTATCTTTTGAACGAATTGAGATAGAAGGCTAAAATTTAAGGGTTTAAAGGTTAAGTTCGTTCAAATTTCGTGTGCTACAACCTTAATAGGTGCTACAACCTATTACAAAAAAAAATACGAATGCAGGTCCACGTCTTCATAAAGCCCACATATAATGGTACCCCCCTTTATTCGCTATTTTGATGATATAGCCGAGATTATTCATCGTAATTTTCAAATTTCGTATTTCATATTCGGAATCGGTACTACAGCCAATGACTAACAATTAATTTTGCATGTTCCCGTCTTCGTATAGACCCCATATAACCGTTATCATTTAGCCGCTATTTTTCGATGATTTTTTTTTTAATTTTCAAGTTCCTTCCAAATAGTGGAGGGTATTAAAGGTTCGGCCCGTTCACAAAGTTCGTATTTGTGATCTCTCTTTCGGATTAAAAAAAAATCGTCGTTTATTGAAATTTTGGTATTTTTTACAAGAAAAGTAATTTTTCATTTCACTCTCTAAATATTATCCGATGGCCTTCCAAAGTGGTAGGATTCTTCCCTATCTCTTTCCCCTTGCAAAATTCCGTGCCGATTGCTCTATAATTGTCTACCTGTAGAACAACTGCCCAATCAGAAAATTTTTCTTTTTTAAGATCATTTCAATTCCTAAATACTTTGCGATAATCTCCAAATAATCTATTCTGACCCTAACCCCAATTCCATGGCCCAATTAAACTTCTCAGGCATTCTTGATCATTTAATTCCCCTTCAGCATTTTGATTCTTAAATAAAATGAGTTCTACTTCAGGATCTTAGGTCAAAATCTGGGCTATAGTATATATCTTATTGAAATACATATAAATTGACTGCATTTAATTCCACGGAAATGTCTTCATCCTGAGAGACACCAAATCCTCCAAAAAAATGTGCCCCAAATTAATTCATCAACTTCAGCCCGGAGTTTAAGCAACTAATTGATGCACGAGTAATGATTTAGTTATTTAATTTAATGTTCTTCAAATAACCAACGGCATGTTTCTCATTTTCCACATGCTCCTCCGAAAAAAGAAACGCTGTTCAAACATCGTCGACAAAATGAGGAAGAAAAGAGAACCAAGGACCTAAACACCGAAAAATCAATGAAGCAAATAATCTGACAAACAAATCATTAGCAACGCGTCAGACTCATCAACGCCATACAATTTTGTAGAACAAACAAGGAGAACAGCAACAACAACAACAAAATCAGAACATAAACAGGAGACAACGTGAATTTGCTGCTAACAGACGGGACGGACAGACAGACAGACTCGTCATCACAACAACCATCATCATTGTCGTCGTCATCGTCATCAAGCCAAAATTGGTTAATGCTCCACAGACAGCGGTTCATTAAAACATCATCATTCGCCGGCAACAGTCCCACCACCACCACAGCGACGTCGACGACAATGACGAGACGGAGACGATGACAACCCACAATTTTTGCATAAAAATCACTTAACATTTATGTAGCTTCCACTGCTGAACTGCAACAACAAACAACAGTCAAACATGATGTTCCAACAACCTGGGGGGAACCTCGCCAACATGGCAATGAAATTCAGAATCAAGGTCCCAAGGAGAAGAGACCATGTCAGATCAGACAGACATACATTCAGCAGCATGCTTTATTTCACTTCATCAACACCAAATGATGTGATGCGGAGACAGCTAACAAATGCTATTGCATGCATTCAACATACACATTGTTCCACACAACCTCCCGTAACAACCTCCACCGCTCCTTCCCGAAATTGGGCAAAGATACCAGGCATGCCTTCACATTTTTTGGTGGCCCCTTGAAAAATCGAAGGAGAAACAAAAGAAATGAGGAAAGCCAGCCACCATCCAAGACGTCTGACTTCCAAATGTGGGTTTGAACACACATACCTGTGTACGTTCGCTCGTTCATTCCACACATGCTTGGTTTGTCAGACAACCAAGAACTGGTCAAAAACAAAAAACAGCAACAAAATTAAAAACCTTTTAATATGTCCATGTTCTTGGTTGGATTTCATCAGCTTGTATTGGGAGTGTTGTTAACAACTTCTCTCTTTGGCCTCATTTCTTGCGGTGCCTGTGATCCCATGTCGAGACAGACAAATGTACATCGCACAACGCCGTCAAAACATATTTAGGCGCCAACTTAGGGATTCACAATTTAAGGCGTTAACCCCAACAACCATCATTCCATGGCAAATCGAAAGTATTGCAACCTAAAAATTATTACCATGTGTGTGGTGCAGATACTTCACAAATTGGCAGAATGGTTTGGAAATAAGAGGGAGTTTTGAAAAGTTAGGAAAACATATTTTTTTATTGAAAAAAAGTGAAACCCTCGGTACAATTTTTTATTCGATATCGAAAAAATTCCAATCAAAATTAATTTAAATATGTGAATTTTAGTCTGATTAAATTTAAAGTTTCGGTAAAAGCGTCTCAATGTCGAATGGTTAATAAAACAGATTTTTCCAAACCCTCCACCATACATGGTATGGAGGGTATATTAAGTTCGTAATTCCGTTTGTAACTCATCGAAATAATAGTTTTAGACCTATTCTTGATCAGCATAAAATTCTTAGACCATTTAGCCATGTCCGTCGAAACGAATGAAGATAGGAAGTTAAAAATTTGCACACATCTGTCTTTTGTTTGCAGGCAGGTCAAGTTTGAAGATGGGTTATATCGATCCACGATATCATATAGCCCCTATATAACGATATCCCCGATATTCGATAATTTGATAACTGTAGTCAACATTGCCAATGAAATTGTCTGAAAATCCACACAAGGAGTTCCTTCTGTGTACTTTACCCCTTGGAAGGGTATTGTTTACAGGGTGAGATAAAAAAACTGCAACAAAGTCAAACGCCATAATTTTCACATTTTTTATTTATTTATTTTTTTGATTGAAAAATCAAACGGCCAATCAAACCGTCACACGCCCGAATGCCCGAATGTTGCTCTGCGGTCCCGGCGAAGCACTTATTTGAGGTGATCGACACTTTGGTATTTTTTAGTACCAACCTTGCTCTCCAAAATACTCCAGACACAATAGTCTAACGAATTGGTATCCGGAGATTTTGGTGGCCGTTGTGTGCTGGAAATGAAGCGAGGAACCTCATTTTGTAACTCTTGGGTGGCGCGTGCTGAGTCCTGTTGTAATGTCCAAGGTCTGCGGCCAAAATGTTTGCGTGCCGCAGGCTTTAATACACCCTCCAGAATATTTTCGCGATAATATTCGGCATTTATTCAGATGTCACGGTAGATTAATACGAGTGGAGAGCGACCATCGGCTGTTATCGCGGCCTACACTATCACCATGGCCGGCGCTTGAGTTCTGGTGGCCAACCGAAGGTGCTCATTTTAAGCTGACCTCTTTGGCAAGTAAACACGATAATTTTGTTCGTTTACAAATTGCTGGACAACAAATGTTTTCTCATCAGAGAAAACCTAATTCGACATTTCACCACTTTCGGCCAAGCGAAGCAACTCTTTAGCTCTTTTGAGTCTATTTTCTTTCTGTTGCGGTGTAAGTTCTTGCACTTTTTGGAATTTCAATGGCTTTACCCCGAGCTTATTTTTCAATATTTGCCGAATCGTATATTGCGATATGTTCAGCTCACGAGCCATTTTTGTTCCACTGCGATTCGGGTTTCGATCAAGTAGCTTCTTTACTTTTTGAACCATTTCTGCTGATGTTGCTGTTTTCTTCCATCCCCTTCCTTGACGTCGGGCTACACTACCAGTATTACGGTATGGAGCGATGGCACGAGACTCAAGACTCGAGGAGTTAGAATGGAAATAGAATGGTGGAGGGTATAATTATTATTATTTTATTGAACTAGTTCCATCATTTATTCAGTGAATCGTCCCGTCGAACATGTTTACAGGCTTGAAGGATTTGTTGACGTTATTTTTGTACCTACGTTATTTTTGGACCTATTGGTGGCTAAACAAAAACTACTTATTTCATTATGAAATGGATTAGTAATTCGATTTGTAATCAGATCCTTTTGGTATTTCTGGAACAACCCTTAAGTGAAGGTAGGAGGCAATATCGCAATATTTCTACGAAGTTCTACACTCCGAAGACATTTCCTCTCCCAAGTAGACATATTGCTACTTTCCTTACTTATAGAGAACCGTCTGAGTAGATTTGTTCTCAAATGGTTACAGCTACTGACTGAACAACGAATTTGGATTTAAAGAAATCAAGGATTTGATATAAGTTTTCTGCCTCAACTGTGCTGGCACCTTTCAAGAGTAACCATACCTCCGGTGTCCCAAAGCTTTAATTCCTAAATTCGGCAAAAGATTTAGGTGGAGGCAGATTAAGTAGGTGAAGCTATTGAAGTCCCAAATTAAGCAGCCTTCGGACTATTTTTGACCGTGACAAGAGATGGCGGGTCCTTTGGTTTCAACTTCTTCTCATTCTTCCTCTAAATTTGACATTTGTAATCTTCGCCAAGGAAATCAATTTTCCAGCAATGCAGTCGATTTTCTCATCCACTGCTTTTGGCTGCTCTGTTCTAGGCCTTCTTGTTCATTGCCCTTTTGAATTTGACGATAACTCCAGTTACCTCTCAAATTCTCAAAATTGAAAGTGAAATCGAGTGGATAAAATTATTTTGTTTACTGAAGTAGCACACATGATTTGAGGTCTCTGTGGGCTGGGTGTCGACAAAATACACATATTTTTATGATGAGACTATTAGATAAAACGCTTAACCGACGTCGGATACTGATGGTATGCGAGGGACTTCGCTTGATTCCAATTTTCAATGACATCTCAAATATCTATACACAAATGTCCTTCGCCCTAATAGGTCAAAAATTTAAAGAGTATTCGACAGATGTAGATTCTACTCGCTCTTATACGAGTGTCATCGAAAAATAGAGTATGCTCGTTTTTTCTACTCCCAGAAGTACTCGAATTCGAAAGATCATTTCGAAGGTATGGTGATCGTAGCAGTGTTAGCTCCTATCGAATTTGTGGCTCGTTCGGATAAGTTATAATTTTTTATAGGGGTGGATCTTTGCTAGGATCTTCGAGTGTCATCGAAAAATAGTGTATGCTCGAGCATTTTGGAGGTATGGTGATCGTACGTGTGTAAGGATAGTTCGGATAAGTTGTAATTTCTGATATGGGAGGATCTTTTCTAGCATCTTCGAGTGTCATCGAAAAATAGAGCATGCCCGTTTTTTTCTACTCCCGGGAGTGCTTCAACTCAAATTCGAAATAGCATTTCGAAGGTATGGTGATCGTAGCAGTGTTAGTTCCTATCGAATTTGTAACTCGTTCGGATAAGTTGTAATTTCTTATATGGGAGGATCTTTGCTATTAAACCGAGTGTTCTTCTATACACCTTGTCTATTGCCTATTTCGTCACATCTTCGACGTCGTCGCCAAAAGAGCACCATTTTCATTATCCAATGTTAATCCGCTCTCGTCTTCAATACGAGCGATGTTGTATTTTTTATTAAAAAGGTCTGTTTTTTCTTTAAAAAAAAAAAATATATTTCAAATTGCTTTTTCTATAAAAAAAATATCTGATTTCCTTTTTTCCAGTCAATTCCCATCCCTGGGTGGCACTCGTTTGTTTGCCACGGTGATTGTGCCACCAGGAAAGCGTTTCTCTAAATCACCCAATTCGTTGCCGGCATTTTTTTGAAGAATAACTTGAAACATTTAGTGTTTTTTATTGGTGTTGTTATTGTTTTCATAGCCTCCTAATTGGTACGTAATGATGTGTTTTACGAAAAAGGCCGACAACAACAGCTAGCAACACACCCCACAGAAAATATGCCGAAAACGAGAAACATAAATGGGAACCTTTTAGGCTTTAATAAAAACACAATCATGTCTGTCCTAAAACCAGCCAGCCACTGCGTCCGATGTGTTGTGTTGTGGTGATGTCTCGCCTCCTTAAGTGGTATAATGGTTGGCCATTGTGCTTGCGTTGCTCGCTTGTTGGCGGCGGCTCCTCTTAACCTTCCTTGTTTTCTAAAATGATTTATTAGCAGTGTTGAGGTTTCAACATGTGGAGCGAGGAGTGAGCTAGTGCTTCATGGTCGTCAGCAGCATAAAACATTGTCCTCCTCCTTGTTCGTTCGCTCGTTCATTGGAACGTGCGTCTTGTTAGCAATTTTGAAGAAAGAAAAAAAAAAACAAAGAAGAACACTCAAAAATGAACCCATCCTTTTTTCTGCCGTCGTCGCTGCTTATTGTACCGTAACAGAAAAGCACCACATCACAGGTCCTCCCGAGGAGTAGGAAAAGGGTCGACCTGATATTTTTTTGTTTTAATTCTTCCTTTTGTTTTCCCAAAGTGGTGTTGATTTTGTTGTTTTATTATGTTTAGTTCATTTCCAGGCGGCAAGAAGTGATGCTGTTCACAGCTCATAATTACCGACACCAACCCATTTTGCTTGGGACTTCTGCAAAACAAAGAATCACTTGATCAAAGCTTATATTTTTTTAATGTGGAACTCATGAAGAGTTGGAAGGGGGTTATTTTTCATTGACAGTCACTAATCGTTGTTAAATTGCCATTGAGGTGTTACATAAATTAGTTGGTTGTAAGGTGTAAAGGAAGTTCTGAAATATTTCGTATTTTTTTTTTTAAAGTTGGAAAAAATCTCTTATTGGGGAAGATACGCATTTAAAGACGAACTTGAATATCCCTTTGAATTGGAGTTAACAATTATTTTAGCAATCTTGGATTTGATACAAGAATCCAATTAAAGTGAATTCAAAACTCGCTAATTAATAATTAACAACAACCATTTGGAACAAATTTGGAAATTTTCAAAAAAAAATCCGTTCAATATTCTGCTCAAATCTTTAAAATACCGAATGTAGGAAGTCGCCGTTATTTTGGTGTGGATCAGCATAGGCAACTTTTGTCATAGGCCATTAAAATATTAAAACACGAAACTTCCGGTGAAAAATGTCGATAAAATCATCAAAATACGGAATATTGGTAGGTAACGTTACATGGGGGCTAAACGAAGACCTGGACCTGCATAGACAATTTTCTGTCACAGGCTGTAGTACCAATTACGAACTTCAAATACGAAATTAAAAACAATTCCGGTGAATAATGTCGCGAAAATTATCAAAATACGGAATATAGGGAGGTGCCGTTATATGGGTACTATATGATATCGTGGGCCGATATAGCCCATCTTCGAACTTGACCTGCCTGCAGACAAAAGACTGATCTGTGTAAAATTTTAGCTTCCTTTCTTAATTCCTTTTGACTCTAGCGTGATTATAACAGACTGATAGACGGACGGACGGACATTGCTAAATCGTCTTAGAATTGTTCGCTGATCAGGAATATATATACTTTGCAGGGTCTTAAATTATGATTTCGACGAGTTACATACGGAATGACGAATTTAATATACCCTCCATACTATATATGGTGGAGGTTATAAAAAGAAAATTATTTCAATGTCCAAATTTTTATACCCTCAGCCATATGGCTAGAGAGGGTATATATCATTTGATAAGGCCAAAAGATCTCTTTGCACCAAATTCGTTTCAGGACATTTGGAGTCGATCTAGCGATGTCCGTCCGTCCGGCTGGCTGATGCACACCATAACTCTCCAAGGGAGTATTCGATTTGATTAAAACTTGGCACATCGTAATATTATTGTCAAACATAGATCGAGTTGGGAGATCGGCAATATCGGTCCACTCCTTCCGGTACCTCCCCAACAAAAGGTCGAAATTTTCAAAATAATATTTTACTGCACAGAAAGAGAAAGGATAATCCAATATTGCTCCATCTTTGCAAACCCTAATATTTGCACCAGCTCTGGGTCAGGTACGTGAATGGACAATATCGGTCCACTCCACTCCTCCCCCACAAAAGGTAAAAAATTTGAATGAGTTATAACTCTTATAAAATGTGAAGTACGAATCCGGTTGTCTTCATATTACTCACATCACAATATTTTTATTTTTACAACGTCTGATGTGAAGATGGAAAATATTGGTCCACTTTCTTCTGCTACCTCCCCCCACAAAGGGCCAACATTCTGAATATAATAAAACGCGAAATTAACTTCCGATTCCATTCCGACTTGGTGCACCTCAATATTTCCATCAACACAAGATCTGTTTTAAAAATGGTAGAGATTGGACTATTCCTTCTGGTACCTCCCCTACAAAGGGTCAAACTTTTGAATAACCAAAACGATTATAAAATTCGAAATAAACATCCGGTAGCTTCACATTTCACGCATCACATTATTTCTACAAACCCAAGAACTGCTGTAAAATGGGATATGTCAGTCCACTCATTCTGGTACCTCTCCCACATTTCGCATAAAATTGGATATAAATGTTCGATTTTCTTGTAATTTTTATTCGATGAAGTATAAAAATTAAATATTTCGGTCGTCTATATCTGATACCACTCGCACATTTTAACATTTTCTAAAAATTATCACATATCTCACCTGGCACGTGGTAATATTTAAACCATATTTATTTAGGACCGATATGAAATGGACAATATTGGCTCATTACTTCGGAACCTACTCCATAGAGGGTCAATAATTTGAAAACTCATAAAAGAAGTCAAAATATCGACAAAGTCGACTGATACTTTTTAAAATGTTAATTTAATATTTAAAATGTTAATTTATTTTATTTTTTTTTTATTTTCTTTCAGGTTAGTAACCAATTTCTTGCAATGATGATTACAGCAATGAGTTGTAAGTAGCAAAAATATAATACTATTATTTTTATTCCAATCGATTTTATAATTATAAATATATTATTTGTAATTACAAATACAAATTAATTAAAATTATAAAATTTATTATTCACTATTGAAATTATAATTGAAATATATAACTAATATTATTTGAAGAAATATTTCGATCCACTTAACTAGGCTGAGGAAGCGAACATCTACCTTCCAAAATTTGTTCGGACACATTTAAGGCCACAGCCCTCTCTCTCGCTCCCATCCTTTACCCCTCCTTTATTTTTCCAAATACACGAATTTCAATTAGAACTAGTTTTAATTCTCCCACCTTTCCATTTTTTAACTAGAGTTTTTTTTTGCCAATTTTCAAAATCTTTGTCTATCGCCAGAAAAAACGTATTTTTTTTTCTCAATTCCACCAACATCAGATTACTGTTGTTGTTGTTGCTTTTCCAGAAAATTAAACCTAAAAAAATCTAAAAATCACAGACAAAGCCTGAATTCTCTTATCTCCTCCTAAAGCACAGAGTATGAGTGAGTGTACACATGACCATGTTACTTCCATACGGCATGCATCATCAGCAACAGACCAATGGGAAGACCAGCCAACAAAACCCGGCCGACCATCGTCTCATCACATCGCTTTCATGATCTGTTTTTCACATAGAATAAAACAAAAAAACAACTGCACATATTGAACTCATATGTCCTGTAGTTTGTAACTTCTGTGTAGCAGTTGTTGTTGTCATCATCGATGACGACGACGACATTGTCATTGACAACAACACCAAACTGCAATTGCAGGCAGCAGCAGCAACAGGCTTTTGGAAAGTAAAAAAAAAAAAAAAACACAAACGTGCTTTATACACTCTCCCAGACAGATTGGCACAGTCTTGAAAGGTGTTACTGGACTTCTTTTAAAAAAATATTGAGAAGTTCTTCCAAAAAAATCTAGGCTTCCTGAAATCCTCCTAAACAATACAGGCTTTTGAAATTAAATTTTGAAAAATATCCCAGATCGAAATGCCAAAATATTTTAGGAGGACTACAAGGACAATAATCTTTAGTTTTGTTTTTTTAACAATAAATATTTTCAGGTCAATAATCGTGGGCTATTTAAAAAATTTCCAAAGGATAAGTAGGAAAATAATCGTGGATTTTTATATTTTATTTTATTTTATTTTTTGAAGGACCTTAAAGCTAATAAATGTGAATTTTTAAGAATATTTTCTGAAGCTAATCGTAGATTATTTGAAAAATATCCAAAGAATAATTAGGACGATAATCGTGGGTTTTTCAGAATATTTCTTGAAGGACCTTAAGCAAATAGAAGTGAATTCTTAAAAATGTTTTCTGAAGCCACATTGGTGGATTTTATGAGAAGGATAACTAGGACAATTATGGAGGATTTTTTTCTGAAGCCTCATTGGGTCAATATTAGTGAAATTTCTAAGAATGTATAGGGTCAAAAATTGCAGATTTTTTTAAATATTCAGTGATGTAAAATTGGATCAGAAATCGTGGAGTATTAAGAATATTTTCTGACGAAATATTGGGTGGATTTTTGTAGGAATATATTCTAAGAGACAATATGTCAATATTCGTGTATTTTTTAAGAATATTTTTATTTTTATTAATTGGATTTTACTAGAAACCGTGTATTTTTTGAAAATCCTTTAAGGATACCTTAGGTCCATAACCCACATTTTGTGGTATATTTTTTAAACAAATCTGCTCTGATGGTCCCTTAAACATTTTTCCAAAAAAAGATTATTATATTTTATATTTTTAGCTTACTGACAATTTAATTCTCTAATGGTCCTTGAAAATATTCTTTAAAAAATCCATGTTTTGTGGTCCGCTCGTCCTTTGAACAATATTCGCGAAAAATTCAAGCTCCTTATCCTTAATAAAATATAGTCCTTGAAAAAATATGTTTAAAAATTCACGTTTTGAGGTCAGACGGTCCTTGGAAAAATATTTTTAAAAATCCACGTTTTTTTGGTTGGTCGGTTCATGGAAATATATTCTTGGAATATCTATGTTTTGTGCTCTTTTGATACTCGAAAAAATATTCTTCTTAAATCTACGTTTCTTGCTCGGATAGTACTTAAACCTCCAGATTGTTAAAAATTCACGCTTTGGTCTCTGAAAAAATGCTTTAAAAACCCATGCTACTTGAAATCCTTTGAAAAATATCCTAAAAATTTTAAAGTTTTTGAAATCCTTAAAAACGCAATTCAGGCTATTAAAGTCCTTAGAAAGTTTATTTATTAGTTTATTTAGTCCTTGGGATCCTTACAAACCAAATCCATCTTTAAAAACCTTAAAGACTCTCCACAAATAGTTCCTGCTTCAAGAACGTCAAGCAAAGTTATTATTAATATCACAAACTCCTCAAAGTCTTCAAAAACATATTCCAAAAAATGACGCAGTTCACACAAAAAAGGATGTAAAAAATTCAAAACGCCTGAAATTCTTTCGCAATATTTAAAAAAAAATAAGTGGGGTTTGTCATGTCCTTCCAAAGAAAACATCCTTAAAATATAAGCTTCTGAAGTGCTTTCAAAAATATTATTAAAATAAATCGGGGCTAAATGAACTCCCTTCAAAATTGTTTTTCAATATCGAAACTAAAAATTACAAGTTCCGTGCAGTGCTTCATAAAAATGTATTTAAGATGCCAACATTTTTTAAGGTTCTGCTAAAAAACTGGGCTCCCAGAACTTCTTGAAATCGTTCGAAAGTATTTTAGGTCATCCCAAATAAACGATTTTTGTAAATTTATATCATTGAAGTCCTTATAAAAATATCTTCAAAACTTGTCGAATCCTTAGGGTTTTTACAAAAAAAAAACCTTGTTTAAAATCCAAAATACCATTATTCAAATTATTTTTAATTACCCTTGTCCAAAAAATTACATCGTCCTTGAGGTTCTTAATATATCTTAAAAAATCTTTTGAAGTTATTTTACTGATATTCATAAAAATCCGGTTAAAGCTTCTTGAAAAAAAATATTAAAAAAAACTTTTTTGAAATATTCCCCAAAGTCCTGACTTCTTGTTGAAGTCCCTCCCAAAAATCTATTATAAAATTACAGAGCCATGAAGTTCTTACAAAAAATTGAAGAAAAAATGTTAATTCTTTAAAATCCCCCCAAAATTGGCTCAAATCGAAACACTGTACCACCAATAGTACTGAAAACAAGTACCAGTAGTAACTGCCTTCCCAATTGATGCCATTGGTAGTTGCATTTATTGCAAAGATTTTGCACTTCCAGCATCATGGTGTTGGTTCACTCTCATGCATGTGTTGTGGTGTGTTAGCGACAATGGTATTGGTTGTTTCCAGCCTCTCTAACGTATTGTTGTTGGTGGTGGTGGGTTTTGCTTGTTGACTGTTCAATAACTGATTGCTAAGGCTAGTTACTGATTCTGTGCTAATCCAAACAGCCACCAGCCCAGTCCAGCCATGCACTCAGTTGTTGGTATTGTGCTAGTGTTGGTGGTTGTCCTGGTCCTGGTGTTGATTCTGCTGCATTCAATTTAATTAAGACATCAAAAAGAGTTTAGTTTGACTTAAGAGATTTCCTAGAATTTCGATAGTTCAAAACTGATTTAAAACTCAACAACATTTTTTCCTTGTTTAGTTCGTTTTTTTGTATCTTTGCCTGGCAATGTTTTGGCTGTTGTTTTGCATCATTGCTGCTGTTCCTGTTCCTGCTGTTGTTGTTTGTTATTGTTGTTATTGTTACAATGTTTAACTTTGTTGTAGGTTTGTTCGGTTCGTATTGTTGCAACTGATTTCCGATAGGTTTGGGTTATATCCAATGTTGTTGGTCACATGAAAAACTTGAGTTTTTGAACTCGTTTACATTTCACTTGAAAATTGCCAAACCAAAAAAAATGAAAAAATACACCAACAACAACGAAATCGATGGCGATAAAGGTTGTACGGGTTATTTTAAGAGCACTATCCTTTTTTCCTACTTTGCCAGCCGATGAGAGCAAATTAGTTCGGTTGCTTTAAATTGCAAAAAATCACAAATTGAAATCATTGAAAAGGAGAAAAACAGAAAAAAACAATTGAACAAAATCATGATTTGAAGTGTTTAAAACGGCATTAATTAAAAATAATTTTCCGTGGCCAAAAAAAAACATAAAAAGCCTTTCCATTGGATTTCCACGTTTAAAATATTTTGAATAATTCAGTCTTTATGAATTCATTTTCTGAAGTCCTTCAAAAATGTTTTCTTCAAACACAGGCTTATTAAAATATCCTTTAAAAACAGGTCTTACAAAATCCTTACTAAAACAACGCTTTAAAAATTTAAACTTCTTTAAGTTCTGCAGGGGATACTCCTAAAATCCGGACTTAGAGAACCATTTTTAAAATTGTTCTTAAACTTTCCCAAGTTATTTAAAATATATTCTTTTATTTGTAATCAAGCTACAAGTCGCAGTTATAACCCGATCTTCACGAAATGTTTCATAAAGTAAGAGTTAGGGTCAGAATAGACGAAGGACAAAAACGTCGAAAAAATTACTGATTTTGCAATTGCTCTACAGTTTACAATCCAATCGACATGAAATTTTTGATGAGGTCGGAGTTTAGACAGGGGAGATGCTTAGTCTTTTGGCTGGCCATCGAATAATATTTAGCGGGTAACATGTACCTCAAAAAATATTTTCAAATAATCCACTCCTCTTGGAGTCCTTCAAAAAATATTTTTTAAAAATTCACTCCTCTTGGAGTCCTTCAAAAAATATTTTTTAAAAATTCACGCCCATTGAAGTCCTTCAAAAATATTTTTTAAAAATTCACGCCCATTAAAGTCCTTCAAAAATATTTTTTAAAAATCCACGCCTATTGAAGTTCTTAAAAAATATTTTTAAAATCCACGCCGATGAAGTCTGTAAAAATATTTTTTAAAAATCCACGCCGATGAAGTCCTTTAAAAATATTTTTTTAAAAATCCACGCCTATTGAAGTCCTTGAAAAAATAATTTCCAAAAAATCCACTCCTCTTGGAGTCCTTCAAAAAATATTAAAAAAAAATCCTGAAGTCCTTCAAAAAAAAAATCCACGCTTATTGAAGTCCTTTAAAAACAAAATTTTTAAAAAAATCCATGCCTATTGAAGTCCTTCAAAAAATAATTTCAAAAAATCCACGCCTATTATAGTCCTTTATAAAATAATTTTCAAAAAATCCACGCCTATTGAAGTCCTTCAAAAAATAATTTAAAAAAATCCACGCCTATTGAAGTCCTTCAAAAAATAATTTAAAAAAATCCACGCCTATTATAGTCCTTTATAAAATAATTTTCAAAAAATCCACGCCTATTGAAGTCCTTCAAAACATATTTTGAAAAAATCCACGCCTAATGAAGCTCTTCAAAAATATTTTGAAAAAATCCACGCCTAATGAAGTTCTTCAAAAAATATTTTCAAAAAATCCACGCCTATTGAAGTTCTTCAAAAAATATTTTCAAAAAATTGACGCCTATTGAAGTTCTTCAAAAAAACATTTTCAAAAAATCCACTCCTATTGAAGTTCTTCAAAAAAATATTTTCAAAAAATCTACGCCTATTGAAGTCCTTCAAAAATTATATTCAAAAAATATTTTTTTTAAAAAATTCACTCCTCTTGGAGTCCTTCAAAAAATATTTTTCAAAAATTCACTCCGCTTGGAGTCCTTCAAACAATATTTTTTAAAAATTCACGCCCATTGAAGTCCTTCAAACTATATTTTTTAAAAATTCACGCCCATTGAAGTCCTTCAAAAATATTTTTTAAAAATCCACGCCTATTGAAGTCCTTCAAACAATATTTTTTAAAAATTCACGCCCATTGAAGTCCTTCAAAAATATTTTTTAAAAATCCACGCCTATTGAAGTCCTTCAAAAAATATTTTTTAAAAATTCACGCCCATTGAAGTCCTTCAAAAATATTTTTTAAAAATCCACGCCTATTGAAGTCCTTCAAAAAATATTTTTTAAAAATTCACGCCCATTGAAGTCCTTCAAAAATATTTTTTAAAATAATTTCCAAAAAATCCACTCCTCTTGAAGTTCTTAAAAAATATTTTTAAAATCCACGCCGATGAAGTCTGTAAAAATATTTTTTAAAATCCACGCCGATGAAGTCTGTAAAAATATTTTTTAAAAATCCACGCCGATGAAGTCCTTTAAAAATATTTTTTTAAAATCCACGCCGATGAAGTCCTTTAAAAATATTTTTTAAAAATCCACGCCTATTGAAGTCCTTGAAAAAATAATTTCCAAAAAATCCATTCCTCTTGAAGTTCTTAAAAAATATTTTTAAAATCCACGCCGATGAAGTCTGTAAAAATATTTTTAAAAAATCCACGCCGATGAAGTCCTTTAAAAATATTTTTTAAAAATCCACTCCTCTTGAAGTTCTTAAAAAATATTTTTAAAATCCACGCCGATGAAGTCTGTAAAAATATTTTTTAAAAATCCACGCCGATGAAGTCCTTTAAAAATATTTTTTTAAAAATCCACGCCTATTGAAGTCCTTGAAAAAATAATTTCCAAAAAATCCACTCCTCTTGGAGTCCTTCAAAAAATATTTAAAAAAAATCCTCCCGAAATCCTTCAAAAAAAAAAATCCACTTCAAAACATATTTTGAAAAAATCCACGCCTAATGAAGTTCTTCAAAAATATTTTGAAAAAATCCACGCCTAATGAAGTTCTTCAAAAAATATTTTGAAAAAATCCACGCCTATTGAAGTTCTTCAAAAAATATTTTCAAAAAATCGACGCCTATTGAAGTTCTTCAAAAAAACATTATCAAAAAATCCACGCCTATTGAAGTTCTTCAAAAAAAATATTTTCAAAAAATTCACGCCTATTAAAGTCCTTCAAAAAATACATTCAAAACATCCACGACTATTGAAGTTCTTCAGAAAATAGTTTCAAAAAATCCACTCCTCATTGAGTCCTTCAAAAAATATTTTCAAAAAATTCACGCCTATTTAAGTCCTCCAAAAAATGTTTTAAAAAAATCCAATCCTATTGATGTCCTTCAAAAAATGTTTAAAAAAAACACTCCTGCCGAAGTCCTTCAAAAATTAGTTGCAACTTGAAAAAAATAAAATAAAAAAATGTTCCTAAAAATCCACGATTTTTCCTAAAAAATATTCCAAAAAAACATTGGTTTTTGCTTTAAAGAACTTTTCATAACTATTCCTAAAAATCCACTATTATTGCTTTCAGGATCCTTTTAGAAATATTCGTTAGAAGTCCACGATAACAGCTCTTAAAGTCCTTAATAATCAGGTTGTTTAGACCTTAGAATATATTTTTAAATTATTCTTGAAAAAAATCAATTTAATTATTTTTCAGATTAAAAAAAAATCTAAAAAATTAAGATATGTTTTTTTTAAATAGGATGCGCTTGAAAAAATATTATTTCTGGGTTAGTTCGTCCTTGTAACCAATTTTCTGTTCTGTTAACCCTTATAAAAATATTCATAAAAAAAATTCCCGTTTTCCGTTTTCCTAAACTCCTAATTTTTACTCTGTCAAGCGACCACACGCGCTGCTTGCCACCGCTGTTCTTATTACAAATTCTAATTAAATTAGAATTACAATTTGCGAGTTTTGGCAACAATTCAAAGCAACATCATCATTAATCACGAAATACGTGTTTTACAAACGACATAAAATGTAAAATGACAAAGCATTGGCAATGTCATGATGACTTTAATCATGTTCTAACATTAATTCCTCTTCTTCTTGTTTTCTATATTCTTTTTTTTTCAAAACAATTTCAAATGAAAGACAAATGACAAGAAAATACAAAGCTCGACAAACATAAGTTTAATTATGATGGCAATTTTTGAGTTGTTAATTTCAAACTACAAAAAGAACCATTCTCATGGATTATTATCTGGGGGGAATTGTTGTTCTTCTTGTCTCAAATCCTGGCGATTTTTCTTTTTTGGGAAGGGGGGAAGGGAGCAGAAATGTGCGACAAATACGAATATTATTGCATGTGTTGATATGCAAATGCGTTACTTTAAACATGTTTTGCTATTTTCTTTACCATTTTGGTAATTGCAATGTTTGTTGTTGTGTTTTTCTGCGAATGATAATATGCGATTTTCTTAACGCAATATGGCTGAAAATCAATGTTGTTTTGTTTTTTTACTTACCTTTCTCGTTTTGTGGTGTTAAACGTTGCTGCCATTTAGTGTTTAAAGTTAGACGCGATGTATCTGTGCACAATGGGTTGAATTTATCTGAAAAAAAATTAATAAGGATTTATTTTATTGACAATTTTTATTTATGGTTTTAGGGGACCGTAAATCCAAGCTGAGGGCTTCAAAAGTAGAAAATTACACCCTTGCGCCTAAAACTATACTACAGAAAAAAAACAATTTAAAACATTTTTCGATACATCAAGAGACATTTGCATAGCACATCTTTGAATATTCTTAAAAACTCCACGTTTAAGGATCCTTATAGAATGATCTTAAGAAAAGGCCAATTTTTTTTGTCTTATGGTCCTTAGGAAATCTACCAATTGTTCTTGATACAAAATACCCCGTTAGGTGTTCAGACAGTCCTTGAAAAAATCATGTTTTGTAGTCTGATGGTCCATAAAAAGATTGATTTAATA
Organism: Musca domestica; assembly: GCF_030504385.1. NCBI lineage: Eukaryota > Metazoa > Arthropoda > Insecta > Diptera > Muscidae > Musca > Musca domestica. The sequence goes on along the minus strand of NW_026712313.1, from coordinate 478,708 downwards.
AATCCTAGTTTAGTGGTTTAAGGATCCTTATAGATTGTTTTTATGAAAAGGCCAACATTTGTTGTCTGATGATCCTTAAAAAACTATTTATAAAAAATCCTCATTTGGTGGTTTTACGTCCCTTGAGGAATATTTCTAAAAAAGAACCAAGCGGTCTTTTGGCCCTTGAAAATATTTTTTTCGATAAAAACAACTTTCGTTGGTGTTGGTCATTGAACACTTATTCTTAAAAACTTTACCATTTTTGCCTAAAGGCCATTAACAATTCTTAAAAAATTTGAATTATTACTCAACAAGTTCTTGAAATAATTATTCTTAGGGATTTCTCGATTTTTCTTTAAAAGGCCAAAAAATTCTCCAAAATATCCAGAATTATTTCTTTTTTCAAGGGCCCTTGAAAAATATTTTTGCAAAAATATATTTGAAAATCACGATTTAAGCAATAATCGTCAAAATCCTTCAAAAATCTTCTTAAACATCCATAATGTCCTTTTGAAAATATTCTTATAAATCCAAGATTATTGCTCAAAATCCACCATCAAAAAAGATCCTTAAAAAACCACTCTTAAAAAATTCAAGATTATTTCTGAAAATATCCTTAAAAAACCATTCCCAAAAAATCCACGATTATTGTTATAAAGGTACTTGAAACACACATTCCTAAAAAATCCACGATTACTGTTTAAAATTCCCGAATATTTCTCAAAAGGTACTTGAAAAAAATATTCCTAAAATTCCCTTTTATCATTGTAAAGGTCCTTGAAAACAATTTATATAAAAATTCATGATTATTTCTCAAAAGGTCTTTGAAAAATATTCCTAAAAAATCCACGATTATTGCTCAAAATCCATGTCTATTTTAAAAGGTTAAGAACAAAAATTCTTAAAAAATTCAAGATTATATCTCAAAAAGTCCTTGAACAGATATTCCTAAAAAATCCTCGATAATCACTCAAAATTCTCGACTATTTCTCAAAAGGTCCTTGAAAAAAAATACTCCTAAAAAACACGATTATTGCTCAATATTCCGACTACTTCTCTATTTACTATTTAACTATTTAACGACTATTTAAAAAATATTCCCAAATAATCCACGATTATTATAAAGGTCGTTAAAAAATATTCCTAAAAATCCACGATTATTATAAGGGTACTTGAAAAACAATTCATAGAAAAATCCACGATAATTTCTCAAAAGTTCCTTGAAAAAGATATTGCTAAAAATCCAGTATTATTAAAAAGGTCCTTGAAAAATATTCCTCGAGTACTATGAAATTCCTTGAAGAAAAAACAACGAATCTTTCTCGAAAGATCCTAGATAAGCTTAGAAAATCCATAATTATTTCTCCGACTGTCCTTGAAAGTATGCCTACGAGTTCACGATTATTTCTCCAAAGGTGCTCGAAAACATATGCTTAAAATATTTAAATCAAATGTTCTAAAAAATTTTAAAAATTCCACAATTATATCTCCGAATGTCTTTGAAAAATATGTCTACTAATTCACAATTATTTCTCCAAGGTCCTTGAAAAAAATACATTCCACTGTTCTTGAAAAAAATCCGCAATCATTTGAAAAAATCAAAAGATCATTCACATCCTCAAAAAATTTGAAAAATGTACAATAATGGCTCTAAAGGTCCTTGCAAAATATATTATTAAATTACTAAACCATTTCCTATTACAGCCTAAAAAGTCCTTGATTTTTTATAAAAATCCACGAATATTCACGAAACAATTCTCGATCATTGATCCTTAAAAAAATATTAAAAAAGGGCCTTTGAAATTTTTTTCTTAAAAAAATCTGTTCAAAGATCCTTGAACAAATTTAAAAAAAAAAATCCACAATAATTTCTCAAAAGATCCTTGAAATATAATTTAGCTTTAGATGTCCTTCATGAAAATTTTTAATAAATATACTATAATTGCACCAAATGTCATTGCAAAACATATTAAAAATGCACCATAATTTTCAAAAAAAAAATCTTTAAAGAAACTCTTCTTGATTTTTTTATTTAAATCCATGACTATTCCTCAAAACGTACTTAAAAATATTCTTTATAATTAGCAATCACTAATCCGGAGGTCCTTAAAAAATATGTTTATAAATTCGCGATCAATGCTCAAAAATCCTCGAAAAAATCAACAGTTACTTTTCAAAATGTCATCGAAAAATATTCGTAAAAAATCCATGATTATTATTCTGGAGGTCCTTGAAAAAATATTCTTAACAATTGAATTTAATTTATTCTACCCTAAAATAAAAATTAAAAAAAAAAATAACGATTTTGGCCTGCAGGTACTAAAAACCATACTCTTAAAACCCAACGTTTTTACTTGAAGGCCGTTGAAAAGTTGAAACTCCAAGATTGTGGCTTTAAAGGTCCTTTAAAAAACATGTTGAAAGTTCACTATTATTACTGTAAAGGTCCTTGGTAATTGTTAATTTCCAATCATTTGTTTTTTGGACGTAATGGACAAACTCTTTTCCAGAACCAATTACGCTTTTTAAGACCAATTCTATACCCATCGGCCCATTGTGCCCACAGCCATTGATGTGCGACTCCATAATTGCTGGAGCGATTCGAATGTTAGTTATTGGTGGGTAAGTTGGAAAATTGCAATGAATGTAAGTGCGAATATGAATTGCAATTGGAATTGCCAGACCCCGAGCTGCCAGCTAGCCAGCCAACCATTCCTCTCTACTTATTCCTCGCCCGCCCGCCATTCACCTGCAATCCAGTCAACCAACCAGTAGTGGTAGAGGCAGTTAGCAAGTGCAAAATGGTCAATTTGATTTTAGATTATTAAGTCATTTATAACAACGGCCTACACATATGACAATTTAGATTGCATTTTATAATAATGCACGCGTATGTATGCACACAGCACACATGTATGTGTTTGTGTGTGTATTAGTATAAATGTATATATAAATGTGCATTTAATGTAGACTTTGCAATATGAACAGGCAAAGTGTACAAGTACACAAACGCACACACGAAAATACGTTGTGTATATTTACACTTTAATGGCATGTTAATGGTTTTGAAAACATAATTCCGATAAAACTTTGGTGGTAACGACAAAAACTCGATTCTCTTGAACATGCCATCGTCATGGCAACATTAGTAACAGTGGCATCTATAATCAGAGACAACAACAGGATATCTGTCTATTTTGTGTAGTTGTTGTTGTTCTTGTTGTCGTCGTTTTGTATGTGAATTGCATCTGTGACATGACACAAGATTTGTAGTGTTGGAAAATGTGATTTGTTATTCTATTCCATTTAGCTACCTTATATTAAAAGAAAATTTTGAAATATGATATTATGAAGGAATATTCTCCTCTGAAGAAAATACACTATGAAAAACATCATGTTCAGTGGTCTTATATTCTATGAACAGATTTGAATAAAAATCCAAGTTTAATGGTCTGATGGTCCTTGAAAATATACTCTTAAAAATACACTTTTAGTGGTGTAAGGATCCTCGTAGAATGATCTTAAGGCCAAATTTTGTTGTCTCATGATTCTTAAATACTATAATTTTTTCTTAAAAGATCCTAGAAAACATGGTCTTAAAGAAGGACCTAGAAAACATGGTCGTCTTTTTAAAATCCATGTTTATTATTCTAAATGTCCTTCAAAAAATACTGCTTTATATTTCCCAAAAGAACCTTAAAAAATCGAAAAAAAATATTCGAAAAAAATCCACGACTATTTCTCAAGGGGTCACAAATTTACCTATTGGGACATCGAAAAGCCAACGTCATTTTAAATTCTTAAACAAATTTTTGCAACTCTTACAACATATTTTTTCAAAATCTTGGTCCATAAGGTTTTCAAACCAAGCTTAAAAGGGAAAAAGTCTCAAAAATCTGCAGATAGTCCTATCTCCCTATCCTAGATATCAACCGTGATCCAAATTTAGTACTTTTCGTACAATTATAGTGGACATTATCAAAACTACCACCAGATCTCAACACCACATACCAAGTGAGAGCTCAATATCAAATTTTGGAATCCCGGATCTTTCCCTTTATCCAATACCCAAATTAGTACCACTTAGTACTTTTCGAACAATTAAGGTACACATTTCTGAAACCACCTTTAAAACTCAACTTCAGATTCCAAAAATGACATGTATATTAATTTTCAGGATTTCATCTCTATTCCTTCACACAATACCAAATTTAGTACTATTTGGTACTTTTTGTACAATTATAGTATACATTTAAAAAAATAAAGACACCACCAGATACCAATAGAGATCTCAATATAAAATTTGAGGAATCCAGTTCTATCCCTTCACCCAATACAAAATTTAGTACAATTTTGTACATTTCGTACAATTATAGTACGCATTTGCGAAACCGCCTTCAAATCTCAACCTTAGATTCCAACAATGACATCTATATCAAATTTTAGGATTGCATCTCTATTCCATCGCCTAATACCAAATTCGGTACTTTTCGTACAATTATAGTATGCTTTTCCGAAACCACCTCCATATCTCGATTCCAGATATCAACAGAGACCTCAATGTCAAATTTGAGAATTCCAGCCCTAATCCCTTCACCCAAAACCAAATTTAGTACCATTTAGTACTTTTCCTATAAATATAGGACGCATTTCCAAACACAGCCAAATCTCCAACACAGACACAATAAGTAATTTAACTATCGAATTTCGGAATTGGATGTCTATTCCTTCACTCAAAACCAAATATAGTACAATTTAGTACTTTTCATATCAATAGGGGATGCATCTTTAAAACACCGCCAAATCTCAAACTCAGATAGCATCAGTAATCTAGATATCAAATTTCAAAATTGCATCACTATCCCTTCAACCAATATCATGCTTAGTACCATTTAGTACATTTCGTACAATTATAGTACACATTTTGGAAACCACCTCCATACGTCCAGGCTACAGATGCACATCGACCTTAATACCAAATTTCAGATTTCAGGCACTATCTTTTCACCCAATACCAAATTGTACCAAATATAGTACTATTTAGTACTTCATATATCAAAGTTACTTTCGAACCTTGATTCTCATACTACATTTAAGCTTTGTAGCTCTATCCGTCCACATAGTACCAAATAGCAACATTTTATAAGTTTAGTACGATTTTAGAATTTTTTGTAACCTTAAAATTCGAAATTCCAAAAAACCTTTTCTACATCTATCTTGAACTCCATCAGTGACTCACATTCCAAATTTCAAGCGCATTCCGTTTGTCTAATACAAAATATTAAATTTTTGCATTTAAGTACTTTTCGTACCCTTTTAGTACGTATTTCCAAAACTCTAAAAAATTGGTAGCTACAGAAACCCCTAGCATTTTGAGTATTACATATTCGGTGTTCCAATGTCTGTCAATAGTTTTCAACATCTTACGAGTCCAAAATTTGAATAATTGATATTATAAAGACATGGAGTTCTAGGCTAGGCTAGCATTTCCTCCAATACCTTACTGTAAAGCAGTTACCAAGTCTTAGATCCTCCCCGAAAAAATGGAGATTATATGACACACCGTCCCTCTAGTGACAAAAAACGATATCATTAGAATTCTCGACCGATTATTGTCCCAAAATTATTATGAAATTACATTAATTACATGGAAAATCTGGACAGAATGAAATGTGTGGAACCTCGCGCAACGTTAGTCGTGAGAGCGCAAGCGTGTGTGTGTGGTTTTAGTATTTTTTCCTTGACATCTGATAAGTGATTTTTTTGGCGACAAACATGCATAGCAAACTATGGGCTGTTATTAAAACGACAGCAGAGACTCCAAAACCATGAGGACACAACAACCAAAGATACTGTCCACAGATACATAAACAAGACAAGACAAACCATCACATAAAACTGCAAAAAAGCAAAAGGACAGACGGCACTGTCAGAAGGCAGCTCCCCAAACCAAACAAAAAAAACAGTTGAACAAAATCAGACATCAGTAATGGACAGCTCCACAGCAACAACAAAACCAACAACAATAACGAGTGTGCAACACTGTATAAATATGTAGATTGATTTGACAGCTGAGATAGTCCATTTTCAGGAAAATCTTATGGCAGCGAAAAGCGAGAGCGAGTTGTAACATTTTTTTCCCCAAAAGGAACCTGGCCACAGTGATATTTCAAAAGATCAAAATAAAACAGGGAGAATTTGTAGTGAATTTTGGAGAATATGTGGCGAAAAGAAAAAAATCTCAACAGAGATTGTTATGGTGCTGCTGCGGCTTCACCATCATAATCATCCCAATTGAGTTTGAGTTAGTTCAAGGGGAAATAAGTATGGTGCTGGCTAAATGTCAGCATTACCAGCATGTAAATATTCTTAGAAATTTTCCGATTAACCAAAATGAACAAAAAAAAACGACAACGGTACAAATCTTTAATAAAAAATCTCGTAAAAGATGTGCCATCACTTTTGTGGTTGTTGGTTTTTACAGTGGAATAGATCAAAACTAAATGTATGGAAAACGCGGAAAATCGGTAGGTTTCTTAATGTGGATAAATTATGGATAATTTCACCGTATTAAAATTTCTTCTATATGCTAGCATAACAGGGATAATGTGTTCAGATACTTGCTGAATAACGCGGACAGTGTATTTTGTGTGATTGGATATTACAAAGCAATTACAAGGTGAGATGAAAAAACTGCAATCAACTTCAGACTGCTGTAATTTCTAAGCCACTCGTCCGACAGCTGTTAAAATTATTCCAGTGACAGCTCATTATATTGTTTACAAGCGCACAAAAGCATTTTGTTGAAAATTTTCCAGAAAAAGTTATTCGTGATGGATTTCACGCGTAATAGTGTGATTTCTTTATATTAGGCTGGGAAACCACAAGTGGCTATTGTTAGAAGAGCACTCCAGCATTTAAATGTGAAAAAATCTTTTGTGTCTCGTACTATCGTTCGTTACCGTGATACTGGTAGCGTAGTCCGACGTGAAGGAAGTGGACGGAAGAAAACAGCTACATCAGCAGAAATGGTTCGAAAAGTAAGAAGCGACTTCATCGAAACCCGCGAAACGTGATCTAAACATATCGCAATATTCCATTCGGCAAATAAATTCGAAAAAGTGCAAGAACTTACACCGCAACTGAAAGACAATAGACTCAAAAGAGGTAAAGAGTTGCTTCGCTTGGCCGAAAGTGGTGAACTGCCGAATTTGGTTTTCTCCGGTGAGAAAACATTCGTTGTCCAGCAGTTTGTAAACAAACCATGTGATCGTGTTTACTTGCCATAGAGGTCAGCTGAAAATGTACACCTTCGATTGGCCATCAGAACTCAAGCGCCGGCCATGGTGATGGTGTGAGCCGCCATAACAGCCGATGGTCGCTTCCCGCTCGTATTAATCGACCGTGGCATCAGAATAAATGCCGAATATTATCGCGAAAATATTCTAGAGGATGTATTCAAGCCTTGGGCACTCAAACATTTTGGCTGCAGACCTTGGACATTCCAACAGGTCTCAGCACCATCGCACTCAGCACGCGCCACCCAAGAATGTAAAAATTATGACGTTTGACTTTGTTCCGGTTTTTTTATCTCACCCTGTAGTATTTTACGTATTTGGATAATACGGATAATGTACTTTTTGATCTTGGATACCACGGATAATATATTCCATGTTTATGACAAGCAAAATAATTTCAAATACGAAATTTGAAACAACTCCGATGAATAATGTCGCTAAAATCATCAAAATACCGAATATCGGGAGGAACCGTTATATGGGGGCTATGCTAAAACGTGGACCTACATAGACAATTCTCTTCCAGGGGGTAAAGTACTCACAAGGAACCGCTTTTGTGGATTTTAAGGCAATTCCATTGAAGAATGCGGCTACAATTATAAAAATACCGAATATCGGGTGGTACTATCGATTGGGGGCAATACGATATCGTGAACCTATACAAACAATTCTCTTCGAGGGGATAAAGTACCCAGGAGGAACTCCTTTTGTTGATTTTAAGACAACTATATTGGAAAATGTGGCTACAATTATCAAAATGCGGAATATCGGATGGTACCATTATATGAAGGCTGCTCGAAATCGTGGACCTATATAGACAATTCTCTTACAGTGGGTAAAGTGCTCACAAAAAACTCCTTGTGTACAATTTCAGCCAATTCCATTGAAAAATGTGGCTAAAATTATCAAAATACCGAATATCGGGTGGTATCATTGTATGGGGGCTATACGATATCGTGAACCTATATAGACAATTCTCTTCGAGGGGGGTAAAGTACTCAGAAGGAACTCCTTTTGTTGATTTTAATACAATTCCATTGGAAAATGTGGCTACAATTATCAAAATACGGAATATCGGTTGGTATCATTGTATGGGGGCTATACGAAATCGTGGACCTATATAGATAATTCTCTTTCAGGGGGAAAAGTACTCACAAAGAACTCCTTGTGTACAATTTTAGGCAATTCAATTGAAAAATGTGGTCATTAAAATACCAAATATCGGGGGTTACCGTTGTATGGGGGGCAATATAGCCCATATTCGAACTACACCTGACTGCAGAAGAAAGACAGATCAAGACACTGATCAAGAATATATACTATGTTAGGTCTAAAGTTATTATTTCGATGAGTTACAAACGGAATGCCGAACTTAATATACCCTCCATACTATGTATGGCGGAGGATATATAAAAAGGGGATCTTAAATAATCATGCATCATTATTTTGCCCACAGTACTATAACTTCAGTGCATTCCTTGATCCATCTCTCCTTCACTTACTTCCCTCCTATCCCTCCTTAGAACTACCTTTACGGTTGTTTATCATTTGTGTGATTGCTGTGTTGTTGTTGTTGTTGTCATGGTCGTTTTATTTGTTTCTGTTATTGCCATGTAGAAAGCTTGTTATAAGCGTTGACCTGTCAATTTGTATGTATTGAAATGTCATCTGTTTGGTTAACAGTTTATTGCTTACCTCCACAATGCTGTCCGTTCTTCTCTGCAGAAACAAGCAAACAAACATATGATGATGGACATATACCAAACGGACAATCGACCGAAAGACAGACAGACAAACATCGAACGAACATCGACGACGGTATGTGCTAAGGCAGTTACTTAAAGTTTTTCGATTGTTACCATTTATGGCAAAGTGGAAAAGTAGTCAACAGTCAGGCCGGCCTGCCTGCCTGCCTGCCAACCGCCTTGTGTAAGTCCATATAAAGCAGATTGTTGCATGAAACACAACACCATCACCACACACAGTTTAAGGCAGCAGCATGTAACGGTGGCGGCACAGCCTACAATCATCTGTTGTTAAGGTAGGTTTATTGGCACAGGGAACCAGGCAAAAACTTGGCAAAAGTCACAACTCCAGCTTAGCCCCCCACACGGACTTCGTGGTGTGTTACAGAGAATGCACGCGCGAGTTAATTCTTGTAGTAATCCGAGTATTAAAAAAAACACAAGTTTATTCGTTGGTTGCTCAAAAATTACTCTTCTTTATTGAAAACAATAATTAAAATGAAGGTTACGATTATAAACTTATTTAAAGTGAAAATTGCAATAACTGCATTTTGACAATTTATAAAATTATTAGTAATTCTATAGCTGGTGGCATGTTTACAATTCTTTGAAATTTAAATATATGCTTATTTAACAATTCTTTTATTGAACAATTCTTTATTTTACAGTTCTTTTTCGGTCTGTTGAACTATTTAAAATTCTTACTAATTTTATATGTAGCAATTCATACGGTTATTGACTTATTAGCAATTCTTAATAATTTTTATTATTTATTTGCTTGATTTAACCTTGGTGGCTTTGTAGGTGCTTGTGTTAATGTTGTTGTTGTTGATGTTGTTTCTGTAACTCCTCCCCCCTTAGTATGGAGCGATGGCCAAAAGAATTGATGGTCAGAAGCGACAACAGTATTGGCGGGAAGTTCATTTACCACTAATTTTGTCTTCTGTTTCATTATATAGGTGAAAATTACAATTCCAATTATTAACATTAAAGTTCCATAATTTATGTGTCTGTGAAGTTCTGTATTGTTTGATAACTCTTCGATGGCTAACTTATTTTCTAGATGGTACTCTTTGAGTTTAGGTATATTTAAAGTTTCTATTGTAGACAAAGGTTTTATGTTTATTTCTGTGGGTAGTTTTACAATAAAATCGTCCCAATATATGTTTGGGTTATCTTTGATTTCATGTATGGAAAGTAATATTCGCGTTTTAGGTGGTCATAGGTTTCTTGTATGCCTCTGTGATTATTGTTTTCGTGATAGTCTTGAATGATTTTATCCTGATTATCGTTTTCTTTTATGTCCTTTACTATTTCAGTACACCTAACTAAACGAAAAATTTTGCTTTGTGCAAAATGTTTGGAATATACATTTTGAATAATGCGAAAAGTTTCATTATCTGTAAAAATTGCCGTGGTTTTATTGGGCGCTAGATGATTTTTAAAAATTTGTGTTATAATTTCCTCTGTATAATTGGGGTATGTAAATGTTTTTCTATATTTGTTTTTAAAAACTACTTCTTGTTTTATGTGAGAATTAGAGTTTCCTGTCTTAAATAATGTTTGTAAATTAAAATCATTTATTGGTTTTTCCGAAATCGGAATACCATCATCGCAGTTTTCCTCTGCAGAGTGAATAGTACTACCAGAAGTGGCTTGATTTGACGTTGTATCAAATGCATTTATGTTTAGATTGACTGATGTGTCAGTCTTTATGCGACTAAGGGCATCGGCGTTTGTGTTTAGTTTGCCTTTTTTGTATATAATTTCATAATCGAATTCTTCTAATTTCAGTCGCCATCTTATTAATTTAGAGTTTGGCTCTTTCAGGCTCATAATCCATGTGAGTGGTTTATGATCTGTTATGATTCTGAACTGGTGACCAAATAGGTATGGTCGAAAATATTTTGTAGCCCAAACTATGGCTAAGAGCTCTTTTTCTATTGTTGAGTAATTGATTTCCGATGTCGTGAGTGTGCGACTTGCGTAACAAATCGGTTTGTCGTTCCCTATAGGTCCTTGCGAAAGAATGGCTCCTAGCGCAAAATTACTTGCGTCTGTCGTAAGATTGAAAGGCTTAGAAAAATCTGGATATTGTAAGATAGGGTCATTTACCAAGAGTTGTTTACAAATTTCAAACGTTTTTTTATAGTTATCGTCGACTATAACAGTTTTATTTTTCTTCAGACAAGCTGTAAATGGCTTTGTTATTTTGGCAAAGTCTTTAATAAATTTACGGTAATAACCTAGTAGACCTAAAAACGATTTTATTTCTTTTTGATTTGTGGGTATAGGAAAGTTTTGGATCGCCTTTATTTTGTCAGGATTTGGTTTTACTCCTTCTGTGGTCACTAAATGGCCCAAAAATGCGCATTCCTTATGTAAGAATTCAGACTTATCTAATTGAATCTTAAGATTAGCTTCTCTAAGGGCTTCAAAAACTTTTCTTAAATTTTCCGAATGTTCTTGGAGTGAGGTTGAATAGACAATGATGTCGTCTAAATAGACAAGACACACTGTTCCTATCAAATCTTTAAGAACGCAATCCATCACCCGTTGAAATGTTGATGGTGCATTTTTTAAGCCGAAGGGCATTCTCACAAATTCGTAGTGCCCATTTTCTACTGTAAATGCTGTCTTGGGAATATCTTTTGGATTCATTTCTATTTGATGGAATCCGCTAGCCAAGTCCAATGTGGTAAAATACATGCACTTGCCAAGTTTGTCCAGTATTTCATTTATGTTTGGTATTGGGTATCTATCTGATATTGTTTTATCGTTTAGTTTCCTGTAATCAATAACTAAACGCCACTTTTTTTTCCCACTAGCATCTGCTTTTTTTGGGACTATCCAAACAGGTGCACTCCATGGTGAGTAGCTTTCCCGTATGATACCCTGATTTAACATGTCTGAAATTTGTTTTTTTACTTCTTCTTTGTGGATATGGGGGTATCTATATGATTTTGTGTAAATAGGAATGTCGTCTCTTGTGACAATGTTGTGTTTGATTTTATTGGTGAAAGTAAGGGACTGATTATCTTGAAGAAAAATATCTTCAAATTCTTTACATAGTTTTGTGATAACCTTTTGTTCTTCCATATTCAAATGATCAATTCTAAGATTGTCCAGTAACTGAGGGCTTTGAAATTCAGGAATATGTTCGAAGCTTATATTATTAATTTCCCTATAATATGAATTTTTTATTGGATCTACTTTAATTGGGTTTTCGATTAAAATTATTTTGTCCGAGTTTGACTTATTATTTATTTCAACGAAGCTGTACCAGTTTTCAGCCTTGTACATACCAGGTGAAATGGTTACTTCTGGGTTAATTGATATTGCGGGGATTAGGAAATCGCCACTTTCTAAATCTACAGGAATTTTCATAATTGCTTTAGTTTTTGGTGATATAAGAAATTTACCGGAAGTTAAGTTTGGTTTAAAAGACAAAGGGATGCAGCAATTGTTTGTAATTAATTGCTTTTTCTCGAGGTCTATTTTTGCACCTAAATTAGTAAGTATATCGAGTCCAATGAGACCATCGAAATAGTTATGAAATTTAAAGACAAAGAATTCCAGGATTCCACATTCTCGGAATTCTATGAACATAGGGATGTTAACTTTTGTATTCAATTGGTGTTTGTTTAACACAGTGGTTATGATTATTGGTGCACAGTTTTCTATGTTTAATTTTCCTGTATATTCTGGGTTTATAAAGGATGCTGATGCGCCTGTGTCTATAAGAAAACGGAGTGGACGCCCAAATGGAGATGAAATGTTTATGTAAGGCAGGTTAGTGCCATGTTTGTTTATGTCTAGGTATCCTGTTGGGTTTTGGAGGCATCTAATTGAAAATTTTGTACATCCTCTATCTCGTTGTAATTGTCCAACTCAGGTAAATAATTAGGAATGTTATAGTTTACAGGATCTGAATAGGTATTAAAGTTCCTATAGTTATGGTCAATATGATGTACTTCTCTTGGAAATCTACGTGTTTGTCCACTATTATTCCTTAGATGAGTATAGCCTGAACTAGTGTCCATGGGTTCTGGTGGTGGAAGATTTGTGTTACTGTCTAAACGTTGTTGTCTAAAATTGCTAAATTGGTTTTGATTGTTTGTGGCTGTAGGGTATTGTGTTTGCATAGGTGTTGGTAAAAAACTCTGTGCTAACTGAGGTCTATTAATTGGTGTTGGTAAATTTAATTGGGGTCTATTAAATGGTTGATTCATTGGTAATTGTGGTCTATTGAAATGCATAGGTGGACTATAAATCGCGTTTTGTTGTCTATAATGATTTGGAGTGAATGGTTTTTTAATGTTAGGGTAAGAATGTTGTGAATTGTACTGTCTATGAGTTTCTTGCCTTTTCAAAATGTTCCTGTTTTCTTGTCTTATATAAAACATGTTTTGTTCGGTAATACAGTATGAAAAAGCTATCGGTAAAGTATCTGGCTTCATAGCCCTAATGGAAGAGCCTAATGGTTCTCTAAGTCCAGATAAAAATGTGTTAAGGCACATTTTATCAAATAAATCTCGTTTAGCTTTTATTATGTTGGCATCTACCTCGTGTATCATCAGATTATTGTTAATTGAAGCTTGGATCTCTACAACTGAACTATAAAACTCCTCAAGTGTCTTATTATTTTGTTTTAGTAGGTGTAAGTCTCGAATCAATGAAGTTTCATTTCGTTTATCAGAGTAATGTAATATGAGATTATTTTTAATGCTCTGCCAGCTCAAGTCTGTGCTATACATATTCAAAATCTCATTTGCTTCTCCTTCAATTTTGTTACGTATAGACCTTAAAATCATCTTGCCAAGAGGGGTGCCATCAATGGGTGTTAATACTGTAAGTATTTCCTCCACATTGCTTATGAAATCGTATAGCAATCTCGGATTTCCATCAAATTTTGGAAGATCCTTGACAGCATCTGGGATTCTTAAGGAATCCAGTATATTTCTTTCTGTCGAGGGTGAACTGTTCGTAGAATTCATTACACCACTTTGATTATTTTGACTGATACTCATATCGGTTTCAGATTCTGGGATAGGAATAAGGGTTCTTGGGATAGTATAAGGACGAAATTTACGCATATGCTTATTTTTTCTCTTTAATTCAATCAATTATTTTCTTTAGAAAGCAAAATTATTTTATAATATCGAAATATATATGTTTATATTTAAATATATTCACTTAAATAATATTTAATAGGTAAATTATATAAAATATTATCTATTTTTTCTTTTCTTTGAAAAACACGGTTAAATTGTTTTATATTTGTTCACAATATAAGTTTTCACTTTTACTTTTATTAGTCTTTAAACTGAATCTTGAATCTTTAAAATATGTTTCTATTTTATCTTTTAGTAAAATATTTAATAGTATTGCTTGTTTCTAGCACTTTTCCACAATAAATTTGGTAATAATAGAAATTTTCACTTACAATATTAAAATTATAGTTCTTATTGACATTATTGTTGGTAACGTTGACTGGAATCGGTTGTCCTTAAAGTAGTTTTCCTTGGCAGATGTCCGTACAGATGTCCTCTCTTGTTGGTTCTGCTTTTCCTCGTGATGATCCGTCACGGATGCTGGTTCTGTTCTGTTCTTTTCAGACGATTATCCTTCGTCTTCTATGTAATTCCGTGCGCTTTTTTTTTTCGTTTGCGATAAACCGTCACAACACTTATTTAATTTTTTTTTTTTTTTTGTAGCGCAGGAACCAGAACTACCCGACTGCGCCAGTTAATTCTTGTAGTAATCCGAGTATTAAAAAAAACACAAGTTTATTCGTTGGTTGCTCAAAAATTACTCTTCTTTATTGAAAACAATAATTAAAATGAAGGTTACGATTATAAACTTATTTAAAGTGAAAATTGCAATAACTGCATTTTGACAATTTATAAAATTATTAGTAATTCTATAGCTGGTGGCCTGTTTACAATTCTTTGAAATTTAAATATATGCTTATTTAACAATTCTTTTATTGAACAATTCTTTATTTTACAGTTCTTTTTCGGTCTGTTGAACTATTTAAAATTCTTACTAATTTTATATGTAGCAATTCATACGGTTATTGACTTATTAGCAATTCTTAATAATTTTTATTATTTATTTGCTTGATTTAACCTTGGTGGCTTTGTAGGTGCTTGTGTTAATGTTGTTGTTGTTGATGTTGTTTCTGTAACTCGCGCGCTCTTAGTAAAAGCGCACCACACTTTTTGTAGAAGGATGTGCAGAAACAGACACACACTCCAACTGCGCATACTAGATACTACCATAAAAAAGTTACTCAAGTAAATCAGCGCATAACCAGCGTAACATTATTTGCAGTTACAGCATGTTTCGTGGCATGCCGCACAGATCGCCCATAAATGCCTGTGTGTATGTATGTGTGTTTATGCGACAAGTGTTTAAAAAATTATAGTCACAGTTGTGACAGACAGACGAAACCACACTCTGCCGCCAGAGGAGGCACAACCTAAATGGCTGACAACTATCTACCGAAAAAAATAATACGAAAAGTACTCATAAGAAGCGGTATTTTCACAAGAGAACATTGTGGGCCATCCCCAACGCGCATCACATTACATCGAATGGGCTAGACGACAACAGCAACAAAGACAACAAATTTTATAGGCTTAATACTGCAATAGCCTAGCTAGCAGCAAGCAAATTGATTTCTCGTTATGATAAATTTAATTACACAATTCTCATTGTGCCATTTATTGCCGATGTTGTTGGGGTTTTTTTCATTGCGTTTTTGTTGGTGACGTTTGATTTTTTGTTAAAGATTTTCATTTTGATTTCAAATATTCTTACAGCCATCTTCAGCCAAAGATATAACAACACTTTGCGCCTTTACAAAAACAAAACCGAAAAAAAACATCTTCTTGTCATCATTTCAAGCCTAACTGATTTCCAAGTATTGTCGTTTGGTTTTATATCAGCGATAAAGAAAAAAAGAATAGTCTGGATTATGGAATGCTCTTTGGAGAGTAGCTTGTTATAGAGAGATAAGGTGGAGGGATTAGTTCTCTGGAAAATATTAAAATTGATGGGGAAATTACACATTTCGGAAAATTATAAAAGTTCGGAATATGATATTTGGATAATTGGTTATTATATTCAAGGTAACACAAGTAACACGTGCATCAGGAACGTAAGCACGGGGGGTGGCCCGGGCCCCTCTAAAATTGTTATCTTTCTGACATTTTTTGTATATATTATGTAAAATAATTTTTTATTTGTCTAGTGAGATCACCTGAAACAAAGTCAAAATTTCTATGTACATCTCTGACGAGGATAATGTTCTAGGCCTCAAGGATTACGAGGATAAACTATTAACGACAATAAAATAAAGTATTTCCGATACTTGGATTAAATGGATATATGTTTTTTATCCATTGTAAACGTGGATAAAATATTTTCTTAATAAATACGATGTGGATAATTTTTTAACGTGACAAGAATGAAGTGGATAAAGTATTTTCCGTACTAGGAGAACGTGGATATTGTATAAATAATACTATAGCATGGATAACCAATTTTTGAAACCAATACAACCCGGATAGATAACCTGCACATGAAATATAATATATTTAAAGCATCAGGATACCATGGCTAGCCAATTAATGGTACAGGGATAACAAGCAAAACCTATTTACAGATTATGTCGGCAACCTACGTTTATCATCAGGAAAACATGGATAACCTATTTATTTCAGCATGGATAACTTATTGTACCAGTAGGATAGTTCAGACCACTCGTTTTTGGTCCAAGAATAATGCGTATATAATATTTATAGGATCAGTGTTATCACGGACAACCTACTTACAGGGTGAAATGAAAAAACTGCAACCAACTTCAGACTGCTGTCAATTCCAAGCCACTCATTCGACAGCTGTTATATTTATTTCAGTGACAGCTCATAATATTGTTTAAAAGCGTACAAAAGCATTCTCGTGAGAATTTTCCAGAAAAAGTTATTCGCATTGGAATTCAAACGTGGTAGTGCGATTTCTTTATATTTGGCTGGAAAACCACAAGTGGCTATCATTAGAGAACTCCAGCATTTAAATGTGAATAAATCTTTTGTGTCTCGTGCCATCGCTCGTTGCCGTGATACTGATAGCGCAGCCCGACGCCAAGGAAGTGGACGGAAGAAAGCAGCAACATCAGCAGAAATGGTTGGAAAAATAAAGAAGCAACTTGATCGAAACCCTCGTGTCAGTGGCCGAAAAATGGCTCGTGAGCTGAACATATCGCAATATTTCATTCGTCAAATATTGAAAAATGAGGTCGGGGTAAAGCAACAGCAAAAAAAGAGGTAAAGAGTTGCTTCGCTTGGCCGAAAGTGGTTAACTGCCTGAATTGATTTTCTCCGATGAGAAAACAATCGTTGTCCAGCAGTTTGTAAACAAACAAAATGATCGTGTTTACTTTCCAAAGAGGTCAGCTGAAAATGTGCACCTTTGGTTGGCCACCAGAACTCAAGCGCCGGCCATGGTGAGTGTATGGACCGCCATAACAGCCGATGGCCGCTCTCCGCTCGTACTAATCGACCGTGACATCAGAATAAATGCCGAAAATTATTCTGGATTCTGGCCTTGGGCACGCAAACATTTTGGCCGCAGACCTTAGACATTCCAACATGACTCAGCACCGTCGCACTCAGCACGCGCCACCCAAGAATGGTTACAAAATGAGGTTCCTCGCTTCAGCGCAAAATGGCCACCAAAATCTCCGGATACCAATCCGTTGGACTATTGTATCTGGAGTATTTTAGAAAGCAATGTTGGCACTAAAAATACCAAAGTGTCGATAACCTTAAGCAAGCGCTTCGCCGGGAATTGGCGGTTTCATTGGCCGTTGGAAGGCCATAATTCGTGCCAATTCGAACAAATCTAAACTTATTCTAAAATTTGATATTATTTCCGACATTTTTTGCTTTCGTTCAATAAAATTTAAAGAAAAATTTTAAAAATTTTTTGTGTTTAACTTTGTTGCATTTTTTTTATCTCACCCTGTATATCGGTCCACGATATCGTATAGCACCCATATAAATATACCCCCAATATTTGGTATTTGGACGATCCGCAAAAGGAGTTCCTTGTGAGTACATTACCCCCTGGAGGAGAATTCTCTATATAGGTCCACGATATCATATATCCCCTATATAACGGTTCCTCCCGATAATCGATAGTTTGATGATTTTTTGCGACGTTATTCACTGGAATTGTTTCAAATTTCGTATACAACGTTGGGAACAGTTACTACAGCCTATTACACAAATTACTTATACAGGACCAGGTCTTCGTATAGCCCCCATATAACGGTTTTCGTTTGAGTGGTATTTTCCGACGGAATTTTTTGGAAGTTTTTCAAGTTTCTTCTAATAAAAGTTAAAAAAAGTTCGACCCGGCTGAACTAAGCTACTTATTTACTTGTTTTCCTTTTAAATCCTTCCGCTCCAGATAAATATAATGAATTGGTGCTCAGGGAGATTCATTCATAATATTGGTCCGGCACTGTATAATGATAAGCAAAGTGAATATTGAGTGTATAACTTCCTTTGAGTTTCATAACGATGTTAAGTTCTCTCATCTCTCCAAGCAATTACAACTTCAACAGAAAAAAAATCCAAAATTAAAGAAAAAAATGAAACGCGATAATATCACAAACGAAGAGATTTCAACAATAGATTAACACTTCTCTTAGAAATTGTCCAAGGCCACAAAAAATAAAACGAACATATCCACAATTCTGTTTCTTCATCATGGTTTCCTAAATTGTGTTTGTTGTAAGATCCAGCACCACTTACTAAGCCGAATATCACCAAGTAAAGATTGAATATGTGGATAACAAGCAAAATACAAAAATCTTAGCTTCTATTCTCAACACACGCTTGAAAGAAGCTCAGCAACAATAACAACAAAAACTCCAAAACTTCATAATCAAACGAAACATGTGAACGAATTGTAATGCTTAACTATGAATAACCCAAAGTAAGCGAGAAAAAAAAAGAAGAACCCATGGTAGCCGTTTAAGAAGCGACGAATGTTGCCGGCTGGCTAGTCAGTGTGGTGCACAACGAACGATATATGTGTTGTGGCAGACAAAGCGACGCTTTGGCAGAAATTCTCGCTGTCCGTCCGTCTCCCCATTCATGGGATTCAAGTCATTGTCGTTAAACGTTTTGTTGCAAAGACTTTCGGGCAACCATGTTTTGCTGTCTGTTTGTCTGAAAGTCATTGTTGGTCGGTATGTAACCACCATTCACATTCATACTTATTATGGTGGTGGTGATGGTCAAAGAACAAAAAGCTCAGATCACTATTTTTTTTCGAAATGCAGCAAAAAGCCTTGTATTGGATACGTTTTATTTTGGTTCGATTTGACTGCCACAAAAAGCGTTGTTCTTTTTTGGTAGTGCGTTGCCGTTTCGTATTTTTGCGATTTATTTTTCTTTCCTTTTTCTCTTCTTGTCATCATCACAAACGTGAGTTTGTTTGTCTGTCCGTCTGTCTCTCTGCCACAGGATGGCCTGACAATTTGTTCGATAATAATTGTTAACCTTTTGGTCAATTTGACACATATTCACCAATTGAATATCCATCCGACCGCAGGGGAAGGCCAGCCAACCAAGCAGCCAACCATCCGACGACGATTGCCATAGTTTATAACTCTCTGGTGAGAATTTCATTGGAAAATGTCCGGTTTAGATGTTTTTTATTATTGTTGCCGTTGTCGTCGTCGGTTCGTTGCTGAAGTAAGTTTCTTGTATGTGTGTGTGTGTTCGTTATATCTCTGATATGGGTTTGAATTCTTAAGAATTTTTTCGGATTGAAGAGTACAGAGATTTTAAAAGAGATAAGCCAGTCAAGAGATTTGTTTCCAGCATCAGTATTGTTTCATTATAGCCCTGTATCACTCGTCTACGTGATACAGGGTGTTACAATAGTGATTTTGAAACGAAAGCAACCCAGCAACAAAAACGATAAAGTTTTAACAGAATTGGATCTGACGACTTTGGGTGGATTGGAATATTGAATGGTTGAGATGGGTTTCTATGGTCAACAAGTTAGGTCTAAGGAAACTTAACTGATACTTATGGGAAATTCTGCCATATTTGGACTGCGCGGAACCAAGAAGAAGCGTCTTCGACGGCCACTGGTAAGATATTTCTCTATCAAATTGTACACCATGGTAATGCCATCCGACGTAGACGAGTTTAGACCTACATTGAAGAGTTGGGAAATAAGTTTTCCGTCTTCCAAAAGCTGGAAGTTCGATAACAGTGGCTCCTATCACATAGTTATGATGTTAGGCCTTTCTACAAGATTCGGGACATGGGACACGAGTCAGAAAAGCCAAGTTTTAACACCTTTTTAGTAATCGTCGGGCCTTGATCCTAGATGAGTAGACACGAAACTTGAATTGGGAATTTTTTCGATATCGTAATAAATGCGATCCTGAATCCTTAAATATCGGTACAGGGATCACAATCCGAAATAGCCAACTTCCAACACCTTTATGGGAATCGTAGGACATTGACCTTGGATTAGTAAAAATAAAATGAGAAATGGAAATTATTTCTACATCCTAGAATAAAATGTGACCCTTTAATAAAGCCAGAAGGATATATCCAATGGCTTTTGGAACGCTCCACGTTTATCACGTAGAAATATTAAAGTTTAAGAGGAAACCAAGAAGAAATTAGTCTGCCGAGGGCTAGAACCTTCTGATTAGGCTAGGGTGTTGCTAGTAAAGCAAGGAATTCTTGATGTCCACAGCAAAGTCAGGAATGGAATTTTTGTGACTGTTACTGCAGCAAATTTGTTAGCCGAAGCTCTCACGAGATTCGGAAAGTAAATGATACGAATCGATCAAGCTCTCATATAGCACAAGGATGTAATACTCATTGGCTTCGAGGAACTCGAAACTGAAGTGAAGTCTGATACATCGACACGAGTATGCCAATAAAACCGACAAAGGGTATGATGGCAGTCCTGTCGAAGTAGATAAAGCCGAATGTACTCAATCACATTTTCAACCAATTGGGGTTTAATCTCCAAACAGAATGCAGTAATGTGAAAGCTTACACGCAACCCACTAATAAGACCGACATTTGTGGAGAAGGGGAAGGCACAGGCATCAAATGCTGCATCATTATTTGATCACTGCAGGATTGTGATCAAAGTAAAACTAGCCTTATTGAGAATAGAAAAGCGGCGAAAGAGCTAATCATTGCTCGGCAACAATGAGGTGAAATTAGTCCTCGGTTAGTCAACATTTTGGCCAACAATTCAGAAATCTCTTCATCTTCGCCTAGGGATGGGGATCTATACTTTTTAACCGAAGAATATCGTTTCTAACAGGGTGATAATGCATCCAATTCCGAAACACTCTTATGCCACTAAGAGGCATTTTTATCCATAGTTTTGAATTATTTACCCCTGTGAAACAGGGAACAAGTAACCATAACAGATGGGATTTTTAGTTGGAATGATTTTTTTGTCCCTAAAATCCATTCCCCATAAAAATATGTCCCTTTTTTGAGATTTAATATTAACACATTATTTCTTTAAAAAATAAATTTTCTAAAAAAAAAACTCCATCTCTTACTTTCAGATTCCAAAGAATACAATACAAACAATATAATGGACATAGACGATCATCATAATCGACAACCGGAGCAACAGCAACGCACCAATATGTCGGATGAATGTCGCACCACGCCACCCAATCGCTTAACAAAAGAGACTGATGATAATGACTTGAATGATGAAGAAACTTCAAGACGGAGAATAGATCACGACAGTGATAACGGAGATATGGACAGTGAACCACCAATGCATAAAAGACAGAAAATGGACTCAGAGGAAGTTGAGCAGCGATCCAGCCCAGCTTCCTCGCCAAACCATATGCAGAAAATTTCGAATATCGAATCGAAATCCACACACGATGTCAATGATCATGATGATGATACCAATTCTAAGGATCGCAAATCATGCACTCCTGACAGCAGCTCCCATAACACATCAACTTCCAGTCCGGCAAAGTCCGAAGATAATTGTACTGAATCCCATGTAACGGCATCATCACCTCAATCGCAGGCTATGCCCAAACTAAGGTTGAATGCATTGCTGGCATCTGATCCAGCTTTGATGCCAGATGCCAAAGATTTGAAAGTGGTTCATGAGTCGCAGGCTCAGCAAAGGAAACAACAACGTATGCAGC
Source organism: Musca domestica (assembly GCF_030504385.1). Lineage (NCBI taxonomy): Eukaryota > Metazoa > Arthropoda > Insecta > Diptera > Muscidae > Musca > Musca domestica. The sequence goes on along the minus strand of NW_026712313.1, from coordinate 456,437 downwards.
AGCAACAACAGCACGAAAGGGAAATTGACTCTCCAGCATCGCACTTGGTGGCCCCCGGTACCATACCCACCGTTGTGGAGCCCTTGATAAAAGCCCAACCCACACCACCTGTCGAGGTGGCACCACCACGCATGAAAGTGTTTATGTGTGTACCCTGTGGCATTGGATTCAGCTCACCCTCTACTCTGGAGGCCCATCAGTCCTACTACTGTTCACATCGGCATAAGGATAATGATGAAGACTCTGTGCCATCAGCATCTGCGCTGGCCGACAAGACATCCACCTCACCAGCCACTCAGGCCAATGTTGCAAATGCTACCCCGGCTGTGGCGGGTGGCCCTGAACCGGCCGCCAAGGCTCCAAAGACTGGCAAACAATATGCTTGCACTCAATGTTCCTACAGTGCCGACAAGAAGGTCTCACTCAACCGTCATATGCGTATGCATCAGACATCACCGGCACCCAGCTCGAATTCAAATAATGGTGGTGCGGTGGGGGGATCAGCTGCTGCCCTTCTGGAAGACAATACTAGTCAAGTGAGTTGTTGTTGGTTTCAAAACTCTGAAACGGGTGATAATAAAATATTTAATTATATTTCTCCTCCTTCTATCATTTATTCCAGCAAATCGATCGCTATTGTAGTGACTGTGATATACGTTTCAATAATGTCAAGACCTATAGGGCCCACAAACAGCATTATTGCAGCTCAAGGCGCACGGAAGGCCAGCTGACACCAAAACTGGAGGTTTCCACCACAACATCTACCACACCCAAGGCCAATTCAGTGCATTCGGGTGCCATAAGTCCACAGACTAGAACTAAAACACCCACTCCGGCTATGGTGGCGGCAGCGGCCGCTGCAGCTGCTGCGGCAGCATTACAACAGCCTCCAAGCACCCCATTTCTGGCCTTGCCCACAAATCCCATTTTAATTATACCATATTCGTTGATACGGTCTGCCAGTCTCATTGCGGGACCACTGTGAGTAAATCAAAAAACAAATTGTTTAATATTTTTTAACATAAAGTTTCCGATTTCAGACAATCACCCTCACCGTCAGTTGTAAATCCAGACACCACTTGTTTCACCTTGGATGGTGGACAATTGAAACCCTTGGCCACCGCCTTGAATATCAATGCTTTGAGTGCAGCCAATAATTTAGTAGGGGCCGCAGCCGCCGCCTCCTCTGTACAACAGCAACAACAGTATATGGTTGATTCCACACGCCAAACATCTTCGTCATCAAATGAAAGCCTATTAACGGAGAAGAATGTACGCCGAAATATCGAAGAACCAGCCGAGAATACACCCAAACGTAAAGGCGAGGGTTTGAGGTAAGCCAATTTAAAATTTCCAACATCCAATTGTGCAAATTTGAAATCCTTATTTTTTTACATTGCTTGCAGAGATTCTGCTCCCTTGGATCTATCCCTAAGACGTTCACCCATTGCCGCTTTGCTGCAAAGACAACAACGCCTAACAGCCGCCGCAGCAGCTTCATTTCTTGAATCAGCCAACAGCGAACATCATCCAAATCGTTTGGACATGGAAACCCTGCTGGAAGCGGGCAAAGAAAACTTGGTCCTCGACGATACGGGTAGTATTACGCCAGAACAAATTGTGTGTGCACCCTCATTGCCTAACAGCCCATCGATGAGTCCCTCACCCCGGCGTAGAGCCATAAGTCCAAGAAGTTCAGGGGCCGGCAGTACTTCCTCCATGTCACCACCAGCCACAATTCCACCCACAGCCGCATCAGCATCAAATCCCACAAATATTTTCGATAACCTTCATTTGAGATCAATGTTACCGGCTGAATTATTGAATCCCTTGTTGGCAAATAAAAATTTGGAACTTGCCCTCAAACTTTCAGCGGCGGCAGCAGCTGCTGCGGTCAGCTCATCAAATAGTGCAGCTGCTCAACCGGGTACCACACCTGCCGAATTGGCCGCCGCTGCTGTTGCAGCCGCTGCCTCGGGTCGTGGTGCTTTATTGGGCCTGCCCGTTCTGCCACCCACTGCAGCAGCCTCCGGTCCGGCACAGCCAGCCACACCAGCCGCAGCAAATCAGCCTCAAATCTATGTCAAACAAGGCGTTTCCAAATGCAAAGAATGCAATATTGTCTTTTGTAAATATGAAAACTATTTGGCCCACAAGCAACACTACTGTTCGGCCCGCAATCAAGAGGCCAGTGAGGGCGAAACAAAAATCTCTTCTACACCACCCATGGCTACGGCTGCATCGCCAGCAGAAACCACTCCGGTAGCATATCAACAATTAATCTGTGCAGCCTGTGGCATTAAATATACCTCCCTGGACAATTTGAGGGCTCACCAAAATTACTACTGTCCCAAAGGTGGTGGAGCTGTCGCAGCTGCTGCTGCAGCCGCCGCTGCGGCAGTTGCTGTGGCGAATCCAGATGCAGCGCCATTAGTTTTGCCCGCCAAAGAAAAATGTACAAAATGTAAAACTGTGCATGAATTTGGTTTACCATGTCCCCCACCACCGGCATTGGTTCAACAGCCAGCAGCCCAAACTCCGGTAGCACCACCAAGCGCAAATGTTGCCACTGCAGCTGGTAGCAATAATTCTTCCTCATCAGTTGTCACTGGTCACAATCAAAATGTCTACAAATGTCCATTGTGTGATGCGGTCAGTCTAACGGCCAGTGAAAGTCGCAAGCACATGGAGACACATGGCACTGTCAAGGCCTTCCGATGTACCATTTGTCGTTACAAGGGCAACACTTTGAGGTGAGTTTCCAAAACCCCAAAAATATAAAGAACTTGAATGAATTAACTATTTTTTTCCTTTTCACCACCTTGCAGAGGCATGCGCACCCATATACGCATGCATTTCGACAAGAAATCCACCGATTTGAATGAGGAACACTTTATGGCCTGCATTCTGGAAGATGAATCCATTGAAATACCCAGTGCAGCATCTTTAAATCAAGAGCATTTAGTGCAGCAGCATCAACAACAGCAGAAACATTTACAACAACAAGTTGCCGCTGCAGCAGCTGTGGCGGCTGGCCTTCAACAACAGCAGCAGCAACAACAACATCAACAACAGCAATCGCAGTCACCGGCCCAGCAGGTGTTCAACTGTGATATTTGTAATTATTCATCCACATATAAAGGCAATGTGGTAAGTATTTCAATCGAGATTCGATTACGATAATACAAAGCGATTTAGAATACAAAAATGTTAAATGTCAATAACTATTTGGTTGCGAACAATTGTTGTTAATAAGTCGATGAGAAATCGCATAACTTGATAGAATGTTATACGATTTGGAAATATGGAATTTGTTATAATACAAAAAAACGGAACGGCACACCCACCGATCGTGAACTCTGGTAATTAAAAAATGTTATTGAAACCACAACAACAAACAAGTAATTAGGATTGAACTTGAGCCAGGTTTGTAATAAGATTGAACATTGCATTTAAACACTTCAATGTCATAAAATGAGAAATTTACAAACCCAATAAAAAGGTTGAAATAAATCAGATCCTTTGACGGATCGACATAGAACTAAAGTTAAACGGTTTTGAAAATACCCCAGTGAAGTAGATACAAACATGAAGAGGTGGAATCACTTTTTGACAGCATACACATATTTTTTGAGCGTAGAACATTAACGGGCAAAGTAGAACATTAATGGGCGATTTTAAACACCTGACAAATTAGGTAATGATGGTGTGATATAATGTTCGAATAAATATTGTGATTCTAGGTGAAACTTTCAGTTAAAGTTTCCTGCTATTTGATACCAAGAACATAAAAATTGCGTCCCCGGTATCTAACTAGCTTATCTGTTCAACTTGCCGAAAAACCCCAACCAGACATTTTAATTCCCAGCGACCGATGACCATGAGATCCAATATTAGAATAAATGCTGAAATTATGATCTAATTTTTCAACCAAAATTTTTTGCCATTCAAGCCAAGAGAGGAAGGTTTACAAAAGTTATGTTTGCAAGTTCCTTTTACTTATTTACCTTTTTGCGCCACTGGACCCCAAATTTGAAATTTTGAGACCGATTGATATGTTTGTAAAAAAGTCCAGAACATTCATCAATCTCCGAACTCTGCTGAGCGCTGTTGTCCAATATTACGGTTAAGTACACCTTTTTCTAATTTAATTGAAACAATTGGCCGAATAATAAGGCCCATGGTTTGTTCGTGTTCGTTCGCGGACAATGTTTTTTCGCACCATCGGTGCTGCCCCACAAGGACCTCAAGCCTTAGTTACTATCGAATCAATCTCCCACCAGCAAATCTATTACGAATATGAACGGCTCTTCTGAAATCTTTCTCATCCTTCACCTCAACCATACTGCTTTTGAGGGTTGAGGCAGAGGGGAGAAGGTACCACTCTCTCACCCATCCTATTCAAACAGATCATACTTTCCCAAGAGAGCCCCCACCGAAGTTTTTTCCTTCAAACGGTGTAGTATCCTCGATGAACAAGTAGGGCATCTCATAGTCCGAGTATCCATGTCTCTATCGTCAAAGGTATGTCCTCGATTAGTACCTCAGGAATGCAGTCCTTGTTCAGGTCCAATCCCTCACTTTGTTGTTTTAACAGAAGTTCCTTCTATCCAGTTGGTCAGTCAAGGCGTATAAAGAGAGGCGTCCTCCCCACCCTGAGCTAGTTTTCTTTTAATTCAATGTACTATCCAAATAAGGGCGATATGAGGTCAGCCATGACATGGTTTACTATGGTGCAATGGTAAGGTGCTTAAAACCAAGCCTTAATTCATTGAGGATCAAAATTAACAACGAAACTCCGTTTGAATGCAGTAATATTGCTTTAAAGGTTGGGACCAAAACCTGTAAAATTGTTGACTTTAGGCTGTAACTCATTCGTCTATATATTGGGACTTCCACCATCCGTAGTTTCGTACAACCTGTTGTTCCCATAATAATAAAAGTGGACTTTTAGATGAGCTGCATTACGAATATACATACTCTGCTCTTGAGTCGTATTTTATTTTATTTATTTATTTTTTTTTTTTTTTTTTGAGTTTTGTATTCAATTTTCTTGAAGTTGTTTTGCAAAGTAGAAAAATTGTTTGACAATTTTAACATTTTATGTAGTTATTTGCATAATCTATACCTATCAATTCTATCCTTTAAAACTCCAACTAATAAATATTTTTTTATTTTCAGTTGCGCCATATGAAATTGGTACATCCTCACATTATTACCAATTCACCATCCATATCTCCAGAAGCTGGTGATTTAGAAGCTTCGGAAACCAATTCATTGAGTGGCAGTCACAATGGTGATAATGGGCTTAATAGGTAAGGTCTCAATATAAATGAAATGGAAATTAAAAACTAATTTTTATATTTTAATATTTTTTACAGTTTTACCATCAAATCTGAACCCTTGGATCATCCTCCTCCCCCCACGGTGGGTAATACAACACCCGTCATCTTATTGAATCCCCACGACAATAACCACTCTCCATTACCCAATATTGGGCAACATCCGGTACATGGAAATGATTTTGCATCACATCACATAAAAACCGAACCCATGGAAATTGCTGTTGGTGGTGAGGGACCACCACCACCGCCCTCAATTAGCATGAGTATTACACCTGCATTGCGCTCACCGGCCATTGGTCCACCGCCACCATTAAATTCCACACCCGAAGAGAATATCAATAATCAAAAGTATTGTCAAACATGTGATATCTCTTTTAATTATATGAAAACCTATTTGGCCCATAAACAATTCTATTGTAAGAATAAAATGCGTCGGCCAGACAGCAATGATAGTCCAAGTCCGAATCCAACAGCTGGTATTGGTTCGCCCAATGCCCTAATGATGCAAAAAAATAAAGAAAATCTACAACAAGAAGCTGCCATTTGATAGAACTGGCACGAGAGTTGGTCAGCAACATGGAACCATCGTAATTGGGAATGGTATTATAAATGTTTTTGAACACCACCAATAACAATTCGAAATAAAACAAATGAATAGCTTATCTTTTCACAAGGGAAAAATGGCAATAAACAAATGCATAGTTTTGAAACGTACAGTATTTTTAAAGGAATCTCTGTAAATATTAAATAAAAACAAAAAACAATCAAAGAATATAATTAAAAGACATAACTACTATGCATTTGTCTTTAATGACTCTCTCTTGTATGGAGGTAACTCCTCCATCCATTATTATGAAATCTTGAAAGCTAAAAACAAAATCACATGACATAAAATGCATGCCAAAGTTTTAAAAATTAAGTATGAATAACATAACTTTAAATTGAAAATAATGACTTATAATAAAATGATTAAGAAAATTTAACTCTAGAAAAAGAAAAAATAATAAAAACTCCTATGTTATAAGCCTTTAAATGCGATAGTTTCGTAACGAAACAGTTTTGAGAAATATTAATTAAGAATATGAATTATTATTATTGAACTAAAACAACCACCTTGATGTAGTTTAATTACCTATCTACTCGATCTACATATATAATAACACATATTTTTTTAATAATTAAGTAGCTTATAGAAAACTATAATTTCTATATTGTTTTATATAATACACATATTATTTTTTTCAATTTGTTTCTATTTTTTTTTTTCAAATTGTTTCTGTTAACTACTTTTATAAAGAAAAAACTGTTTATTGTAATAATTATAAGCATGTGTATTTGATGATACATAAATATAATTTTAAAGAGATCCCTTTTATATCTAAACTTCAATTAAGTTTCCAAATCGGTGGTATATATTAATTTTGAAAAACATTTTAAAACAAAATAATCATTCCAAAGCAGCTGTCTGATTTCAATGATTTTCTTAAACATGGGTGAACTAACTGGCCTGCCTTATTAAATTATAAAACCAATCATTCCAGCGCCATTCTCCTAATTGCATGTCATTCCTGAAATTTTGACTTCTCACCCAAAGAATGTAGTTATCCGAATTTTAAATGAATGTTAAGTCCACCCGCACCTGACAAAACGTCTCCCATCACAGAGAATAGGTTTTATAAAATTTGCAACTTCTCGACATATCCGTATTAAAGATTTTTCGGAGTCTAAAACTTCGGGATTAGGCTAAAATAGAACCCACGTAAATGGATGAATTTTAAATCTTCTGTTGAGAGTATGTAATCTGCGGAGTTCGTTGCGGCACTCAAAATATTTATTAATTGACGTCGAAAATTATTATCACAGGATACGCCTAATTGGATAGCTTTTTCAACATTGACAGAAAGATGTCCAAAAGCAAGAAAATCTCAGTCAATCACAGTGCTATATTTGGGGAGTGCGTCATCAGAAAAGATTTTCCTCATGAATATGTTGTTGTTGTGAAAGTGCGGGTGGAATCGAAAGTTTTTACAGCTATGATAATCTTAGCCGAATGGAACTTGGGTCGTTTCAGAACGTAGATCTGATCGTTGTGGGAAAATGTTTTTTTCTTTGATGGAGGGTGTTAGTGTTCATCTTTTCCGTTACTTTTGCTGTTATCGCAACCTTCAATGGACCAGCAGTTAAAAGATATTGGAATCCTAACAAACCTATTTTTCGCTATTTGTTTAATTAGCATATCTCCTTTAGTGTACAATATGCCTCATTTCCATCCAATTGACCCTGGAACTTAATTGAAGTTTTAATGTGTTCATTATTATTATATTCTTAACTTTTATTATTGTTTTTCTATAACTTCCATATACCTATCCATTTTATTTTTTATTTTTTTTAATATTTAAAATTATTATTTTTTATTTTGACTTGTTTTAATATTTTTTTCTGTATGAATAAAATATTCTCTCCTGTTTGTTTAACCTCTATGCAATATAACCGAAAGGATGAGCATTAAAATTAATTACGCAGTAAATATGAATTACTCTAAGTATGTGACAATAATAATTTATTCCAAAATAAATTAATGGTAAACTAATAAAAAAAACATGAACATTAGCTTAGTAATCATGAATACAATAAATTATGTGAAATTTAAAATTCAATAAATAATCTTAAATGAGAAAATAAATACATTTTAAAAATAATACTAATTGTATTATGTGCTTTCATTTCAAACCTGTTTGAGGAGAGTAATGAATATTTGCATACAATTACTACCGGTACGATGAAGACCAGTGGTTTGGGACCCTTCAAAAGGAATGGAATCTTTGCAAGGTTTGACCATAAAAGAAGTGTTATTTAAGCAGCAGTAAAAATTTGGCTCAACAATGAGAATCAGATATATTACCACGTTTTGGTATAGCCCCCATATAAGGGTACCTCCCGATATTCGGTATTTTGATGATTTTTGCCACATTTTGCCACTGATTTGTCTTAAAATTGGTATTTGCAGTTCATAATGGGTTCTAGCTCCGGTGGCAAAACATTGTATATATAGGCCCACGTTTTTGTATAGCCCCCATATAACGGCACCTCTCGAAATTCGGTATTTCGATGATTTTGCCACATTTTGCCACCGGTTTGTCTAAAATTTGGCATTTGTAGTTTATAATGAGTTCTAGCTCCGGTGGCAGAACATTGAATATTTAAGTCCACGTTTCCCTATAGCGCACATATAACGATACCCACCGAAATTCGGTATTTTTAAAATCCTTGTCACATTTGCCTACGAAATTGTTTCAAATTTGGTATTTAAGAAGATTTGGTAGATGACAATCTGGAAATCATATTAACACCGTCGTAAGCTTTGTTCTCCACCGCCAACTGTGTCTTATCAAAAGGAGAGCTATTACTGTTGTGTTTCTGAATAAAAGGTAGCTAAAATTAAAATTACCTTAAAATTACTACCAAATTATGAAGATTAGATAAAACTTGGATCCATGTCAAGGCTACGTGTATAGCCAGTGTCATCAAATTGCAACTAATTCGAGTGGAATGTATGGAGTGGAAATAGGGATAAAAGGTAGGTAACGGATCCTTAAAAATACAACAACTTATACAATTTTGATAAAACTTGGATCGATGTCAAGATTACTTGTATAGCCAGTATCATCAAATTGCAACTAATTAGGGTGGAATTTATGGAGTGGACATTAAAGAACGGGAAATGCGTTCAGAAGGCAGTAACCCATAAAATGTGGCAATTTTTGAGATTTGCAAAAACCTGAAATGACAGATTGCAGCCCCTTCAAAAGTTACTAACTTAATGTGGAATTTGTTCCTATTTCTATCCATCTGGATGGTATCGTTAAAACCCAAGCGATCATTTTTGTTACACTCATACTAAATTTCGTATTGGATAGAGGTCATAGATAAAGCATTTATTAGCTCAATAAAAGTAATACAATATTCTACTTACATGCTTAATAAGATCCGAAATCCGTGGCCAGCATTTCCTAAAATTATTTCTTAATAACACCGTTGTTTTTCCGACCATCGCGTTGAAATCGACGTTAAAACTTGATACGAATTTTAACGTTAAAACTATGATACGAATTAGTTACACCACATTTCACACCACCGCATTACACTTCCATTTGTTAGTTCTTATAGTTAATTTATATTCAATTACGCGACTAAGCACTACACCGCATTACACTTCAATTTGTTAGTTATTACAACGATTTTATTTAATTCACATTTAGTTACGCCTTAAATACTTTTTTCTTTTAATTTATTTGTACGAGACAGTGTTTTTGAACCGAATTGAACACGATTACCATAAATAACGGTACTGCCTTGACATGCATCATGTACTTGAAAATATTGGCAGCACTTTTAGTAAGTGTTGCCATCTTTATATAGATGTCTGGTCACGCATTCACTTTCATACAAAAGAAATGTTCATGCCACAATAAATTTGGCATATTCAATTTATTTGGTTATACGCATTTGTATACGTATATTTTAAAACACTTTTTGTCAAATTATTTGTAATAGAAATATATTGAGTTCCAGCAAAATATTCTATGCCAAAGATGAAGAATACAGGTAGTCGAATCGACACCGCTGCTGGGACAATGGACTGTCAAACCCAATATGACATTCATTTGAATGAAAAATTATTCAAATTCTTTAAAATTGTTTTAAAAATTTTGTTTAAAAATTCATAAGAAAACATATACAAATCTTCTCATTTTTGAAGAAAGTTTCTTTTAATGTTTTGAATATCAATGTTCTCAAACTTTGATGCATCTTCCTGTATTCTTCTATCATGACCAGTATTCAGCAACAATTTGTATTTACACGATTAGTGCAGCAGAAAATGTGCGTAATCCACTGAATTTGTTATGTGTATACGGCTTTTTATATAAAAATAAGATTGTTATTTGATACCCAAAACTTATCCATGGTACAATAAAAATGTAACGTTGAGCTATCAACTGCTAATTTTGTGTATATATTTATTGTTTTGAAAAATGAAAAAATAAATGAATAAATAAATGAAAATTGGAAGACACGTACTTTGTGCCTGTACACGTTGTGCATTGAAGCTATTAACCAGTTTAGTCATGAAATTAAGTGATTGAACAGTTGGGGCATAATTTTGAGAGAAAATCCACGAATTTAATTCTTGCACTATTTAACTCATTTTAAAAATGAGTACAAATATAAAAAATGAAAACTTGTTGTATATAATTTTTAATGAGACTAACAGGAAGCGGACACAGCTTCACGGCTGTATTTCTGAAGTTTTACAATGCTGTTCTAGCTCCTTATTGTACCATGGGTTTATCTATGGATCCATTATTGTGAAATTTCTTAAATTGTAACATCTGCGTGCCTCTTTCAGCTGACAACAATGTTGTATTCTTAAGCCGAAGTTACGATTTTAGCTTTAAATTCGACTGGACAAAAGTTCTTCCATCCACCACCAAGTGGAAACTTGAATTGCGGCCAAATCGACCTCGAAATCGCTAAAATTTGGAAGCTCTTTCATATGGAAGCTACACCTCTATTTAGATATTTTTTTGAGACGAGTTGATCCAACAACTGAGGTACCGAAATATCTAATAAAACCTAATTCGGCTGTAGATTGGGGAAACTTCAAAACCGCTAAATTAGGAGGTTCCATTGTATGGGGAGATATACCTAAATGTGGATCGATATATCAGATTTTTAATGCCGATAAAAGTTGCAAATATAGTTTAGTGTAAAAACCTCTCTCCTTTGTATTGTAATGCTATTTTGTTTATTTGAAGTTGAAATTTCTTGCAAGTAATAAATCCAAAAAATCGGTTTAATTTAAAATATTTTCTGTTGTGATAATAGCACGTGTTGCCAACCAAGCTTGTCTCTTGAAATACAACACTGTGTACGAAATGCAACAATGTGACGCGAGCGCCAAAATTATCAACACTGAATTTGTCATTTTTGCGACACACACATGCACACAAGCCAGAGGCCGAACATTATACGAAGGTTAACGCATTTTTTTACTTTGTGAGGAAATTTGCAAAAAAGAAGGCTTACAAAATTCAAACAAAGCCTTACATTAAGTCATTTGTTTACTATTAAATATAAGTAAATTTCTAGCGAAAAGGTAGGACAACAAGTGGTGATTGAATTTAAAGTGAAGTTTTGTTAAATATTGTGTATTTTGTCGGCAGAAATTTGTAGAAAAAATAAGACGCGTGCCTTCGCAAATTCTAGCAGCCAGCCAGTATTTTACAGCAACACTACTTAAGAAAGAAGAAGACAACGACGACGAAGGCATCAAACAAGGCGTTCTATTAACACTGATCTGAAGAAAATAAGAACAACATGTCTGGCATTGCTATCACACGTTTAGGCGAAGAACGAAAGGCATGGCGCAAAGATCATCCATTCGGTTTTGTGGCACGTCCAGCAAAGAATCCCGATGGCACATTGAATCTGATGATCTGGGAATGTGCCATTCCCGGTAAGAAGGGTACCCCATGGGAGGGTGGTCTCTACAAATTGCGTATGATTTTCAAAGATGATTATCCAACCTCACCCCCAAAGTGTAAATTCGAACCTCCATTGTTCCATCCCAATGTATATCCCTCGGGGACGGTCTGTTTATCTCTGTTGGATGAAGAGAAGGATTGGCGTCCCGCCATTACCATTAAACAGATCCTCTTGGGCATTCAAGATCTATTGAATGAGCCCAACATTAAAGATCCTGCCCAAGCTGAAGCTTATACCATTTATTGTCAAAATCGATTGGAATATGAGAAACGTGTGCGTGCCCAGGCCAGAGCAATGGCTGCTACAGAATAAAATGCAGATGTTTCTTTTATACTTAAACAAAACAACAACAAACTCCATTAGTTATAGAAAATAAGAATACAACCACAAGGCAAAACAAACAGAACCAGATAATAAGCATACACTAAACTACCAACACCAGAGCAAACAATTTTCAGCCAATAACCATTTCTCACGCCACATCATCTCATCGACGATATTTGGCCCGGAAGAGTCTGTTTATGTTAGGATTTTATTTTATACTTCCCTCTGAATCCATGTATTTATAAATATGAGAAGTCCTTAAACAAAATTTATATTTAAAACTCTGTAACTATTAATAATCGTATATTACCATAATTACTTCATTTTCGCACTTAATAATATATTTTAAAATAATGAAAGAAAACAAAACAATTAAAAATATACAAATATATTTGTGATTTATTTTATAAATGTTAGAAAAAAGAAAGATGTAAATGACGTCACTGTGTTGAAAGCTCCATGGCAGATGCTAAAGGTACCACGTGGTGTCGCTAGTGGCAAGAGAAGAAATTTTACCTAAGCCTGTGGATATGCACCACCAAGAAGAATGTGAGGTTAAGACAATTGTCCTAGAACCGGGTTTGTGGATTGTACTAAATAGTGTCATTCCGGAATTAAAAAATCATGAAGAAGAATATGTTCTTCAAAAGGAATTGCGGATTTCTATAATTAATTTGACTGCAGAGAGCTCAACTGATGTTGGATTGAAGTGCGTAATCGACCTTGTATGACTTAGTATTTTTGAAAAAACATATTTTTAAGAAGTGTTCGAAGTTTAGAGAACAGGCTTTGAATAGTTTTTTTTAAATTTAACTGTGACACCTCAATTGTAGATATGTTGCAATTATTGATCTATAAATCATTAAATCAACTTTAAAAGTTATCCTTGGAGTTAAGGCTGTTTTTACTTCCTCAGTGTCCCTAAATTTTTGACTGATTTGGTAATATAACATTTGTGGACTAATGCATTTCAATACCATGAGTACACATATCGCTTTTATAGAAGAAAATTTTGCGTTGAATGCATTATAGTTGTCGGTAAAATATCCTTTCGGCTCTTACAAGCCATCTACTTGATTAGCCTTCTAACTAACAGTGAAACGTACCACACGTGCTGACTGTGTCACTGCCAACTTCAGAGCAATAAGCTTGTATTGAAACGAAAAATGAGGTTTCCTCGTTGTGACATGGCAAGATTAACGGTCGTATAGAGGTAAAAACGTCTCAAGGGGTTGTTAAAACTGTGATTCTCAGGAAATGGAATACCACTCACTATCTGGTAACTCCAAATTAACAATCGTTTCATATTGTTACTGGAAGTCGTCGGTTAACAGTTCTGCAAAAGAGAGCGTTTCGAGGGGTAAATTTTGACAGTTACTTTAGAGACTTCGCAAATTCTTTCCAGACAAATTTCTTATTGCAATTCTTCTTCCGGTGATTTATATTTGGGTATTCAATTTTTAAACACCTTTATTTTGGAAATCTCAAGCCTATTTGTTTTGTTTTCCCGCTCATTGTTAATTTTTGCGTGCTTAATACCCTTTTTATGGCGCGCAAATTGTTTTGTTTTGACAAATCAGCAAGTTTTTGTAGAGACTCCGTCCACTTTTTACTGTTTCTTTTTTTCAAAAGAGAATAAAACCACTTTACTTTCTCAAAGAAAAAGCTACGGTACAATTTCTGGAGTAAATGTAATCAGACAAACCTTTTCTTGCTTTTTACAGGCGAACGGACATTGACCAAATGTGTCAGAGTGATCGGTTACTACTGTCCTATCTTTTTCTACTTAATGCAGGTGAAATATCATCGCTTTTCCCCTTTTCCAATCTTTTTCCTAAAACCTAAATTCAAATTCTTAATGCTAGGAACACAATTGGAGCGAACGACGAATTTCGCCCTACGCGGCGACAAAATGAGCCGCGAAAATTCGTCGTATGGAACACAATACCGACGAAATTATAAAACAGCTGATGAAGTTGTTTACTTTTTGCTCATTTGTTGACTACAATGAATTATACAAGAACACATAATTCTTTACGTTCACTATTATAATTTCACTTATGTCCATCTTCTCTATTATAAATTCAGTGATATCCATCTTCACTCAGGCGCAAGTACACAAATAAATAAACAAATTAATTATGTTTTTTTTATACGAGTAACAGATAGTAGAGTGACCATAACAAATTTTAAAGTAAAAAGTAACTTTATTTACTAAAACACATAAAATTCGTACAAGTATGGCCACCTTGTACTGTTTTGTTCGCCGGTCGCCGGCGTATGAAATAGAAATAAATCTAATTGAGTTCGCGGCGACCGACGAAATTTTCGCCGGTGCCGTGATTGTGTGCACTTCCATATACACATATGTGTTTTATTTTTGACGACGAACATACGCCGCGAAAAAATTCGTCGTTCGCTCCAATTGTGTTCCTAGCATAAGGCTAACTTCCGCATAAACCTCACGAATTATGAAAATTAAACACATCTCTTCATTGTTTTCCTCAAAAAATAAACAAAAATAAAGCCGTCCCTTGATGTAAACTCATCGCCGTTTCTCTCCCACGTCAGTCGTCTTCGTTTTGTGTATCTGATATACGAGTAAAATGTAGAAAAATATAGTGAAAAACGAGAAAACCATGAATTTGCTAACGAAAAAATTGAAACAAAATGTGTTTTAACATTAAGTTAATCATAAAATTAGACGTAGTTTTAAAATTTATAAAAAATAAAACGAATTGATAGCAAAAAAAGTTCACATTTCGAAAGGTGCTGCTGGTAGCGGTCGGTGGTTACATGAACCCAGCCCTAAAAAGTGCAAAAAATCGAAGTCACAACAAAGAAAAAATTATCAGGAAGCGAAAAAAATATTGTATCCCACAAATGTTCAAAGTGCAATAAATCTGTGTGTGCGTTTCGTTTTACTGTGTGTGCATGAATTTAGTGTAATTTAATTAAGCAAAATTGTCCATAACTAATCTCGAGCACAGCCAGCCCAAACATGGAGACGGAGGAAAATGAAATAAATTTTGGTTTTGCCGATGCAGGAACATGGAATTCCACTGGCCACATTGCCTTGGAAAACATGAAAATCGATGCTCCCATGGTAATTACATTATTATTATTGATTTATGAATATTTTGGCAGAGGTGTTGTTTCTGGTAGTGGTGTGGTGGTGTCCATTGACGCCTAGCATGAATCATTCTGTGCAGTTTGCAGTTTCCTCGTTATCTGGGTTTTCTTATTGATTAATATTATTCTCAAGGAAATGTTTATAGCCATTAGTTGACCAAATTTGTTGTTGTATTTGTTTCGTATATGCTTATCAATGAATTGTGGTGTTGTTGGATTAAGCAAAGAAAATAATAATAAATAATGATGATGGACATCGAACAGACATCGTATTGTGCTCGGCCAGTCACTGCCTTATGCGATGGCACACATTTCTTTCCCCCCGATTTGCTAGTGATACTGATAAAATAACATATTCTACTATAGTCTGTGTTTCTTTTTCATACCCTTATCATAATTTTTTATTGTTTCCTTTTATTGAGATAGTGTTTTTACAATAAAAACCATTGTTTTATTAAATTTTGTTAAATTTATTGCGTTTGAAAGAATTCATTCATATATTTTTTTCTTGTATAAGGTGTTGTGCTGTATAGGGCTTCATGTAACACTAAATGGGAGAGGCGATGCCGTTAGTAATTATGGTGACGCCGTCAAAATGTATCCTTATTATACAGCCGCCCCTATAGTTTTCAATCAATGTGTTGCATACGAGGATATATTGATATATAAAGCTTTAAAACCTAGATGATAAATGACTAGAAGAGTATCGCCAGTAGAGTAATCTATTTTCAGCAGATTTTCTGACGATGCCTAAATAATTAATTTAAGAAGGTTAAAATCTCTAGGTTTTCGGATAACGTCACGGATTAATTTTTTTGGGTTATTGTTACAATTTAGTTTGTGAAGTTTAGTTGATGGCGATCAAATTAATTCGTTTGATTCCCAAGTAATGATGCGCTGTCCGGGGACGTACGCAAGGTGAGTCGGGGGACTCGGGTCTATCCCAATGTCTATCCCTTTTGCCATTTTTGTATATTTTACATGGAAAAGTGAATTTATAATAGTTGATCTCGAAATGGCTTCGGAATGCGTTCCATGATTCCATCTTTTAGACTTAATTTTTTCAGACCTGTGGTGCGATTCACTAACTCATTTTTAAGTTACCGACAAAAGTCGGTAAAATTAAAATGTTTATAATTTCTGTAATTAACGGTAGGGTAGCGACCAAATCAAAGTAGTCGCTAAGATGTACCGATAGATAACTATGTTGTCAACTTCAACTAATTTTTTATATCAAAATTTTGGTTTTTAAGGTTATCGATTTTATCGGTAACTAAAGAAATGCGTAAGATAATCGCACTATTGGCTGCTTATTTACAGGCGCTCTCTCATGCTGTTGGACCTTTCTATTTTATGTTTATTGGCGCATCAGGACACAGATTTTTTTACCTATAATATGAAAGTTTGGATGATCCCCAAACAAGTTTGTAAATCTTCTTTGCCTTCAATGGGAACGATCGTCGTTCGGTGTAAATATAATTACCAAAGATGGTTGGCTTATATTTTGTGCTGCAACTCAAGTTTCGCAATGTCGCAAAGATTTGCTAAAAGGAAGCTTACAATTCAATACAACGGTTAGGATGACAAGACAGAACAATCTTGTAGGAAACATATTTTCCTGATAAAATTTCTCATGGATATTAGCCCAGAAAATTTATTATCACCAGCTTCTCATCGGCTGGAAGGTTGATTTTGATTTTTTTTATGTAATGTCTGTAATTTCAGCTAGTTTTCCCGTCTTATATTTTTTTTGGACAAGGACCTTTTCTTAGAGCAAATTTTACATAAGATGTGTCTAGTTATTCAAAATTGCAATCACTTGCATTTCTTCTCCTCCTATTTTTTAAAGGAAATCTGCCTGTTAACATTACTCTCACAGAAAGAAGTAGATGGACCATTTATACAGACCAATGGATTATGTTTAATAAAATTCAATATACCTTTAATTTGAATTTATTTTTATTGAAGACTTTTTTAACAATCGCAGAGTATTTGTATAAATATAACTGTACATTTATTCAATCTTAGTTGTGTAAACGTATGGAACTATTAAAAACTGTCGATAAATAGATCTTCAAAAGATAAATTTAAAGCTTTTATAAAAATTAATTTAAACCATTTTTTGGTAATCATAATCATAATCAAGTCATGTTAACATATCCTGTCACATAGGCCGTCCTCACCGTTGATAACAATACGCCGCTTGTCAACATATTGCACGTCTCCGAATTCTTTTGCCAAAGTTGCCTGGTAAATATTTAGCGCCGCCAAATTCAAACGTTTTGTGCCGGCCAATATTTACATGGTTTTACTCCTTTCCCCTCTCTTAACTGTTTTCCTCATTCGAGGCTGTGTTTAGTTGTCATATTTTTTCTTCATTTACAGCTGTTTATTGTGTGTTTGTTTTTATTAGCTTTCTTACCCCACCCCAAAATTCCAAACACCTGTTGAAGTTTGTGTTTGTAAACAAACCGGGACTTTTTTTATAAAATGTAAATAAAAACACAGCGCAATCACATGTACGTCTTGAGTGAGTGCGCTGCAATGATAAACACTTGTTGCTGTTTTTTGTAAATAACACAAATACACGGACACACACGCAATGAATTACTCATTATTTTTATTTACCAAAAAAGCCGGCATTTACCGATAACACGTCAAAATGATTGATTGTGTCGAAATGTGGTGGGACATGTGGTTTAAAGAAGGCGTGAGTGGGTGGGTGTGGTCGCGGTTCTTGGAGATTTTTATTTAATGGGGATACCAATATTGTATAAAGAATGAAAGTAATTTTAAAGCTATTTATACGATATACATTTGTGGTTTGATATAATATCATTAGTCATATTTTTGTTATGTATCCTCTAGGGTAATTTTGAAATTTGTACCAAGTACAAGTTTTTAGAATTTAGAAGAGATTATAGAATGCCATAGATATATAGAAAGGTCATTGGGCAATTGTGCTCATCCTTGGTCAAGATATGGACAAGCATAATTGTATTTTAACAGTGCGGTGGGAAGAGGGTTCCTTGTATTGATCAAGTGGAGAAAAGGGATTATAAAAAATTATATTTTAAAATCCAATGTAAACTTTTTGTACATTTGTAAAATGTTAATGAGACCAAGCATCGTACTTCTTATTGAAGCTGTAGAACAGCTTCGTAAAACTACAAAAAATTCAGCCCTGAGGCTATGCCCGCTTCCTATCAAAATTATATTCAACAAGTTGTTTTCATTAATTTGATATTTTTCCTCATTGCAATCAGCTGCAAAGAGCTAAAAATTATAGAAATGCCTAGATTTTGATTCATAAATATGGAATCTTTCGATACCATGGCAAAACTGGTTAAAAGCTTTAGTACTGAAAGTTTCTTTTAATCATTGTTTTTGAAAATTTTTTTGATTTTAATTTCAGTTTTCAATAAGTACAGGGTGAAATAAAAAAAAACTGCAATAGAGTCAAAAAATGTCGGAAATAGCATCAAATTTTAGAATAAGTTAGATTTGTTCGAATTAGTCACCATTGGCACGAATTATGGCCTACGGTCAATTAAACCGTCACACGCTGCCCGAATGTTGCTCTGCGGTATTTTGGCCCATTCCCGGCGAAGCGCTTGCTTGAAGTGATCGACACTTTGGTATTTTTTTAGTGCCAACCATCCTTTCCAAAATACTCCAGACACAGTAGTCCAACGGATTGGTATCCGGAGATTTTGGTGGCCATTGTGCGCTGAAAATGAAGCGAAAACCCTTATTTTGCAACCATTCTTGGGTGGCCCGTGCTGAGTGCGATGGTGCTGAATCCTGTTGGAATGTCCAAGGTCTGCGGCCATAATGTTTGCGTGCCCAAGGCTTTAATACACCCTCCAGAATATTTTCGCGATAATATTCGGCATTTATTCTGATGCCACGGTCGACCAATACGAGCGAAGAGCGACCATCGGCTGTTGTGGCGGTCCACACCATCACTATGGCTGGCGCTTGAGTTCTGGTGGGCAACCGAAGGTGCACATTTTCAGCTGACATCTTTAGCAAGCAAACACGATCATTTTGTTTGTTTACAAATTACTGGACAACGAATGTTTTCTAATCGGAGAAAACCAAATTCGGCAGTTCACCACTTTCGGCCAAGCGAAGCAACTTTCTGTTGCGAAGTAAGTTCTTGCACTTTTTGGAATTTCAATGACTTTACCCCGAGTTCATTTTTTCAATATTTTCCGAATGAAATATTGCGATATGTTCAGCTCACGAGCCACTTCTTCACGAGTGACTTCTTTACTTTTCGAACCATTTCTGCTGATGTTGCTGTTTTCTTCCGTCTACTTCCTTGACGGCGTGCTAAGCTACCAGTATCACGGTAAAGAGCGATGGTACAAGACACAAAAGATCTATTCATATGTATATTGGAGTGTTCTAACTATAGCCTCTTGTTGTTTTCCAGACAAATATAAAGAAACCACTCACCCTTGAATTCCATCACGAATAACTTTTTTTCTGGAAAATTCTCACCAAAATGCTATTGTACGCTTGTAAACAATATAATAAGCTGTCACTGGAATAATTTTAACAGCTGTCGGAGGAGTGGTTTAGAAATGACAGCAGTCTGAATTTGTTTGCAGTTTTTTCATCTCACCCTGTATAGACAGTGGGAAGTTAAAATGTTTTTCGAATAGAGGAATTTCTTTTTTGTGTCCACAACGTTTTCATTGGTTCAATTTCTCAGTTTCTAAAAAATATGTTATTTTTTTTAATTATTATAAAGTTACTGTTACTGCTTCTTCAAAGTTATACTAAAATTATTTTTTTTACTATTTTCAGATATGGCTTCTATGTTCACTGCTAACATCTATAACATGGGTAACCTACATCACATTTTACAATTCCCGTTTAATGGGAATGCTAATAACAAAAATAGCCAATCGTTGGTTTATCAAGGGAGCTTTCTTTAAAATAGGTAAGGTACTCTTACATAACATTCATCTAATCGTACTAATTCTTTATTCGCACACTTACAGGATCTGTAGCTTTAAATCCTTTAGCGGGCAAAATAATGTTTCGTGATTTTGTCTACATAACATTCGACTATTCTGTTCGGGTACAAGATGGCTATTTCATATTTCGTTGGTGGCGTTCATATGTACCCAAGGATGTATCCGAAGGTAATATCGAATTAAACAAAATTTTCTTTGGAAAAAATTAAAAAAATGTTTTTTTTTTTCAGATTTGTCCCATTCGGATACCAGGTTATCAGTGCAATTAAATGGCTTTGAATTGCACATCTACAATCGTTCACAGTTGTATGACGAACTGGAGAGAACATTTGGTTTGAAGCCATCGGTTTTGATACCGGTAGGTTTTCTTGATCATCTAAAGAAAAATAATATTAATGTATGTTTTTAATTCCAGACCGATTCCCTTTCGACCGAGGAACGCATCAAACTGAAAGAGCACACCATGAACATGGAAAATGCCCGTCAAAGTAAACGACAAAGTGTCAAACATTCCGAAGCCATGAAAGCCACAACATGGCGTGATCTCATACCAGTGATTAAAATTGATATATGTTCGGGGCGTTTTGTATTCGGTAACCGTTTGACGCCCACCACCCTTTCCATATCGATGGAGGAGGCCCATTGTACATATAGTACCAAACCGGCTGTGTGCCGTTTGGATCATTTTATGCATTTCGTCAAGGCCAATGTGGAGAACGCCAAAGTTATGTTTGCTCCCAGTCCCAAATATACGGGTTTGGTTGATGAGCCACCACGTTATATGGGTGAGGGATTTGTTGTGATGATGTCCAATCAAATGGATTTATATTTCTATATGGATGAGCCGGGTGTTGTGCCCGAGGAGCCAGTCCACATTACTTTGGCCAATGGTGATACAGTGGAGCCCTCCCTCCCCGTCTTGGGTATAAATATCAAATGTTTAAAGGGCACCGATTTCAGCTATGGTCCCTGGGCCGATAGACAACGGGATCATTTATTTAAATTTTTCTATCCTCCCGATTGGAAGGAGATGCAAGTAACACCAATGCCCAAGCCGGGAGAACTGCGTAGTTATCAAAGTTTTGATGTAACGTTGTGTGTCCTAAATGAAGCCACCATAGATATTTTATTCTCCAAGGAGAAGGAAA
Source organism: Musca domestica (assembly GCF_030504385.1). Taxonomy (NCBI): domain Eukaryota; kingdom Metazoa; phylum Arthropoda; class Insecta; order Diptera; family Muscidae; genus Musca; species Musca domestica. Next base: position 434,951 of record NW_026712313.1, on the reverse strand, counting down.
CAAATGCCATGCACATCACTGTGGGACCTGCCTCCTATGTTGAAGTAACCATACCCTGGGTAACACATCCCGAGGGTTACACCTCCAAAATCCAAGGTCAATTGTTTCATGTGGAGGCCACAACCTCCTTGCAATATCGTAGTTTGGCCGAATTTGAATCCCTGGAATATAAAGTGCGCATACACTACCCCACCAAATGGAATGCCCCACAAGATTGGAGCATATCCCTGGCTGGATGCAAGGCAACTGCATACATCGTCTATAAACATAAATGTTTCTTTCAAGATCTCATCGAAGATTGGGCCAGCAAAGCCAGACCGGATATTTTATCCTTTGTGCCATATACCTGTAAATTTAATATACTCCTCAATGAATTTGAAATTCTTACATTGTGCAATGAATACAATTGGATTGATTGTTCCAGTGCCAATCAGGAAAACAACCATTTGGCTTTTTGTGGTGATGTTTTTGACATGAGTTTTGCATTGCCTTTTGAAGATTTTCTGCCCAAAACTGTTACATTGAAATTCTGGATTCATGGCGAGGGCTTGGATTTGAGCCTCTATGTACCGGAAGTATCCTCAACAAGGCCCATAGTACTGGCCATAGATGAAAATGCCCGTCTGTTGACCAGAAGTGGTAAAGTGAAAACAAGACCAGAGTTATACACCAAGAAATGGCGCAAGATTTGTCAACGTTCGGCGGGTTGGATCGACTGCTGGACGGTGCCAATTGTGGCCTTATCAATACAATATGTCTATCATCCAGCACCACCCTTGGGGCCAGATCCCCAGGCCGATATAACAACACCTGAAAAAGAAGAAATTTTGCTCAGTCCCATGCGTATACCGAAGACCAGAAAATCGCCCAATCCCAATTGGCAAAAGGCCGCCGAACAACAGCAGAAATTTGATCCCTCAACGCTGCCGGCCGATCATGTTACAGTGGAGCTGGAAATTGGTTCTTCTGTGCTCATGTGTTATGGCAATGTGTTGAGAAATTTTATAAATCTCAAAGAGAACATATTTGGAGAAGATCAAAATTTCACCGACATGGAACAATCAAATGTTAAGACCAAAGAAACCGTCATACAACCACCCATAAATCCCAAAGATCAGCTATTATCGAGAGATAAAGATTTGGCCACAAAATCCATATCAGAAGTTACTGTGCCCGAGGAGAAACAAAAACCATTCGATCCTAGATTATATAGACCTCTAGAGGTTGTAGTATCGGTGATTATACACGACATACAGGCACATGTTATGAAAAACTGCAATGAAAATGATCCACCATGTCCTGTGGTGTTGATTGAACGTTTGGGCTTTGAGATGAATAAACGTTATCACGAGACAACTTTGCAAGTTTTGGTCAGCCCTTCATATTTGATAACATCGGATTTGGTGCCAAGACAGAATCGTGATAAACATATCAATCAGGGACATTTAATGTTGTCGGCAGTGCAGGTAGGTAAAAGTATATATATTTTTCGGATTGTAAATTAATTCGATTTTTTATTCTAGGTTCGTGGCCATGCCATGTTTAGTAATGAAGGTTGTGCTTTAGATGAGGATACCCTGGAGTATTCTTGGCTTGTAGAGGTCCAGTTGGGAAAACTCTCGGGTAAATTGACCCTTCCCCAGTTATTTAATGTTGCTGTGGGCCTAGAGACGTTGGCTCTGCTAGCTGTGGATCCTGAGAATTGTTTGAAATCACCCAAAACTGTACGCAATTGCCATCATGGTGTACCCAGTAATCAATGTCCCCACACCAAAGAGGAAAACAAATACAAATGTCCCTCGGCGGAGGATATTAAATATAAGATGACTAGAGTTTCTGTAGATGCAGTAGATGTTTATTTAATCGAAAGTGGTACAGCTTTACATGCTTGGGTAAGTTCTATGAAAAACTTCATATTCGATTAAATTTAAGTCTGGTTTTTATTTTTCCTAGATCTCACCCATACGCCTGGCCAATTGTAATTTACACGGGCAACGTGTCAAATCGGGCATATCCGGCTTGCTACCCTCAATCTTGATAAGACTGTTTATGTTAAATGCTGGTTGTACAACAAACATGACAAATTCATATAACACAAATACCACGGGCAGCAATCGTTCGGGTAAATTACGTAGAGCCGATCAGGAGTCTGTTAAATCGGATATACATCATCATGGCACCCATCCGGCCAAGGGAAAACGTAGCTCGAATTCATTTTCTCAGCGTAGAGATTCCCGCGAGGAGAGTTCCCGTAAGTTGCGTGATAGCTTCTCGGAATGTAGGAGACCAAATGCTGGCGGGACTACAGCGGCATATGATAGTGAATTCTTTGAAAATTGGGTTGAAGTTGGTTGCACCTCATTGGGACCCATACTATTGGAGGGAGCATCAGCATTGCCCATACCCGATCATAAATTACATTTGGTGCAGCATAAGTAAGAGTGCTAAGAATCAATGGAGAATGTGTATTTAATTTGTATGATTCTCTTCTCATTTCAGTTTCTTGCGGGAACATGACATGAAATATAAACGTTTGTGGTTCTTGTGGTCAAATCCGGCAACAACGTCCAGCAATATTACTGGTGTTGTGGATATATCACGTTGTGGTTGTATTGGTGGTTGTGCCTTCTTTGGTAGTAATCGTAATGGCTTGAAGTTCTTTAAACCATCCGCCCAGGATCTACAGGACAATTATAATATTGCCAGATATTTGTAAGTGGAGAATTATGGATTATTTTGGATGTGTTATTTAATTGGATTATTGGATATTTTCAGCATTATAAACAACAATAAAGATTTTGGCTTTGGAGAGAGTATTTTACATCAAGGACAGTTGGTATTCCATACACCGCCATATAGTTTGCATTCAGTCTCACTGCATGATTCTGCCGAATTTACTGGAAAGGTGGGTAATTTGGCTTCAAATGCCTGCTTCTCTAAAATTAGTTGAAAGCAAATTCGATTGAAAATGTCAAACCTGTGATTTTGAATGAAATTTTTAATATATTTAATATATTTAACAATTTCGCGAAACAAAAAAATCTATTTCGGTTAGTTTTCAATGGGCAAAGATAGAAACTAGAAAATTACGATTTTTTGAAGAGGGTCAGGCATCCGGGATAAATTCAAAATCAGAGATATTGCCTTTATTCAATCGTATTTTCTTTCGAATTTTTGTTTATTTTTTCGATTTCTATTTTAATTTATTCTTTGTTTTTTGAAAATAGGGAAAACTCTATCGTCCTCCAACCGCCGTTAATGGTAGTTTGAAAAAATCCGATTTGGCTGGCAAAGATATAGTGGGAGCAAAAATGAAGTTAGGTGGTGCCTCAACCCTGGACAAGGATATGAATGGCCGCAAATCTAGAGAAAGTATTGGCTCACCCAATACACTGGAACGTAGAAGCAAACGTTATTCATATTCAACAACACGACAAACATCTGTAGAAGTTCCTTATGCCCGTCTACTGGATAGTCCATCGAAAAAGATCTTACGGCAAGATTCGGCCGATTCACAAATTGTGGTCTATCGCCGAGGTTCCGATTCGAATAAATCGCAAAATAATACACTGCGTGTGTCACCACCGAAGACAAGTATATCTGATTCTCGTTTAACTGGCGAGGCCAATGTTGAAGATGAATTGGAGGTGAGAAATAAAAAGAGAAACATTTACGTTTTCTACAAAAAAATAATTGAATATTTCTTTTTCATTAGATACCCGATGAAATGTCGCATTCTGCGCCCCATTCACATCCCTTGGAATTTGAAATTGCCGACATCAATATGCAGTCACAGCTGCCAAGTGATCTAACAAATGGTGAACATTTGACTAGGGAAGTTCAACGAACCATATCTCTGACATCGGAGAATCCCTCCGAAATGTTTTTCTCTGCCGAAGAAGATATCTCCAATATGATGTCTCAAAGGGGCTCAATTAAAAATCACAATGGTTCCATTATATTTTCTGGAAAGAAACGATTTTCTTCTGATTTGAGGTGAATTTTTAAATTATATTCGAGAAAAAAATAAAAATTATTAAATGTATTTCTTTTAAACAGCATTGGCAATCAAAATGAAAATGCTACACTGTCATCATTGAATACCTATAGAAGTGATTTGGAAATCCATGCACCAGAACCCAATGTAAAATCCCTGTCAAAACGTCCCCAAAGCACCACCGAATTGGTAAGTATTTTCCTTGTTTCTTTTATATACATTTTTTCAATTCAAAATCCCCACCTGAAATTTTAAATCAAACTCATATATATCTACGTTTTTCTAAAGCTAAAGAAACGCATTTAAAATAAACTAAAATTCATTTAATTTTTTTTTGGTATAAAATTTTCTAAACAAAAGCTAAAGTAAAGTAACAAACAAAATCTAAAATTACCTAGCTTTTTATATTAACTCTGTAAATTAAGCAAAACAGTTTGTCTCAGTTTCATTATACAAAACGAAAATTCAAATTCAAAATCGAAATCGAAATCGAAATGTAACAAATTCCAACTAATCTCAACTATTTGTTTCAAATTCTTTTCAAAACTGTTTTTACCTATTTTTCTTTTGCATGACATCCCCCTTTCTTTCATGCCTCTTTTGTGTACATAATTTCCCCAAAACATTAACATGTTTTTTTTTTTTAAATAAAAATCATCATCTTCCCACTAATTGAAATTGAAATCTTTAAACTCAAAATTGTATATCGTATAAAAAAACCAATCCCATCAATTTCATAGAACGAAGACGTCAGACGTATTCATGGTCTTGCTACACCAATCAGAAAACTTACATCAAGACCTGAGTATCGACATTTTATTCATGATGTGAGTAGTTTTTACTAGACTATATATTTCTTTCTAAAAAGAACAACACATTTCCAAAACCTCCCCTTTAAAAAACTATTAGACTGTTTTTTCTACTCTACTCTATTGTTTTCTAGAATCTGTTTTATTGACTTAGTTTCACTTCTGTTCTTTAGTTGGTTTCCTCTAAACTTAGTTGGAACTTAAAAAAAAAAAACGAAACAAAACAAAAAATAGTACAATTGGCCCATTTGTTTGTCTTTATGTAGTACAAATTGGTAGTTAGGTATCTATTTAATTTAGCATTTTGTTTCAATATTGCAAACATTTTTCCCAAAACGTGAAGTTTTGTAAAATGTTTATTCTTTTTTTAATAATTGGATTTTTTCTATGTTGGCATGTCGTTGTTGTGAATGATAAAAAAATGTTGTTTGATTTATTATCGGAAAATGAATAAGTTTTGCACGATTTTTTAGTTATATCTTTTTGTATAGATACAATGTCGTGTGTAGACAAATGTGTGTAGGTTTATTTCATATTTTTTAAACTGATGTGATTCTGGCCGAGCTCTCGGGGTTTGGTATTTTGTATTGGTCTGTAGTTTTCATTTTTATATCCTCCACCATAAAATTGAGTTTATATTCGTCGTGGACTTATAATATAAATATTTATGATTAGCTTAAAATTCAAAGGCCTTCGGTCTGTCCGTCTTCTGAAATCACAATAGAATTCGCACAATTGAAGAAAGAGTCTGTGTTGTTTTGTAGCGAAAATGGACTATATGTACCAAGCTCTGCGTATAGCTCCATATAATTTTATTTATTTATATTCAATGGACTGGACTGTTCCAAAAACTTCTATACATAACTACTGTAAAAAAATTGTATTTTCGGTAATTCGGAGTTTCTGTCAACATTTACTAATTTCTGTCTCAATTGATTTGTCTGTGGGCAGATTTACTCCTCGATATTTTAATGGGTTTCCAACATAATCGGCTGTAATTAGATTTGTTTGGCTTCTTTGTGGATAGAATAACTTCTCTTTAAAATATTTGGTATTGCCTTCGTAGTCTGGCGAATGACTAAATCGCTCTTAATCCTTCGAAAAAAATAAGGATGGCAACTCAGTCATATTTAACAACAGAATCGATCATGTAATTGGCCATATCTGTGTGAATAATTAATATCTCTAATAATTTTACTATTACAAGAACAACAACAAGGCAGGTCCCATTTTGCTCCAACTTTGCAAATCCTAATATTTGCATTAGTTCTAGGCCAGGTGAGAAAATGGACAATATCCGTCGAGTACCTTCCCCACAAAGGGTCAAAATGTCCGACTCCATTCAGACTGATCTTGTATAGAACGGACCATTCCTTCTGGTGCCTCCCCCACAAAGGGTCAATGTTTTGTATAACCAAAACTATCATTAAATCCGAAATAAGCATTCGGCTCTCTTCAAATTACACACATCACAATATTTTTATTAACACAAGGTCTGGTGTGAATATAGGATATATTGGTCCTTTCCTTCTGGTACCTCCCCCACAAAGGGTCAAAATTTTGAGTATCCATGAAGCTCATTAAACGCGAAATTAATATCCGATTTCATTAAGACTTGGTACATCTCAATATTTTCATCAACACAAGATATGTTATAAAGATGGTAGAAATCGGACCATTCCTTCTGGTACCTCCCCCACAAAAGGGTCAAATTTTCATCAACACAAGATATGTTATAAAGATGGTAGAGATCGGACCATTCCTTCTGGTACCTCCCCCACAAAAAGGGTCAAAGTTTTAAATAACCAAAACGATAATAAAATCCGAAATAAGCTTTTGGATATATTCAAATTGCACATATCACAATATTTTTATTACCCCAAGGTCTGGTGTGAAGATGGGATTTATCGGTCCATTCCTTCTGGTACCTCCCACACAAAGGGTCAATTTTGGGTATCAATTAACCTCATAAAACCCGAAATATTTCCATCAATACAAGATCAGTTATAAAGATGGTATAGATTTCTTCTGGTACCTCCCCCACATAGGTTTCAAGATTTTGAAAAACAAAACTCTCAAAGAAAGCGAGATATGCATCCAACTCTCTTCAAATTTCGTACATCCAAATATTTTTGCTACTGCATAATCTGTTGTGAAGATGCCAACCCCTTTTGGTGTCTCACCCTCAAAGGGTCTCAATTTCCAATATTTATATCTGTCATAACTTGCGAACAAGTCGGTGATTCTTTACAACTTGCTATATCTATATATTTATACTAACCAGAAATCTGATATGAATATGTAGTTTATCAAAAATGGCCAACAGCTTCGGAACCTCCCCCTAAAGGGTAAATAGTTTGAATAATCATAATTCAAGGCTTGGGGGTATACATCTGTCGCAAACCCTACTGATACTATTTTACTTTTTTCCTATAGAATCCTTGCATAAAGTTTTAAAGAAATCCGGGAATCCTACGTTTTGGTGTTTATCCCAAATACATTGTACGGACAAGTGTTTAAACTATTCCCAATAAAAGATTGATTATTAAAACCGACTGAATTTTCATTGTATAGTTATATTTATCATTTTACTCTTTTATATTAAATTTATGTTAAGAATGTCTTTGCATCATTTTAGATATAGTGTGAAACCAAAAGAAATGAAACGTTTGCACCAAAAACCTTGCCTTTAACTAAAAGAAACATTTACTTATCTACATTTTGTATTTATCTATTTTCTTTTTAATACCACTTCAAATCACAGGTGGACTCCAGAGCATCATCGTCGGGAACACCCTCCTTATCGTCGAATTCCTTTATCTCAGCCATGTCGTCACAAGAAGATGTTGCCTTGGTCAATTTGCATCAACAAGTGAATCGACCCATTATCGATTCACCCCTTCTCATGGCCAGCTATTTGAATCATTTATCGCAAGTGAAATGTTTCAATTGGACCTCATGTTCATTTCCATCGGGTTTGGATGTATTTTCAACACCCCTATTTCATGAAAATGAAAACGGAGGCCTAACCTATATTGGCAGTAAAATGGTACCACATTTTGATTTATACTCATCGTGGAGAGAAATAAAAGTGGTGCCACGTTACGAAAACACAACGGGCAGTAATAGTTCGGCCACATTTATGGGTGGTCCTAAATCCCATCCCTGGGATCCTAGTGTTCTGCTGAAGGAAGAAGAAAGTGATAAATCTACAAATGGTTTTGATGATGGGGAATTTATGAGTCTGCAGGCAGAGGGAGCGGCATGTACATCGGTTGTGGCCCGTCTCAAGGGTCAGGTTAATGTGTTTTTAACACCTTTATTGTTGGAGGGACTACAAAGGTAAGTGCAATTATATATATTTTAATTTCTTTTGACGCGAACAAGTTCTTTTAGACTAGGAAAGTTATTTAGATTCAAATCATCTGATTCGTCGGTATCTCTGGGAAATGATTCATGTAATTGTTGAATATATGCTTCATTTGCCTGAATTATTTGAAGAGAGGAATTTTAAAGATCAGGAAAAGGCATTTTTTAAAGTGAATATACCTGTTCCTCTCTTTTTGTTCGTTGGTATTGGTCATCAAGTTCAATAGGAGTATCGTCCCTGGATTTATCAATTAAATCATAATTTAAGAGATTGTTGTCCGTTTTCATGGTTTTCTGCTCTGCCTCTTCTTCTGTGGCATCATATAAGTCAGGGTAACTAATGACATCTGGATTTATGTGTTGATCTTTATCTGTGTTTCTATTATAAGAGCTGCAATGTAAAACTATGATCTCTTCAGAAGGATAAGCAGTTTAATAAAACCTCCTTTTAAGACCATTTCATTTGCTCCTTGGGCAGTTTTGTATGACATAAATCTTACCTGTCATAATCATAGTCATCATACAGTTTTTTCTCCAAATCGATCAATTTATTAAGAACCCGTAAATCATCAAGGGAGAGATCACTTAAACCCTGTTTTAAGTTTTCATCGGAAATACTGTTAGTCGGAAAGTCTTCCTGCAAGGAACAACATAAAAAAATTAAATATGATTTTTTATAAATCGGGGATAAACGTTGAAAAATTCGTCTGATTCGCTTTGTCTTACGTCTATATAACTGCTAAATTTACTCACAGAAATCGCCAATATTCTCTCATGACAGCCCAATAGCAAAATGATAAAAATAAAACTATTTTGAATAGACATTTTTATTGTATTTTCTTCTGTTTTATTTCATTACTTGACAATTAATATTTTATTTTTTTTCTCCTACTTTCAGAATGGTCGAATCGGCAATACCGACATTTTCAAATATGCACCTACTAACCGTTGTCAACTATATACACTCATCGTGTATAGCGAAAGTTAAGAATGATAACATCTTGAAACGTGATCAATCTTTGAGTTATTGGTCTCAGGTCCATTCAAATTCAAAACGTTCAACAACCGAAAGAAATCTCTTAGGTCCTGGTGATTCATTTTTAAGTGATGTCTACGAGGAGAGTATATCGACGAAGACACAGGGTTTAATTGTTCTACCCAAAGTCAGCATAACAATGTTGCAATCATCCATTATCGAAGAAGTTATATCGGTGGCGGCATTGGATAATGTGCAGGTAAGACCGAAGCAAGTGATGTTTGAATTATGGAATTTTTTAGGAATCAGACTGAATTGAAAAAATATTACCCATTGTAAAATCTAAAAATTGCATGACTTAAAACTCTCAAAAAATCCACGACTAAAGCTTTAGATCTTAAACCCATCCCTGGTTAAACAAATTGAAAACCAAAAATCTTGAAATAATCTCAAAAATCCTCGATTAAAAATATTTTTATAAATAGCAGGTTAAAAAAATCTTAAACATTTTTGAATTAAAAATCTTTTTAAAAATCAAAAATCTTGAAAATGCACAATTAAAAAAATCTCAAAAATTTCCGATTAGAAATTTTAAAAAATTCAAGATTGAAAATATTTCTTAGAGGTCTACGATTTGAACCCTTAAACAACAACTCAGATAGTCCTTGAAAAAATATCTGGAAAAATCCACGATTTCGGTTCTGATAATCCTTAAAAAAATTTCTTTAAAAAGTTCACGATTATGGTTCTGATAATCCTTAAAAATATTCTTTAAAAAGTCCACGATTAATCTTCTGATAATCCTTAAAAATATTCTTTAAGAAGTTCACAGTTATGGTTCTGATAATCCTTAAATGTAGTCTTTAAAAATCCACAGATATAACCTCAAAAATATTTTTTAAAAAATCCACGATTATGGTTCTTATAATCCTTAATTATGGTCTTTAAAAATCCACGGTTGTAACCTCAAACATATTCTTTAAAATATCTACGATTATGGTTCTGATAATCCTTAATTATTGTCTTTAAAAATCCACTGTTATAACCTCAAAAATTTTTTTTAAGAATTCACGATTATAACCTCAAAAATATTCTTTAAAATATCCACGATTATGGTTCTGATGATCCTTAATTATGGTCTTTAAAATCCACTGTTATAACCTCAAAAATTTGCTTTAAGAATTCACGATTATAACCTCAAAAATATTTTTTAAAAAATCCAGATTATAACCTCAAAAATATTCTTTAAAAATCCACGATTATAACCTCAAAAATATTCTTTAAAAATCCACGATTATAACCTCAAAAATATTATTTAAAAAATCCACGATTATAACCTCAAAAATATTATTTAAAAAATCCACGATTATAACCTCAAAAATATTATTTAAAAAATCACGATTTTAACCTCAAAAATATTATTTAAAAAATCCACGATTATAACCTCAAAAATATTATTTAAAAAAATCCACGATTATATCCTCAAAAATATTATTTAAAAAGTCCACGATTATAACCTCAAAAATATTATTTAAAAAATCCAGGGTTATAACCTCAATATATATTTTTATAAAAACTCACGACTATAACCTCAAAAATATTCTTTAAAAATCCAGGGTTATAACCTCAAATTTTTTTTTTTAAAAATTCACGACTATAACCTCAAATTTCTTTAAAAATCGCATTAATAACCTCAAAAATATTCTTTAAAAAATCCACGATTATAACCGCAAAAATATTTTTTGAAAATCCGCGATTATAACCTCAAATATATTATTAAAAATCCACGATTTTAGCCCCGAAAATATTCTTTAAAATCCACGAATATAATTTCAAAAATACTCTTTAAAATTCGCAATAATAACCTCAACATTTTTCTTTAAAAATTCACGATTATAACCACAAAAAATATTCTTCAAAAATCCACGATTATATCCTCAAAAATATTATTTTAATATCCACGAACATAATCTCAAAATAATTCTTTAAAAAATCCTAAAAACTTAAACCAAAACATATTTTTGAAAATCCCCAATTACAACCAACAAATTATTATAATTTGATTTTAATTTACCAAGTAATTTGGTAATTTCTACAAATCTACGACTATTCACTAAATAGTCCTTGAAAAAATATTCCTAAAGATCCATGATTATCTGTTTAATTGCCCTTGAAAAGCTTTTCTTAAAAAAATTCACCTGAATTTGACCGTATAGTCCGAGAAAAAAATAATTCAGTAGATCAAAATCAAATATTATTAATTTAATTTTTATTTTACAGGATCTCAGCTGCGTCTCCCTTTTGACATTCTATATCGAGGGCGTTTCAACAAAATTCCATTTGGGCAAGACCACCCGAGCCTCAATGCACAATGTGTACATACAACAGACAGTGCAGTCGAATAGTCACAAAAAGGGTGGCATCATGAAGGGAACACGTGCCCTTTTGGCCCATCTATCATCCCAGTCACGACCCGACAATGTACAAGGTGAACCAATTCTAATTGAAACTTCGGAAAAACAATTAGAAGAACTTGTCATCACTCTGGACGTGGGGCGTGCACATGCCCAGCTGAGACGTTTAAAAACCGAAAGTACCACTGGGCAAGAATCGCCCATAATGGTGACCGCCATACCAGAACCTAAGAGTAAAGTTTTATTTGAATGCCTAAAAATGACCGACAACACAGGAGTTGATAGTATTGGTTATATTATGTTTGAATGTGGCCTTGAAGGTGTGGGTGTAAAAATCGTTAAACGTTCCCATTTTGAAAAGTCTGAAAACTCGAAAGAAGAATTGGCCGAAATGGCCGAGGATGGTGTACTCAATGATTTGGTGGAAAATGTTACGAATACCACGACGGCAGCGGCTGCCAATAACCCACAAATAGATGTTTCCACAACATCGAGAGCTGAGGCGGCGTGGCGTATGCTGACCAAAAAGCCGCCAACACCGAAGACTCCCAAAGAAAAATTCCAAACTGCCTTGGAAAATATAATTGTGACAGAACGTGTGGATAATCTAAATGATAATCGCAAATCTACACCCAAACCGCCAGTAATGGATGAGGATATTGAAAAGGGTAAGGGTACAAATCAGACGAAAGGAAAGCCGGAGGGTTTTGATAAAGTTGCAAACAAGGAAACGGACAAAACTTCGTCATGTGTTATTGAATTGAAATCGGTATGGCTTAATTTCGCTGCACCGCCATGTGTGCCGATAACACGAAAAATTGATTTGACACGTTTGGATTGGAACCTCTTGAGTACGGCGTCGCCAGCCATAACGGCTTGGATGAATCCCAGTAATCGTTTGGCCATTAAAATTGTGGCACTACTTAAAGCATTGCATACACGGCAAACTTCGGTGGCAGCTTGCCTTATGGCCGATGCATTGGAGAATGAGAAGATTCAGAGGAATCCAAAAATTAAAAAGGTATGTTAAGTGGTATGGAAGCCAAAATTGAATTATTTTACAATGATTAAATTTTCCAGAGTCGTTATGCCAATAACTATACCCTACTGTCGAAGACATTGCAAGAAGATCCCAGCTGTCAGTTGTGTTTCATTATGCAAAAATTGGTGCTTGATGAGGGCGTCCAAAAGGTGGAGAGAATTTTCAAACAGGGTGATGTACCACATCTTAATACTCTGAGACAGGTATGTAGGGAATAGATAATAACACACGGTTGACAATAAAGAGTTGTCACAGAAAAGATTGGTTTGAAATATGAAATGATTCCATTAATTTCTTGGTTCTATTCCCAGGGCATTATTGTTCTCAGTCGCCAGTGGAAGAATTCCCTCTACAATCCCATATTGTTTGAACATCAATACAAAAATAAATTGACACGTCCCATAAATGTTACCTTTTCATTCCCCCAAAACGAAGAGGAATGCGAAGATCCAGAATGTGAAGGTGATAATGATTTAGGGGCATATGCTGGTGTTGGAGACAATCCTGAAGAGAGTGAGAATGCTTTATTACTTGGGCAAACACAGCATCATCGAACTCATATTGGTATTTTTTTGATTAACGCTTTGTTTCATTTTGAACAGCTAAAAAAACTAGAAATTTTCTTTATCTCCTCTCGATTGAATTGTATACTCTTTGATGGATGTTTAAACTTCTCCAAAAAATGTCTAAAGAGATTTTTAGTTTTTTTCTAATGTTCAAAATATTTCCCTTGTTTTTAACCCAAAATTTTTATTTATTTTTTTTTTGTTAATTATTTTTTCTTTTTCTTCTTGATGCCTTTTTTAATTTTGAGTTTGTTGCTCTACACCTCTCACAAACGAGCAACGATTGTCTAAATTTCAATATTAATTTGCTTCAAGCTCTTACTCTCAGATCATTTCTTTGGATTCTGTCTGTTTTATTTTTAATTTTATTTTTCGAAAAAAGCATTTCAGTTCAAGGTTTGCTTGGTTGTCATCAGAGCCATTTTTCATATGCTATATGTATTTGTGTGTATGTATGTTACAATGCACCATGTCGCTGTTAAATCTGAATTTGGCCTCATGCACCTTATGTCCATATTGTCAATATCTATATGTGTATGTGCTATTATCCTCACTTGATATATGTTCATTAATTTTCCTGAATTAGAATAATTTATATATAGATATGTATATGTAAGTATCTGTGTATATGTACACTATGTGTGTGGTAAGTTTGTGCGGTTTTTTTATGGATATGGTGATTTTGGTGGCTTTGGAAATCTTAAGCTGAAATGCTAGCACTCTTGTTGACCCAAACATCATTGCAACAATTGTGTCTGTAATTTATTTTGCTATCAATATTGTTTCTTTTATCTATTTTTTAAATATAATTTGAACTTCTATAATCTTTTATTAGTTGAACAAAAAACAAGGTTGGTTGTTATAAATATGTGTCACATTATGGACAAACCTAACAGTATTGAGTGAATTGTAATGGAGCCTTTTCATTTCATAAACATCATAAAATGTATGGCATAATTATATAATGAAAGCGGGGTCGTGTGTTACTCAAATTAAAATCATATACTAAAATGTGTATACAGGGTGATATAAAAAAACTGCAACAAAGTCAAACGCCATAATTTTTACTTTTTTGCAAATTTTATTGAATGAAAGCAAAAAATGTCGGAAATAGCATCAAATTTTAGAATCAGTTTCGATTTGTTCGAATTAGTCACTTTTGGCACGAATTATGGCCTTCAAACGGCCAATGCCACTGTCACTCGCTGCTCGAATGTTGTTTTGCGGTATTTTGGCCTATCCCCGGCGAAGCGCTCGCTTGAGGTGATCGACATCTTGGTATTTTTAGTGTCGGCCAAGCGATGTAACTCTTTAGCTCTTTTGAGTCTATTTACTTTCTGTTGCGGTGTAAGTTCAGAGCCAAAATCATGGATTTTTAAAGAATATTTTTAAGGACCCTTAGAGTTGAAATTTAATTTTTTAAAGAAAAAGCCACAATCATCGTTTTCATAAAAAATATTTTAGGGATCTCAGAGGGATATTTTAAGAACAATTTTAAGGATCACAAAGACCCAGTTGTTCATTACCCAGAGAATATTTCAGAACCACGCCGCAATCATGGATATTTTAAAAGACTAAGACCAGATTGATAATATAAGTTATGGGTCCTGTGGGCTTCTTTATATTTCTCTATAAGGTAAATAAATGAAATGAAATAAGGGACTATGTAATAATATTTGGATACTTTTTTGTTTTTGCTTATTAAAGCAACAATCGAAAATCTTTCAAAGTAATTCTTATAAGAAAACCCTTTACAGCTCACTGAATATTATTACTGTATTGTAGTTACAGTTTACACCGAAAATCATAGCCATATTTATAGCACCAAACCATACAGAACAGAAATATCTTCCCATATTGTATCCAACTAACCATAAATATTAAATTACCAATATAGATTCCAATCAATTTGGCATGGCTTATCCAAGTGATGGTGTGCTACATGGATCACAACGTTCGACATCGACTTCACCAAATATTCATTTGACAAGAAGAGGGTAAGTTTGAAAATATTTATTATTGATACATGTAAATATATTTGTATATATTTTAAATATATTTGTATATATATTTTCATATGATCTACATATATTTTGTTTATTATGTCCTTCCATTTCTTGTTTGTTTTTTTTTTATAATTGATTGCAAACAATTTGTAAATACCAAAATCCTTTTTGAAATCCAACCAAATTGTGGGGGTTTTTCGGTTTGCAAAAAAAAAAAAAAAAAATAAAATAAATAAATAATTAAAATAACCAAAAAATACAGGAAAAGTTTAACCAAAGCTTCAACCTATTCACATGGCAATTCTTCCCGTTCCAGCATACAAATGTTGCCCATTATATCGGGCTTGGTTGATAAGCAAGCAGCAGAAATTGGTAAGTTTTATACCTATGGTGTAAAATTTAGTTTTATATATTTTACTGATATGTTTATTTTCCCCCAGAATATGGTGCCTTACAAGAGGGTTCCATCAGTTCCACAAATTCCGTGAATAAGTTTTGGCTAAGCTCTTCGGACAATCAAAAGGAGGACTTATACTTTTGGATGGCTAAGCAGCAGGAAAATAAGAAAAAAGAAGCATTTGCCGAAAAGGAAATTCTACGTCCAACGCCAGTTAGTAAAATGCCTGGAAATGTACCGCTGCGTCCGGGTATAATGCAGGACTCGATTACCCTCTTGGATGCCCATTTGATTTTTGAGCCTCTACTGACATGTCTGGGAGTTATGCCACAGCAAATGATTAATAAATTTTCCAATGCAGGTAGGTTTTTCATCTATTCGTTATCGAGATGACGACCTTTTGTAGGTTTCTTTATAAAAGGGATTTGTAAGCTTTCTATCTGTAGAAAATCTTTTTAATATATTCTACATCAAAAAATAATTTGATGTCTTCTTTCCATAGAAGACTTTTGGAAAACTTTCTGTCCAGAAGACCTAGTATTAAAAATACCCTTCTAACTCTTCAATTCCATAGATGGTTTTTTTGACCCTATTTTTTCTATCAACAGAAGATATTTTCGAGGCCTTCGTTCTCTATACGCCTGGTATCCATGGACTTTTAAAGGGCTTTTATCCATTTGTAATATGTTCTCTTTATTTTTAAATCTGTAATTATCTCAAATACAGGGTGAGATAAAAAAACTGCAACAAAGTCAAACGCCATAATTTTAACATATTTTAAATTTTATTGAATGAAATCAAAAAATGTCGGAAATAGCATCAAATTTTAGAATAAGTTTAGATTTGTTGGAATTGGTCACCTTTGGCATGAATTATGGCCTTCAAACGGCCAATGAAACCGTCACACGCTGCTCGAATGTTGCTCTCCGGCATTTTGGCCCATTCCCGACGATGTGCTTGCTTTAGTTGATCGACACTTTGGTATTTTGAATAGTCTAACGGAAGCGAGGAACCTCATTTTGTATCCATTCTTAGGTGGCACGTGCTCAGTGCGATGGTGCTGAGTCCTGTTGAAATGTCCAAGGTCTGCGGCCAAAATGTGTGCGTGCCCAAGGCTTTAATACTCCCCCCAGAATATTTTCGATTATGGTCGATTAATGCGAGCGGAGAGCGACCATCGCTGTTATGGCGGCCCACACCATCACCATGGTTGGCGCTTGAGTTCTGTTGGCCAACCGAAGGTGCACATTTTCAGCTGACCTCTTCGGCACGAGTATATTTTGTGTTTACAAACTGCTGGACAACGAACGTTTTTTCATTGGAGAAAACCAAATTCGGCAGTTCGCCATTTTCGGCCAAGTCTTCAGCTCTTTTGAGTCTATTTTCTTTCCGCTGCGGTGTAAGTTTTTGCACTTTTTGGAATTTCGAGCTTATTTTTCAATAGTTGCCGAATGGAATATTGCGTTATCTTCAGCTCATTAGCCATTTTTCGGCCACTGCGACGCGGGTTTCGTTAAAGCCGCTTTGTTACTTTTCGAACTATTTGTGCTGATGTTGCTGTTTTTTTTCCGTCCACTTCCTTGACGTCGGACTACGATACCAGTATCACGGCAACGAGAGACACACAAAAGATTTATCCACATTTAAATGCTGGAGTGCTCTAACAATAGGTACTTGTGGTTTTCCAGCCAAATATAAAGAAATGACACGATCACACTTGAATTCCATCACAAATACCTTTTTTCTGGAAAATTCTCACCAAAATGCTTTTGTACGCTTGAAAATAATATAATGACAGCTGTCGGACGAGTGGTTTAGAAGTGACAGCAGTCTGAAGTTGATTGCTGTTTTTTCATCTCACTCTGTATATTAAAAATATTTTTGTTAACTCTTTAATTCCATAGAAGATCTTTTAAAGATATTTAAAGGCCTTCTTTCTCTATACGATTTTAACGCCTGGTATCCATAGACTTTTGAGGGGCCATTTTTAATATGTTTCTTTATTTTGAAATCTGTAATTATCTTTTATAGGGAGGAAAAACTTCAGGCGTATTTTTCAATTAAAAACTCTTTATTTTGTAATACATTAAGATTTTTTTTTCTTTTTCCGCCCTCCCAGATATTTCATCATTGGAAAACTTTGGCACAAATCTATCACTGATTGGCACCTTCGATTCGATACGTGTGGATATTGTGGTCTCAGAGGCGGGGGATAAAAACAAAACGAAGACAACAAAATTGCCAAGCAAGAAGGCGAATGGTAGGCCAACCATAATGATGGATACTCCATTGTTTTTGTGTGAACGTGTTGGCATTGAATTGGAAGTCTTGAAGATGTCCGACGGAATGGTTGATACGGCTAGGCAGAATGTCATATATATGTCACGTAGACAAATGAAAAAACATACCAGTACTGTGATTAATTTTAGTATAAATATTAGATTTATTTCGCAACAGGTAAGTTTGAAATTTCAATACTAAGTATTTAAAATGGGATTGTTATATAATTCCTATTTGTATTTTAGGTCAACATGCCTCTATTGCGTTTATTACATCAGATAACCAATATGTATCAAAATGTTAAGGATGCCCAAAATGAATTCCATGACCAACCGGATATAAGTAAAAAATCAAATGCCAAGGATGAATATAGTTTGGGTAAGTTACGGGGGAACTTTCGACCATGCTTAAAACATTTTGTAAGTAATATATTTCTATTACTAGCCTCTGAACCCAATGATATTATGCCTTTTGGCTCCGTCTCGGATCGTTTCAATCACAATGAAAATTCTTCCGATGAGCGATATGATAAATTCAATGAAATGGTTACAATGACGCACACGGGAAGGTAAGCCATTGATAAAATAAAATAATAATTCCAAAACGAATGATGTTCATATAACTTTTATTCAGCAAAATGAGACCTCTCATTCAGCTGACACCTTCGCCAAGCGCCAAAAATCGTCCTCAATCATTTGCCCAAAAACTACGATCCACAGGGAAATCGGTAAAGGGCAAATTGGGTTATACCAATCTCAATGAATCATCTTCATCTCCGCTAAGAGATAGCCCAACAACATCCGTCTCAGAACATCATATGTTTAAACTATCGCTGGAATCAAAAGCTTCGCTTAATGGTGCCGGAGCCTGTGCCACTAGTGTTAGTGGCGATTATAATACAATAACTAAAAATGGTTTCACTGCCATTATACCACCTCTATTGGATACACCAAATTGTTGGAAAACTATTTTCCATTTATTGGAATTATACGGCACAATGCCAGAAACTAAAACGGTACAACAAAGGATTTCATTGACCAATGAAAAGAAACCATTTGGTGGTGGTTATGGCCGACAAGATACCCGCAACGATGATGATGATTTGACAAGTGCACCCACACCACTGCCACAACATAAGGAAATTTTCGATAGTAGCTCACAGGAGAAGACACGTTTGATAGTATTTGGTGTGGCCAAAATACACAAGACCCGTCTTTTGGCCACATTGAGTGGTCTTAAATTGGAAGCGGAAATAACCACTCTGAATGGTTCGGCAACGTGGCGTAAAAAGGCCAGGCCGGTTTCGTTGGAGTGTTCTCTCACCGGACAGGTGGGAAGAGCCATGATTGTGCTGCTGGAAGGTGTGGCTCCTAATCAACAGTAAGTATTAAGATTCGGAAATGAAATCATGTTTCGAAATTGTTATTTAAATTAAGCGTTTGGTGCTTTCTATACATAGAATAGCTTTTAAAGGTAAAATTTTCACGGAAGATGTTTGAAAGGCCATGAATGTTAATTAGAAGACCTTTTATTGGTAGAAGTCTTTATATTCATAGAAGACAATTATGCCCTTTTATTCGAAGAAGGCCTTCGGAAGGCCTATATCTCTAGAAACAAAATCTTCTATCAACAAACAAAGTCTTCTATCAACAGAAGATCGTTTGAAGGTTTTTACCTACAGAATAGCTTCTTAAGGCCCTTTTCAAGGCTTCTAGGACTTTTCTAAGTCTTGGATCTCTTGAAGTCTTTTTGAAGGTATTCGTTTCAATCTGTTGGGGACTTTTGAAGTCATTCTGTCCAGAATATCCCTTAAGGTCTTTTTTCCGATGAAGAACCTCCATTTCTAGACGAACATAGAAGACCTCTTAAAGGCGTTTTTAGGATTTCATGTTTATAAAATACTTTTGAACGCCTTCTGTCTGTAGAAAATCGTTTAAAGGCTTTTTCTAGCCTTCGATCTGTAAAAGTCTTTTTGAAGGTATTCTGTGCGATCTGATGTGGACTTTTTGCCGTAATTCTAACTAGAATAACACTTTTGTCACTAGAAAATCTTTTGAAAATAAATTTTGAAAGTCTTCTATAATTTTAATAGCTTTTGATAAACTTCTATCCATTAAAGACCTCTTTCCATAAGAATTATCATTTGAAGTCGATAGCCATTATCGATAAATTAAAGTTTTCCAATTAATCCTCCATTTTTGCCTTTCAGAACTGTTGTCAAAGTAACGGTGGGTAAGAGTCAAACTCTCTACTCCAGTCTCACGAAACGAGGACGTGATAAAAATAGTGGCCTTCTGTCAATTGGCCCTGTTAATATAGAGATTCCCCAACATCCTGTGGCGCTACATGGTATGATGACACGTTCTTCAAAGCAGCTCTCGTCAACGCTGCAAGAGCTACGAGTGGGTCGCAATTCAGGTCGCACCGCATCAAGGACACACAATGTCGATGAACCAGAATCACCATTTCATTCACGGAACTCTGGTTCAAATATGGATACTAAAGAAAAACCACCACATCATAGTCGTAAATTTAATACTCAGACGAGGTCACAACCTCAACAGAATGGTTTGCTGCAACCTTTGGTTATGCAGTTCAATGTCCTTCTACAATCGTTGTCAATTAATGCTGCTCTACTGCCATCGCTACAGGCTCAATATCGTATGAATCATGTCAGTTCAACTGGTGTGTCGGGAAATCGAGCCAAATTTGTCATAGACTTGCCGACGCATACACTGAGTTTTAATACTAAAATTCAGGTAAGGGTGAGTTTTTGCTTTACCTCGAAGAATGGAATGCTAATCTTTAGACTGTTGTATTTTTAGAATGAAATGAACCTACCATCCGAGGCATGTATTGCCTTGCCACCAGTCCATGTAAGTGCTGAATATATACCGGAACATCGCCAAGAGGAACATGAACGTGTTGAGGGTGTGATTTTACGACAAGGAGGTTATGTTAATGCCTCTGCCGAAATTGGAGAATTTGAACGGTGTCTTACAACTGATTTACTCAATCATTTGGTGTTTGTGCAAAAAGTGTTTATGCGTGAAATTAACGAGGTGTTGCAAAAGGTGTATGGTGGTGAGAAACCAGTACCTCTTTGGTCGGAGGATAGTGATAGTGGTAGTGTCCAAGAGTCAAGTCTTAAACGTATACTTTTCTCTTTAAATATATCAATGAAACGGATACAATTGACGGCCACAACACCCTGTAATTCGGCGGTACGTTTTGAAACGGGCACATTGGAATTGCATTTATCCAATCGTGTCAAAAATTTGGGTGAAGGCAATGATCGTAAAATGTTCGGTAAAGCTCATATCGATTTTAATCTGTCTCTCGGTCAACTGATACGTAATGTGATATTTGATGAGGCCGAACCGGAATTTCAACAATATGCGTTTTTTCACACAACTATCGGTTTACGTAATGCATTCCAAGATGAATTACTTAACGAGGACAAAGAATTGATCCTGCTAACGTTAAAACGTCCTTTGGTATACATTCAGCCGATAGCTGTTGATAAGGCCATATTAGTGTGGTTGAACTATAAGAATGCCTATGAGTATTGGGCTGAGAAGCGCGCGAATTTGAATTATGAAAATGCCCAACAGCAATCGCAACAGGTGGGTGATGGAGAAAATCATAAATTTTTGTTTCAAATATTTCAATTCTTGAGTTTTGCGTTTATTTTAGGTCTTTGATAGAGTGCCATTTAATCAGTTTAGCAACATAGCTGGTTCGAATTTGTCGACATTGTTCCTACAGCTGACTGTAGAGGATATGGGCATATGTCTGCCGTTGAATCCAGTAGCTAATGTAAGTATGCAAATATGGGATAAACACCAATCCAATCGGCGCTATGCTCCAGGGAGATTGAGTCCGATTTTATACCCATAGGATAATAAATTCGATCAAATCAGATTCGAACAATACATGGCTTTGTTATAAATTCGATCGAATTTGTTTTGATGAAATATTATTGCTTTCACAATCATTATAACATTTTATTTACTTTTATTTTTCATATGTTTATCTTCAGTCCTGGGGCTCAAGATCCTATCAAGATTTTGAACCCAAAGGAGCTGTGGTCATCACCCTGGAAAATACCATAATATCTGCCTGCAATTCCGGCTCGCTGGTGTCCAAGGGAAAATTCCAAGGTTTGTGTTTACGGTTTGCTGATGATTTTGAAACAACATTGGACGATTGGAAACCAAATTCCAGTGAACCCATAATGAATGTTTGTGTGGTGTCCGAGGGCACCTATGAGGTTTGCTCTTGTACCACAGCAGCGAAGAAAATGGAAAATGCCAAATGGCTGCTGAATGTTAAATGGCAAATGGAAGGTGTTGATATCCATTTGGATATTAACATCGGCAAACAATTGTCCTCATTGGGTCATACTCTAACCATGCTAAGTGGTTTCGAGGAAGAAGAGACCAATTTAGATTCACCCGACAGCGAGGATGAAGACAAGTCACAGCGTGATACCTTTGGACGTCGTAGAGAATTTGAGAATCTACCACCGTTTGTTTTTGATCCTACCATTGATTCGAAGAAGCGTTCATTTATGATGGAAAAAGAAATGGCCGAACAGTTGAAGATCATTAATGATTTGCGTACCTTGGGGGCAACACAAAATACGATTGCCCACGAGGAACGGAGACTTCAAGAATTGCAAGCAATATGCTATAAATTCTTTAGAAGAGATATGATCCAAAAATGGAAACGTCCTTCGATGCGTAGAAGCATGAAAACATCGCAGAGATCCATATCGTTTATGGGTGGCTCCCATAGTCATCATATTGATGATGGTTTGGCCACATATTCGGGAAGGAGATTAGATCCCATTGCCTCCAATGATGAAATATCAAGTTTGCAATCCACACCAGCCTCATGTCATTCGAGGAGTGCTTCACTCAAGACTTCGGCCACAAATCGTGTAACATTTTCGGAAACAATGCGGCAAACATCTTTGCCCAATGCCGATAGTGATGATGAACCACAGAGCACCAATTCCCAAGATGCTCACACGGATACACCGCCCAGTGAGATAGACATTGATGGCACCTCAGTGGAAATGCGACGCAAACATCAGTATCAACAAAAGCAGCAGGAACCCAATATAGATTTTGAGTTGGATATCAAGGTATTGGTGAATTCGGGCAAATGTGTTCTACACACCAAGGAGACCACAGAAGATCGGTTTTGCATTTCTGGACCAACAACCGTTAAGACTCACAAACGGGAAAGAAGTGTGGGCTATGATTGGGGTAGTCCAACACCCTCACGTAGGCAAAGGGATAAAAGTAAGTTACGATATAACCCCTCCAATGCTGCCATGCTGACGGATCTGACCATATTCCATATACCGGGATTGGATGTCAAACTACACTACCAATCAAGGACTGTGGAACACAGTGTGGGCGAATCAACACGCATGGCAAGCACCGATAGCCATCAATCCATGATGTCAGGATCGGCAAGAAGGATGAGTACTAAACGGGCATCACTATTTGCCTGGATGACTTTACAATCAATTCCCGAGGAGACAATAATATCACCACATATTTTGGAGTTTTTGGAACAAACTCTGGAACCCATACCCACTAAGGCTGAACAGAGTAGCGGCTCACAGACCCCCTCTAACAATGCTGTCAATTTGGATATTTTGCCTGCGAATTATGTACAATACGCCTCTTTCCCCGTAGATGTTATTGTCTATTTCCACATGCAACCCTCGACGTTTAGATTCTCCTGCCTACCCGTATCTCGGGTGGAATGTATGTTACAACTGCCCAGTTTGGATATTGTGTTCTCTTCGAAACGTTCGGCCGATGAAGATAATCAACAAAATCCCTTTGAATCAAATTCAAGTACTGCAGGTGGTGCAGCAACATCCGGCCCTGAAAAGGATAAGGATAAAACACCTCAAGGTGGTCTCAGTGTTACCGGCTGTTTGGCCGATTTTAATGTGTTCATTTTCCATCCTTATGGTGGCAAGAAGACCAACATAAAGGAAGCTCAATTTTCACCACTCACCGATTCGGAGCGAAAAGATTCACTGAGCATAAATGTGGAATTTGTAAAATTCCATATAACACGTTGCCGCAAGGTCTACATCGAACCATCTGCTTCATCGAAAAGGTCGTTGGATCAGTCAAAGGCTGTGGTAAGATTCTCAACCATTGTTGATATAGGCAGTGCCTCTTTCAAGTACGATATGCGGCGATTGACGGAGATATTGGCATTCCCCAAGGCCTGGTACAGGCGACGTATAGTCCGTCGTTTATTCTTGGGCGATTTGAGTGTGCAACAAACAAATAGTGAAAGCGGTGGCGGTGGTGATCATGCTGCCGGCACTCCTACGACGCCCAAAGATTTTCAACGTACCCGAACCCCGGATAAATCTCCAGGGGATCCAACTGCTTTCTATGGTCGTGATAAGATGAAATTGAATTTCGATACTCCCACATCATCGACGGGTGCCATACGTAAGCTCAAATCCTTGGGCAAATCGTCGAGTAATGAGTCCTCCAGTACACCACCCTCGGAGAAGAATCAAATCACCGCCTGGGAAACATTGGTTTTATTTGCAGTAAATTTCACGAAATTAAATGTTCAAATGAATATGGGCAATGTTATGGGTAATGTGGTATGGCTAACCAAAGATTTCCAATCAGATGGTCGCCTATCGATTGGCAGCACTGGCTATAAAAATATGTATATTGGCATTTATTTGGGTGGTTCATCGTTGGATGCCAAGGGTGGCATTGTTGGTGGTAGTTTTGAGGTTAATAAAATCAATAATCGTTTCCATATTAAGGAAGAGTCTGGCGTGGAACCATGTCACACCATACGTTTGAGTTTTATGGCATTGGAATTGCGTTTGGATTACATGGGCACTTCGGTCTTGATGACGAGGATAAGTTCCTTCTCAGCTGCCATGAAGGATGAATGGAAAACTACACTGCTAAATGCTGGCAAGGCCGAGGAGACGAAATATGACAATTCGGCACCCAAGGCTATTATCTTTGTTCATGGAGATTTATCGTGGGATCAGGTGGGTTTCTATTAAACATTAAATAAAGTTTCATTTAGTATGACCATTTCAAATATTTCCAGCTACAAATCATGATTTCCAAATCAACAACTGCCGACCTGCTGAAAATGTACTACAAACTGGAAGAGTTCTTTACACAACAATTCAAGTCATCAAAACGTGTTTTCTCCAGTCTGGAACCACGATTACATGAGCGAAATGCCAGCATGAAGCGGCGAGCAAATATGAAGAAGAAAATGAGTGGTGGGGAGAATTTGGGTCCTGACATTAGCAACACAGATGCCCGACATCATCGCCATTGGCAGAAGCCATTGGAAATGGTGGCTGGCCTGGTTGTTCCCACCTTGGTGACACGCCTGCCTCGCAATGGCAACGTCTTGGGTGGTTCGGTGAAATTACATGGCAATAATATTTCATTGGCCTGTTTCCATGGCATTAATTTCAAATCAAAATCTTGGGCTTTATTTAGTTTAAAATCGCCATTTATCAATTTCACCACTGAGGCATATCAGGATGCGGAGACGCGAGAGATATTTGTGACACAGACATTAACCTCATGTCTGGGCCAGTCCAACGAAGAGGGTCAGCAGCAAAATCATTCAATGGCCATTGTTAGTCGCATTTCGAGGAATATTGTATTTCCACCACAATTCAAGACATTGAATGAGTGGTTCCATTATGCATTTGCCAATAGTGAAATTGATGGTGAGTTGAAAAATATTTCACTTTTAATTTTAGTTTTAATAAATTTCGTTTTTTAGCTGTTGATCGTTTCCCCATTCTGGAATATGATCGTGAAATTGCCTCGAATTCAATAGAACGTACCAGATCGGCTGCCTCCAGCACAGCCAGTTCAACCAAATCTCAAGATCGTGAAGTCATATTTGCCTTACCCAGTTTACATTTGCATTTTAGAACGGAACACAAACAGGGCCCAACAACACCGCAGCCATCAGGTGGGTTCTTGGTTTATTTTTTCTTTATGTGAAATATGATTTTATTTTATTCTTGATTTTCCAGACATGAAACCAGAGGTTATCTGCAGTTTTACCACAGAATTTGACGATCACATTTTCGTGACCGTAGATGCTGATGCCTTCTTCTTTTTGCATGACTTAATCACGTCCTATGTCAAGGAGAAGGAGAAAGTGGTGAGTAAATTTTTAAAAAATAATAAAAGAAAAACTTATTGAAAAATTCACGAGAATAGCTTGAGGGTTATTAAAAATGTTTTTAAAAAATTCCCGATTAATGCCTCTTGAAAAATATTCTTAAAAAATTAGGGAATTTTGGGCAAATTATCTTTAAAAAATTTCTAAAGACATCCGAGGCTTTGGCCTTTTGTTTTTTGAAAATATTCTAATAATGCCTGAAATTCTTTTTCTAAAAAAATGCACGATTATAGGCAATATGTCCCTTGATAAATATCCTAAAAAGCCTACGATCATTGGGTAAATGATCCTTAAAAAATATTTAAAAAAAATCGCAATTGTTGGCACTATAGTCCTTGAAAAGATATTCTTAATAAATCCGCAATTATTGGTCCTTGAAAAAATATTCTTATTGGCCAAAAGTCCAAGATTATTGGTCCTATGATCCTTGGAAAAATATTCTTTAAAAATCCACGTTTATTTCCACGGTTAATTTCCTGAGGAACCTTGAAAAAAATATTCTTAATAAAGCCAAGTTTATTTGCCTTATGGGCCTTAAAACAAAAATATTCCTAAAAATCCGCGGTTCATTTTCTGAGGGCCCTACAAAACATATTCTTAAAAAGCCACTCTTATTTGTTTTTTAGTCCTTGTCAAAAATTATCCCAAAAATATCCACTGTTATTTTTCTGAGGGTCCTTAAAAATATTTTTAAGAAAGCCACTATTATTTGCTTTATGGTCCTTGAAAAAAAAATCGTAAAAATTCACGGTAAATCTTTTGAGGGTCTTGAAAAAATATTTTAATGGTCTTGAAAAGAAAATATTCCTAAAAATCCATGGTTAATTGTCTGAGGCTCATTGAAAAAATATTCTTAAAAACGTCACGCTTATTTGCATTTTTTTTTGAAAAAAAAAAAAATATTCCTAAAAATCTACGGTTATTTTTCTGAGGGTGCTTGAAAAAATATTCTTCGACCTAATAAATATTTGTATTTTTCTCTTTAGGTTGGTGCTCAATCAGCCCGTGCAGCCTCGCCCAATCTCTCGCAAAACCTCAAACACCAGCTTAAACCCTATGTCACCGATGAAATCCTTAAGGAACAGCAGCATTTAGCATCGACATCATCTAACAATTCATCAGCTTCAAATACTCTATCATCACGGAATGCTAGCTCAAGCAATTTAGATGTAAATCAAACACAGCAGCAACAATCATCTATGGCAAATGCCGGTGCACAGCATTTGGCCAATAGCAATCATAATTTGAACAACGATACCAAAGACTCAAACACAACCCCTGGCACCAGCACATCAGCAACAAAACAAACAACTAACATGAATTCAAACTCTGTAACAAGTGGCGGTGCTGCAGGCTCGGCAATATCATCCGGTACGTCGCAAAATGCAACCTCATCTGGAGCAGGTGGAGCAGCTGGCGGTGATGCTGCGGCTGCTGGTAACAATGATACCGATTTAGAATCATTCTTTCGTGATTGGCGTCATTTCGAATGTCAGACATGGCATTTGGAACCCACAGTGCGGATACTCTATTGGGCTGGCAAATCCATTGAACCCTATGGCATTGATTATATACTCAATAAATTGGGTTTCAGTCATGCCCGCACCACAATACCCAAGTGGCTGCAGCGGGGTTTTATGGACCCCCTCGATAAGGTACAGGCTTTAATGATGATGCAATTGTTAAATATGATTAGGGAAAATAAACAGGAACAAAATGTGAAAAATAATAAAAATTCCAATTAAGGTAGAGAAGAAGCCTTCAGAGAAAAAACAAATTATGTTGGATGCCAACGACTTACATACATACATATAAACACATAAGTGTAGCTTGAAATCTCGCAAACCCAAACCCAACCCTACCCATTTATATAATCCAGAGATATCCATATTCCTATATATGTGGTAGAGGAAATCTATACAATTAAATATATAGAGATAGCGTACATTGCAAAATAACTATTATTAAAAACAAAAATATCCGAACATGAACAACAACAACAACTCTTATGGCAATATATATATAATCATAGTCCTGACTTATCTCTCTCTATACTTCTTTATATACATACATATATACAATATTTCTATAACTATTATCGTTTGTATCGTTAAAAACTACTCTTGTGTTAGTTGCCAAGAAATAATATGTGATTAGTTGCGAGTCCTTATAGCTTACACCAATATCCATTGGAGTTTACTTATGAAGATAGGGAAGAATAGGACAAAATATGTATGATTTATATTATCCATCTGCGTTATTAGATTTCGCATTTTGAACATTTCAAAATCTGATGTCAAGCAAACACGAAAATTGGCCACTTCTGCCCAGGCACATGGGCTTTTCTATAAAAGAGAGACCTTTGGCAAATTTTGACAGCTTCCTCAACAAAGTTTCGGAAAGGACTTTAGACTCTTTCAGGCAATGGCTTGACATTCTCTCCAAAAAATTGAATTCTAAAGGCAGTTGATTAAAATTGAATGCAAAGCATGACTTTCGACCCCAGTACTTTAAAAAAACATTGAAACGAATTTGCGCCTCTGGAATTTGTCCTCAAGGAAAAGATCTGCAGAACGACACTAGTAGATATGGTGTATGCTATATAGACATACAAATATTTTTAACATAGTCGGCTCACCCTTCCGACTCTACCTTCTAGTTTTTATTTAATCTGTATATTAAAAACTCTCTAAAAGGTGTGAACAAAATGAAAAGAAAAACAAAAACGATTCGATTGCGAACAGGAGAAACAAGGCAGCAAAAAGTGATGTGTTGTGTATTTCGTAGCCGCCAATTTTTTTACTTACTTATACCTATCAAGGCGATAAAACAAATCTATTTACAACAAATAATACTCGAAGTATTAAAGTAGACAAAAATTATCATCCCCATCACATAACAGAAAAAAAATGAGAAAAAAATCATTTAAAAAAACCTACAAAAAATTGTAATATTTTAGTATTTAATTAGCCAAAAATTTATTTCTTTTTTTAATTTTTTGCTTTTAGCTGGAGTTATACACTTTTTTGTTGGATTTAGTTTCTTCTTCTTCTATTTCATTCTTTATTTGCTTTTGTTTGTTATTTTATTTTGTAAGTTTTTTTTTGTTTTTGTAAGGGAAAAGAAGCAAAACCATTTTAATTTATAAAATTATATTAATTTTAAATTAAAAGAAGGAAAACAAAAACAAAATACATCATTATATAAACAATATTATAAATACCTATTATTAAAAAATTATACAACCAAGACATTATTATGGGAAAATATTATAAAAAGTAAATGAATCAATAAAATATTATAAAATACAAGAATAAATAAAACAAATATTTCTTTTTCATTATGTATCGTGGACTATGAACAGAATTTGTGAAGGATCATCAAGGGTATAAACGGGAGTTTAAAAGAATTCGGTATAAAGGATCATCTTGCGATCTCTAAGACTTATTATAAAGGCCATCCAGGTGTATTTTTAACATTTTTTCTAGGGTTATATGTAAAGATTTTTTTCAAGGATCACCAAAGCAAATAAACGTGGATTTTTTAAAAATATTTCTTCAAGGGGCTTCAGAGCATTAAACATGGATTTATAAATAAACTTGAATATTAGAAAAAAATGGTTTTTCAAGGATTATTAAAATAATAAACGTAGATTTTTGAGGTATATCTTAGCATTAAAAGTGGATTTTTGAAGAATATGTTTTCAAGAATCGCCAGGACAAAGCGAAAAGTGTCGAATTTTATACCCTACAACACTATGTGTTAGGGGTATTATAACTTTGATTGGGCCTAAAATTATGTAACACCTCGAAATATTGGTTTCCCACATAGGAAAGTATATATGGATCTTCCTATCTCGCCGAGATGAGTCGATCTAGCTATGTATGTCCGTCGGTCCGTCTGTCCATGTTAATTTGTAATCAAGCTATAGGTCTCAATTATGAACCGATCCTCAGGAAATTAAAAATGGGGGTGGGGTTATGGTCAGAATAGAACCCTATTGTTTTTGGAGATGTTTGCACGATATTTAGGGGATGAAATGGAGTAAAAACAATCTACGCGAAAATATACATGGAGTTAGAGTTTAGGAGTGGCCAGAAACCTACCAATTTGGGTGGCCTTCGGACAATAATTAGCGGGTAAAATAGACCATAACTTTTATGTAGGAAAATAGGAAAATTTCCACTAAACCGTGAATATTTTCAATCCCAGCCAAATCAAGAAAATATTAAAAGATAACTTATGGTCATTAAATTTATGCTTATAGCCAAGAAATCGGATATATAGCAAAATAGGTACAACATATATGTAAATAAATTGATCTTATTTATTCTGCTTATAAATAAAGAACCGCTGGGCCGATCTTCACAATTCCCATCAATTCAAAATGGCCTCTTGCCAGAAAACGATAAAATCTAAAGAAATCTCGAAAAAAAAATACCAATAAAAGAGTGAATATATTTTGTCGATTTTTTTTTCAATTTTTGTCATATTTTTATAGCATGCGATTTTTTCAATTTGACTTAAAGTTTTGAATTGTAAATTTTCTAAATTTTTAACAGCCACCAACACTACGTTCTGAGGGTATATTATATCGCAATTGTCGTCCGATCCTCACGAAAATTTGCATAGGGGTAGGGTTAGGGTCAGAATTAAAGCCTATTGTTCTTAAAATGTAAATTTAGAGGTGAAATGGACTAAAAAAAATAATTTTTTCTAATTTGGTAGTCGCTCTATAGGCCACAATTGAAAACTAACCGACACGGAATTTCGCATCAGAAGAGACTTAAGGACAGGGAAGAAGTCTAGCATTTTGGATGACCATTGGATTATATTTAGCTGTAAAATGGACCACAACTTTCGTGTGAAATTGTTTGGAATACTTAACAAAACTACGAAGTGCGTAAATCTTGGCCAAATTCAGGGCAACCTCTTGGCAGGCTCTTTGACATTATTTCAAAAACGAAATCTTCTAAATTGGATTTGGATATAAGGGGACTTCGAACATATTGTAGTGTTGTAGGGTATCACATGGTCGGCCCCGCACGACTATAGCCTTTGCTTACTTGTTAAGAATATTTTTTCAGGGACCATTACAGCAATAAGCGCGATTTTTTTAAGAATATTTTTTCAAGGTCCATAACACCAATATGCAATGATTTTTAAGAATATGTTTTTCAGGGAACTTTACAGCATTAGGCCCGTATTTTTGAAAAGTATTTTTTCATGGACCATTTAAGCAATAAGCGAGTATTTTTTACGAATATTTTTTTAAGGACCATCACTGCAAGAAACTTGGATTTTTTAAGAATATTTTTAAAGGACCTTCTGAACAATAAGCGTGGATATTTTAAGCGTTGATTTTTTGAAAATATTTTTCAAAGACCATTGTGAATGTTTTAAGCGCACATTTTTTTAAGAATATTTTTCAAGGACTATAGTGGATATTTTTAAGAATATTTTATCAAGGACCATCTGAATATTTTAGATAGAATATTTTTTCAAGATATATTTTAGATATTTTAAACGTGGATTTAAAAAAAAAATTAAGGACTATTGTGGATATTTTAAACGTGGATTTTTAAGAATATTTTTTCAAGGAGTAATAAGCGTGGAATTTTAAAGAATATTTCTTTCAAGTAACAATAAGCGAGGATTTTTAAAAAATATTTTTTTCAAGAAACAATAGGCGAGGATTTTTAAAGAATATTATTCAAGGACTATTGTGGCAATTTTAAGCGTGGATTTTTAAAATATTTTTTCAAGGACCATCTGAACAATAAGCTTGGATTTTTTACGAATATTTTTTCAAGTGCAAAAAGCATTGAATGGAACCAAATTTCGTGTTAAGTGAAGGGATAGAGGTGGAATCTGGAAATTTGATACGAGATCTCTGTTGGTATTTGCGATTAAAAAATGGATCTGGTTTTGGAAATGTGTACTATGATTGTACGAAAATTAATTTTGATACAGATGTCACTGGTGGTGTCTGCTATTTCATTTCATTTATTTACCTTACAAAGAAATATAAATAAGCCCACAGGGCCCATAACTTATATTATCTATCTACAATACCCTAACATAATACAAATTCAATGATTAATTCAAACTTAACAAATAACATATTAAACCTAATAATTTATCTTAATAATTCACGAGAAGCTCAAACCCTACACCTCGATTCACCATCACCAACTAAACAATAGTCTAGTAGAGCAGTGAAAAAGTGTAGCAGAAACGAGCTAAAAAGAAGAGATAACTATTTTATTACTCACAAAACAGAGTATAAATAGTAACTCACATTATACCCTACAAATAAAATTAAGAAGATAATATAGTGGCTCCCCAGCCCAAACAAAAAGAAAAGCAAAAAGAAAGACCCATAATAAACCGACGCAACCACTACAAAAACATAGCCTACATATTTAGGCGAAGGTATTCAATTACTTTAACCCTAAACAGATAATTGGTATGGGCAAAAGTACGTAAGGCCAAAGGAAGCTGATTCCACAATCTCACCGCCCTAACCACAAATGATCTCTCACCAATGGAGGACGAAAACCTTGGACACAACAATTGAGGATTTCGAGATGATCTACAAAACACAAAGTTGCCACGAAGAGGCGAGTCAAAATTGCACATAACACTGTAATGAAATTGAAGAATACGAAGATCAACGTAGCTGCTAAATGGCAATCCCAGGAGATCATTAACAAAACAAGAAACATGATCACCACGACGCAAGCCATACACATAACGAACAATCGAATTTACCGCCCTACGGATACGTTGCATTTGAGAAGAAGTAGTACCGGAGACTACCTCTAGACAATAATTTACCTGCGATAGCAGCAAGGATACAACCACTCTCTTCCTAACATGACAAGGCAAATAAGCATTAAGACAATACAGCCTCCGCAGCTGAAACCTTATACGACAAAGCAAGGAATCAATGTGTCTCTTAAAGTCCAACTTCCGATCAATTATAACACCAAGACATTTCATTTCATCAACAAATTTCACTAACACAGAACCCACAGTAATATTAAGAGAACCACCATTACAATGATCATTGAACAGCATAGCTTTAGTTTTATTCCAATTAATCATAAGGCCATTTAGCGAAATCCACGACGAAAGAGACAAAACAATAGAATTAACCAACCCTTCCAACCCAGCAATATCAGCCTCTCTGAAGAAAACATGAATATCATCTGCATACAAAAACAGACAACACCTGTCATCAACAACTGAGTGCACAATGTCATTAATGAACATAATAAATAACAACGGTCCCAGTACAGAACCTTGCGGGACTCCACATTGGACACTACAAACTTCAGACGAAACACCCAAATGAACAACAAACTGAGACCTACCTTCCAAATATGAAGCCATTAAACGACACGCAGAAGATGAAAAACCAAACTTAAACCTTAGCTTGTCAAGTAAAAGGGAATGGTTTATCGAATCAAAAGCCTTTGACAAGTCAAGGCCCAATAATAACCCAACATCAGATGAATTAAATACATCTCTAATCATGTCAGTAAGATATAATAAGTGCGTGGTCGTACTACATCGTCGCCGAAAACCAAACTGAGAACTACTCAATAGCCTACGATCATCAAGGAAGTCAACAATCGCTTCTTTAATAATATGCTCAACGACTTTTGACATAGCAGGTAGAATGCTAATGGGACGCAGATTCGGCAAATCAAATGATTCACCAGTTTTCGGCACAGGAACAATTCGTGCAACCTTCCACGCCCGAGGAAAAGTAGATGTCATAAAAATCGAGTTAACAAAATGCAGGAAATGACAGGAAATATAAGTTTAAAAAACTTTACTGGCACGCCATCAACCCCCACAGCTCCCGACTTAACTTTATTTAATGACCTTACAACATCAGAATAAAATATGCAATAAAACCGAAAAACATCATCTCCCACATGACCCTCACTATAAAGAGACTGACCACGCTTACCCACAAAACCAGGATTCCCACTGGAAAAATAATGATTAGCAGCATTGACATCAATTGGTGGAGCTTCATTATCACTACCCAAAACACCAAACGACTTTAGAGATTTCCACAGCTGATTATTATTCATACGACCAAAGAGATCATTATAGTACTTACGCCTCTCATTCCTCATCACAGCCTTACAACGATTCCTATACATACAATATATTATTCTATTACCCTCCATAGGTCGCTTGCGCCACTCAAAGTACGCAAGATCTCTAAACATCCGTGCCGATTTTACCACATCAGATTCCAACCATGCATCATTCCTGGGGTTGACCTTACGAACAGAAACAGGAACGAAAGACAATAGCGCGTTAAACAACAAATCAAATAGTGAAAGTTGACAATTCACATCAGAAGTGGAATATAAGGGGTTGAAGTCAAAATCGGATATGAAATTTAAAATGCCCAACCAATCCGCTCGGCCAAAGTTACGATACTCAATAAATCTCTCCTCTGAAAATACAGGCAGGTTAAGCGAACCAAAAACAAAGGCATGGTGTGATATACCAGGACATCGACCCTGAGACGAGAAACCCAAGGACAAATTATCACTAGTAAGGCAAAAATCAATTAACGAGGTAGAGTTATGGGCCAAATCATAATGGGTAGGTTTCATGTTATGCACAATAGTTAGCCCCAATGATCTGCATAATCCTCTCATCGAAACAGAGTTCGAAGACACAAATAAATTACAGTTAAAATCGCCAAGGACAATGATATTAGAGAAGCGATCAAACAAACTCTCATGTACATCACAGAAAGACTGAACATCGCCATGGGGAAGATATACTACCGCCACAAGCAAAACCAATGCCCCAATATTCAACTCAACACACACCGACTCACAAACACCAAAATTATTTGAACGAAAAACTACCTTATAAGGAATGCCACTACCAATATAGAGACATACCCCACCACCAACACGAAAGAATACGTACGAAAAATACTAAGTGGTACAAAATTGAGTATCGACTGAAGGGATAGACCTGCAATCCCTGCTGCAATTATACTGAGGTCTCTGTTGGTATCTGGGATTGACATATGGATCTGGTTTCAGAAATGTGTACTATGATTGTACGAAAAGTACTTAACAGTACTAAATCTGGCATTGGTTGAAGTAATAGAGCTTAAATTCTGAAACTGGATATTGAAGTAACAGTTGGTTGTCAACGTTTTTTTGCAACGATTGAACGACGTTAAGTTTATCCGACCTTCTGTTCCATTTTAGGCAAAATTTCCACTAAATATCTGTGAATATGGTTTGCAACTTTGCTTATGACGTGTAATACAATCAATTGTTATACCATCCATCAAGCATAGTATGGAGGGTATATTAAGCTCGTCATTCCGTTTGTAACTCATCGAAATAATAGTTTTAGACATAACGTACATAATGATACCTCCCAATATTCGGTATTTTAATGAATTTAGCGACATTGTTCACCGGAGTTGTTTCAAATTTCGTATTTAGAGTGCGTAATTGGAACTACAGTCTATGTCAGAAAATTGTCTATGCAGGTTCAGGTCTACGTATATGCCACATATATAAGTACCTCCCTATATTCGGAATTTTTGCGATACTTACTGAAATTGTTTGAAATTTCGTATTTAAAGTTCCCAATAGGTACTACAGGTTGTGAAAGAAAATTGTCTATGCAGGTCCAAGTCTTCGTATAGTCCCCGATATAACGGTAGCTCTCTATATTCGGTATTTTGATGATTTTAGGTATATTATTCACCCGATTTTTTTTTTCAAATTTCGTATTTGAATATTGTAATCGCTTATGACAAAAGTTGCTTATGCAGGTCCATGTCTTCATATAGACCCCAATATAACGGCTATATTCGGTATTTTTAAGATTTTAACAGGATTTTAAACAGATTTTATTTTTTTGAAAAATTTCAATTTTGTTCCATATGGTGGAGGGTATTCCAAGTTCGGCCCGGCCGAACTTAATGTTTTTTTTACTTGTTTTTATATTCCTATAGGAATGTATTTGGATAATAGTTTTAAAATTTGTTATAACATTGATTTTATTACCCATATTAGAAATAGTCGGCATTTTGTCTCAAAGCAACATGGACGTTAAATGTGTTCGAGATATAATTTTATTTTTTGGTAAGTCTATAAAGTTGAATGGTTAAAAATGTTAAAATTTATTAAAAATAAGAATATTTTCTTTGGTATTAATTCAAAAATTTATTTTAAAATAAAACTTAGCGTTCCTGGGAATATTTGGCCTAAATGGTAAGTTTATTTCGCTCTTGAAAGTATTTTCGTTTAAAACCTCTAAATATTTAAATTGTATTTCTTTCTCCAAATAAAGTAGTCGCACTGCAATTGGAGAGAATACACTGCGATGGAAAACATACTTTGCCCTTTCAAAACGTGCCAATTAAGGAACGATTATATTATCCATTACTGTGTCAGAGGTGCAATGAGTCATCACAACAGGTGATTCTAACAAATGATGGAGATGTCTTAGTCATTGATTTGATTTATGACAATGTTGAGAATACGCCTACCCTAAGTAATGGACCATTGAGGGGAAAGGGTATATATCGTTTCCAAAAGATCGCTTTCAATTGGTTGGAAAAATCACCTGAGGAATGGGATTTCAATAATTTTACATTTCCAGCCGAGTTACATGTCTATTTTTACAATACCAAATACGGGAACTATGAGAGGGCATTGCCACAACATGAAGCTGTGGCCATAATGTCAATGAGATTTCGTGTAGGTGCATGCAAATTAAAAAATATATAAAAAAATATAAAAACTTTTTTTTCAGGTAAGACCCCATGTCCCAAGCACCGGATTTTTGTCAGTCATCAATGATTTTGTTGCCCAAGTGACCACTTGGAAGACAAACGTCACAATACCGACAGAAAAGCGTCTATCCTTGGAAGATTTTCTGCCACAATCCCTTAATTATTATTACACCTATACGGGAAGCAATATAACCGTTTGGGCACAGTGGGATAAAACATGTCTAACAAAAATTATATGGATTGATATGGAAGTACCGCTAAAAATACATCCAAATCAGGTACGCTACTGAGTTGCCAGTTGGAGATTTAAAAATAAAAATGTACATTTCTAGGTCCATGGATATGAAAAATTACTAACATACAGCGGGATGAAACAAATGTATCCCTTAAAGGAATATTATGGACCAAAAGGCGTAATCTATCGTTCGTTGAATCCTGACAAGGGAAATGGTACATTTTATAATACTGGTTCGCTGGAGATAAGTTGTTATCATTGGTCACTTGTTGTGTCGGTGGTGGTTTTTGTTATTGTATTACATATTTAATTTAAATTATATTTCAATATAGATTTTTTAAAAATATTTTTATCGATGAATTTTAGACCAACAAATGTGGACCCTTGGCGTAGATTTTTTAAGTGACTTATATGTCAACAATCGAGGGCTCTTTGAGGATATTTTCTACAAATTTCTTAGAGGTATAAGCATGAATTTTTTTTCGAATATTTTCCTAAAGATTTTTTTCGAATATTATTTTTCCAAAGAATTCCGGATCTCTAAGAACCACCAAATAAATGTGGATTTTGTAGGGATTTTTCCCTAGGACCACCAAAGCATTAAACGTGGTTTTTTGAGAATAATTTTTGAAGACCTTTGGAGCAATTAAAGTGGTTTTTTTACCCTCCAACATAGATAATATCCTCCATATATTAAGTTCGTCATTCCTTTTGTAACTCATCGAAATAATAATTTTTGACCCAACAAGTAAAAAGAGCAGCTAATTTCTGCCCTGCCGAACTTTTTATACCCTCCACCATTTAGAAGAATTTTGAATAATTTCAAAAAAAAATTCCGTCGGAAAATACCGCTCAAATGAAAAACCGTTATATGAGGGCTATACGAAGACGTGGTCCTGCATAAGTAATTTGTGTCATAGGCTGTAGTAACTGTTCCGAACTTTATATACGACATTTGAAACGATTCCGGTGAATAACATCGCAAAAATCATCAAAATACCGAATGTCGGGAGGTGCCGTTATATGAGGGACATTCGTCTGTTGTAATCACGCTACAGTCAAAACGTATTAAGATAGAAAGCTGCAATTTTGCACAGATCAGTCTTTTGTCTGTATACAGGTCAAGTTCGAAAATGGGCTATATTGGTCTACGATATCGTACAGCCCCAATAGAACAGTACCTCGGATATTCGGTATTTTGATGATTATAACCACATTTTTCAATGGAATTGTCTGCAATTCTACACAAGGAGTTCTCTGTGAGCACTTTACCCCTGAAAGAGAATTGTATATTTAGGTCCACGATATCGTATATCCTCCATAAAATTGTACATTCGGTATTTTGATGATTTTAGTCAAAGGAGTTCCCTCCGAGTACTTTATCCACTAGAAGAGAATTGTCTATATACGTTTTGGTGTAGCCCCCAATTAACGCTATCCCGAGATATTCGGTATTTCCTGGATTTTCGCGACATTATTCAGCGGAATTTCGTATTTGAAGTTCGTAATGGGTACTACAACCTATGCCGGAAAATTATCTTTGCATGTCCACGTTTTAGTATAGCCCCCATACAACGGTACCTCCCAATATTCGGAGTTTTGATGGTATTAGCGACATTATTCAGCGGAATTGTTTCGAGTTGCGTTCGGTATTTTTCGACGGTTTTTTTTTTTGAAAATTTTCAAGCTCCTTCCGAATGGTGAAGGGTATAAAAAGTTCGGCCCGGCTGATCTTAGCAGCTTTTTTACTTGTTAGTTTTTTCGTTTTTCAAAACATAAATATGAAAAAACAAGTAAGCAAAGGCTATAGTCTTGCGGGCCGACCATGTGATACCCTACAACACTACAATATATTAGAAGCCCCTTTATGTCCACATCCATTTTGAAAGATTTCGCTTTTGAAATTATGTCACAGCCCTGTTTTTGGTCCATCCATACATGAAAATAATAGGCCTGAGCCTAACACTACCCTTGTGAGGATCGAACGATAATTGCAGACTGTATATAATAACACCAATCTGTGTTGTAAGGTGAAAAAATATTACAAAATTTACACTTCAATCTTTTAAGTCAAAATGAAAAAATCGTATGCGATAAAAAATATGAAAAAATAAAAATACGTCACAAAATACTACAAAAATATATTAACATCATTATTGGCATCCTTTTATACGATTTTTTAACTTTTTTCTTTTATGCCACGAGGGCATTCTGAATTGACAAAATTTGTAAAAATCGGTCCAGCCATTCTTGAGATATAAGCATTCTAGCTATCACCCCCTTCCTTTATATATACACATTGTATATATTTCGCGATATATATCCGATATATTTACTACCGACATCTGTGTAACGGTCAGAATTGACCTGTTCGTCTATTTGCGATTTCACCGTCATCAAAAATATTCGCGGTTTAATGGAAAATTTTACTTTTATTTAACACAAATGTTATGACCTATTTCACCCTATATATTACCCGATGACCATCAAAATTGGTAGACTTCTACCCAGCCCTAAGCTCTAGCCCCATGCTAACTTCCGCGTCGATTGGTCTATAATTGCGACCTGTACAGCAACTGTAAAATCAGTAAATTTTTCAGTTTTTGGTTCATTTCAACCCCTAAATATGCGATCATCTCCAAAAGAAATAGGGTTCTATTCTGACCCTAGCCCCACCTACATTCCAAATTTCGTGAAGATCGGGCCATAATTGCAACCTGTAGAGTGATTACAAATTAACATGGACAGACGGACATACATATCTAGATCGATATATAATTTCCTATGTGGGAAATCAATATTTCGAGGTGTTACATAATTTTTGGCCCAATCAAACCAAAACTTGAACACTTTTTCCATGCAAAAATTTAACGTCGATTATTTTTGGACAGCTATTGTTTTTGGAGATGATATTTAGAAGTTGAAATGGGCCATAACACAAAATTTTCTAATTTTGCAGTTGCAGGTCAAAATTATCATCTCCAAAAATAATAGTTTTTTGTGACTCTAACACCAACTCCATGCGAAATTTCGTGAGGACGGGCACACATAGCTTATGTCGCCTCAGCTCGGCGAGATAGGAACATCCATATACAACATCGTAAGTCTAGGATCAATATTTCAAGGGGCTACAAACTTTTTATACCTAATCAAGCTTTTAATATCTCCAACGAATGGTGTTTTAGGGTATAAATATTAAAAAACAAAATCCGCAATGCATCAGTGAATCTATAAAAAATATTGTACTACTATAATTGTATCCCTTTGTGTATTCCACAAGGGATCGGCCATTAGCAAATGCATTTTTAAATTGAAATATTCAGTCGTCATATTTATTTTAAATAAGCTCAGTTTTTCGAATATTCTCAATGAAAATGGATCTCAGATATTTAGTGAAAATAATAGTTCTCTTCGGTAATGAAATACAGTTGACATGGACAAAATACCTCTATATACCCTCGTTTGATAGAAGACCTTCTAGAATTTTTCTTTTGACATGAGATCTTCTATGGGTCTTCTATGGAATGCGATGGGGTTAAATACCAGACCATTCATAGGTTTCCTATTGAATGTATGATCCTCTGAGGTCTTCTATTGTATGAGAAAGAAGGTCTTCTATAGGTCTTCAATTTTAAAATTATAAAGAAAAACTTTTTTGTTCTACAGCGTTTTATGAAATATTTTGGAGTACAGGTGTCAAAGGTAAGTTTCAAAGAAAATGTAGCTAATAATTATTTCATACCACTTGTCCTTTAAATTAGCTGCCATAACTTCTGGTCGGGTAGTATGTGCCGGAAAGCACATCATTCCATACGACGAAGTAGAGGTTCAAATTGAAAATAAAACATTTTCACCGCTGCTCTGTGAAAATTGCGATGAACATATGCAGAGCATAACGCTGGTAAATAATGGTGAACATTTGGTATTTAATATAAGCTATGGAGATACCAACAAAATACCCACACTGAGCAATGGACCCTTAAGAGGCAAGGGAAAATATCGTTTTCAGGGAATTCATTTCAATTGGATTTATAAGACACCCGATGACTGGTCATGGAATGATGTGAAATTCCCCGCCGAACTGCATATTACATTTTATAATATGAAGTATGGGAACTTTGAGGCAGCTGTAAATGCGAATGAGGGACTTGCCATACTGTCGATTATATTTCATGTAGGAAAAGAGGATTTTCAATTTCTTAAATCCCTTTAATGATATAATGATGTTTTGTCTCCTAGGTTAGAAAAGGCGAATCCACGTTCATGCCATCGATTAAAAAAGAAATCTTATCGGAGATTATTTACTATCCCAGCAACAACAGCTTACCCATGGCTGAAGCAATAAAGCTTAGCGATTTTCTACCAAGGTCCCTGGACGATTATCATACCTATACTGGTACAATGACATTGCATAATAAACCATGGGTTTCCACATGTAAAGCCAAAGTTATATGGATTGATGTGAATGAAGCTATAAAAATTCACCCGGACGATGTGAGAAGAATGCTTAACCATAACAGGGGGAAATATATTATCTTTTAAATATTTTCCAATTTTAGGTATTGGAATATCACAAAATACAAAATTTTCTTGGTTGGCCACAATTTCCAAATATTGAACGGTATACTGGACCAAATAATATTGCATACAGAGCCCATGTGGTCCCTGACCTAAAAGATACGGGCTCATATTTGGAGGCTCAGGGATGGTATGCGTTTGTAATGATAAATATTTTTGTTTTTATTTTAATATAAATAAACCAAACTATTAAAATTTGATTTTATTAATAATTTTTATGGTGTTTTTGAGCAAACTTTTATGGGATAATTAGGTCAATATTTTTTTGAAGTATTATTGAACCCGTAATATTGAATTTTTTAAATATTTTTTGTGGGGCTATTAAGCCAAAAATAATCGTGGCGTTCTTAGGATATGTTTTAAAAGATAAGAAATATTTTTTAAAAGGAAAATTGGGCCGAATAATTGTGAATTTTCAAGGATAATTGAACCAATATTTTTTGAAGGATACTTGGA
Source organism: Musca domestica (assembly GCF_030504385.1). Taxonomy (NCBI): domain Eukaryota; kingdom Metazoa; phylum Arthropoda; class Insecta; order Diptera; family Muscidae; genus Musca; species Musca domestica. The sequence goes on along the minus strand of NW_026712313.1, from coordinate 392,781 downwards.
CCAATAATCTAAGATTATTAAAATTATTACCAATTCTCTATATTGTAGACTTTTAAGAATATTTTTCAAGGACTACTAATCGTGAAATTTTAAAAATATTTTTGAAGGGCTATAAGGAGGGATAATTAGAGCAATGATTTTTTATATATATTTTTAAAGTACTACTGAACAAATAGTAGCAAAATTTTAAATAATGTTTTTTGGAAGGATAATTGGGCTAATAAATGTGACATTTTTCAAAGGTTAATAGGCCAATAATCGTGGATTTTTAAGAATATTTTTGATGGAACTAAAATAAGGATTTCCAAGAAACGTAGACATTTTAAGAATATTTTTTTCAAGGATCATCAGAGCAATAAACGTAGATATTTTAAGAATATTTTTGAAGGTCCTAAAATAAGGATTTCCAAGAAGCGTAGATATTTTAAGAATATTTTTTTTTCAAGGATCATCAGAGCAATAAACGTGGATTTTTACGAATATTTTCCATGGACCATCTGAGCAATAAAATATTTTTTTCAAAAACCATCTGAAAAATAGGCGTGGATTTAAAAAAAAAATATTTTTTAAGGACCATCTGAACAATAGGCGTGGTTTCTTTAAAAATAATTTTTTCAAGGACCATCTGAAAAATAGGCGTGGATTTAAAAAAATATGGACGTGGATTAAAAAAATAATTTTTTCAAGGACCATCTGAAAAATAGGCGTGGATTTAAAAAAATATGGACGTGGATTAAAAAAATAATTTTTTCAAGGAGCATCTGAAAAATAGGCGTGGATTTAAAAAAAAAATATGGACGTGGATTAAAAAAAATTATTTTTTCAAGGAACATCTGAAAAATAGGCGTGGGTTAAAAAAAAACATTCAATGGTCATCTGAACAATAGTCGTGGTTTCTTAAAAAATATTTTTTTCAAGGATCACCAGAACAATATTCGTGGTTTTTTAAAAAATATTTTTTCATGGACCATAGGTTAAATAAGCGTAGATTTTTATACCCTCCACCATTCTATGGAGGGAATATTAACTTTGTCATTCCGTTTGTAACTCCTCGAAATATCTATAATAGACCCTACAAAGTATATATATTCTGGATCAGCGTAAAATTCTAAGACGATCTAGCGATGTCTGTCTGTTGTAACCACTTTCGAATTGAGATAGTAGGCTAAAATTTTGCATGCATGCATAGTTTACCAGTAGGCAGGTTAGGGCCATGTCTTTTTACTTGCTTAGCTGCGTTTCTACTGGTTTAAAAATATTTTTTCAAGGACCATCTGAACACTAGGCGTGGATGTTTTAAACAATATTTTTAAGGACCATCTGGTTTCAGGCGTGGTTTCTTAAAAAAAAATTTCAAGGGCCATAGGTTAAATAAGCATGGATTTTTTAAAATATCTGAAAAATAGGCGTGGTTTTTAAAAAAAAATATTTTTTCGAGGACGATCTGAACAATAGGCGTGGTTTCTTAAAAATATTTTTTCGAGGACAATCTGAACAATAGGCGTGGTTTCTTAAAAATATTTTTTCGAGGACGAGCTGAACAACAGGCGTGGTTTCTTAAAAATATTTTTTCGAGGACGATCTGAACAATAGGCGTGGTTTCTTAAAAATATTTTTTCGAGGACGATCTGAACAATAGGCGTGGTTTCTTAAAAATATTTTTTCGAGGACGATCTGAACAATAGGCGTGGTTTCCTAAATATATTTTTTCGAGGACGATCTGAACAATAGGCGTGGTTTCCTAAATATATTTTTTCGAGGACGATCTGAACAATAGGCGTGGTTTCCTAAATATATTGTTTCGAGGACGATCTGAACAATAGGCGTGGTTTCTTTAAAATATTTTTTCGAGGACGATCTGAACAGTAGGCGTGGTTTCTTAGAAATATTTTTTTGAGGACGATCTGAACAATAGGCGTGGTTTCTTAAAAATATTTTTTCGAGGACGATCTGAACAATAGGCGTGGTTTCTTAAAAATATTTTTTCGAGGACGATCTGAACAATAGTCGTGGTTTCTTAAAAATATTTTTTCGAGGACGATCTAAACAATAGGCGTGGTTTCTTAAACATATTTTTTCGAGGACGATCTGAACAATAGGCGTGGTTTCTTAAACATATTTTTTCGAGGACTATCAGACCAATATCTTTTAAGGACCATCGGACAATAAGCGTGAATTTTTTAAGAATTTTTTTCGAGGACCATCTGACCAATAAACGTGGATTGTTTAAGAATATTTTTTCGAGGACCCTCAAGGACCAATATCTTACAAGGACCATCAGACAATAAGCGCGGATTTTCACTTTGTGGTCTATTGGTCCTTAAAGAATATTTTTATTGGTTTGATGGTGCTTGAAAAAATTCTTAAAAACTCCAAGATTATTGTTCTGAACGTCCTTGAGAAAATATTTAAGAAAATATTTAAGAATATTTTTTCAAAGACCATTGGACAAATAAGAGTGGTTTTTTTAAGAATATTTTTTGAAGGACTTTCATAGCAATAACCGTTTATTCTTTAGAGTACTTATTCCAAGGACTGTCAGAGTAATATGTATGGATTTATAAGGAATATTTTTTCAAGGATCATCAGATCTATAAGAGTGGATTTTTTAAGAATATTATTTCAAGTGCTATCAGAATAATAAACGTGAATGTTCAATAAGCGTACAAATTTAGTAATTTTCTTTTTCAGGGCAATAATTGTGGAGTTTTGAGGAATATTTTTTTACCTATTGTTTGGATGGTCCTTGAAAAAATATTTGTTAAAAATCCACGCCTATTGCTTGGACGGTCCTTGAAAAAATATTCTCAAAAAATCCACGATTTTTGCTTTGATAGTCCTTGAAAAAATATTCTCAAAAAATCCACGCCAATTGCTCTAAAAGTCCTTGAAAAATATTGAAAATCCACACTTTTTGGTCCTTGGAAGAAAATCTTAACAAAACCATGCTTCTTGCTCTGAAAGTCTTTGAAAAAAGTTCTGGAAATCCACTCTTATTTCTGTGATGGTCCTATCTCATTCAGGATTAAAAAATGTATATGTATATCTGATAAAAGGCTGTCAATAGTATCGTTCTATAAGTGATTTGGGAAAAATGGACTATTATGTAGTACACAAGGGATTGACCATTAGAAGGACATTTTGAAATGAAAAGTTTTCAGCCATATATTAAATCAAATACGTTTTGTTTACCACATGAAATGGTTATGAAATATTTTGAAGGAATAATATTTGTAGTTGGTAAGAAAATACAAAAAAAAATTACAAAATCTAAGTCGGAATACTTAGAGGAGCAACGAAAAGAGTGACTTCCAATGAATTTTCTCTACAAAAAATAAATCTATTTTTTTTCTTTTATTCTATAGCATTTTATAATGCATATACAAATACTGGAGTCAAAGGTAAATTTAATTGGAAATACTTTTGGTTTTCTAACATTAGTTGCATTTCCATTTAGCTGCCTTTTCCTTTGGTCGAGTAATGTGCATTGGAAAATATGAAGTACCATATGATGGAGAAGATTTAGTAATTAAAAATAAATTATTTTCCCCCTTGCTATGTGAACATTGTGATGAACTGGCCGAGCGTGTTGTTCTTATAAATAATGGTGACCAGCTTATCTTCAATGTGACCTTCAGTGACTCCAGCAAAATACCCAATTTGAGCAACGGACCTCTGCGGGGCAAGGGTAAATATCGTTTTCATGGAATCAATTTCAATTGGCGACAGGAAGTACCCGATGAATGGTCATGGAACAATGTGTCGTCCTTTCCCGCCGAATTACACATTACATTCTATAGCCTGAAGTATAGGAACTTTGGTGAGGCCGTAGAAAAAAATGAAGGTGTCGCCATATTGTCGATTATGTTTCGAGTAAGAATATTATATTTTCCCGTTATAAGTTGGATTCCTTTTATGAAACAGTATTTTTCTTTCCTAGGTGAGAAAACATGCATTCACTTTCATGCCATCTCTTAAGCAAGTCTTATCGAAGGTTATTCTCTCTGACACCAACACGACCTTGCCCGGCGAACCAGCAATAAAGCTTAACAATTTTCTACCCCATTCACTTGATTTTTTCCACACCTATTTGGGTACAATGGCGTTGCAGGACACCCCCTGGCATTCGACATGTAAAGCCAAGGTGATATGGATTGATGTGGATGATGCATTGAAAATTGATCCGGATGTTGTGAGAAACAATAACAAGAAAAAAAAACATTTATTTTTAATAATAAATAATTTTGCTATTTCAGGTTTTGGAGTATCAAAAAATACAAAATTTTTATGGTCGAAAACAATTTCCACGTAGCTTATTTTATCTTACACCAAACAGTATAGTACACAGAGGTCATGTTTTCCATGACATAGGCTCACATTTAAGTTCGGGTTTGTGGTATTTTATTATAGTTTTTAATGCAGTTTGCTTTGTACAATAAATCATTTCACATTCTTTCTCAAAAATATGAATTTTTACACCTGACCTAGAACTGACGCAAAAATTATGATTTTTTATATTTTTTTTAAATATATATATTTTTTGAAAATGTTGACTTTTTGTGGGGGGGAGGTACCAGAAGGAGTGGGCCGATATACTCCATCTTAACACCAGATGTGATATTGAAATTTGAAGACAATTGGACGCTTACATCACATTTTATAAGAGTTTTAATTATAAAAAATGTTGAACCTTTGTGGGGGAGGTAGTTTTGGGAATAAGCCGTTATTTTTAATTTTTGCACCTGGCCTGTCACTCCAAATGTCCTGAAACAGATTTGGTCCAAAGACACATAGGGTGTAAAATTTTTATTTCGATGAGGCACGTTTTGGCCATATCAAATGACAGTAAACCCTCTCTAGCCATATGACCATAGCATTTTGACCAGGGACATTTGTCCAATATTTACGCACTCCTTCGTGCTCGTAGTTGTTGTGGTCCATTTTACAGTTAAATATAATCCAATGATCATCCAAAATGCTAGAATTCTTCTCTGTCCTTAATTCTCTTCTCAGGCATGTCGATTGGTTTCAATTGTGTGATTAGGACATTTTTTCTGTTTCTGGTTCATTTGAAATATTTTGAGATCATCTCCAAAAGCAAGAGGCCCCTCTGTATCTCTAAAGTTAGACTCACGCTCGCGTGGCGTGTATTGGTTCATGGTAAAAATCTGCTTGGACTGACGCTTCAAACGCGGTATGTCATTAAGCGATGTGACATGTCTGTCAAAAGTTACGGCGTTGCCAGATGGGTCCGTCGAATATGGGCAACCCTGTACATGATTTGCTTTTCTACGATATTTGGCTATATTCGTCAACGAAATAAGCATAAACCAGTAAAGAAAGTATTAAAGTCGGGCGGAACCGACTTTATGATACCCTACACCACTTTGCTAATTTAGTAGAGCTCCGCATAACAATTAAAAGTTTTTATGGGAGAATTCAATCATACACGCTATGATTATAATTATAATTTAAAATTCAAAGGACTAAATATGCCGAAGCATTTGTATCTTTTAAATTCGGACATGTGTTGCCCATTTGTGGCTCAAATAATTAAAAATCGGATAAAATATATATCGATCTCGATAAAATTTTGCAAAGATATTTCTGAGCTGTATTTGATATATTTCCCCGAATATCGTTGTTACGGAGTGCATATTAAGGCTGTGGGTAACAAATATAACAAATCGGATGAACAGTATACATGGGAGCTATAGCTATATCTGAACTGATCTTCACCAAATTTGACATACTAGCTTCTAGACTCAATTCGGTCGTAAGTGCCAAATAGCCATTTGGGCAAATATTAGAAGTTTGGTGCACAATCAAAGGTAAATCGGACGAAGTTTTATATGGGAGCTATATCCAAATCTAAACCGAGCTCGATAAAATTTAGCAAAGGTATTTCTGAGCTGTATTTGATATATTTCCCAAAATATTGTTGTTATAGAGTGCATATTACGGCTGCGGAGGGCAAAAATAACAAATCGGATGGGAGCTATAGCTAAATCGGACGATTTGCCTTTTATTGTGCTATATGTAAATTTTGACCGATTATTTCCAATTTCAATAGGTTTCGTCCTTGGGCCCAACAAATGATTTGTGCAAAATTTCATCTGGATGGGGCAGTAAATGCGAACTTTATTTTGTTTACAAAAATACATGGACAGACGGACGGACGGACGGACGGACGGACATGCATAAATCGACTCAGAATGTGATTCTATGCAGATCATCAAAAGGAACTATGGGTCTATCTCGTTTCCTTTTGCCTGTTACAAACAAATGCACAAAGACATAATACCCTTACCACTATGTGGTGTAGGGTGTAAAAAGCCAGAAGTTCGCCTTTTGTGTATTTCTGATATCATCTGTAGGTAATACTGGTATTTTTCACCCAAAAGATGTGGTCCATTCTACCCGCTGTCCTAAACTCTAACTTCATGCGAGATTTCGTGTCCTTTGGTTTCTATTTGTGACCATTATAACGGCTGCAAAATCAGGAATATTTTTAGTTGTTGGTCCATTTCAACCGGACATCTTTGAAAACAATAGGTCTAGCCCTTTTGAGCCTAACCTTACCCTTGTGAAGATTTTCGTGAGGATCGAACGATAATTGAAATCTGTATATAATAACCCCAACATGTGTTGTTAGGTGAAAAAATATTAAAAAATGTATACTTCAATTTTATAAGTCAAATTGAAAAAATCGCATGCGATCGGCATCTACGTAACGGTCAGAAATGACCTGTTCGTCTATTTGTGATTTCGCCGGGATTAAAAATATTCACGTTTAATGGAATAATTGACTTTTATTTAACACAAATGTTATGGTCGATTTCACCCGCTAAATATTACCCGATGACCATCAAAATTGGAAGGCTTTTGCCCAGCCCTAAGCTCTAGCCGCATGCTAACTTTCGCTTCGATTCGTTTACAATTGCGACCTGTAGAGCAACTGCAAAATCAGGAAATTTTTCAGTTTTTGGTCCATTTCAACCCCTAAATATTGTGCAATCATCTCCAAAAAACAGGGTTCTATTCTGACCATAACCTCCATTTTCAATTAAGTGAGGATCGGTTCATAATTGCGACCTGTAGCTTGATTACAAATTAACATGAACAGAGGGACGGACGGACATACATAGCTAGAACGGCTCAGATCGGCAAGGTAAGAAGACCCATATATACTTTCCTATGTGGGAAACCAATATTTCAAGGTGTTACATAACTTTTAGCCCAATCAAACTTATAATAGCCCTCACACATAGTGTTGTAGGGTATAAAAATGGATTTAAAGAATATTATTTTAAAGGCGTTCATAGCAATAAGTGTTTATTTGTTAAAGAATATTTTTTCAAGGACCATCAGAACAAAAGGCATGGATTTTTTTAAGGACCATCAAAGCAATAGGCTTGGATTTTTTAAAGAATATTTTTTCAAGGACCATTAGGCCAATAGACGTGGATTTTTTAAAGAATATTTTTTCAAGGACCATCAGAGCAATAGGCGTGGATTTTTTAAATAATATTTTTTCAAGGACCATCAGACCAATAGACGTGGATTTTTTAAAGAATATTTTTTCAAGGACCATCAGGGCAATAGCGTTGGATTTTTTAAAGAATATTTTTTCACGGACTATCGGACCAATCGACGTGGAGTTTTTCCAAGGCCCATTAGACCAATATGAATGGATTTTTTAAAATATATATTTGTAAGGACTATCAGAGCTATAAACGTAGATTTTTTTAGAATATTCGTAGATTTTTATATAACACGTGAATTTTTTTAAGAATATTTTTTCAAGGACTGTCTGAGCAGTAATAGTCGATTTTTCAAAGACCATTAGATCAATAAGCCTGAACTTTTTAAAAATATTTTTTCAAGGACTATCAGAGCAAAAAGCTTAGAATTTCTAAGATTATTTTTTCAAGGACTGTTTTTTTTAGAACAATTATTCTTGGATTTTTATACCCTTGGAGGGCATACTAACTATGTCATTCCCATTGTAACTCCTCGAAATATTTATAATAGACCCCATAAAGTAAATCATGGATTCTAATAACTATTATTTCAAGGACATTTTGTTAACAAGTCGTGGATTTTTTAACCAATATTAAATATTTTCTCCAATATCTTTAGAAGGCCTCCAGAAAGTATTTTGTCTATAGAAGACCTTAATGTAGTAAGAGATTTTTCAAATGTTTCCTGTCTATAGGAGATCTTTCGAAGGCCTCTTGTCTTAAAAAACATTTAGAGGGCCGTCTGTGTATAGGCCTTCTATTTGAAGGTCTTCTGCCTATAAAAGTGGAATTTCTATAAAAAGACAAATATATACTAGGAACGTCAATGGGTCTCCAATTTCTATACGTTATTATGTCATTATTTCAAAATTGTTTTCTACTGCTATAATTTGGCGCCATTACGTAAACACACCCAAGGGTATGGCCATTATAAAGGCATTTTTAAATTGAAATTTATGCATCAGCATGAATGAGCTCAGTTTTATGAGAATTCTCATTCAAAATGGTTTTGAAATATTTGCAAGAACTACTACGTCTCGTTGGTAAGAAAATCATATGACCATGGCAATAGTCAGACATGGCTTCATCAAAGTTCATATTTTTCATTTAAGATGCTATTATCTTAAATTGAAAGGGGTGTCAATATAGGTGTAGGACTACGGAGCCTAGAATAACTAATATTTCTATTTCAAAACTAAAAAAACTAATATTTTTTCCTATAGCATTATATCAAATATTTTGCAACGTTGGGGTCAAAGGTAATTCTTTTAGAAACCAATTTTCATTTGAAAAATCATCAAAAATTTCCGCTTCAAATTAGCTGCCATAACACAGGGTCGTGTGGTATGTGCCGGCAAACATATTGTACCATATACGAGGGAAGGTGTTAAAATTGCAAATAAAACCTTTACGCCATTACGCTGTGACAACTGCGATGAAATAGCAGAGCGTGTCGTGATATATAATAACGGCGTACAGCTTGAATTTAATCTGACCTATAGTGATGCTAGCAAAATACCAACCTTGAGTAATGGACCACTGCAGGGTAAGGGAAAATATCGTTTGTATGGAATCAATTTTAATTGGATAATTAATACACCCGATGAGTGGTCATGGAATGATGTGGGCTTTCCCGGCGAACTGCATATTACTTTCTACAATACAAAGTATCGGAATTTCGAGTCGGCCGTGGAGAAGAATGAAGGTATCACCATACTGTCGATGACATTTTGTGTAAGTGGAAGAGGATTTTTGCTTTTTTAAAACCCAATTGTAAAATCAACAATTTTTTATCCTAGGTCAGGAAACTCGAATCTACTTTCATGCCGTTCATAGTAAAATTCCTACCGGAGGTAACCTATTCCCGCAGCAATTTCACCCTGCCCAAAGATCAGCCCAAAAAGCTAAATCAATTTCTACCCCCTTCACTTGATTTTTTTCACACATATTTGGGTACCATGGCCATGCACAATACCCCCTACGATTCGGCATGTAAAGCCAAGGTGATATGGATTGATTTGGATGATGCATTGAAAATTGACCCGGATGATGTGAGAAACAAAAAATCGATAACATATTTTTATAAATTAAACAATATACTCATTTTAGGTTTTGGAATATCAAAAAATACGTAATTTCCTATCGCACGGCCAATTTCCACATTTTATAAGGTATACGGGACCAAATAGTATTATATTTAGGGGTCATGTTTCCCATGACAAAAATAATGCCTCTTTACGTTATCAATCGTGGGGATGGTATTTTATTATAATTTTCAATTTTTTTGGTATTTGAAGACAAGGAAATAAAGAATGGTGCAATTTTGTGGTCGATCCAAATCGCGAAATGTTGAAGAATATGTTTTGAGCAACAATAGCCTAGTATAAATATTTTTCCAAGATCCATTAGGGAAATAACCGGCGATTTTTAAAGATAATTTTCTTTTATAGGCCTCAGGAAATTTTTATACCTGTGCTATATGGACACAGAGGGTATACAGGGTGAGATGAAAAAACTGCAACAAAGTCAAACATCATAATTTTTACACTTTTTTTTAAATTTTATTGAACGAAAGCGAAAAAATGTCGGAAATAGCATCAAATTTTAGAATAAGTTTAGGTTTATTCGAATTGGTCACCTTTGTCACGAATTATGGCCTTCAAACGGCCAATGAAACCGTCACACGCTGCCTAAATGTTGCTCTGCGGTAGTTTGGTACATTCCCGGCGAAGCGCTTGCTTGAGGTAATCGACACTTTGGTATTTTTTAGTGCCAACCTTACTTTCCAAAATACTCCAGACACAATAGTCTAACGGATCGGTATCCGGAGATTTTGGTGGCCATTGTACGCTGGAAATGAAGCGAGGAACCTCATTTTTCCCCCGCTTTCTTGGGTGGCGCGTGCTGAATGCAATGATACTGAGTCCTGTTGGAATATCCAAAGTCTGCGGCCAAAATGTTTGCGTTTACACCCTCCAGAATATTTTCGCAATAATATCCGGCATTTATTCTGATGCCACGGTCGATTAATACGAGCGGAGAGCGACCATCGGCTGTTATGGCGGCCCACACCATAACCATGGCTGGCGCTTGAGTTCTGGTGGCCAACCGATGGTGCACATTTTCAGCTGACCTCTTTGGCAAGTAAACACGATCATTTTGTTTGTTTACAAACTGCTGGACAACGATTGTTTTGTCATCGGAGAAAACCAAATTCGGCAGTTCATCACTTTCGGCCAAGCGAAGCAACTCTTTAGCTCTTTTGAGTCTATTTTATTTTTTTTGCGGTGTAAGTTCTTGCACTTTATGGAATTTCAATGGCTTTATTCCGAGCTCATTTTTCAATATTTGCCGAATGGAATATTGCGATATGTTCAGCTCACAAGCCACTCCGACGCGGGTTTCAATGAAGTCGCTTCTTTAATTTTCGAACCATTTATGCTGATGTTGCTGTTTTCTTCCGTCCACTTCCTTGACGTCGAGCTACGCTACCAGTATCACGGGAACGAGCGATGGTACGAGACATAAAAGATTTATTTATTCATTTATTCTAACGATAGCCACTTGTGGTTTTCCAGCGAAATATAAAAAAATCACACTATCACGCTTGAATTCCATCACGAATAACTTTTTTTCTGGAAAATTCTCACCAAAAAGGTTTTGTACGCTTGTAAACTATATAATGAGCTGTCATTGGAATATTTTCAACGGCTGTCGGACGAGTGGATTAGAAATGATAGCAGCTTGAAGTTGGTTGCAGTTTTTTCATCTCACCCTACCAGAAGAGAAGATATATCCCATCTTCACAGCTGATCTTGTGTGAGTGGAAATAGTGGGATGTGTGAAATATGAAGAGAACCGGAGGCATACTTCGGATTTTATATTAGTTGTGGTTATTCAAAACATTGACCCTTTGTGGGGGAAGTCCGATCTATACCATCTTTATAAAAGATCTTGTTCTGAGGAAAATATTGAGACGTGTCACGTTTTATGATCTTCATGGATACTCAAAATTTTGAACCTATGTGGGGGAGGTACCAGAAGGAGTGAACCGATATATTCCATCTCCACACCAGACCTTGGGTTAATAAAAATATTGTGATGTGTGTAACTTGAAGACAATAGGACACTCACATTACATTTTATTAGAGTTATAATTATTCAAAATTTTGACCTACTGTGGAGGAGGTACTGGATGGGGTGGACCGATATTGTACATTTTCTCACCGGACCTAGAACTGATGCAAATGTTAGGATTCGCAAGGTTGGAGCAAAATTGGATTATCCTTGTACAGTAAATTATTTTCTTTGAAAATGTTGACATTTTGTGTGGGAAGTACAAGAAGGAGTGGACCGATATTGCCCATCTCCGAACTCAATCTAAGTTCGACAATTATATTATTACTGGTTTTTTTAATCAAAATATACTGCCATAATTTTATACTTTTATGTATTACACAAGGGATCGGTCATTAGCAAGTGCATTTTAAAATTGCAATCGTTTGTTGTCATTTGTTTTTTGTTAGAATAAAGTCAGTTTTTATTTTACTCTAAATTAAAATGGAACTCAAATATTTTTCGAGAATAATACTGCTGCTTGGTAAGAAAATCAAGGTTAAAAGGTTTGACTTGACGAAAAACATCCTTAAAAATCTAAGAGATTCGCCTGAAAGGACTGTATTTAGCCTTAGAAATAATGTTAAAAAAACCACAATTATTGCCCAGTGCATTTTCAAAACTATTCAACGAGAAATGGCTTTGTTAAAATATATTAAAATATCCTATTAAAAATATTGAAAATGACATTTATAAAATATAAATAAAACCTGCAAGGATAGGACAAAAATCGGACGTGGCAGAACAATTGATATCGTTATTGCATATTATTTATTTAGAGCTATTGATATTTAGATTAAAATATAGCAGATTTGGTTGTAAATTGGAAACGGAAACTGTAGGATTTTGAAAATCAATAGGTACTGTGAACAAAATGCAGGTCGCATTTATTATCCGGAGATGGAGATGAAATTTTCTAAACAAGGACGAACCCTATTGGAATTGGTGAGAATCAGTTCAAATTTATATATATATATATATATATATATATATATATATATATATATATATAAATTTGAACTATATATATATATTGAAATATATATATATATATATATATATAAATTTGAACTGATTCTCACCAATTCCAATAGGGTTCGTCCTTGTTTAGAAAATTTCATCTCCATCTCCGGATAATAAATGCGACCTGCATTTTGTTCACAAAAATACATGGACAGAAGGACGGACTGACGTGCATAAATCGACTAAGAAAGTGATTCTATGAAGATCCTCAAAAGTAACTATGGATCTAACTCGCTTCCTTCTCCATGTTACAAACAAATGCACCAAGACATAATACCCTTACCACTATGTGGTGTAGGGTATAATGTTATGAGGGGCCTCCAAATCTTACAAAATCCAACAAAAAATATTATTTCTATTTTACAGCATCTTCTCAAATACTTTGGAATACTGGTGTCAGGGGTAAGTTTTCAAGAACAAAAAAAATATTTTTTTTTAACTCAAAAATTTTCAAATTAGCTGCCATAACCGCTGGTCGAGTAGTATGTGTTGGAAAACATGACATACCATACGATAAAATGGAAGTCAAATTTGAGAATAAAACATTCGCACCGCTGCTCTGTGAAAATTGCAATGAACCCATAGAGAGTATGGTGCTCGTAAATAATGGAGTACATCTGGTATTTAATATAACCTATGGCGATGCTCGTAAGATACCCACACTAAGCAATGGGCCATTGCGGGGCAAGGGAAAATATCGTTTTCATGGAATTCATTTCAATTGGCTGTATCGTACACCCAACGAGTGGGCCTGGAACGATGTGAAATTTCCCGCTGAGCTACATATCACATTCTTCAATATGAAGTACGGGAACTTTGAGGCCGCTGTAAATGCGGATGAAGGCATTGCCATACTGTCGATGATATTTCATGTAAGAAAAATGGAAATTCTATTCTATTTTTTTCGATTTATAAAATTGTGTATTTTATATCCCAGGTAAGAATAGCGTCTGTCATGTTCATGTCGTCTATTAACAGAGAAGTCCTATCGGAGGTTATTTACTTTCCCAGCAATGTCACCATACCCATGACAGAACCAATTAGGCTTTACAATTTTCTACCAAGAACACTTGATTATTTTCACACCTATATGGGTACGATGACATTATATGATCGACCCTGGGTTTCCACATGTAAAGCCAAAGTTATATGGATTGATGTGGATGAGGCATTAAACATTCATCCTGGCGATGTGAGAAAAAATGTTAAGCCACAAAAAAATTTCTTGTAAAAATAATTTTATATTTCAGGTATTTGAATATCAAAAAGTCCGAAATTTCCTTGGTTGGAAACAATTTCCACATGTTACACGGTATACTACGCCAACGAGTATTGTATATAAAGGCCTTGTAACTCATGACATAAAAGATGTAGGCTCACATTTTCACGTTTATGGATGGTATTTTATCATAATATTGAATGCTTTTGTATACAATTTAATATAAATTTTGAATTTTCTCTTTGGGAATAATAGTATATTTTTATACCCTACAACAGTATGTGTTGTGGGTATTATAAGTTTAATTGGGCCAAAAATTATGTAACACCTCGAAATATTGGTTTCCCACATAGGAAAGTATATATGGATCTTCCTATCTCGCTGAGCTGAGTCGATCTACCTATGTATGTCCGTCCATCTGTCTATGTTAATTTGTAATCACTCTGCAGGTCGCAATAATGGCCCGATCTTCAGAAAATTTAGAATGGAGGTAGGGCTAGGGCCAGAATAGAAACCTATTGCTTTTGGAGATGATCGCTTAATATTTAGGGTTTAAAATGGACCAAAAACTGAAAAATTTCCTGATTTTATAGTTGCTCTATAGGTCGCAATTATAGACCAATCGACGCGGAAGTTAGCATGAGGCTAGAACTTAGGGCTGGGCAGAAGCCTTTTAACGTTGATGGTCATCGGGTAATATTTAGTGGGTGAAATAGACCATAACATTTGTGTTAAATAAAAGTCGAATTTTTCATTAACCGCGAATTTTTTTAATCCCGCCGAAATCATAAATAGACGAACAGATCAATTCTAACCGATTCGTAGATGCCGAAAGTAAATATATCGGAAATATATATAGAATTATATTATACAATATGTATATACAAAGGAAGGGGATGTTAGTTAGAATGTATTTATCTCATGAATGGCTGGACCTATTTTGACAATTTTTTTTTTCAAATGGTCGGCCCTGCACGTCTCTTGCCTTTTCTTACTTCTTCAAAATACTTTTTAGGCTACTAATCAGGATTTTTTTGATAGCTTACATATCATTTTAGTACGAATTACCAGAAGAACAGGCTTATCGCCAGCCCACACACTAAGACTGATCCTCATGCAAAATTTGAAAACTAAAGGGAGTTTTAAGAAGGACCAATAAGATATCAATGTAGTATATTTTAGGAATATTTATTCATCGGGTAACAATTTATTTTGGAAAATATCATTTATTATGAAAGTAGAGCTGAAAATCGGTGAGAATCGGTTTAAATTTAGATATAGCTCCCCTATATATCTTCAACAGATTTGGGTGCACCAGATGGTTAATGTCCATCTAAGTGACCAGAATTTTGGCACATCCGATCGAATTTAGTTTAAAAGCAAGTACATAGAATTTAGTGAAAATCTGTTCACATTGGGGTTTTAAGTCCCTCACATATGCGTAATATGCACTATACAAGAATGATATTTGATATCTGAAAATTTATTGAGCTCCAATATACCTCTGTCATATATTATTGTGCACCAAATGGCTAATATCAGACTGAATTTTGGCAATTGCGACGGAATTCAGTCTAGAAACCAGTACATCAAATTTGGTGAAAATCGGTTCTGCTATAGCTATAGCTCCGATATATATGTTTCATCCGATTTGGGGTTTTAAGTCCCTCACATGCGTAATATGCACTGCACAAGAATAATATTTGGTACCAGATATCAGATACAGTCCAGAAATACCTCTGACAAATTATAGCGAGAGCGGATCAGATTTGGACCTAGCTCACATATATATCTTTTTCCGATATCAGTTTTATTGTGCACCGAGTGGCTAATATCAGTCCAAATTGGCTGAATTCCGTCGGAAGTGAATTCAGTTCATTTGGGCTGATATTAGCCATTCGGTGCACAACACAACTGAAGAAAATACTTCCAATTTTTGTGAAAATCCGTACAGATATAGTTATAGCTCCCATACATATGTTTCATTCGATTTGGTATTTAAGTCTTTCACATGTGAGTATGCGCTCTACAACAAGGATATTTGATACCGGACATCAGATGCAGCTCGAAAATACCTCTTCCAAATTTTATCGAGATCGGTACCCTCAATATACATATTTATCGAATTTTACGGTTTTTGTCCATCATATACGTAATATCAGCCCAAATTGATTAGATTTTTCCATATTCAACCGATTTTTTTCCGAAAAATGTTTCATAATCTGAACATATCGCAATATTCCATTCGACAAATATTGAAAAATGAGCACTTTTTGGAATTTCAATAACTTTACCCATTGAGATTCCAAAAAGTGCAAGAACTTACAAAGCAACTGAAAGAAAATAGACTCTAAAGAGCTAAAGAGTTGCTTCTCTTGGCCGAAAGTGGTGAACTGTCGAATTTGGTTTTCCCGATGAAATGAACAAAATGATCGTGTTTACTTGCCAAAGAGGACAGCTGAAAATGTGACCATTCGGTTGGCCACCAGAACTCAAGCACCGGCCATGGTGATGGTGTGGGCAGCCATAACAGCCGATGGCCGCTCTTCGCTCGTATCAATCGACCGTGGCATCAGAATAAATGCAGGATATTATCGCACAAATATTCTAGAGGGTGTATTAAAGCCTTAAGTACGCAAACATTTTGGCCGCAGGCCTTGGACATTCCAACAGGACGCAGCACCATCGCACTCTGCACGCGCCACCCAAAAATGGCAACAAAATGAGGCCAAAATCACCGGTTGCCAATTCGTTGGACTATTGTGTCTGGAGTGTTGTGGAAAGTAAGGTTGGCACTAAAAAATAAAAACGTGTCGATCACCTCAAGCAAGCGCTTCGCCGGGAATGGGCCAAAATACCGTAGAGCAAAATTCGGGCAGCATGTGATGATGTCATTGGCCGTTTGAAGGTCACAATTCGTGCCAAAGATGACCAATTCGAACAAATTTAAACTTATTCTAAAATTTGATGCTATTTCCAACAATTTTTGCTTTCATTCAATAAAATTAAAAATTATGGCATTTGATTTTGTTGCAGTTTTTTTTATCTCACCCTGTATATACACAAAATGTAAGGATTGCAAGGAATCTTAATCCGAAAATTTCCAAAAGTGTGGCAGATGGGGGAACTTGCCCCCCCCACCTTCTTATTTTGGGTACTTTGCGGTGCAAACTTTCAAATCTTTTATTTTTTGCTCTATTTTCATGATCTGCTTGATTTTAACGTTTTTTTTTGTTACACAGTGTAATCTAGGATATAGAAGAAATATATTTTTTTCGGGAACCAAGTTAGGTATTAATTACTTCTTCTACATTTCCAGGATGATTGCAAGGCATAGCAATATCATTGCTTCGATTAGAGACTCTTTCTTCTGGCCATTGGGTACTGCGCTCACAACCCGTTTCAAATCTGAAAATGCGGCCGGTGCCGTTGTAGTTTTTGGTTTCAGAGGTACCATTATTTTTGTCTCTGGACCCTTGTAATTTAAGGAGAATTTCGTAGTTGAAAATTTAAGAAAGCTACGTAGCAATTCAAATTCCCTTATCTGTGAAAGCAAAAAAGAAAAAAAAAAAGAATTCCATTTTATGTGAATCTGGAAAAAAAAGAATAACTCACATCATCTGGATGAATTTTATGGGCCTCGTCAAAATCGATCCATATAACATTCGATTGACAAGTCGTCAACGATGGCGATCTGGTCGAAAGCATTGTGCCCACATATGTGTAATAGTATTTATATGATTGAGGCATGAATGTGGATAGGGTTAGTTTTGTTTTTAGCTGCACTGTGGTATTTGTATCTATACCCCGCACATCCACCATGTCCTCAATGATCCGACCTAAAAATGGACTGGTCGATTGGGTTCTTACCTAAAAAAAGTTATAACTTTTTAGGGGATTCAGTTTTTTATATACACTCTTTGCCCAACCTACCCGAAAGGCCATGGAGGCCACTGCTATGCCATTGTCCTTCTCCAAAGCTTTCTCGTAATCGCTAAATTTGTCACTGTAGAAAACCAAATGTAATTCAGCGGGAAAGCTAACATTATTCAGAGCCCATTCGTCGGGCATGTGTGGGCGAAAATTAAAATACATAAACTTAAATTGAAAATGACCTTTGCCCTCCAGCGGTCCGCGTCGTAATTTTGGAATCTTCGTCTCATCGTTATAGCCCAAATAGATCAACAGTTGTTCCCCGTTATTGGCCAGTGTCATAAAATCGGCACTTTCATTACAATTTTGGCAGTCGAGTGGTGTGTAGAATTGCTCATGTACCTCTTTGCCGTCGAATGGTGTGGTATATTTTCCAACACAGACTCGTTTCCCAATATCAGCTGTGTGAAAAAGAAATTGTATGCGAAACTAATTTCAGTGTTCAGTATTAAAAATAAATTGGAATAATTGAAACAAATTTCTGAATCACAATACGAGTCGTATTTTATCGACTTTTATAGCCTACCTTCAAGTAAAATTACTTTAAATGCAATTCCATAAAGAACTATGAAAAAATTATTAAATCAGATTAATACTCGGAACATTAAGCTTTAATAAATATGAAATTGAAAAAAATCTTCATTTGAAATATAATGTTATTGAATATATATTATTATTCAAAACTTACCAAATAAACATAATATTCTTCTAAAAGCTATTGTATGCATTCCGTCTGCTCCTATTCGGCCAAATGATTTCATGCAAATTATGGGAAGTTAACAAAGTCATACAATGTCGTCTATGGCCTAATATTCTCAGGAGTAATATTTTAATTTTGTTCTAAATGATTTTTGAAAACTAAATATTGAAATGGATACGAGACTTTAATACATTGTAATAATAAAGAAGCACAGAGGTTTTTGTAGCTCTAGTACTGAATAAAATTACACAATATTTACTAAGGTCAAAGGTAACTTAAAAAAACATGCTTTCCAAATCCAATAACATTTCCCGCTTAAATTAGCTGCCGTAACACAGGGACGTGTGGTATGTGCTGGAAAACATATGGTGCCATATATGAGGGAAGTTGTTAGGGTTGCTAATAAGACCTTTTCACCATTGCTATGTGAAAACTGCGATGAAATAGCTGAGCGTGTAATGTTATATAATAGCGGTGTACAGCTTGAATTCAATTTGACCTATAGTGCTGCTAGCAATGGACCACGGCAGGGAAAGGGTAAATACCGTTTCCATGGAATCAATTTCAATTGGCTACTTAACACACCCGATGAATGGTCATGGAATGATGTGGCTTTTCCAGCCGAGCTGCATATTACATTTTATAACGAGAAGTATAGGAATTTTGAGGTGCTTGTAGCGACGAATGATGAATATTGATTCCTAGGTCAGAAAACGGAAAATCACGTTCATGCCTTTTATAATAAAAATTCCTAACGGAGGTTACCTACTTTTCCAGCAACTTCACCCTGCCCAAAGATCATCCAATAAAATTAAAGTTATTTCTACCCCATTCACTTGATTATTTCCACACCTATTTGGGTACCATGGCCATGCATGACACCACCTGGAGTTCCACGTGCAAAGCCAAAGTTTTATGGATTGATGTGGATGATTCATTGAATATTGAACCGGATGATGTGAGAAGCAATGATGAATTGAAAACAATCAATTTTTTGTAAATATTCCTTATTATTATTCCCGCTTTTTTTGGTTTTGGAATATCAGAAAATACAAAATTTTCTTACATTCGGCAATTTCCACATTTTGTACGTTATACAGGAACAAAGAGTGCAGTGTTCAGAGGTCAAGTTTTCCATAACGAAAATAGTAGCTCTTCACATTATAAAACATGCGGATGCTATATTATATTGAAATATGTGACGGCCAGGAAATAAATAAGGAATGATGCATATTTTTTTTGAGGGGTCAAATCGTATTGTGAATCTTTTGGGAATATACATGGGGATTTTTTAGAATACTTATTTCATAAGAATTCTGTCATTAAGCGCGGATTTATTTAACATAATCTTTCGAGCAACATTAGGTCAATTCGGGTGGATTTTTAAGAATATTTTTTCAAGCAAAATTAGGCCAATAAGCGGCGATTTTAAAAAATTAATTTTTGAAGTAGTATTTTTTCAACCAACATGAGGTCAATAAGCTTGGATTTTTTTAAGAATATTTTTCAAAGCATCATTAGGTCAATAAGCCTGGACTTTTTAAACAAATTTTTTCAAGCAACAATAAGTCAATAAACCTGGATTTTTTAAGAATATTTTTCAAATCAACATTATGCCAATAAGCGGGGATTTTTTAAGGAAAGTTTAGAAGACAACTACCTAGATTTTTAATATCCTACAACACTATGAGTTGGGTTATTATATAGATGATTGGGACAACAATTATGTAACACCTCGATATATTAGTCCCCGAAATAGAATCTATCTATAAGTCGATCTAGCTATGTATGTGCGTATGTCTGTCCATGGTCGAAATTATGACCGATCCTCAAGACATTGAAAACGGAGGTGGGGATAGTGTCAGCATAGAAGCCTATTATTTTGGGAGATGGTCGCAAAATGTTTAGGGGTTGAAATGGAAGAAAAACAGAAAAACTTCCTGAATTTTGCTGCTCTACAGGCCACAATTATAGACCAATCGACGTAGAGTTTCGCATGAAGTTAAAGTTGTACGGTCATCGGACAATACCTAGAGGGTAAAATAGAGTAAACAAATACGAAAATTTCAACTCATACAGGATGAGATTGGTCACCTTTGGCTCGAATTATGACCTTCAAACGGCCAATGAAACCGTCACACACTGCCCGAATGTTGATCTGCAGTATTTTGGGCCATTCTCGGCGAAGCACTTGCTTGAGGTGATCGACACTTTTGTATTTTTTAGTGCCAACCTTGCTTTCCAAAATACTCCAGACACAATAGTCCAACCGATTGGTATCCGGAGATTTTGGTGGCCATTGTGCGCTAGAAATGAAGCGAGTAACCTCATTTTGAAGCCATTCTTGGGTGGCGGGTGCTGAGTGTGATGGTGCTGAGTCCTGTTGGAATGTCCAAGGTCTGCGGCCAAAATGTTTGCCTGCCCACGGCTTAAATACACTCTCCAGAATATTTTCGCGATGATATTCGTCATTTATTCTTATGCCACGGTCAATTAATACGAGCGAAGAACGACCATCGGCTGTTATTGCGACCCACACCATCACCATGGCCGGTGCTTGAGTTCTGGCGACCAACCGAAGGTGCACAGTTTCAGTTGATATCTTTGGCAAGTATTGTTTGTTACAAAATGCTGGACAACGAACGAATGGAGAAAACCAAATTCGGCAGTTCATCATTTTCGGCCAAGCGAAGCAACTCTTTAGTTCTTTTGTGTCTATTTTCTTTCTGTTTCGGTGTAAGTTCTTGCAGTTTTTGGAATTTCAATGGCTTTACCCCGAGCTAATTTTTTAATATTTGCCGTATGGAGTATTGCGATATGTTCTGCTCACGAGCCATTATTCGGCCACTGCAACGCGGGTTTCGATCCAGTCGCTTCTTTACTTTTCGAAACATTTCTGCTGATGTTACGAGCGATGGTATGGGACAAAAAAGATTTATTCACGATTAAATAGCCACTTGTGATTTTCCAGCCAAATATAAAGAAATCACACTATCACGCTTGAATATCATCACGAATAAATTTTTTGTCAGGACAATATAATGAGCTGTCACTGGAATAATTTTAACAGCTGTCGGACGAGTGGCTTAGAAATGACAGCAGTCTGAAGTTTGTTGAGATTAAAATATAACTTGTGACCATTACAGTGATGCTGGTAGCCAAGATATTGGATATATAGCGGAATAGGTGTAATATATATGTAAAATAAGTATATCTTAGTTATTCTGCTTATAAGTCAAGAACCGCTGGGATTTTTTCAAGTTGACTTACAATTTTTAATTTTCTAAAGTAACACTACGTTTTTAGGGTATTATATATGGGTCGAAATTATCGTCCGGGCCAAACTCCACCTTAGGGTAAAGGAAACATTAGAACCCATTATGACCCACAAATACCAATTTTTAGACATATTCATGGGAAAATGTGGAAAAAATTATCAAAATAGCGAATAACGGGAGGTACCGCTATATGGGGCTATACAAAAACGTGGACCTATACATACAATGTGTCACCACCGCAGCCAGAACCCATTATGAGCAACAAATGCCAATTTTTAGACAAATTCGTGAAAAAATGTGACAAAAACCATCAAAATACCAAATTTTGGGAGGCTATAACAAATCGTGGGCCTATACATGCAATGTTTCGTCACAGGAGCTAGAACCCATTATGATCAACAAATACCAATTTTTAGATTAATTCGTGAAAATATGTGGCAAAAGCCATCAAAGTACCGTTTTATGGGGACTAGACCAAAACGTGGACCAATTGGTATTTTCAATACCAACCATCTTAGACACAATACAAATTGTCCTCCTAAATGTTGACCCTCTACGTCAACTAATGTGGGCTGTATCGTGATTCAAACAGACAGACGGAAAGACAGGCAGACGGACATCGTTAAATCGACTTAGAATGCTGATTATGAATATATACTTTATGGGGTCTACGACGACTATTTAGGGATATTACAAACGGAAAGACAAAGTTAATATACCCTCCTTTTCAAGGTGGAGGGTATAATAATAATGTCCCCAATCAAAAAGCTAAAAGTAATATCTAGGTAGGGCTCTATGACATCATTAAGGAATTCTTCACAAAATGCATTTGGACATGATGGGGCTTCCAACATATTGCAGTGGTGTATGGTATCACATGGCCGGCTCTGCAGCCTTGCTTACTTGTTTAAATATATTTTTTTAATCAACATAGTTTATTGTGATATTTTAAGAATATTTTTTAACCCACGAAAGCATATGTGTCCAAACTTCAGTTTATTTTCATTTTTCTTAGATTTTTGATTTACAAGATCAAGACAAGCATAACGAATCGCCACAAGGTCCATGGCGACATAAAGTGCTTCATTTTATCCTGGCCATTTTCTAGAAGTTGCTTGGTGTTTTCCCTCACCTCTGGATCCATATTTCTTTTATCAAATCTTATTTGAGTTCGAGACATTCCATAGTCGTGATCATAGCTTAAATGTGAAAATCCCACAAATGTTTTCAACATAAAGAATTCATGAATCTGAAATAGCAAGATTTGCAAAAATTAAGTTTGTCCTTCTATGTGCTTCAAAAGGATGTTCCTACATAATCTGCCGGTATTTTGTGAGTCTCATCAAAATCAATCCATATAACCCTTGATTTACACGTGGTATGTGATGGTGCTCTTGGCGAGAGCATTGTTCCCTCATAGGTGTGATAGTGCTCCAACGAGTGTGGCAAAAAACTAGAAAAGGGTAATTTTGCGGCAACCACCGGCAGTGTGGTGTTTTTTCCAACAGATCTTATATTCGATAATTCATTGATGATGAGGGGTAAAAATGTACTTGCATTTACTTCCTGTACCAGGGATGGGAAAGAAAAGTAAGGATGGGGGCTACAGAAAAACGTTGATCTATATAGTAAAGGGTGAGATAAAAAAAAAAAACTGCTACAAAGTCAAACGCCATAATTTTTTTAATTTTATTGAATGAAAGTAAAAAAAAATCTGAAATAGTATCAAATTTCAGAAAAAGTTTAGTTTTTTTTCGAATTGGTCACCTTTGCCACGAATTATGGCCTTCAAACTGCCAATGAAACCGTCACTCGCTGCCCGAATGTTGCTCTGCAGTATTTTGGGTCATTCCCGGTGAAGCGCTTGCTTGAGGTGATCGACGCGTTTGTATTTTTTAGTGCCAACCTTGCTTCCCAAAATACTCCAGACACAATAGACCAAGGGATTGGTATCCGGAGATTTTGGTGGCGATTGTGCGCTGGAAATGAAGCGAGAACCTCAGTTTGTATCCATCTTCGGTGCTGAGTGCGATGATGCTGAGTCCTGTTGGAATGTCCAAGGTCTGGGCCAAAATGTGTGCGTGCCCAAGGCTTTAATACACCCTCCAGAATATTTTCGCGATAATATTCGGCATTTATTCTGATGCCACGGTCGATTAATACGAGCGGAGAGCGACCATCGGCCGTTATGGCGGCCCATACCTCACCATGGCCGGCGCTTGAGTTCTGAGTTCTGGTGGCCAACCGAAGGTGCACATTTTCAGCTCTCCTCTTTGGCAAGTAAACACGATAATTTTGTTTTTTTACAAACTGCTGGACAACGAATGTTTTCTCATCGGAGAAAACCAAATTCGGCAGTTCACCACTTTCGGCCAAGCGAATCAACTCTTTAGCTCTTTTGAGTCTATTTTATTTCTATTGCGGTGTAAGTTCTTGCACTTTTTATACCCTCCACCAAAAAAAGTATGGAGGGTATATTAAGTTCGTCATTCCGTTTGTAACTTATCGAAATAATCATTTTAGACCCAACAAAGTATATATATTCTTGATCAGCGTAAAATTCTAAGACGATTTAGCCCTGTCCGTCCGTCTGTCCGTCTGTTGTAATCACACTACAGTCTAAACGAATTAAGATAGGAAGCTAAAATTTTGCACAGATCTCTCTTTTGTCTGCAGGCAGGTCAAGTTCGAAGATGGGCTATATAGGTCCACGATATCGTATAGCCCCTATATAACGGTACCCCCGATATTCGGTATTTTGATGATGTTAGCCACATTTTTCAATGGAATTGTCTGAAAATCCACACAAGTAGTTCCTTGTGGGTACTTTATACCTCGGCAGAGAATTATCTATATAGGTCTACAATATCGTATAGCCCCCATATAACGGTACCCTACGGTATTAGGTATTTTGATGATTTTAGCCAAATTTTTCAATGGAATTGTCTGAAATTCCACAAAAGGAGTCACTTGTGCGCATTTTACCCCCTTAAAAAAGAATTGTTTATATAGGTCCACGATATCGTATATCCCCCATATAACTGTACCCCCCGATATTCGGTATTTTGATGATGTTAGCCACATTTTGCAATGGAATTGTCTTAAAATCCACATAAGTAGTTCCTTGCGAGTACTTTACCCCCTGAGGGAGAATTGTCTATAAAGGTCCACGATATCGTACATCCCCCATATAACGGTCCCCCCGATATTCGGTATTTTGATTATTTTACCCACATTCTTCAACGGAATTGTCTGTAAATCCACACAAGGAGTTCGTTGTGGGTACTTTATACCTCAGCAGAGAACTATCTATATAGGTCTACAATATCGTATATCCCCCATATAACTGTACCCCCCCGATATTCGGTATTTTGATGATTTTACTCACATTTTCCAATCGTATTGTCTGAAAATCCACACACGGAGTTCTTTGTGAGCACTTTACCCCCGAAACGGAATTGTCTATATAGGTCCACAATATCGTATATCCCCCATATAACGGTTCTCCCCTATATTTAATATTTTGATGATTTTAGCCACTTTTTCCAATGGAATTATCTGAAAATCCACATAAGGTGTTCCTTGTGAGTACTTTACACGCAGACATAGATTTGTCTTTATTGATCCACAATATCGTATATCCCCCCATATATCGGCACCTTCCTATATTAGATATTTTAAAGATTTTAAAATAATTTTTAATGGATTTTATTTTTTTGAAAATTTTTTAATTCGTTCCAAATGGTGGAGGGTATTCAAAGTTCGGCCCGGACGAACTTACTGCTTTTTTACTTGTTAGAATTTAAATTTCTATACCCCGAGCTCATTTTTCAATGTTTGGCGAATGGAATATTGCGATAAGTTCAGCTCAGACCACTGCGAAGCGGTTTTCGATGAATTTCAACCATTTCAGCTGATGTTGCTGTTTTCTTCCGTCCACTTCCTTGACGTCGGACTACACTACCAGTATCAAGGTAACGAGCAACGGTACGAGACACAAAAGATTTATTCACATTTAAATGCTGGAGTGCTCTAACGATAGCCAAATATAAATAAATCACACTATCACGCTTGAATTCCATTACGAATAACTTTTTTTTCTGGAAAATTCTCACCAAAATGCTTTTGTACGCTTGAAAACAATATAATTAGCTGTCATTGGAATAATTTTACAAGCTGGTGGACGAGTAGCTTAGAAATGACAGCAGTCTGGAGTTGGTTGCAGATTTTCATCCCACCCTGTAATTCCCTAAGAATGTGTAGCTAAAGACATCAAAATACTGAATTTTAGTAAGTACCGTCATATGGGGCATATAGGAAAACGGGATGCCAAATTTAATATACTCTCCATACGATGTATTGTGGAGGGTATAAAAATGAATAATAAAAAAACATCTCCCAATCTTACCTGAAATCCCATCGACACTATGACAATTCCTTCATCCCTTTCCAAGGCGTTTTCGTAGTTCTCCCTCCTTTCGTTATAGAACACCAAATGTAGTTCTGCCGGAAAGCTGATATTATTCAATGACCATTCCTCTGGAATTTCAGGTAAAAAGTTGAAATACATGTAATGAAAACGATAATCGCCCTTGTTAAACATGGGACCACGACCTATTTTTGGGAGTTTTTTAACATTCTCATAGATCAATTTAATCATTATTAGTTCTCCAGTATTACTGAGAACAATATTGTCGGGAACCTCATCACAATTGTCGCATGTAAGCGGGACCATAAATGCCGGGTCAGTTTTGTGATTTGAAAATGGTAATCTATATTTTCCAATGCATGTTAGCTCGTGATTGAAAGAGTTATCTGAAATGAAAAAGGAATATAATGATAAGTAATGAGCAGAATTTGTATTTCCTTTTTTAACAAAAAATTCAAACACATATTTAAATAATCAAAATACACAGGACAAAGTGGGATCAACTTTTGTCGATCACCTCAAGCAAGCGCTTCCCCGGGAATGGGCCAAAATACCACAGAGCAACATTCGGGCAGCGTGTGGCGGTTTCATTGGCCGTTTGAAGGCCATAATTCGTGCCAAAGGTGACCAATTCGAACTAATCTAAACTTATTCTAAAATTTGATGCTATTTCCGACATTTTTTGCTTTCATTCAATAACATTTGGAAAAAAATGTCAAAATTATGGCATTTGACTTTGTTGCAGTTTTCTTTTTATCTCACCCTGTATATTCTTCATCAGCAAAATTTCAAATTTCTATCTTAAATTGCAGATGTCCGTCCGTCTGTGCGAATCACTCCAGCTTCCGAATGAAATGATGTAGGTTGATGAAATTTAACTCGAGGACTTTTGGTATTGAAAATCCTACAAAATATGACAGAAAACTGCCCATACAGGTCCACGTCTTCGTATTGCCTGCCCATCATCAAAATTTCGAATAAAGGGAGGTATTCTGAATTTTGATGATTTAAGCGACATTATTCATCGGAATTGTTTCAAATTTCGTATTCGAAGTTTCTAATGGCTACTACAGCCTATGACCGAAAATGGCACATGCAGGTTGAAGTTTTCGTATAGCCCCCATATAACGGAATCTCTCTGTATTCGTTTTTCTATTTTAGCAGTATTTTTCCACGGGAAAACATAAGAAATGACTGTTTTTGATTTAAAATCAAAGTAAAGAAAAATAATTAGACACTGGATAAAAATATTTTGCTAAAATTATCTTGAAATTTTTATCCTCAAAATTGTGGAGTTCAATGCCAAAACAATGAGTGTTAAAACTAGATTAGATGAAAAAGTAAAGGAGACACAGTTGTGTGTGTGGTTGGCATTTTTTGTTTTTACAATGTAGGATATGTGGAAAGAATAATGCAGGTAAATGGTACAGTATTAGACTTCTCATACCTCCTTTGGACGATAATCTATTAAACAAGTCCAGAAATGCTTGCAAAAAAAGGATAAAATGAGATCTGTTTTTAAATCTTTTCCATAAAGTGTAGCATATTTTCCAGGTTCTTTCGAATATTACTTGCCAATAGTAATAACAATAATTTTTGCTTTGCGTATTATGGCCATTATTCGGAAATTTTATTTTTTTACTGACGACAATCCCTTGTTCTATGAGTAAAATAATAAAACGCACTTTATTTCATAGTGTTGTTGCTTGTCCTCTCCCTTGAGTGTTGTTACAAACTTATCATTATCACTCTAAAATACTATGTTTGGGGGATATTATAAATTTGAGTGGGCCAAAAAGTTTGCAGCACCTCGAAATATTGAGTCAATCTAGCTATGTGTGTCTGTCCGCCTGTCCATGTTAATTTGTAATAAGAATACAGTTAGTAACTATGGCCAGATCTACACGAAATTTGGCATTTAGTTGGGGTTAGGGTCAGAATAGGAGCCTATTGTTTTTATACCCTCCACCATACTATGGAGGGTATATTAACTTTGTCATTCCGTTTGTATTTCCTCGAAATACTCATATCAGACCCAAGAAAGTCTGTCTGTTGTAATCACGCTATCTTTCGAACGAAATGAGATAAAAGGCTAAAATTTTGCACATATGTTTATTTTGCCAATAGGCAGGTTGAGTTCGTAAATGGGCCATGTAGGTCCTTGTAGCTTGTGACAGAAAATTGTCTATGCAGGTCCACGTCTTCGTATAGCCCCCATATAACGGTACCTCCCTATATTCGCTATTTTGATGATTTTAGCGACATTATTCTCCGGAATAGTTTCAAATTATGTATTTAGAGTTCGTAATGGGAACTACAGTCTGTGACAGAAAATTGTCTATGCAGGTCCAGGTCTTCGCACAGCTCCGATATAACGGTATCTCTCTATATACGATATTTTAATGATTTTAGCTACATTATTCACCGTTTATTTCAAGTTTCGAATTTGAATATGGTAATGGCTTATGACAAACAATGCCTATGTAGGTCCACGTCGTTCCAAGGGTATTCAAAGTTCCGAACTTACTGCTTTTTAAGTTGTTTATTTTAACATTTTTGTTTATCTGTAATTTCTGTTATAATTAGTTATGAATTTTAAAAGTATGATTGGCCTAAAATGATTTTATAATCTCAAAATATGAGAACCACGATGTTTTGTAGAGATCTTTAGAACAAAATGTGAGGAAAAAGAAAAATAGTAATATTTTTAAAAATTAAAAAAAAAAACAAGTAAGCAAAGGCTATAGTCGTGCGGGGCCGACCATGTGATACCCTAACACACCAATATGGTAGAAGCCCCCTTATGTCCAAATCCATTTTGGAAGATTTCGCTTTTGAAATTGAAATTGTGTCATAGAGCATTGCTCACAAATTACCTTTAGCTTTTTGACCCTATGGTCATATCAATGGTCATACCAAATGCTAGACTTCTTTCCTGTCTTTAACTCTCTTCTCATGCAAAATTCTGTGTCGATTGGTCTCAATTGTGTGATCAGGAAAATTTTTCTGTTTTTTGGTTCATTTCAACTCCTAAATATTTTGCATTCAACTCCAAATGCAAAAGGCCCCTCTGTATCTCCAAATTTAGTTGTTGGTCCATTTGAACCTTCTGAGCCTAACCCTATATAAATATAGAAAATGTCACAAAATCTAAAAATTCTATATTAAAATCATTATTGGCGGATTTTAAACTTTTATGCTCAGAGGGCATTCTAAATTGACAAAATTTGTCAAAATCGGCCCAGCCATTCTTGAGATATAAGCTTTCTAGCTAACATCCCCTTCTTTTGTATATATACGTTGTATATATTTCGCTATATATATCTGACATATTTACTATCGTCATCTACATAACGGTCAGAATTGACCTGTTCGTCTACTTGTGATTTCTCCGGGATTAAAATTTTTCGCGGTTTAATGGAAAATTTTACTTTTATTTAACACAAATGTTATGTCTTATGTCACCCACAAAATATTACCCGATGACCATAAAAATTGGAAGGTCCATGCCAAGCCCTAAGCTCCATGCTAACTTCCGCGTCGATTGGACGACCTGTAGAGCAACTATAAAATCTGGAAAATTTTCAATTTTTGGTCCATTTCAACCCCTAAATATTATGCGATCATCTCCAAAAGCAATATTCCGGCCCTAGCCCCACCTCCATTCTAAATTTCGTGAAGATCGGGCCATAATTGCGACCTGTAGAGTGATTACAAATTAATATGGACAGACGGACGAACGGACATACATAGCTAGATCGACTCAGCTCGGCGAGATAGGAAGATCCCTGTATACTTTCCTATGCGGAAATATAAATAAAAGAGTTGAAAAATACTGCTTAAATTAGGATATAGAGAGTTACCATCGTGGACCTTATACATGATGAGATAAAAAACTGCAACAAAGTCAAACGCCATAATTTTTACATTTTTTTTTAATTTTATTGAATGAAAGCAAAAAATATCAGAAATAGAACCAAATTTCAAAATAAGTTTAGATTTGTTCGAATTGGTCACCTTTGGCACGAATTATGGCCTTCAAACGGCCAATGAAACTGTTACACGCCGCCCGAATGTTGCTCTGCGGTATTTTGCCCCATTCCCGGTGAAGCGCTTGCTTGAGGTGATCGACACTTTGATATTTTTAGTGCCAACCTTGCTTTCCAACATACTCCAGACACAATAGTCCAATGGATTGGTATCCGGAAAATTTTGGTGACCATTGTGCACTGGAAATGAAACCAGGAACCTCGTTTTTTAACCATTCTTGGGCGGCGCTTGCTGAGCGCGAAAATGTTTGCGTGCCCAAGGCTTTAGAATTTTCGCGATAATATTCGGCATTTATTCTGATTCCATTGTCGATTAATATGAGGAGAAAACCAAATTCGGCAGTTCACCACTTTCGGCCAAGCGAAGCAACTCTTTAGCTCTTTTGAGTCTATTTTCTTTCTGTTGCCGTGTAAGTTTTTGCACATTTTGGAATTTCAATGGCCTTATCCCGAGCTCATTTCTCAATATTTGCCGAATGGAATATTGCGATATGTTCAGCTCACAAGCCATTTTCCGGCCACTGCGACACGGATTTCGATCAAGTCGCTTCATTACTTTTCGAACCATTTCTGCTAATGTTGCTTTTTTCTTCTATCCACTTCCTTGACGTCGGGCTACGCTACCAGTATTATGGTAACGAGCGATGGTACGAGACACAAAAGATTTATTCACATTTAAATGCTGGAGTTCTCTTACGTTAGCCACTTGTTGTTCTCCAGCCAAATATAAAGAAATCACACTATCACGCTTGAATTCCATCATGAATAACTTTTTTTCTGGAAAATTCTCACCAAAATGCTTTTGTATGCTTGTAAACAATATAATGAGCTGTCGCTGGAATAATTTTAACAGCTGTCGGACGAGTGGCTTAGAAATGCCAGCAGTCTGAAGTTGGTTGTAGTTTTTTCATTTCACCTTAGACATTTAATTTTTCTGCGAAAAAGTGTTAAATTTAAACGCTTAAACAAACCAGGATTCATTTACCCAAAGGTACTACTTATATTCGTATTTTCACGTAACTTTATTTATTGAAATTTACTTTATTAGACCAGCAAAACTAATAGGCATATCAATAAAATTCCTGACTGAAAAATTTGCATCAATTTCTCCTGACCATTGCACAGTGGTCGATGCCATTGGCCAAAATTCAAAAAATGAAAATCAGATATTTATTGTCAAATGTGTACAAATGAACTCTTAAGGGATTAAGCTTTTTAGAAAACATAATAATCTTGGCTTCATTCTAACGGGACACTTCGAAAATATCATCAAAAAAGAGAAAATGTAGTTAGTTCTTTTTTTCAGTGGGATCAGAGAAAAAGTGAAGTAAAAATAGAACTGTGTCACAAAATTAAATACATTTTAAAATTACAAATCTTGGCATTATTATTGAAAAGCAAGGTATTAACTTATTTTTAGTGCAGTAATTTGTATGTTTAGTATATGTGTATAATATAGAAGATGTGAGTGTTCTGAGTTGCCTTTAAGATTAATTTTAAAAATAAAATTGGATTTCAGTTAAAGTTTTAATTGTTTTCCCCCCTGAATCCTCCAATGTGATTTTTTTCACGCCATTAGCAATGGTCCTAAGATTCTAAAAGTGCTAATTTAACTTTCAGATTTTGTCAGATGTGTACGTTATGCCCAATATACTGAAGTGACTTCGCTGCAATTTTGTCAGTTCTATGGGGCTACTGACATAGAATATGTTGTTGTTGTTAGGGATTGATAAGGATGTAATTGAGGGGTGTTCAATAATATTGCAAGCATTGTCCTCCGGGTATAATATTTATGTCGAAAAATTTAAGGCCTTTGCACTGGAAACTGCTAAAGAGTTAACAAATTTATATCCATGGCACTATCTTCCAAGTTTCGACTAAATCATGCCCGAAAAAATTCTCGTGTTTCAACAAACACAGATCTTATTAACCGTCTTCTTCTGAGCTATATAATGGGACAGCGAACGTTACCAAACAATAACCAGTAAAGAAAGTCTTAAAGTCGAGCGGGGCCGACTTCATGATACCCTACACCACTTTGCATATTTAGTAGAGCGTCACATAACAAATAAAGGTTTTAATGGGGAATTTGTGAGAATTAAATCATACCAACAATGATTATAGTAATAATTAAAAGTCCAAAGAAACTAATATATGGGAGGAATATCCTCCTCTGAATCGATTTCTATTAAATTAAATTTATATTTCAATTCAGGCTTGTATTATCCATTTGGTGCACAATTAACTTGAAATCGGATAGATATATATGAGAGCTATATCTAAATTTGATTTGGGCTAATACTACACGTATGGTGCACAATAAAAGGCAAATCGGACGAAGATATATATTTGAGCCATGTCCAAATATTAACAGATCTCAATAAAATTTAGAAAGGGTATTTCTGAGTTATATTTTATATATCTCCCCAAATATCGTTGTCACAGAGTGCATATTACGGCTGCGGAGGACAAAAATAACAAATCGGATGAACAATATATATGGGAGCTATATGTATATCTAAACCGATTTCGATCAAATTTAGCATACTTATTTTCAGGTCCCATCTGGTCGTACGTATATTTCATACTATTTGGGCTGATATTACAAGTTTGGTGCACAATATAAGGCAAATCGGATGAATATATATGGGAGCTATACCTAATTTTTGACCGGTTATATCCAATTTTAATAGGGCCTTAAGTCAAACTAATTATTTGTGCAAAATTTATCTTTGATTTAATTTTACATTAAATTGTTATTTTATTTTGTTTACAAAAAATAATCAAATTTGGACTTGATTTGTATAAAAAATGCTTCTATTTTTGGAGGTACCTTACAAGGGACTCTACCTGATGGCGGGCTGTTCCAAATAATTTTCATTAAGATTATTTTTTAGCTCCTTAGAACATAAAATGTCAAATAACATTACAATCTGGTGTAGAAATGTGACAAGAATTGGGCAAATAACCCTTATTCGGGAGGTACGTTATATGGGGACCATGGAAAAACATGCATCGACCATATCCATTTTGTCACATTTTTTATATTTATCCCATCAAGGTACCATAACCAAAGATTCATATTGATATCTGCACTGAAAGTATTTTTGGCCGCTGTTTCCATACGACCTCGACCACTGTGCATTGGTGACGATCTGTTTTGGACTTTTAGTTGTTGTTGGTGTAGACCTGTTTTCATCAAATCTTATTTCACTTTCTGGCTCTTCATAGTCGAGAAAAAATGTACAATGTGAAAAGCCCAAAAAGGATTTCAACATCGAGAACTCATGAACCTGTAAGAAAACAATGTTTTCCAAAAATTTAGGATGTGCATCAATATGGCCCAAAAGGATGTGCCTACATAATCCGGATGTATTTTATGGGTCTCATCGAAATCAATCCATATTACACGGGACTGGCACGTAGTTAGCATCGGGGTTCTGGGCGAAAGCATTGTTCCCTCATAGGTGTGATAGTGTTTCAGTGGTAGGGCAAAAAACTTGAAAGGGATAAATTTGTTGCAACCGGTAGGGTGATGTTTGTATCAATGGTTCTTATTTTCGATAATTCGTTGACGATGAGGGGTAAAAATGGACTCGTATTTTCTTCTTGTACCTGTGAAGATCAAAAATGTGGTTATGAACGATTTAGAATCTTCTCCTCTCACCTGAAACCCCATGGACACTATGACAATGCCATCATCTCTCTCCAGAGCGTCTTCGTAGCTCTCCCTTCTTTCGCTATAGAACACTAAATGCAATTCTGCCGGAAAGCTGGTGTTATTGAATGACCTTTCCTCCGGAACTTGCGGTAAATAATTGAAATACATATAATGGAAACGATAATCGCCCTTGCCAAACATAGGTCCACGACCAATTTTTGGTAATTTTTGAATATTCTCATAGACCAATTTAATTATTACCAATTCTCCAGTATTACTGAGAATTAAACTGTCGGCAACTTCGTCACAATTGCTGCAGGTAAGTGGTACCATAAATACCGGTCTAGTTCTATTATTCGAAAATGGTAGCATATATTTTCCAATGCATCTTGCATAATGATCGGGATAGTCAACTGAAATGCGATTAGTATAAATTAAGGCAGTAAAGAAAGGTCAAAAGTCGGGCGGGCCGACTATATGATACCCTACACCATTATGCGTATGTAGTAGATCTCCCGTAACAAAAAAAAAAAAAAAATAAATAAAATAAATCTTTTTTGAATGTGTATAATAGCTTTAGAGTAGTCACAATTTGAGAACTATATCCAACTCTTAATCGATTTTCAACAA
The DNA here is from genome assembly GCF_030504385.1 of Musca domestica. Classification (NCBI taxonomy): domain Eukaryota; kingdom Metazoa; phylum Arthropoda; class Insecta; order Diptera; family Muscidae; genus Musca; species Musca domestica. The sequence goes on along the minus strand of NW_026712313.1, from coordinate 358,220 downwards.
ATTTGGCAGAGGCTTTTGTACCTTTAGTACCAAAAAACAATAAAAAATATTTATTTATTGGACCAATAGATATACCGGACCCAATTTCACCAAATGGAAAAAATCCGTTGAATATGAGAAAATCTATTAAATATGGGCTGATATTAAAAATGAAGATGTATATCGAAGTTATATAAAAATCTGAACCGATGTCGATACAATTTGGCAGAGATATTTTCGAGCAGTAATCCAACGTAATGCCCGGTATCAAATATCAACAATTTAACATCAAATTGGATGAAACATGTATATGGGAGCTATAGCTATTTAGAATCGATTTTCTCCAAAATTTCAAGCACTTTCTTTGAGGCTGAATTCCGTCGGAAGTTCTAAAATTCAGTCCATTTGGGCTGATATTAGCCATTTGGTGCACAAAAAATCTGAAAACGGATCAAGTTATATATGGGATCTATATCTACATCTGAACCGATCTCGATAAAATTTGGCAGAATTATTTTCGAGTTGTATCTGATGTTCCACAATTCGCTTAATTTGGGCTGATATTAGTCATTTGGTGTACAATAAACCTGAAATCGGATAAAGGTATATATGGGAGCTATATCGAAATCGAAACCGATCTTGATAAAGGATTTCAGAGGTATTTCTGGGCCGCATCTGATATCTGATACCAAATATCATTCTTGTGGAGTGCATATTACGAAAGTGACGGTCTAAACCCCCAAATCGGATAAAACTTATATATGGAAGCTATAGCTATATCTGAACCGATATTCACCAAATTTAAAGTACTTGTTTCTAGACTTAATTCGATCGGATGTGCCTAAATTTAGTCCATTTAGGCTGATATTAGCCATTTGGTGCACAATAAACCTGATATCGGATAATTATATAAATGGGAGCTATATCCTAATCTGATCCGATCTCGATCAAATTTGACAGAGGGTTATTTATGAGCTCCATAAGTTATATGGTACCAAATATCATTTTTGTGGAGTACGAGTGTGAGGGACTTTAAACTCCAAGGCGCATGAAACATATATATGGGAGCTATAGCTATATCTGAAACGATTTTTACCAAATTAGAAGTACTTGTTTCTAGGATGATTTCAGCCGGATGTGCCAAAATTCAGGTCATTTGAACTGATATTAGCCATTTGGTGCACAATTAACCCGATATTGGGCGAAGATATATATGGGAGTTATATCTAAATTTGAACCGATTCTCACCAATTTCAATAGGGTTCTTTCTTGGGCCCAACAAATATTGTTTGGAAAATTTCATCTCAATCGGATAATAAATGCGTCCTGCATTTTGTTCACAAAATTACATGAACAGACTAGCGGACAGATCGCACAGTGTAAATATTGTCGATAGAGCGGCTTCAAAATTAAAAAAAATCAGTGTTTGGTCCTTTTCATATATTTTGCGATCATCTCCAAAAAATTTAGGCTTCTATTATGGTTCTTACACTGACTCGGTGATTTCGTGATGATCGACCTTGTAAAGAATATTGTTCACAAAAATTTAAATATTTGTTTGGGAAGACCATGGAGAACAAAGTTTTTTCCTTGAAAATCCTTGACTTTGCTTTAGCTAGCCGTTGAAAAATATTGTTAAAAAATGCCAAAAGAATGCAATACCGTCCATTTTCAAAACAGTATCCACTCTGCAAGCTTTGTAAATGAGTCCAAAAAATTGGAGTCGGACAATTTAGGTGGAGATAAAATCTGAATTAAGACTGCGGGTAAAAAAAAGATTTTTTTCTACCTAATCTTTAAATGTTTATCATTTGTCGTTCAGGATTCAAAATGGATGATTGGGGATGTAGAATGCAAAAAAAACTGCAACAAAGTCAGTGGAGTCCATGGAAAATATTAAAATTCCACGCTTATTGGTCAAGTGTCCTTGGAAAAATTTTATTAAAAACCACGCGCATTGGTCTAAGAGTCCTTTAAAAAATTTTATTAAAAATTTCAAATCATTTTATTAAAAATCCAAATCATCCACGTTCATTGGCTTAAGAGTCATGGGAAAAATTTTATTAAAATTCCACGCTTAATGGTCAAGTGTCCTTGGAAAAATTTTATTAAAAAATTCACACGCATTGGTCTAAGAGTCCTTGGACAAATTTTACTAAAAATCCACGCTCATTGGTTCATTGGCTCATTGATGGCGGAGTCCTTGGAAGAATTTTATTAAAAATTCACGTATATTGATGGTGGAGTCCTTGTAAAAATTTTATTAAAAATCCACGTATATTGATAGTGGAGTCCTTGGAAAAATTTTATTAAAAATCCACGTATATTGATAGTGGAGTCCTTGGAAAATTTAATTAAAAATCCACGTTTATTGTTCAAAGAGTCCTTGAAAAAATTTTATAATAAAATCCACGATTATTGGTCTAAGAGTCCTTGAAAAAAAATTATTAAAAATCCACCCTCATTGGTCTAAGAGTCCTTGGAAAAATTGTATTAAAATTCCACGCTCATTGGTCTAAGAGTCCTTCGAAAAATTTTATTAAAAATCCACGCGCATTGTTCTAAGAGTCCTTGGAAAAATTTTATTAAAAATGCACGCTCATTGGCCTAAAAATCCTTGGAAAAATGTTATTAAAAATCCAGGCTCATTGGTCTAAGAGTCCTTGGAAAAATTTTATTAAAAATCCACCCTCATTGGTCTAAGAGACCTTGAAAATTCCACGTTTATTCTTCTAAAACATTTTATTGTGTTATATAATATTATTCGCCTTTGGGAAGACATTATTAAAAATTCATAAAACTGGAGAAGGAACGGTCCTTGGAAAACATCATAAAAAATTCACTTTTATTAGCGTAATCCATGTTTATAAGTTGATTGAAAACCATTTAAAAAATATATATTTTTTGAGTTTAAGGGTCCTTAAAAAATATTTGTAGAACAACGAAGGTTATTAATATAAGGCTCCTTCGGAAAAATATTCTTAAAAATCCACGTTAATTACCCTACGGGTAAATGGAAAAATATTATTAAAAAATCAATTTTTATTGTCCTTAGTATATTTATCAAAAATGTTCTTAACAATTTATGTGTATTGATCAGAGGGCCGTCGAAAAATATTTTTAAAAAATCCATCTACATTTCTAAGTCAAAGGATCCTTGAAAAGTATATTAAAATAATCTACAGTTCCTTGAAAAAAATATCTTGGAATAGTTATGGATTAAAAAAATCAATCCCATGTAGATATTGTCAGTATAATTTTCTCCCATTTTTACACACACATTACAAACGCAACAACTTCCCATTGTAATGCTAACAAGAAAATTAAATCCACTCTCTCTCTCTCTCTCTCTCTCTCTCTCTCTCTCTCTCTTTATATCCTTTCAACATCTTTGTTGAACTGAGTTGATTAGCTTTTAATCTGCGGTCGATTAAAAGTGGTACCTCCTTTGCACTTAAGATGTAATGCACGATTTTCATTTAATTCCAGCACTTAAGTGAAGGACGGATAACATGATAAGGAAGGCAAGACAAGACAATAGGAAAAAGAACAAGACCAAGATGCTGGGATGGAACATAAAGATTAAATCGCAATTTTTATCAAAACATACAATTAGTTTTTAACCCCTATTAACTTTTCATCTCTTTGCGCTAGTGTTTCGTCCTCTTTTGTTTTTTTTTGCGTTCGCCATCTTCTATATGTTAACTAATCTTCAATGTAAACTGATTCTTGGTTTTTTTGACATTATTCTTTGGTGCAATGAGGTTTTTTTGGTTGAGTTGTTTCTTTTTTGGGAGAGGGAACAGTGGTGCTAATGGATCGAAATGGATGAAACTTCAAATATCCTCTATTGAAGGACTCTTCTACCAATTAATTATTCAAAAAAGAATATTTTTTTCAAGGAACCAGAGACCGCTAAGCACAAAGTTTTGAAGAATATTTTTTCAAGGAGCTACAGACCACTAAACTTGGATTTTTTAAAAAAAAAATTTTTTTCAAGGACCTATAGCCCGCAAAATATGGATTTTTAAGGAATATTTTTCAAGAACCTAAGGGCCATTAAACGTGGATTTTTTTTAAAAAGGACTCTTAAACCAATTAACATGGATTTTTAAAGAAAAATTTTCCAAGGACCTAAGTACCATTAAACGTGGATTTTTAAAGAATATTTTTTCAAGGACCTAAGTACCATTAAACGTGGATTTTTAAAGAATATTTTTTCAAGGACCTAAGTACCATTAAACGTGGATTTTTAAAGAATATTTTTTCAAGGACCTAAGTACCATTAAACGTGGATTTTTAAAGAATATTTTTTCAAGGACTCCCAGACCAATAAACGTGGATTTTTAAAGAACATATTTTCAAGGACTCCCAGACTAATAAACGTGGATTTATAAAGAATATTTTTTCAAGGACTCCCAGACCAACAAACGTGGATTTTTAAATAATATTTTTTCAAGGACTCCCAGACCAACAAACGTGGATTTTTAAAGAATATTTTTTCAAGGACTCCCAGACCAACAAACGTGGATTTTTAAAGAATATTTTTTCAAGGACTCCCAGACCAACAAACGTGGATTTTTAAAGAATATTTTTTCAAGGACTCCCAGACCAACAAACGTGGATTTTTAAAGAATATTTTTTCAAGGACTCCCAGACCAACAAACGTGGATTTTTAAAGAATATTTTTTCAAGGACTCCCAGACCAACAAACGTGGATTTTTAAAGAATATTTTTTCAAGGACTCCCAGACCAATAAACGTGGATTTTTAAAGACTTGGATTTTTAAAGAATATTTTTTCAAGGACTCCCAGACCAATAAAAGTGGATTTTTAAAGAATATTTTTTCAAGGACTCCCAGACCAATAAACGTGGATTTTTAAAGACTTGGATTTTTAAAGAATATTTTTTCAAGGACTCCCAGACCAATAAAAGTGGATTTTTAAAGACTTGGATTTTTAAAGAATATTTTTTCAAGGACTCCCAGACCAATAAAAGTGGATTTTTAAAGACGTGGATTTTTAAAGAATATTTTTTCAAGGACTCCCAGACCAATAAACGTGGATTTTTAAAGAATATTTTTTCAAGGACTCCCAGACCAATAAAGACGTGGATTTTTAAAGAATATTTTTTCAAGGACTCTTGGGCCAATAAATGTGGATTTTAAAAGAATATTTTTTCAAGGACTCTTGGGCCAATAAATGTGGATTTTTAAAGAATATTTTTTCAAGGACTTTTGGGCCAATAAATGTGGATTTTAAAGAATATTTTTTCAAGGACTCTTGGGCCAATAAATGTGGATTTTTAAAGAATATTTTTTCAAGGACTCTTGGGCCAATAAATGTGGATTTTTAAAGAATATTTTTTCAAGGACTCTTGGGTCAATAAATGTGGATTTTTAAAGAATATTTTTTCAAGGACTCTCAGGCCAATAAATTTGGATTTTTAAATATATTTCAAGGTCCACATTTTTTCATAATTTGTCCACTGTTTATTTTATTCTGCAGATTTTACTCTCGTAATGAACCACATAACCCAAGACATTTTATAGTACGGTAAGTTTTTTGTTTCTCCATTTTCTAGTGAACGCCTGGCTTCTTTGACTGAACCCTTTTTTTTTGGTCTACGTCTTGTAATTATTACGGTATTCTATTCCTGCCGCTCCGCTAGGTTTTCTACTCGTTTTTTTCGCCTTACCTACGTAATTTCATATTCATGGCCGTCTCTGTTTTTATGAAACGGAAGTAAGGATATCGCTTCTTTTTCGCATTCAGCTCTTTTTTTCGTTTTCACCACTAATATTGACGAAAAACAATCTCAGCGTTGAAGTGGCCGCCGAGATGATGAGTAAAATCTCATCATCATTTTGTTGGGAGCAACTACAACAAATATGTCAGCAATGCAATATGAAAAGGAAAAAAGCCAAGTTTGGTTAGGCGAAAAACACCAGAAAACCAGTAAAGAAAGTCTTAAAGTCGGGCGGAGCCGACTTTATGATACCCTACACCACTTTGCTAATTTAGTAGAGCTTCGCATAACAATTAAAAGTTTTTATGGGAGAATTCAATCATGATTATAATTATAATTTTAAGTTCAAAGGACTAAATATGCCGAAGCATTTGTATCTTTTAAATTCGGAATTGTATTGCCGATTTGGTGCACAATTAATTTGAAATCGGATAAAGATATATATGGGAGCTATATCCAAATCTGAACCGATCTCGATAAAATTTGGCAAAGATATTTCTGAGCTGTATTTGATATATTTCGCTGAATATCTTTGTTACGGAGTGCATATTACGGTTGTGGGTAACAAATATAACAAATCGGATGAATAATATATATGGAAGCTGTAGCTATATCTGAACCGATCTTCACCAAATTTGACATACTAGCTTCTATACTCAATTCGGTCGTAAGTGCCAAATTCCATCCCATTTGGACCAATATTAGACGTTTGGTGCACAATAAAAGGTAAATCGGACGAAGTTATATATGGGAGCTATATCCAAATCTGAACCGATCTCGATAAAATTTAGCAAATGTATTTCTGAGCTGTATTTGATATATTTCCCCAAATATTGTTGTTGCATAGTGCATATTACGGCTGCGGAGGACAAAAATAACAAATCGGATGAACAATATATATGGGAGCTATAGCTATATCTGAACCGATTTCGATCAAATTTGGCATACATATTTTTAGGCCTAATTTGGGTGTATATGCTAAATTTCATAAGATTCGGGCTGATATTACACGTTTGGTGCACAATAAAAGGCAAATCGGACGAAGATATATATGGGAGCTATATCTAAATTTTGACCGATTATTTCCAATTTCAATAGGGTTCGTCCTTGGGCCAAACCAAAGATCTTTGCAAAATTTCATCAGGATCGGGCAATAAATGCGACCTGTACTTTGTTTACAAAAATACATGGACAGACGGACAGACGGACGGACGGACGGACAGACGGACGGACGGACGGACATGCATAAATCGACTCAGAATGTGATTCTATGCAGATCATCAAAAGGAACTATGGGTCTATCTCGTTTCCTTTTGCCTGTTACAAACAAATGCACAAAGACATAATACCCTGACCACCTTGTGGTGTAGGGTATAAAAAGATGAAAACAAAGAATGCAGTAGCAAAATAAATAGAGAAAACGCGAAATCACATAAAAACTCATGAATAGACTATTATGTTTAGCGAAGCAGGTAAAAGTTCAAATAAAAAGGGAGAGGATCGTTGTTTTGGAAATGTGGTGGTGCGATCAGGGGAAGAAAAGAAGAACAAATTTTAGACACGGTATGAAGAAAACATTGTGGTTTTTTTAAGTTAACTTTTTCGCGAATAGATGTTTCTGTGGTTTTTCATTGCCCATTAATTAATACCTCACCCCATTCCTCTTCCATTACAATGGTGGCTTAACCATCAAATGCCCTTGGAAACAAAAGACAACACTATTACACTAATACCATCATAAAACTGACATCTAACATCAACATCATTATCGTAGAGTTCAAAAAAAGGAGAAGAAAAGGAAAATAATTAAAAAGGCAACCTTCATGAAAAGAAAATGGAATGCTGGCGAAGCATTAAGACATTACAGCGAAAAAAGAAGGAGACTCCATTTGAGAGAAGGTGGTAGCAAGACGATCCCATTTTTTAATAATAAGAAGAACCAGTAAAGAAACTCCTAAAGTCGGGCGGGGCCGATTTTATGATACCCTACACCACTTTGCTAATTTAGTAGAGCTCCACATAACAATTAAAGCTTTTTATGGGAGAATTCAATCATACACGCTATGATTATAATTATAATTTAAAGTTCAAAGGACTAAATATGCCGAAGCATTTATATCATTTAAATTCGGACTTGTATTACCCATTTGGTGTACAATTAATTTGAAATCGGATAAAGATATATATGGGAGCTAGCTATATCCAAATCTGAACCGATCTCGGTAAAATTTGGCAAAGATATTTCTGAGCTGTATTTGATATATTTCCCAAAATATTGTTGTTACAGATTGCATATTACGGCTGTGGGTAACAAATATAACAAATCGGATGAACAATATATATGGGAGCTATAGCTATATCTGAACCGATCTTCACCAAATTTGGCATACTACATTCTAGACTCAATTCGGTCGTATGTGCCAAACTTGTGCCAGACCTTTGGTGCACAATAAAAGGCAAATTGGATGAAGGTATATATGGGAGCTATATCTAAATTTTTACCGATTATCTCCAATTTCAATAGGGTTCGTCCTTGGGCCAAACAAATGTCGTTTGGAAAATTTCATTTCAATCGGATAATAAATGCGATCCGCATTTGGTTCACAAGAATACATGGACAGACGGACTGACATGCATAAATCAGTTCAGAAAGTGATTCTATGGAGATCCTCAAAAGTAACTATGGCTCTATCTCGCTTCCTTCTCCATGTTACAAACAAATCCACAAAGACATAATACCCTGACCACCTTGTGATGTAGGCTTTAAAAAGCGGATATTCTATACAGGGTTAAGGGTTAAAAGTACCCTATGGAAAAAGAGCAACGGAACCGGACGACCTTTTAGAGTCGTCGGAAGTTTGAAGATCTATAACAATCATTTTATCGAAATGAAGTATTTTATTTATAAAAAGTCGAAGTTTTCTAAAGGGTCTAAAATATATATAAAAATAAACAAGTTAAAAATATGTAGGTTCGGTCGAACTTTAAATACCCTCCACCATTTGGAACGAATTTGATAATTTTCAAAAAATAAAATCCGTTAAAAATTCTGTTAAAATCTTAAAAATACCGCATATAACCGTTATATTGGTGTCTATACGACGTGAACCTACATAGGCATTGTTTGTTATAAGCCATTACCATGTTATTAAATGTGAATAATGTAGCATCATCAAAATACCGTAAATAGGGAGGTACCGTTATATCGGAGCTATACGAAGACCTGGACCTGTATAGACAATTTTCTGTCACAAGCTGCAGCATCCATTATGAACTTCAAATACGACATCTCAAACAATTTCGGTGAGTATTGTACCTAAAATCGTCAAAATTCCGAATATAGGGAGGTACTGATATATGGGGCCTATACGAAGACCTGGCACAGACTGTAGTTCCCATTACGAACCCTAAATATGTAATTTGAAACTACTCCGGTGAATAATGACGCTAAAATCATTAAAAAACCGAATATAGGGAGGTACCGTTATATGTGGGCTATACGAAGACGTGGACCTACATGACCCATTTACGAACTTAACCTGCCTACTGGCAAAATAAACATGTGTGCAAAATTTTAGCCATCTACCTCAATTTGTTCGTTATTACAACAGACAGACGGACATCGCTACATCAACTTAGAATTTTACGCTGCTCAAGAATGTCTGACATGAGTATTTCGAGGAGTTACAAACGGAATGACAAAATTAATATAAAAAACAAGTAAGCAACAGCTATAGTCGTGCGGGGCCGACCATGTGATACCCTACAACACTAAAATATGTTAGAAGCCCTCTTACGTCCAAATCTATTTTGGAAAAAAATTTCTGTTTTTGGTTCATTTGAACCCCTAAATATTTTGCGATCATCTCAAAAACAAAAAAATGCAATAGGCTCTTCTGTATATCAAATTTAGACTCATCTATATGATTTGCTTGTATACGATATGCTGCTATATTCGTCAATAAAAAGCCAGACGTTCGCCTTTTGTTTCTTTCGGATATCGCCTGTAAGTAATATTAGTATTTTTCCACACAAAAGTAGTGGACCATTCTACTCGCTGTCCTAAACTCTAACTTCATGCGAGATTTCGTGTCCTTTGGTTTTTACTTGTGACTTTTATAAGGCCTAGCCCTTCTGAGCCTAACCCTACCCTTGTGAAAATGTTCGTGAGGATCGGACGATAATTGCAATCTGCATATAAAAACCCCAACCTGTGTTGTAAGGTGAAAATATATTATATTTTTCTGTAATATTTATATTTTCAATATTATAAGTCAAATTGAAAAAATCGCATGCGATAAAAAATATGAAAAAATAAAAAAATGTCACAAAATACTACAAAATCTATATTAACATAATTATATAGGAAGATCCATATATACTTTCCTATGTGGGAAACCAATATTTCGCGGTGTTACATCATAAGAGGGTATAAAAATAAGTGCCGAATAATACCAAATGGTAATGTATTAGGTACAATTTGGTATTGGGTGAGTAGATAGTGCTTCAAATCTTAAACTTAGTATATGGCAGCTGAAGTTTAGATATGAAGATTGTTTTAAAATTACGTACTTTAACTATACGAAAGAAACTAAGTGGTATTTTATTTAGTATTGGCTTTTGGGGTAGATGTTAATTTCGTAATTTTTTTTATCGAGGTTAAATTTTTTATCAAATTGTACATTTTGAGTATTAACAAGTAAAAAGCAGCTCAGAACTTTTTGCACCCTCCATCATTTGGAGGAAAGAATTTCATTTAAAAATTTTGATGATTGAAATCATCAAAATTCCGAATATCGGGTGGTATCGTTTTACGGGTCCAATACGATATCGTGGACCTATATAGATAACTCTCTGCCAGGTGATAAAGTACACAGAAGGAACTCCTTGTGTGGATTTTCATTGAAAAATGTGGCTAAGTCATTAAAATACAGAATATCGTGAGGTACCGTTATATGAGGGATTTACGATATCTGGAACTATATAGACAATTCTCTTTCAGCTATATTTGAAATAATTTTCACCAGAATGTGAAGCACTTGCTTTTAGACTGAATTCCGTCAGAAGTGCCGAAATTCAGTCTGTTTGGGTTGATATTAGCTTGAAATCGGATAAAGATTAATATGGGGGCTATATCCAAATCAAACCGATCCTGACAAGATTTTAAACACTTATTTCTGATCTGTATCTGATACCACAGATTATTGTTGCGGAGTGCATATTACCCATGTTTAAGTCCCTCAAACACCAAAACGCATAGAACATACATATATATGGGAGCTATAGCTATATCTGAACCCATTTTCACCAAATTTGAAGTAACTATTTTTAGGCTTAATTCAGTCGGAATTGCTGGGATTCAGTTCATTTGGCCTGATATTAGCCATTTGCTGCACAAAAAAAGCTGATATCGGATGACGATATATATGGGAACTATATCCTAGTCTGATCCGATCTCGATAAAATTTGACAAAGAAATTTTTGAGCTCCATAAGTTATCTGGTACGAAATATCATTCTAGTGAAGTGCATATTATGCATGTGAGAGACTGAAACCCGTTATCTAGAATTTTTCAGACAAATTTTCCAACTGAAACAGTTCCAGGTTGATATTTTGGGTTGTCATTGGTTAGAATTTTTCTCGTAAATAGTGCCAATATTTCTATATCCACCATTGAACTGTATCTTTAGATTTTCGGTATATTTTGGGATTCTACCACAATTTCGAACGAAATAAGCTTCAGCATGACATTTGGTATGTTCTCTGTTAATCATAATTGAGTATTTTGAAGGAACGATATGTTTCTTTTAAATGTAATAGTAATAATTAATTTTAGAGTTTTGCCTTGTTAAGGCGAAGATCATATGTTTTATGATTTATGTGTTTGTTTGTTATGTGTTTTTTCTGCCAATAGAACTTGAGTCGAACCTGGAGAGTTTCTAGTGTATAATTCGCATATGCTAATTTGCAATAAGTTCGAAATATATACTACTTTTCAGAGAACGGCCCTTGTAAGCCATCATCCACACCAAATATGCCTGATGAGCCGCTTAACCAACGGCGAAACGCGTCGCATAGTGGTGAGTGTGTGATAGTGTCTATCTGGCTTTCCTTTTCACTGCAAATTCTTGATCATTAAGCTCGTCTCGAAAGAGAAAACAAACACATAAATAATTAATTTTAGTTTTCATAAAATGGGCAGTAACAAGGTTTACAATTTGGTTTTTTGAATAACGAAATTTATATTATTTGCTTAATGGTATATAATAGGTATATAAAAACAAATCTTGACCGTTACTTTGACACAGATCCCGTTATTGGATCTGGTCAGATAAGGAGTAATGGCTCATTACATATAAGGGGACCAATATTTTGACTGTCCTTTTGATCATTTTTAAGGTGCATATTTTTCCCGGACACAGGCAATTTTTTTTGTTTGATAAAAATAACATTATTAAAAGCCGTTTGTAAACCCCCTTCGTATGTTCGTTTGTTGTTCCAAGAAAAAAAATGTTTAATTTGCCTTAAAGTATTACGTTCGTTTGAATCCAAACATGTCCCAAATAGAGAATGAAAGCTGAAAATAAGGAATACCAAATAGAACATAGAAACGCTAGACTTTGAGTCAGCTTTCTTTTATCGTAGTTGGTCATGTAAGTATTTTTTGCTCATGCTGAGTTTTAATATTTCCTGGCCTTTAAAAATCTGATGATATAATGAAATACAGTATATTCTCGAATATATCTCATATTTTCAATTTTATCCTAATCGAACTACACCTCGATAACCTGATACGCATTTCATAATCAAGATGTTCCATCCATACATCCTTTCAAACACGCCTCAAACGTAAGATCTTCATTGAAACGGGATGTCGAAAAAACACATTTAACCCACATAGGTCAAAGGATGCAAGGATGCGTATAAGCCATGGGCAATGTTTGCATTACAAGGGTCGGCTTCACAATTTTAATGCCACTCATTGCCGTTGCTGTTGCCACTTTGACAAATTGTTGTTTCATTTTTCATGCAAACCGGTCAAGTGGAAAAATGAGAAAAAACTGGGTCTGCTTTCAAAGATGCCAGTAAATGAGTTTAATTGCTGACTTTCTTGTTGTTGTTACTGCTGGTGTTCTTGATGTCGCCTCTGTGCGGCAGCAGTGACGGCCAACAAAACAGAAGATTGGGTAAGAAAGAAAAATCCATCAGCCTTTGTTCCGTTCCGTTCCTTTCTTTACTTCGACCCAAATTAAATGTTTTCATATCATTAAGAATTTATAATGGGTAATAAGGTAATTTTATTAAATAAATAACCTTTCTTAGGACATGGTCATGTCGGTCATGTCATGGTGACTTGTATTATATATTTGGCTTTTTTGTGTTGTTATATCATTCCAAGAAAATGTTAGGTTTTAAATGGGGTTTTTTGTTGGTTTTGTAGAGGAATATTTAATAAAAAAATGTAAAACAATTTAAAATGGTCTTAAAAAATCTGAAAAAATAAATTTTTAATGATTTAAAAATCCATGTAATATTAAATCCACGCTTGATGGTTCTTGAAAAAAAACACATGGTGCTGTGGTGGTCCTTGAAAACATATTCTTTAAAAATTCACCCCTGGTGCTGTGGTGGTCCTTGAAAACATATTCTTTAAAAATTCACTCCTGGGGCTGTGGAGGTCCTTGAAAAAAATATTTTTTAAAAATCCACGCTTGCTGCTGTGGTGGTCCTTGAAAAAATATTCTTTTAAAATCCACGCTCGGTCCTGTGATGGTCCTTGAAAAATATTCTATAAAAATCCACGCTCGGTCCTGTGATGGTCCTTGAAAAAATATTCTTTAAATATCTACGTTCGGTCCTGTGATGGTCCTTGAAAAAATATTCTTTAAAAATCCACGCTTTTTGTAGTAGAGGTCCTTGAAAAAATATTATTTAAATATCCACGCTTGGTCCTGTGATGGTCCTTGAAAAAATATTCTTTAAAAATCCACGCTTTTTGTAGTAGAGGTCCTTGAAAAAATATTCTTTAAAAATCCACGCTTTTTGTAGTAGAGGTCCTTGGAAAAATATTCTTTAAAAATCCACGCTTTTTGTAGTAGAGGTCCTTGAAAAAATATTTTTTAAAAACCCACGCTTTTTGTAGTAGAGGTCCTTGAAAAAATATTCTTTAAAAATCCACGCCTTTTGTTGCAGAGGTCCTTGAAAAAATATTTTTTAAAAATTCACGCTAATTGTGGTAGAGGTCCTTTAAAAAATATTCTTTAAAAATCCACGCTTATTGTAGTAGAGGTCCTTGAAAAATATTCTTTAATCCTTGAAAAAATATTCTTTAAAAATCCACGCTTATTGTAGTAGAGGTCCTAGAAAAAATATTTTTTAAAAATCCACGCTAATTGTAGTAGAGGTCCTTTAAAAAATATTCTTTAAAAATCCACGCTTATTGTAGTAGAGGTCCTTGAAAAATATTCTTTAATCCTTGAAAAAATATTCTTTAAAAATCCACGCTTATTGTAGTAGAGGTCCCTGAAAGAAATATTCTTTAAAAATCCACGCTTATTGTAGTAGAGGTCCCTGAAAGAAATATTCTTTAAAAATCCACATTCGGTCCTTGAAAAAATATTCTTTAAAAATCCACGCTGGTTCTGTGATGGTCCTGAAAAATATTCTTTAAAAATCCACATTCGGTCCTTGAAAAAATATTCTTTAAAAATCCACGCTTGGTCCTGTGATGGTCCTAGAAAAATATTGTTTAAAAATCCACATTCGGTCCTTGAAAAAATATTCTTTGAAAATCCACGCTTATTATTCAGGTGGTCCTTGGAAACAAATTCTATAAAAATCCACAATCGGTCCGGTGATGGTCCTTAAGGAAATAATTTTAAAAAATCCATGCTTGGTCCTGTGATGGTCCTTGAAGAAATAATTTTTAAAAATCCATGCTTATTGTTGTGATGGTCCTTGAAAAAATATTCATTAAAAATCCACGCCTACTGATGGTCCTTGGAAAAAATATTCTTTAAAAATCAATGTTAATTGTTCAGACGATCCTTGAAAAAATGTTTCTAAAAAAATTCCACGCTTACTTCACCGATGGTCCAAGGATATTAGAAAAATATTCTTAAACATTTATTTTATTTGGTAGGAAAAAATATTAAAACAAATTCAAGTAAAAGTAAATTTAATTTGACCATTATCCTTTTTAATATCCTTTTGTTTAAATACTTTCATTGCATTTGGATTTAGTTGGCCGGTCGGTTGGTTGGTTTGTTTGCAGTTTGTTTTCCCCATAATCATTTTAATATTTTCCCAGCCTGTTCAATGTTTAATTCCATTCCATAATTCCCCTAAGTAAAATCCAAATGGGATTAGTTGGGACTGAATGGAAAAAAGCGATGAATGGAAAAAAAGAGGAAATTTTCTCAATGGATTGAGTGATGGAGTTGGCAAATGCAAACAAACAAAATGAACACTCTTTTAAAATAGCAAATAGTGAAATAGCAATCAGAGAAATTATATCCTTTTTTTGCTTCAACCGTTCAAATATTTACGCAAGGGTTATACTATTAGTTTGGGGTTGCCATATTTCGGAATTGTTGCCAAGAAGGGGGGAGAAAAATAATGGAGGATTTCTTAAAGAATATTTTTAAGGACCTTTAGACCAATAAACGTCAATTTTTAAAGAGTACTTTATCAAGGATCATCAGAGCAGTAAAGTGAATTTTTAAAGAGTATTTTTTCATCCTTCAGAATATTTTTTCAAGGATCAGCAGAGAAGTAAACGTGGATTTTTTTAAAAATATTTTTTAAGGATCTGCAGAGCAATAAACGTGGATTTTTTAAAAATATTTTTCAAGGATCTGCAGAGCAATAAACGTGGATTTTTTTAAAATATTTTTTAAGGATCTGTAGAGCAATAAACGTGGATTTTTTAAAAATATTTTATAAGGATCTGCAGAGCAATAAACGTGGATTTTTTAAAAATATTTTTTCAAGGATCAGCAGAGCAGTAAACGTGGATTTTTTAAAAAAATATTTTTTCAAGGATCAGCAGAGCACTAAACGTGGATTTTTTAAAAATATATTTTTTATATTTTTTCAAGGATCAGCAGAGCAGTAAACGTGGATTTTTTTTAAATATATTTTTTATATTTTTTTCAAGGATCAGCAGAGCAGTAAACGTGGATTTTTTTTAAATATATTTTTTATATTTTTTCAAGGATCAGCAGAGCAGTAAACGTGGATTTTTTTAAAATATATTTTTTATATTTTTTCAAGGATCAGCAGAGCAGTAAACGTGGATTTTTTTAAAATATATTTTTTATATTTTTTCAAGGATCAGCAGAGCAACCCTTAACACTATTTCTTTGCTCTTTCCTATTTTGTTTGCAATCACTTCATAATAGTCCGTAGTTGTTTTTTTTTTTGTTTGAGAAAAAGAAAAAAAAGCTGCAGAAATGAAAATAACATTTTGTTCCGCTGGGATTTTGTTATTTTCTCATTTCTGCCATTTGTGAATTGTTAATTTTCCAATGATTTCTCGAGCGTTATGCATCAGAGATTTATGAAAAAAAGAAGCAGCAGCGCCAACAACAACAACATCATGCCAAATAGCTCTATAACAAGGAGAAAAGGAAAAACTAAAAAAAAAAAACACGAAACGAAATGAACATTTTAATCTTACCGATGAAATTTTCTTGAGTTTTGTTGGTTGTTCGTTTTTTTTAGCTTTTCTTATTTTCATTCTCCCGCTGTTGCTGCTGCTGTTTTCTTGTAGTTTTTTTTAATACTCTGCAATTCGAATACAATTTTAATTCCAGTTCAATTCGAAGATGTAATGCAGAAGAGCAACAGCAGCAGCAACAACAAAAAAAAGGGGGCGAACAGCGAAAGAGTTCATTTTCCATATCGTCGTCGCAGTCGTTGCAAGGATTAATAATTAAGCGAAGAGATTTTTTAAAAAATAAACTTTACTTTGATGGACGTATCGCCACTCTCTCTCCCTATTCCCTTCCTCCGTTTCATCCAAAGTAGCTGGAGGCTCTACTCATGCTGATGATGACGAGGGATGATGATGGTTTTCCATTAGCCTGGCGATGGCATTAAACATGAATTGGGAAAAATATTTCTTTAACAAGAAAGAAAATGTGAAATTGAATTTGTGTTGCGATCTTTTGACATTTTCTGAGGAATGAATGGATGGGAATGGTTTAATTTAATAATAATATGATATCCGAAGTACACAAATATATGGGTATATATAAAAAATGTTTAAGAAATGATTGGATATCCTGGCAGGACTTTTTAAACGATCCATAATTTTGGTAGAGAAAAAGTCGATAAAACTAACTGGGTATTCTACTTTTTTTTTTTGGACTGAAAACTTAAAACCGTTTAAGGGATATGCTCTTTTTATTCAATGCGATTACCTCTTCTAAAAATTTCTCTATCTATTCTTACTATTGCTTGGGATCGTGAACCTGAGAGATACCCTTTATGGAGAATGTACCTATATATGGATATACCTATCTCTATCCACAAAGTGGCATAAATACAAATTTTTAGTCAAATCAATTGCAAAATGTGGTCAAGACCCTCGAAATAGGTAATTTAGGAGGTACTTTTATATTGGTGCTACACCGAAACATTGACCTACATTGAACAATTTTCTGCGAAGAGTTCCTCTACCCCCTTAGAAACTAAGATTCTAAAAAAGTGCCAAATCAACTGAAAAAAATTACAAAGACCTCGGAAATAGCTGAAATCAGGGGATACCTTTATATCAGGGTACTGCTAAAACGTGGGCTTTTCTTAATAATCCCATTGATGGTTTCTTAATGGCTAACATTTAAAAAATACTTGAAATCGGGGTATACCCTTATTTGGTGAAAAAATATTTTAGGAGTAGGTTAAGGGTAAGGTCTATATAGTGATATTATCACATCCACTTAGATTATGCCACCCCCAGATTGGCTGTTGCACTGTGATATTGAGGGAAACAATGGAATTTTAGGATGTCGGATATATAAGAGTTATCATTGCTAATCAAAATTCTGCCTCCTACGGAGCGAGAGCGGAGTTTCGAAGAAGAGTAGGCTAATATTGTCAATTTTTATATCAGACCTTAAATTTTATGATTTGCTTAGTTCGGACTATATCGAGTGCTTCATTAATTTAAAATGAGACATAATTTTTATTTTTAGGGAAACGGTAACAGCAGAAGGTTATTTGATTTAATTTTTGCATTTGATTTAATTATACCCTCAGTCATATGGCTATAGAGCCTATATATAATTGTATACGGCCAAAGCGTGCCAAATCGAAATAATGGCTTTAGACCCTAGGCCTCTTTGGAGCAAATCCGTTTCAGGACATTTGGAGTCGATCGAGGTATGTCCGTCCGTCGGTTAGTCTGTCTGGCTGATGCACACGATAAATCTCGAAGGGAATATCCGACTTCGTTTAAATTTGGTAAATCGTAATATTATTATCAAACTTAGACCGAGTTTGTAGATGGGCAACATTGCTCTACTACTTCTAGCATCTCCCCCACAAAAGTTCGACATTTTCAAAAAAAAAAAAAAAAAAAATATTTTACTGCCTAGAAAGAGAAAGGTTAACCCGATTTTACTCCAACTTTGCAAATATCAATATTTTTGTCGGTGCTAGGCCAGATACGAAAATGGACAATATCGATCTGAGTCAATCTAGCTGTGTATGTCCGTCCGTCTGTCTATGTTAATTTGTAATTAAGGTCGCAATTATGGCCCGATTCTCACGAAATTAAATATGGGGGTGGTGTTAGGGTCAGAATAGAAGTCTATTGTTATACCCTACAACAATATGTGTTGGGGGTATTATAAGTTTGATTGGGCCAGAATTTATGTAACACCTCGAAACATTGGTTTCCCATATAGGAAAGTATATATGGATCTTCTTAGCTCGCCGAGCTGAGTCGATCTAGCTATGTATGTCCGTCCGTCCGTCTGTCCGTCTGTCCATGTTAATTTGTAATCACTCTACAGGTCGCAATTATGGCCCGATTCTTACGAAATTTTGCACGAAGGTGGGGTTAGGGTCAGAATAGAACCCTATTTCTTTTGGAGATGATCGCCAAATGTTTAGGGGTTGAAATGGACCAAATACTGAAAAAATGTCGAATTTTGCAGTAGCTATACAGGTCGCAATTATAGACCAATCGACGCGGAATTTCGCATGTAGCTAGAGTTTAGGGCGGGGAAGAAGCCTACCAATTTGGGTGGTCATCGGATAATATTTAGCGGGTAAAATAGACCATATCTTTTGTGTTGAAAAAATTCAAAATTTTTCATTAAACCGTGAATATTTTAAATCCCGGCGAAATCACAAAGCCATCACAAGGTTACTTCTGACCTTTACATTGATGTTAACATCCAACAAAACGGATATATAGCAAAATATGTGCGATATATATGTCTATCAAAGGAGATATTCTTGAAAGATCTCTTATATGTCGAGAATGGCTGAACTGATTTCGAAAGTTCTCATTAGTTTAGAATGGCCTCTTGGCAGGAAAGAAAAAGCGTCTAAAAAAATCTCACAAAAATATCTCTCTAAAGATGAAAATATTGATTTTGTAAAATTTTCTCATATTTTTTCAATTTTGTCATATTTTTGGCATATTTTCATTTTGAATTAAACATTTGGTAATATTTCTACAGCTAACAAAACTAAGTAGTTAGGATATCAAGATATCATATACAGATCGCATTTATGGCCCGATCCTTACGAAATTGCATGGGGATAAGATGAGGGTCAGAATAGAAGCCTACTCTTTTTGGAGATGATCGCCATATATTTAGGGGTTGAAATGGACCAAAAAACTGCCAAATTGGCAGCAGGTCGTAATTATCGCCCGATCCTCACGCACATTTGAATGGGGGTTACCGCACATTGCAAAGGTCAAGCAGTTTCGGATGGCCATCCAAAAATATTCAATGTGTGCAATAGTTTGCCAACTATTGTAGACTAAATACGAAAATGTCTATTCCAGCGACATCTACCAATAAATTGGAAATGAGCAAATTAGTTTAAGTTGCTATTATCCGAAAATTAGAGAACGAAACATGATGGTTTTCTTTTATTATTTGTCACAATATCTTGTGGAGTTCTTTCGAGTATCTCGCCTATATAAACTGCGTGGTTTATTATAGTGTTGTAGGGTATTCAACGGTCGGCCCCACTCGACTGTAGCCTTTGCTTACTTGTTTTTATATATACATGTTCGCAAAATATTTAGGGGTTAAAATTAACCAAAAAAGGAAAATTTACTGATTTTGCTGTTGGTCTGCAAGACACAATTATAAACCAATCGACGCAGAATTTTGCATGCGGTTAGAGTTTAGGGCTGGGCAGGAGCCTTTGGACGGTCATCGGACAATATTTAAAATAAACCATAACTTTTATAACCGCTTATACCCCCTGGGCTGATTTTCACAATGATCATCATTTCGGAATGGTCTCTGGCCAGAAAAGTGTAAAATTTAAAAAAATCGCCTAAAAATATGGCAATAAAAAGGTAAAAAGGTTATAAATTCGGCCGGGCCGAACTTTGAATACCCTCCACCATTTGGAACGATATTGGCAATTTTCAAAAAAAAAAAAAAATAAATAAATAAAATAAAATAAAAAAAAAAAAATAAAATAAAAATAAAATAAGTAAGCCATTACAATATTCAAATGCGAAACTTGAAAAGAAAATTCTGTGAACAATGTAAATAAAATCATTAAAAATACTGAATATAGGAAGGTACTATATGGGGGCTATACGAAGACTTGGACCTGCATAGACAATTTTCTGTTATAGGCTGTAGTATCCATTACGAACTTCAAATATCAAATTTGAAACAATTCCGTTGAATAATGTCGCTTAAATCAACAAAATACCGAAAATAGGAAGGTACCATTATATGGGGGCTGTACCAAAACATGCACCTACATAACCCATTTTCAATACCAAAAGTCCTGCAGACATAATATGTATTTTAGTGAAATTTTATCAACCTATTTTATTTTGTTCGGAAGCTAGAGTAATTTCCACAGAAGGACAGGCGAACCGTCGGACAGATGGACGGACAGACGGACGGACAGACGGACGGATAATGCTAAATAGACATAGAATTTTATGCTGATCTAGAATATTAATACTTTGTGGGGTCTAAAATGTATATTTCGAGGTGTTACAAACGGAATTACAAACTTAATATACCCTCTATATTATGGTGGAGGGTATAAAAAGTGAATATTTTTTTTTACATTTTTCAATTTTTGTCATATTTTTTTATTACATGCGACTTTTTAAATTTGACTTACAATTATGAATTGTACATTTCCTAACGTTTTCCACACCCCACAACACTTAGTGTAGAGGCATTACATAAAGGTCGCAATTATCGCAAAATCCTAACGAAATTTTGTATGGGTTAGGGTCAGAATTAAAGGCTATTGTTTTTGAAGGTGTACCTTAAAGAGTTCATATGGACAAAGAAAAAATTAAAATTTTCCTGATTGTGCTGTCGCAGTAGATTTGGACATAAGGGGGCTTCCAACATATTGGAGTGTTGAAGGGTATCAAATTGTCGGCCCCGCACGACTGCAGCATTTGCTTACTTGTTTTTTCTTAGCTTACATTTCTCCAGTTGTTTTGCAAACACAACCTGTCATTAGAGGCTTAAAACCAAGTTATGAAGTGACAAAATAAATGTTTTTCACTGAATTTTACTGGAAAACTACACAATCTGCTTATGTTGTGTGTATATTTTTTCCTGGTGTAAAGTGTTAATATTGTGCATTACATATGTTCTCCGACATGTTTGTTTGTATGTGTACTTTCATCTTTGACTGTGACTTCTTAGGTAAAACTTATGACTTGTGAGGGAGAGTGTACGAGTATGTCTGCAGGATCGTATTGTTTTAGTAAAGCCAACAAAGACCAAAAAGGAAAAGAAACTACCATGAGAAGCTCATGAAAACATATGCCTGTTGAGGATTTCATATTTGTTCCATTTGTAAGTTTATAAATTCACACCCGCACGCACATGCACCCATGCCCATGCCCCCATCGAGACCGACATGGACCTAAAAGTTAAACTTCATCATAAAAATATTCTTTGCTTCGTTTTTTTTGGGGCAGTTGTTTTTTGACATTGTTTGTTACATTACACATGTAAGTCGTTCGCAAAGAATGAAAACTGATCTACACACACAAACACATGGTACGCATACACATACCACTTGCACAATGTGGCATTAAGAGGTAAGTTGATATGTTTTGCAGCAGTCAACATATTTGCTTGTTGTGTGTATAAATATTTTTAAATACGAGGAAGACATACTTCTCACACACACACACACTCACGCTTACACCCATACAGCTATGCACACTTGCGAGCTGAGTACTTTGGTTTCACGCTGTGTAAACCTTGTGTACGAATTTACATACTCTCACGCACATATTTTCATTAAATCTCAAGAGCCAAACAAAAAAAAAATGTAAATGTTTATGTTCGTGTGTGTGTGTGTTGGTGTGTGAGTGAGTGTTTTAGTATGAGTGTATGGTCGACCTACCAGTACTTGTTGTTGATGATGCGTTTAAAGTTTCTTTTTTTGTGGGAGGGTTGGCAGACAAAAGTGTGAAAAGGTCACATGTGTTTTGGTACTTATTGTGGCATGGGATCACCAGCACACACACATACATATGTGGTGCAACTTAACACAGGTGATATACCCTACATTGCAACAGGGAAAGAAAAAATTTGGAGACCAACCTTACCAACGGTCCTTCCAACAAGTTAAAACGTATCAGACGTATCAGTTTTTATACCCTACAACACTATGTGTTGGGGGTATTATAAGTTTGATTGGGCCAGAATTTATGTAACACCTCGAAATATTGGTTTCCCATATAGGAAAGTACATATGGATCTTCCTAGCTCGCCGAGCTGAGTCGATCTAGCTATGTATGTCCGTCCGTCCGTCTGTCCGTCTGTCCGTCTGTCCATGTTAATTTGTAATCACTCTACAGGTCGCAATTATGGCCCGATCTTCACGAAATTTAGAATGTAGGTGGGGTTAAGGTCAGAATAGAACCCTATTTCTTTTGGTGATGATCGCATAATATTTAGGGGTTGAAATGGACCAAAAACTGAAAAAATTCCTGATTTTGCAGTTGCTCTACAGGTCGCAATTATAGACCAATCGACGCGGAATTGCGCATGTAGCTAGACTTTAGTGCGGGGAAGAAGCCTACCAATTCGGGTGGTCATCGGATAATATTTAGCGGGTAAAATAGACCATATCTTTTGTGTTAAAAAAATTCAAAATTTTTCATTAAACCGCGAATATTTTAAATCCCGGCGAAATCAAAAGCCATGACAAGGTGACTTCTGATCTTTACATTGATGTTAACATCCATCAAATCGGATATATAGCAAAATATGTGCGATATATATGTCTATTAAAGAGGATATGCTTGAAAAATCTCTTATATGTCGAGAACGGCTGAACGGCTGAACTCACATATGACAGTTCGACAGTTCTCATTAATTCAGAATGGCCTCTTGTCAGGAAAGAAAAAACGTCTAAAAAATCGCATAAAAATACCTCTCTAAAGATGAAAATATTGATTTTGTAAAATTTTCTCATATTTTTTCAATTTTGTCATATTTTTGGCATATTTTCATTTTGAATTAAACATTTGGTAATATTTCTACATCTAACAAAACTAAGTAGTTAGGATATCAGGATATCATATACAGATCGCATTTATGGCCCGATCCTTATGAAATTGTGCATGGGGATAAGATGAGGGTCAGAATAGAAGCCTACTCTTTTTGGAGATAATCGCCATATATTTAGGGGTTGAAATGGACAAAAAAACTGCAAAAATGTCAGCAGGTCGTAATTATCGCCCGATCGCATTTGAATGGAGGTTACCGGACATTGCAAAAGCCAAATAGTTTTGGATGGCCATCCAAAAATATTCAATGTGTGAACTAGTTTGCCAACTTTTGTAGACAAAATACGAAAATATCCATTCCAGTATCTTTTTGGAGAATTCACAAATACAGGAAAGACGCACTTCTGACTATTTCGTTAAGGCTGATTTCGTTGAAGAATATAGTCAAATGTCTGTATCTCATATAGATGCGTTTAAGTCAAAAACCAATAATAAATGTTAATCTTTTGCCACTTCTGAGAGATTATATGTCTTTGGGAAATATTGGTTCCAGATCTAGGAGGACCATTTACGTGCAACATCTTCCTATAAATTGGAAATGAGCAAATTAGATCAAGTTTCTATTATTCGAAAATTAGAACGAAACCTGATGGTTTTCTTTTATTATTTGTCACAATATCTTGTGGAATTCTTTCGAGTATATGGCCTATATAAACTGTATCATTATACCCTACAACACTATGTGTTGGGGGTATTATAAGTTTGATTGGGCCAGAATTTATGTAACACCTCGAAATATTGGTTTCCCATATAGGAAAGTACATATGGATCTTCCTAGCTCGCCGAGCTGAGTCGATCTAGCTATGTATGTCCGTCCGTCCGTCTGTCCGTCTGTCCGTCTGTCCGTCTGTCCATGTTAATTTGTAATCACTCTACAGGTCGCAATTATGGCCCGATCTTCACGAAATTTAGAATGTAGGTGGGGTTAAGGTCAGAATAGAACCCTATTTCTTTTGGTGATGATCGCATAATATTTAGGGGTTGAAATGGACCAAAAACTGAAAAAATTCCTGATTTTGCAGTTGCTCTACAGGTCGCAATTATAGACCAATCGACGCGGAATTGCGCATGTAGCTAGACTTTAGTGCGGGGAAGAAGCCTACCAATTCGGGTGGTCATCGGATAATATTTAGCGGGTAAAATAGACCATATCTTTTGTGTTAAAAAAATTCAAAAATTTTCATTAAACCGCGAATATTTTAAATCCCGGCGAAATCAAAAGCCATGACAAGGTGACTTCTGATCTTTACATTGATGTTAACATCCATCAAATCGGATATATAGCAAAATATGTGCGATATATATGTCTATCAAAGAGGATATGCTTGAAAAATCTCTTATATGTCGAGAACGGCTGAACGGCTGAACTCACATATGACAGTTCGACAGTTCTCATTAATTCAGAATGGCCTCTTGTCAGGAAAGAAAAAACGTCTAAAAAATCGCATAAAAATACCTCTCTAAAGATGAAAATATTGATTTTGTAAAATTTTCTCATATTTTTTCAATTTTGTCATATTTTTGGCATATTTTCATTTTGAATTAAACATTTGGTAATATTTCTACATCTAACAAAACTAAGTAGTTAGGATATCAGGATATCATATACAGATCGCATTTATGGCCCGATCCTTATGAAATTGTGCATGGGGATAAGATGAGGGTCAGAATAGAAGCCTACTCTTTTTGGAGATAATCGCCATATATTTAGGGGTTGAAATGGACAAAAAAACTGCAAAATTGTCAGCAGGTCGTAATTATCGCCCGATCGCATTTGAATGGAGGTTACCGGACATTGCAAAAGCCAAATAGTTTTGGATGGCCATCCAAAAATATTCAATGTGTGAACTAGTTTGCCAACTTTTGTAGACAAAATACGAAAATATCCATTCCAGTGTCTTTTTGGAGAATTCACAAATACAGGAAAGACGCACTTCTGACTATTTCGTTAAGGCTGATTTCGTTGAAGAATATAGTCAAATGTCTGTATCTCATATAGATGCGTTTAAGTCAAAAACCAATAATAAATGTTAATCTTTTGCCACTTCTGAGAGATTATATGTCTTTGGGAAATATTGGTTCCAGATCTAGGAGGACCATTTACGTGCAACATCTTCCTATAAATTGGAAATGAGCAAATTAGATCAAGTTTCTATTATTCGAAAATTAGAACGAAACCTGATGGTTTTCTTTTATTATTTGTCACAATATCTTGTGGAATTCTTTCGAGTATATGGCCTATATAAACTGTATCATTTATTATAGTGTTGTAGGGTATTCAACGGTCGGCCCCGCTCGACTGTAGCCTTTGCTTACTTGTTTCACATATGTATGTCTTCAGCATATGTTCGATTATTTAAATATGTTTTGACTTCTGTTAGGATTAATCAAATTCATGACCCTTTATGGAGTAGGTTCCGAAGGAATGAGCCAATATTTTCCATTTCGTATCGGAAAAAAATAAATATGATATAAATATTGCGACGTGCTAGGCTTAAACCATAGCGATTTCTTCCTTCACTTTATAAGAGATATGTGATCATTTTTAGAAAATGTTAAAGTGTGCGTGAGGTATCAGCTATAGTCGACGGAAGTATTCCATTTTCGTACTTATCTAATACAGATAAAATATTGTTATTGCCAAAATTACAAGAAAGTCGAAAATTTATGTCCAATTTTATGTGAAATCATAAATTCAATATGACTTCGCTGACTGGCTTCGCAAGGTATGCCAGATAAAATTATTGAAAATTGTGACCATTTATGGGTGAGGTACTAGAAGGGGTTCGCAATTCATCATCATCTTCGCAGAAGAAATGGCCCTATTTCTATAAACTTTACAGCAGATCTTGGTTTAATAAAAATATTGCGATGTGCCAAATCTAAATTTAATCTAATGTCGAAATGTTGACCCTTTTGTGGGGGAGCTAACAGAAGGAGTGGACATATAGATCCCATCTTCACAGCAGATCTTGTGTTAGTAGAAATAATGGGATGTGTGACATATGAAGAGAACCGGATGCTTATTTCGGTTTTTGTAATCGTTTTGGCTATTGAAAAGTTTGACTCTTTTTGGGGGAGGTACCATAGTCCGATCTCTACAATCTTTACAAAAGATCTTGTGTTGATAAAAATATTGAGATGTTCCAAATCTCAATGGAATCGGATGACAATTTCACGTTTTTTGAGCTTCATGAATATTTAAAATGTTGATCCTTCACTGGGGCACCAGGGGTACCAGAAGAAGTGAACCGATGTATTTCATCTTCACACCAGATCTTGGGCTAATAAAAATATTTTAATGTGTGAAATTTGAAGACAATCGGACTCTTACATCACATTTTATAAGAGTTGTTATTCAAGGTCTCGACTTTTTTGGCTTGATGAATTTTGCACCTGAACTAGCACTGATGCAAACATTAGGATTTGCAAAGTTGGTGCAAAATTGGGCTATCCTTTCTCTTGCTGTGCATTAAAATATTTTTTTGAAAATATCGACCTTTTTTTTGGGGGGGGGGGAGGTACCAGAAGGAGTGGACCAATATTTTCCATCTCCGAACTCGATCTAAGTTTGACAATAATATTACAATGTACCTATTCTCAACCAAATCGGATACTCCCATTGAAAGTAATCGCACGCTCGAGTCAACCAGATAGACAGACGGACGGGCGGACATAGTTGGATCGACTGTAAATGTTCTGAAACGGATTCGGTCCAAAGTTACCTTGGATCTAAAACTATTAATTCGATGAGACACGTTTTGGTCGTATAAAATGGTATATGTCTTCTTTAGCCATATGACTGAGGGTATAAAATTACCATTACAGTTCTCCATAAATGGAAGACACTATGCAAGACAGGTCTTCTATGACCATTTCATGTTTGCTATGAATAGGAGACCTGCAAAAGGTCTTCTGTGGGTAGAATACATTTCGTGGACCCTCCATGGATATAAGACTGTTTTTGTTTGTTGATAAAAGAGATTCTATAGGTTTTCTATGGATGGAAGTTCTACCACAGTATTTTTTTGATCGCCTGCAGATCCTCTATGGATATAAGACCTTCTACAAATTCTATGGATAGAAGATGTTTATAGGATTTTTTCTTATATTACATTTTTTTTAATATCCTCTAAAAATTGATGTGTATTTACAGGACTTCTATGGATAGATTTTTTTTTTGCACAGGTCTGTTATGGTTAGGAAACCTTTCACAGATCATCTAGGCGTATTTTGTGCAGTTTCTATGGATCTGAAATAGGTCTTTTATGGACAGAAAGTCTCCACCTTTTATGGATTGAAGAACTTCCAAAGACCTTTTCTGGATGAATCGATAAATGACCTTCTCTGAATAAAAGGTCTTCAACAGGCCTTCTATGGATAGAAGACCTTCCAAGGACCTTCTGGGGATAGGAGACAATCCACAGGTCTTCTGTGGATGAAAGAATTCACAGGTCTGTTATGGATGGGAGAACTTTCACAGGTTTTCTCTTCATAGAAATTTATTTATTTTATGGGTAAAAGAGGTCGTCTATGAATGGAAACCCTTTAACTGACCTTCTATCAGCGTTCGAAAATAAACATTATGGTACAGTACCAT
This sequence comes from Musca domestica, assembly GCF_030504385.1. Taxonomy (NCBI): domain Eukaryota; kingdom Metazoa; phylum Arthropoda; class Insecta; order Diptera; family Muscidae; genus Musca; species Musca domestica. The sequence goes on along the minus strand of NW_026712313.1, from coordinate 330,120 downwards.
AGTGTTCTGTACCGTACCGAGGTGGAGTGGTACACTACGATAGTGTACCGTACCGGAACACAACCCTTAAAAAATATTTTAGTGATACTGTACCGGAGCACAACGATAATCGTACTGTACCGCAGTCGGAGCTCTAAAAAACGTAGTGTTCCGCAGTCGGAGCACTACAAAATCGTAGTGTTCCGCAGTCGGAGCACTACAAAATCGTAGTGTACCACATGTCGGAACATTAAAAAAATAATGTACCGGTAGTGTACCACATGTATGTTGTTTACGATTTGGGAAAAAATTGAATGTTCGATGTTTTTTATAATGTAAATATAAATAATACAATTCAATATTATGAAAATAATAGCTGGATTTATTTTCTTTGCGAAATTGAAGAAAGTTTAAAAATATGAGATTAGGTAGGAAGGATAAAAAGGAAAATTAAATTGAAAATTTAAATTCTCCGTGAAAAAGGGTATTTTAGTGGTTGCCACAAGTCTTTATGGATACGCCTGAAATTCGGCCTATTGCGTTATATATGAACCAGTAAAAATATTCATTCATTTAAAAACAAAAATTCTACGAATGAATGCAAGAATATGGGTAATAAAAGTTAGTGCCATAAAATTGTATATTTTGGTAAAAGGTCAAGTTTGTTTTATTATCTTAGGTGGGCCGCTAAATGAAATCAATGAATGGTTTTTATGCAGATTATGTACCTGTTACTTTGTGGTTCCGAAAAATCAGTGAATGTAGGTGCAAAAAATTAAATATTTTTTAAAGTATGGCTGAGGGTTTAAAATCAGTTTTATGATTTAGCCTTAAATTGTAAAACATTGTACAGGTACCACATCAAAATATGTGCTGATATCCAGAATATAGTTTGCCACAATTTCTCATCGGAGTACATGTAGTCTTTTATTATTAAGAACAATATTTGTTACAATATATGCAAAAAAGCCGATATCCTGCTGTTTAGTTCTTCTCAAGCGTTCAGCAAATAATTACAAAAATGCCGCGACCTAAAAATATTATTCTTTTAGATATGTTCAATACAAATGAATCAAACGAAGTTGTGTGTAATTTGCAAAGTTGTAAGAACAAGATTTTAAGTGCACATTCCGGAAATATAGAAAGACACTTAAAGAGATCACATCCTGAGCAATATGCAAACTATATTGAACAAAAACGTGCAATGAAATTACAAAATTGTGTTAACGAAGTATTACTGCGAAGAAATGTAAATCCGAGGAACATCGAACTAGCAATAGTGGAACTATTCACCAAAAAATGGTGAATAGGCACATAGCCGAAGATAGGGCCTTCAAAATTCTAATGGAACCAGTTTTAAGTTTGCTCGGAATAACAGTCAATGAGCATAATATAATGGAACGAATTATCGCATTTTCCACAAATATTAAAACCGAAATATCTAATGATTTAAAAGGGACATTGTTTTCTCTTAAGATTGATGTAGCAACCAGGTGGGATTTGAGCATGCTCGGTATAAATGTTCAATACATCAAAAGTGGTAAAATCATTGTTAAAACATTGGCAGTAAAAGAGCTGAAATCAAGTCATACCGGTGAATATATAAAATCTATTATATTGAAAGTTCTAAAAGAATATGGTGTTGATGTACGCAACATTTTTACCATTACAACCGACAATGGATCTAACATGTTAAAAACGGTAAAAGTGCTGAATTCGGAGTTACAAATGCTAATGGAAGAGGAATCTCAGGATAGCGAACGTTTGCTATATTAATACCAAAAATACATACATATGTTTTTAACTATTACCCTTATTTCTTCAGATTCTACAACAGACAATACGGCCTGCACAATACTGGATGAAACTCCATCAACAAGTAATGCAGGCGCACTGAAATCCTTTTCCGATTACCTGCAAACTTTAGATCCTACCACGCCAACACAGAGTTCTTCAAACATTGATAATTTTGAATCCGATCTATCCACTTATGAAAGAAAATCTAGATTGCCACTAAATGCAAATGTTTTACAATATTGGGATTCTTCAAACATTGCGAATATTTTACTGGCAATACCATCAACACAAGTAAGCGTGGAACGCTTATTTTCAGCTATGAAATATATGTTATCCGATCAGTTAAATTTAGAGCATATATTAATGGTAAAAGCCAATGGGATTTTTAACTTCCAATTGGGATCAGATTAAAGTTCGTACTGGTGTACTTATATTTTTAGTTTATTACATTTCCTTTTTTACTTTCTATTTATATTATGTTTATTATATTTAAGTTGTTTAATTAATTCAATTTTTATTAAAAAATACATTTATGTAATAACAATTAAATACTTATAAATAAATCAGTATTAAGTATGTTTCATTGACATATGACAGTACGTTGTTTTACTTGTTCTTTAATTTCCACTTATACAAAGAGTGATACTAATATCGAATTTTGTGTAATATTGCAAAGTTGGATAATTTTTAATTTCTTTTATTATAATCATTTTATTCATTTGCAATGCTACATACTAAAAAATCAAACCTTTAATATTATTTTCCCAAATCATAAAAAAGCGTATTGATGCCAGTACATTTTTTTAATGTGGTACACTACGATTTTTTAGTGCTCCGTTTGCGGAACACTACCTTTTTTAGTGCTCCGACTCCGGAACACTACGATTTTTTAGTGCTCCGACTGCGGTACAGTACGATTATCGTTGTGTTCCGGTACAGTATCACTAACATATTTTTTAGTGGTAGTGTACCGGTACACTACCGCTAAAAATTTTTTAGTGATACTGTACCGGTACAGTACACTATGTTAGTGTACTGTTTATTTTCGAACGCTGCCTTCTATAGGAAAAATTCCTTCCACAGGAATTCTATGGATTGAAGACCTTTCATGGATAGAATACATTCCACAGGACTTACCTGTATAGAATACTTGTCACAAGTCTTGTATGAATTGATTTTTCTATTGTCTTCTCTGGATGAGAGACCTTCCACAGGTGTTCTATGGATAAAAGACCTTCCACAGCTCTGTTGTGGATAGGAGAACTTTCACATGTCTCTTCTCCATAGAAGATTTTCACATACCTTTTATGGATAGAAGAACTTGTATTATATTCCACAGGTCTTTTATGAATAGAAGACCTTTAGCAGTCCTTCTATGGATAGAAGACTTCTCAACGGCATTCTGGGGATAGGGCACGATCCACAGGTCTTCTGTAGATGGGAGACCTTCCACAGATTTTCTATGGATGAAAGATCTTCCACTGGCCTGTTATGGATGGGAGAACTTTTACAGGTCTTCTCTCCATAGAAAACTTTCCTCAGACCTTTTATAGATAGAAGAACTTCCAGAGGTCTTCTATGAATGGAAACCATTCAACTGGCTTTCTATGGATGGAATACATTTTACAGACCTTCCATTTATAGAAGACAAGGCTTGTATCAATTGAAGACCTTCAATAGGCCTCTTCTTCCCTCTTTTTAATTGAATTAACAACCTTCCACAAACCAGAAGATAGAAGACCTTCCAAAGGCCTTGTATGGATACAATAATTTCCATAGACTTTCTATTGATGAAAGACCTTCCACTGGTCCTTTATGGAGGGGAGAACTTTTACAGGTCTTCTTTCCATAGAAGACTTTCCACAGACCTTTTATAGATAGAAGAACTCCTAGAAGTCTTCTATGAATGAAAACCCTTCAACTGGCCTTCTATGGGTAGAACCTTTTCTATGGATTGAAGATCTTCCAGCGATCACAGACCTTCTTATCTTCTCTTATATGAATTGACAACCTTCCACAAGCCATCTATGGATAGAAGACCATCCACAGATCTTTTATGGATACAAGACTTTCCACAGGCACTCTATGTATAGAATATTTTCCACAGGCCTTCTGGGGATTCTACAGGTCTCCATAAAATATTTTTCCCAGTCGATTTAAAGATGGAAGAACTTCTAGAGGTCTCTATGTATGGAAGCCCTTCAAATGGTCTTCTAAGGGTAGAATTTCTTCCACAGGCCTTTTATGGATAAACAAAACTTTCAACAGACCATCTATGGATGGAAAACATTCCGAAATACTTATTTGAATGGAAGGCAGGTCTTAAATGAATTAAAGACCACAGTCCTTCTGGGGATAAGAGACTTTCTGCCGGTCTTCTGTTGATGAAGACCTTCCAACGGCCTTTTATATCACACAGATTTTCTATGGATCGAAGTTCTTCCATAGTATTCCCTCGATAGAAGACTAGCTGCGTGGACTTTTGTGTACCTTCGTCATGGCATCAGTATTAAGGAGATTACCTACAATTCTTCTGTCGATCTTCTGTCTAGACACATTTTTCAAAGATATCTTGCTAGTCTGGAGCTAATAGAATAGGTCATCCTATAGTCGTTCCGTACATATTATTTCACAATTACATTCTCAGTGTAATAATTGTTCTTGAGGGCTAATGTGTTGCTTCAGTATTTATATAAATTTTTGTGAATGTTAATGTATGAGTGTGTGTACAATGTGTGTGTATGCGAGGAAATGTTGCATATGCTTGTCAGTCGGTCCGTTCTCCATCGCCTTCATCTTCTTTCTCTCCTCGTTTTTATAGACTTTTTGGCTCATGTATTTCACACGAAACTTCTTCGACACTGTCACTTTTTAAAACAACACCAGTAAATTAAAAAGTATCGCACACACAAGAAAAAGTTTTTCTTTTACTTTGTAATTTCTTGTTTTGTCTGTCTGTCTGTCTGTTTTCTGTTTTTTTTTTCGTTCGTTTGCGTTTTTCCTTTTTGGCTTCCCAATGCCAATCCATGTGAATGACTTATGAATGTTGTAGGTAGGTATGGATGCCATGGATGTTTTGAAAAAGAAAACAAAATTTATGTTTATGAGTCAATTTATGGTTTCCAACTGAAATATACTTATGAATGCATTTCCAGCAATTGTTAGTGGGTAAGTAATGACATTTAGAACGAAAGAAAAGTTTCGAAAAACAAAACAAAATAAAATTCCAAAAAAAAGAACTAAATGTAACATTTTAATGTTCATCATGTTTGAGTTTATTTGCATGGAAATGATTTAATGGTATGTGTCCGATTTGATATCAAAATTGAAGATTACTATGTAATAATATTTCCCTGTTATTGAGGATATTATCGGTAATAGGGACATGGGGAATATTTCAGATTTCAAGACGCTATTATAAAAAATAAAGATTAATCATTTTGGGTGGATTTTGGTAATTTTTTGGCAATAGAGAGGTATATATGTGTCTTTAAAAATATAGCATAAAAATTGTTAGTCTCATAGTTTTAGAAACAATATTCTTCAACAATACACAATAAGCTTTTGAGTCTATTTAAAGTATATTCCTAAAAATTGGTTTTTGGTTTTTCTATGGGTAGAAACCCTTTCACAAGGCTTCTATGGATGGAATACCGCCAACAGCTCTCTCTCTCTCTCTCTTTGTGGTTAGGAGACTTTCCACAGCTTTATTGTGGATAGGATGGGTCTGCCATGAATAGAGGATCTGTTTTATGGATAGAAGACGTTTCAATGGCCTAATATTGATAAATACCATCCACAGATCTTCTAAACGTTTCACAAGTCTTCAATGGATTAATGACCTTCCACAGGTCTTCAACGGATAGGCATATTGAAAATTGCTTGGAGGCTAGCCACAGTGACTACTTTTTTTAAATGTTGACAAGCGATTTGTGTGTGGAACTGTATGTATTTACAAATAATACCGAACCGCAACTATGATCCGAGCCGCTTAAAAAAACATTTCAAAAACTGAACCATGGTTCGAAAGGAAGCGTGAACCACTGAACCAAACCAACCCAAATTGGCAAGTGACACTATGCCACACAGCCAAAGCTACACTCGATATCTTGGAAGATTGCATTATCAACCGAAAAACTAATGTCGATTGGCCACATCGGAGCTGCAATTTGACATCGTTGGACTATTATTTGTGGGTGCCGTCAGAGATAAGTGGTACGCCGAAAAGCCAGAGACAATTGAGGCTTTTAGAGGACAATATTCGTGAGGCCATGGACAGTTGCACATAATAATAATATGCTTAAAAATTGGACCGATCCTGTAGGCTACTACATGGTCAACCGAGGCAGCCATTTAAATTAATTTCCAATATTATCCGCAATGATTGTACTTAAAAAAATGAGAAAATATTCAGTGGGTTCGTAGTTCTAGAATTTAAAAACAATTTAAAAAGTATTAGTCGGTTTGCCGACATATGAATACCTTTACCCTATGTTAGTTTATTGAAATACGATTTGTTCTCCAAATAGTTGACCCTTTATGGAGGAGATATGGTAGGGTGCGATAAAAAAGACTGCAACAAAGTCAGACGCCATAATTTTTATACCCTACAACACTATGTGTTGGGGGTATTATAAGTTTGATTGGGCCAGAATTTATGTAACACCTCGAAATATTGGTTTCCCATATAGGAAAGTACATATGGATCTTCCTAGCTCGCCGAGCTGAGTCGATCTAGCTATGTATGTCCGTCCGTCCGTCTGTCCGTCTGTCCGTCTGTCCGTCTGTCCATGTTAATTTGTAATCACTCTACAGGTCGCAATTATGGCCCGATCTTCACGAAATTTAGAATGTAGGTGGGGTTAAGGTCAGAATAGAACCCTATTTCTTTTGGTGATGATCGCATAATATTTAGGGGTTGAAATGGACCAAAAACTGAAAAAATTCCTGATTTTGCAGTTGCTCTACAGGTCGCAATTATAGACCAATCGACGCGGAATTGCGCATGTAGCTAGACTTTAGTGCGGGGAAGAAGCCTACCAATTCGGGTGGTCATCGGATAATATTTAGCGGGTACAATAGACCATATCTTTTGTGTTAAAAAAATTCAAAATTTTTCATTAAACCGCGAATATTTTAAATCCCGGCGAAATCAAAAGCCATGACAAGGTGACTTCTGATTTTTACATTGATGTTAACATCCATCAAATCGGATATATAGCAAAATATGTGCGATATATATGTCTATCAAAGAGGATATGCTTGAAAAATCTCTTATATGTCGAGAACGGCTGAACGGCTGAACTCACATATGACAGTTCGACAGTTCTCATTAATTCAGAATGGCCTCTTGTCAGGAAAGAAAAAACGTCTAAAAAATCGCATAAAAATACCTCTCTAAAGATGAAAATATTGATTTTGTAAAATTTTCTCATATTTTTTCAATTTTGTCATATTTTTGGCATATTTTCATTTTGAATTAAACATTTGGTAATATTTCTACATCTAACAAAACTAAGTAGTTAGGATATCAGGATATCATATACAGATCGCATTTATGGCCCGATCCTTATGAAATTGTGCATGGGGATAAGATGAGGGTCAGAATAGAAGCCTACTCTTTTTGGAGATAATCGCCATATATTTAGGGGTTGAAATGGACAAAAAAACTGCAAAAATGTCAGCAGGTCGTAATTATCGCCCGATCGCATTTGAATGGAGGTTACCGGACATTGCAAAAGCCAAATAGTTTTGGATGGCCATCCAAAAATATTCAATGTGTGAACTAGTTTGCCAACTTTTGTAGACAAAATACGAAAATATCCATTCCAGTGTCTTTTTGGAGAATTCACAAATACAGGAAAGACGCACTTCTGACTATTTCGTTAAGGCTGATTTCGTTGAAGAATATAGTCAAATGTCTGTATCTCATATAGATGCGTTTAAGTCAAAAACCAATAATAAATGTTAATCTTTTGCCACTTCTGAGAGATTATATGTCTTTGGGAAATATTGGTTCCAGATCTAGGAGGACCATTTACGTGCAACATCTTCCTATAAATTGGAAATGAGCAAATTAGATCAAGTTTCTATTATTCGAAAATTAGAACGAAACCTGATGGTTTTCTTTTATTATTTGTCACAATATCTTGTGGAATTCTTTCGAGTATATGGCCTATATAAACTGTATCATTTATTATAGTGTTGTAGGGTATTCAACGGTCGGCCCCGCTCGACTGTAGCCTTTGCTTACTTGTTACATTTGTCATTAAATTTTATTGAATGAAAGCAACAAATGTCGGAAAAAGCATCAAATTTCAGAATAAGTTTAGATTTGTTCGAATCGGCCACATTTGGCACGGATTATGGCCATCAAACGACCAATAAAACCGTCACACGCTCCCCGAGTGTTGCTCTGCGGTTTTTTGCCCATTCTCGGCAAAGCGCTTGATTGAGCTGATCGACATTTTGGTATTTTTTAGTGCGAACCTTGTTTTCCAAAATAGTCCAACGGATTGGTATCCGGAGATTTTGGTGACCATTGTGCGCTGGAAATTAAGCGAGGAACCTCAATTTGTAACAATTCTTGGGTGGCGCGTGCTGAGTGCGATGGTGCTGAGTCCTGTTGGAATGTCCAAGGTCTGAGGCCAAAATGTTTGCGTTCCCAAGGCTTTAATACACCCTCCAGAATATTTTCGCGATAATATCCGCATTTATTTTGATGCCACGGTCGATTAAAACGAGCAGAGAGCGACCATCGGCTGTTATGGCGGCGCACACCATAACCATGGCCGGCGCTTGAGTTCTGGTGGTCAACCGAAGGTGCACATTTTCAGCTGACCTCTTTGGCAAGTAAACACACGATCATTTTGTTTGTTTACAAACTGCTGGACAACGAATGTTTTCTCATCGGAGCGGAGAAAACCAAATTCGGCAGTTCATCACTTTCGGCCAAGCGAAGCAACTCTTTAGCTCTTTTGAGTCTATTTTTTTCTGTTGCGGTGTAAGTTTTTGCACTTTTTGGAATTTCAATGGCTTTACCGCGAGCTCATTTTCCAATATATGCCAAATCTAATATTGCGATTTGCTCAGCTCACGAACCATTTTCCGGCCACTGCGACACGGGTTTCGATCTAGTCGCTTCTTTACGAAAAATGCTTTTCTACGCTTATAAACAGACAGCTGTCGGACGAGTGGCTTAGAAATGACAGCAATCTGAAGTTGGTTGCATTTTTTTCATCTCACCCTGTATGGTGAGCAATAACCATAAAATCGGATGAAAATGTATATCGAAGCTATATAAAAATATGTACCGATCTCGATAAAATTTGCCAGAGGTATTTTCGAGCTCTATCTGATGTCCGGTATCAAATATGCTTGTTGTGGAGTGGATATTACGCATGTTTAAGACTTTAACACCAAATCGGATGAAACATGTGTTTGGGAGCTTTTGCTATATCTGAACCAATTTTCACCAAATTTAAAGTATTTGTTTCTACGATGAATTCAGTCGAAATTTCCAAAATTCAGTCCATTTGAACAGATATACACACATCACAACGTTTTTCTTAATCCAAGATCTTGTGTGAAGATCCACTCCTTCTAGTACCTCCCCCACAAAGAGACAATATTTTGAATTTTCATAAAGTTCATAAAACGCGAAATTAATGTCCGAATGGGCCTGCCATTGTGCTATCAGCACAAGATCTGTTATAAAGATGGTAGAGATCGGACCATTCCTCCACTCCTTCTGGTATCTCTCCCACAAAAGGTCAACATTTTGAATACCCATGAAGCTCTTGAAAAAGGCGAAATTAACATCCGATTCCATTCAGACTGTGCAAATCTCAATATTTCTATCAACACGAGATGGTTATAAAGATGGTAGAGATTGGACTATTTCTTCTGGTATCTCCCCCACAATGGGTCAAAATTTTGAATAATTATAACTTTTATAAAATGTGATGTACGTTTTCGATTGTCTTCAAATTACACACATCACAAATTATTATTAACCCAAGGTCTGGTGTGAAGATGGAATATATCGGTCCACTACTTCTGGTACCACACCCAATGCACTTATCTGTCATAACATGCGAAAAAAGTCAGCGATTCTTTATAACTTACTTTATATCAAAATATTTCTCTCAACCAGAAACCTGATATGAATATTGAATATGGATTTCGCATGAAAATGGATATAAATATCCGGTTTCCTTGTAATTTTACCCATGCCAATATTTGTATCTGTATTAGATGAGGTATGGAAATGGAATACTTCAGTCGACTATATCTAGTACATCAGGCACATTTTAACATTTTCTAAAAATTATCACATATCTTATAAAAAGTGAAGAAAGTAGTCGATATAGTCCAAACCTGACAAGTCGCAATATTTAGGTCTGATACGAAATTAACAATATTGGCCCATTCCTTTGGAATCTACTCCATAGGGGGTCAACAATTTGAATAATCATAACAGAAGTCAACATTTGTTGGCGAAATTGACTGTAAAGAGGGATACCCTTGCGTATACTTTATATCTCCAAAAAATAACATGTCTTGTTCAATAAGTATACGCCACCTATACTTTCACTTGTTTATTATTACAACCTTATTTTCTAACCAATTATGCTTCCAAAATTATTAAACTTTAAATTGGAAGAGAAAATATAATTATTTTATTTCTCATTGCAATTCTGGGAATTCAACGACTCCAATTAGTCAAAAGTTTGAACCAAAAAAGGGAACCTAAATTCCAAACAACATAAGAAAGAAATAATAAGAGAGAGAGAAAAAAAAAAAAACGAAATACAATTTCTTTTGTGTTCCAATTTTTTGAGGGTTTTTCTACTCTTTTGCTTCGTTAAAGTTTTTTTTCTTTTTTTTTTGAAATAACAAAGCTGAACTGTATTCTCGTACTTTGAGTCAAAGTTCAAAATTTATTGACTTTACTAATGCAATTGTTTATTGTAAAATACAATGTAACCCAATAAGGAGGTCCAAAAAAAAAAAAAAAATGTGTAAGGAACGACGAAAGAAGGCAAACCCACAACAACATAACCTAATGAAAGTTTAAGATATGAAATTATGTTTTCTTTACAATTTTCTTATTGTGGCAAATGAAATTATTTATTTTCTTTATTCGTTTTTTTCTCTGCCGTTTTCTTGCCTGTACTTTGTTTTCAATATTTGTGTAGAAAGCTATTTTTGGCTTGTTAGTTACGCCCAAAGAAAAATAAATTATATGAGATAAAAGTGGGTATGGTTTTGAAATGATTATTGATGACAGTTTTGTTAAAGTTTTCTTTTTTTTTGTTTTGCGCGGCATATTAATTTTTTCTTTTGGAAATTTATCAATTTATGTTGTGGGAAAAGTTTAATTTGGAAGTAAGAAAAAATGCGAGGTACGTACTGTGATGAAAAGAATCAGCCGCAAAAAAAAAATGTTCCTTGTTTCAATAACAATTCACATGGTGTTTTAATGCATATGATCCTGTACTTTATATATGAAAGGAATTATGATCAAGGTAGAGAAATAATTTTTCGATTATTATGGAAATTAGCTACCAGAGATCATTTTGTTGTTCTCCACCGCCATATGGTTGCCTATGTCTTCCAAAATACTATTGGGGTCGAAATTTGGTGCTATCGACATAAAATTTGTGATATTTTTAATTATTTGTAACTCTAATTGTCTCAGGTATCAGAAGAAATGGTCCGATCTCCACCATCTTTATAACAGATAATGCGTTGATGGAAATATTGAGATGTGCCAAATCTGAATGGAATCGAATGTTAATTTCGCGTTTTATGAACTTCATGGCTATTCAAAATTTTGACCCATTGTGGGGGAGGTACCAGAAGGAGTGAACCGATATGTCCCATCTTCACAACATATCTTGTGTTAGTAGAAACAATGAAATGTGTGAAATATAAAGATAATCTGGTGCTTATTTCGGATTTTTTAAACGTTTGGGTTATTCAAAACTTTGACCCTTTGTGGGGTAGGTACCAGAAGGAATGGTCCGATCTTTACCATCTTTATAACAGATCTTGCGTTTATAACAGATCTTGTTCTGAATGGAATCGGATATTCATTTCGCGTTTTATGAGCTTCATAGATACCTAAGATGTCGACCCTTTGTGGGGATGTGCCAGAGGGAATGGTCCTATCTCTACGATTTTTATAACATATCTTGTGTTGATAGAAATATAGAGATGTGCAATGTATGAATAGAATCGGATTTTAACCTAGCGTTTCATGATGTTTAACATTTTTACCCTTTTGTGGGGCAGGTAGTAGAGGAGAGGACCGATATATCCTATCTTCACAGAAAATATTGTGTTAGTAGAATTATTGAGATGTGTGAAATTTGAAGAGAATCAGATGTTCATTTCTCATTTAAGAGCTACATGGCAATTCCAAACTCTCGATATATCCCATTTGCAAAGCTGATCTTGCGTTAATAGAGAGAAGGATATGTTTGAAATATTAATGGAACCGGAGGTTATTTTGGATTTTTTAATTTTTAATAGTTTTGTTTATTCAAAATTTTGACCCCTTGTGGGGGAGGTATCAAAAGGAATAGTCTGATCTGTATCATCTTTATAACAGATTTTTTATTTATATAAATAAAGAGATTTACCACGCCTGAATGCAATCGGATGCTAATTTCTAATTTTATGAGCTTAATATATATTTAAAAATTTGAGGCTTTGTGGGGGAGGTACCAAAAGGAGTGGACCGATATATCCAATCTGCAAAGTAGATCTTGCGTTAGTAAAGAGAAGGATATGTTTGAAATGTTAAGGGAACCGGAGGTTATTTTGGATTTTCTAATAGTTTTGGTTATTCAAAATGTTGACCCATTGTGGGGGAGGTACCAGATGGATTGACCGATATATTCCATATTCACACCAGACCGTAGGTAAATAAAAAAATATTGTGATGTGTGTAATTGAAAGACAGTCGGACTCTTATTTTATATTTTATAAGAGTTATAATTATTCAAAATTTTGACCACTTGTGGGGGAAGTACTTGATGGAGTGAACTCTAACATGACCTAACACTGATGCAAAAATTCAAATTTTCAAAACAGAAGAAAAATCGATTTTCCTTTCTCTTTCTCTGTAGTAAAATATTTTCTTTGACAATTTCGACCTTTTGTAGGGGAGGTACAAGAAGGAGTGAACCGATATTGCCCTCTCCGAACTCGATCTAAGTTTGAAAATAATATTACGATGTACAAAGTTTGACCAAATCGGATACTCGATTCGAAAGTTATCATGCACACCAGCCAGACAGACAGACGGACGGACGGACGTACCGACATCGTTAGATCGACTCGAAATGTCTTGAAACGGATTTGGTCGAAAGAGACCTAGAGTTTTAAATCGTTATTGCGATGAGTCACATTTTGGCCGTATCTAAAGGTATATAAATAAGGCTATAAATATCCGAAAAATGTTTATGGGAGTTATACCTAAATCTGGACAGATCTCGACGAAATTTGACGAATGTATTCTGATAACTTATAGCGTAAATCATTGCTATAGAGTGCGTCTTACGTTTAAGGGGAGCTAACGTCTAAAGCTGTTTTCGCTTAATTTACAGAACAGACGGACATGCTGATATGCATAGCAAACACATAATATCCTGTACCAATATGTGAGTCGAAAGAATAATTTTTACTCATTACCAAGTAATCAGTATCTGTGGCAAAGAGGACTTTGATACAAAAATAGTGTGCCATGGTGCATATTTGCCTTCCCAGCCAACATATACATTTGAATTACTTCAAGAAAGTCAAAGCCATATAATTCCCTCCCCATGCCCTAGACCATGGCTTATTCTCACACCTTATTGTTGTCGAAAATTTACAAAAGTTTCCTGCAATTAAAGCCATACAAATGAAAAGTTATTGAGAAACTTGTTAAATATTGTACGATGAGATGAGAAGAATGTACAAAAATAAAACATGTTGTTGTCGTTGTTGTTGCTGTTGTATTTTTTGCAATTATCTTTGATACTTTTGAACCACTCAAGAGCGACAACAAAGGTATTATCCTGTGTTGTGCTATGAGAAGGACATTTCAAAGTATTGACATTGCATGACACGGCCTACACACGCACACACACTTACACGAATACAAGGAGCTTGGAAAAAATAGTAGCAACAACAACAATAGCCACAATAAATCTTCCATGAACAAAAATATCCAATGTATGTATGTTATTTGAGAGCATGTGTGTGTGTGTATTTTTGTGAGTATGTATGTGGTGTTTAAGTGTAAGATTACCTTTCAGTACATATGTATGCAAGTGTGTGTGTGTTCACATTTTGATATACAATACCAAAAACTCAAGTACACACACACACACACACGAATGCATACACATTTTCCAAATATCTGAAGTATGTGTATGAAATATCATACAATCGCATGCACAACACACGCACATACTCAAATACACTCTCACACACTCACCGACATATGCACATTCACATTCCTGGACATTGCCCAGAATCCTGTCGAAAATGTCATTTTGTCAAAAGAAGATGATACGTTGTAGTCACTTCGACTGCTACAGCTGCTGGCCATTCGGCGTAAAAGTCCAAAGTGAAACGAATGAAGTGCTAGTCGGAGTGTGGCACAGTGGACCAGAGAGTCCTTGAAAAAAATATTCCTTAAGAATCCACGTTTATTGGTCTAAGAGTACTTGAAAAAAAATTCCTTAAAAATCCACGTTTATTGGTCTAAGAGTCCTTGAAAAAAAACTTCCTTAAAAATCCACGTTTATTGGTCTAAGAGTCCTTGAAAAAAAACTTCCTTAAAAATCCACGTTTATTGGTCTAAGAGTCCTTGAAAAAAAAATTCCTTAAAAATCCACGTTTATTGATCTGGGAGTCTTTGAAAAAAAAATCCTTAAAAATCCACGTTAATTGGTCTGGGAGTCCTAGAAAAAATATTCTTTAAAAATCCACGTTTATTGGTCTAAGAGTCCTTGAAAAAAAAATTCCTTAAAAATCCACGTTTATTGGTCTGGGAGTCCTTGAAAAAAAAATCCTTAAAATTCCACGTTTATTGGTCTGGGAGTCCTAGAAAAAATATTCTTTAAAAATCCACGTTTATTGTTCTAAGAGTCCTTGAAAAAAAAATTTCCTTAAAATCCGCGTTTATTGGTCTGGGAGTCCTTGAAAAAAAATCCTTAAAAATCCACGTTTATTGTTCAGATGGTCCTTGAAAAAATATTCCTTAAAAATCCACGTTTATTGGTCTGGGAGTCCTTGAAAAAATATTCCTTAAAAATCCACGTTTATTGGTCTGGGAGTCCTTGAAAAAATATTCCTTAAAAATCCACGTTTATTGGTCTGGGAGTCCTTGAAAAAATATTCTTTAAAAATCCACGCTTATTATTCAGAGGATCCGTGAAAAAATATTCTTTAAAAATCCACGCTTATTATTCAGAGGGTCCTTGAAAAAATACAATACACAATAAATCTTCCATGAACAAAAATATCCAATGTATGTATGTTATTTGAGAGCATGTGTGTGTGTGTATTTTTGTGAGTATGTATGTATTGTTTAAGTGTAAGATTACCTTTCAGTACATATGTATGCAAGTGTGTGTGTGTTCACATTTTGATATACAATACCAAAAACTCAAGTACACACACACACACACACGAATGCATACACATTTTCCAAATATCTGAAGTATGTGTATGAAATATCATACAATCGCATGCACAACACACGCACATACTCAAATACACTCTCACACACTCACCGACATATGCACATTCACATTCCTGGACATTGCCCAGAATCCTGTCGAAAATGTCATTTTGTCAAAAGAAGATGATACGTTGTAGTCACTTCGACTGCTACAGCTGCTGGCCATTCGGCGTAAAAGTCCAAAGTGAAACGAATGAAGTGCTAGTCGGAGTGTGGCACTGTGGACCAGAGAGTCCTTGAAAAAAATATTCCTTAAGAATCCACGTTTATTGGTCTAAGAGTACTTGAAAAAAAATTCCTTAAAAATCCACGTTTATTGGTCTAAGAGTCCTTGAAAAAAAACTTCCTTAAAAATCCACGTTTATTGGTCTAAGAGTCCTTGAAAAAAAAATTCCTTAAAAATCCACGTTTATTGATCTGGGAGTCTTTGAAAAAAAAATCCTTAAAAATCCACGTTAATTGGTCTGGGAGTCCTAGAAAAAATATTCTTTAAAAATCCACGTTTATTGGTCTAAGAGTCCTTGAAAAAAAAAAATTCCTTAAAAATCCACGTTTATTGGTCTGGGAGTCCTTGAAAAAAAAATCCTTAAAATTCCACGTTTATTGGTCTGGGAGTCCTAGAAAAAATATTCTTTAAAAATCCACGTTTATTGTTCTAAGAGTCCTTGAAAAAAAAATTTCCTTAAAAATCCGCGTTTATTGGTCTGGGAGTCCTTGAAAAAAAATCCTTAAAAATCCACGTTTATTGTTCAGATGGTCCTTGAAAAAATATTCCTTAAAAATCCACGTTTATTGGTCTGGGAGTCCTTGAAAAAATATTCCTTAAAAATCCACGTTTATTGGTCTGGGAGTCCTTGAAAAAATATTCTTTAAAAATCCACGCTTATTATTCAGAGGATCCGTGAAAAAATATTCTTTAAAAATCCACGCTTATTATTCAGAGGGTCCTTGAAAAAATATTCTTTAAAAATCCACACTTATTATTCAGAAGGTCCTTGAAAAAATATTCTTAAAAAAACCACGCTTATTATTCAGAAGGTCCTTGAAAAAATATTCTTTAAAAATCCATTCTTATTATTCAGAAGGTCCTTGAAAAAATATTCTTTAAAAAACCAGGCTTATTATTCAGAAGGTCCTTGAAAAAATATTCTTTAAAAATCCACACTTATTATTCAGAAGGTCCTTGAAAAAATATTCTTTTAAAATCCACGCTTATTATTCAGAAGGTCCTTGAAAAAATATTCTTTAAAAAAACACGCTTAGTGATCCTATCGTCCTTAAAAAATATTTTTGAAAAATCCACTCTTATTAATCCTATGGTCCTTGAAAAAATATTCTTTAACAATACACGCTTGGTGATCCTATCGTCTTTGAAAAAATATTTTTGAAAAATCCACGCTTAGTGATGCGAAGGTTCCGGGAAAAATATTTTTGAAAACTCCACGTTTATTGATCCTATGGTCCTTGAAAAAATATTTTTGAAAAATCCACGCTTATGGTCCATGAAAATATATTTATGATCCTTGAAAAAATATTTTCGAAAAATCCACGATTAGTAATCCTATGGTCCTTGAAAAAATCCACGCTTATGGTCCATGAAAAAATATTTATGATCCTTGAAAAAATATTTTTGAAAAATTCACGTTTAGTAATCCTATGGTCTTTGAAAAAATAGTTTTATAAATAAATCCATGCTTATTATTCAGAAGGTCCTTGAAAAAATAGTTTTATAAATAAATCCATGCTTATTATTCAGAAGGTCCTTGAAAAAATCTTCTTTACAAATCCACGCTCATTGTTCAGAAGGTCATTGAAAAAATCTTCTTTACAAATCCACGCTTATTGTTCAGAAGGTCATTGAAAAAATATCCTTTGAAAAATCCATGTTTATTATTCTGAAGGTTCTTGAAAAAATATTTTTGAAAAATCCACGGTCAGTGAAATTTTGGTCTTTGAAAAAATATTTTTTAAAAATCTACGCTTATTATTCAGAAGGTCCTTTAAATATATATTTTAAAAATCCTCTCTTATTATTCAGAAGTTCCTTGAAAAAATATTATTTAGTAATCCACGATTATTATTCAGAAGGTCCTTGAAAAAATATTCTTTAAAAATCCACGCTTATTATTCAGAAGGTCATTGAAAAAATATTCTTTAAAAATCCACGCTTTCACTTTTCCTCCCACTGTGCTGTTTATGCTCTCATGTGCTCGTAGTTGTTATTGTTGTCATTATGATAGTTTATCTGTCAGGATATGTTTGTGTGAGTGTGTTCATGTTATGCTTGAAAGTATGTCGTCGATACATGTTCTCCATGTACAAAACATTCAAGTAGATGGGTAAGTATCATCATCGTCCTCATCATTGGGAGAGTGTTAGCATTGAGAAGCAGGCATGAAATCAGAGATGAGGCGATTTATTGGAAATTTGATCATTATTGGACGACATAGTGTTCAAGTATTGACATATAGAGGAAAATAACACACAAACGACAATAACAACAAGAAAAGTAATGGCAACGACAATAACAAAACCCACCAACGGCAGCAGCAGCAGTAGTAGCAGCTACAAAAGATTAAAGCCAACACTAACGTATTGACCACTACCAATAATTAACAAAGGAAGATTATCCTCCATCACACGGAAAAAAAGAATGGAAGGAACAGGAAGAGAAATAAACTCACACACATATACTCACAAAACCTGGAAAGTGCCTTAAGGTTCTTCAACAACAGCAGCAACAGTAGCAGCTGTAGAGAAGAGCAATTTGCTCGACTGGCCACGTTGAAATATGCCATCAATATAAAGCTACTTCTCAATCATAAGCTGGATGAGATGAGCGTTTCATAATTGAGAGTATGCATGACTTTCATTGCCATTTTCTCGTTTCGTTTCTTTTCTTTTTTTTTTTTGCAATTTCCATGGACGATGCCTTTGGTGTTATTATGAATGATGAAGATAATTGCGGTTTTCCCATGATACCGGATTCCTGGTGCAATATTCTTTTAAAAAAATGAAGAATAAAATATTTTATTATGATTTAAAGGCGGTTTTCAAAGGAATAGTTGTGAGGGGAAAACCTTGTATTTAAAGTCCGAAAAACTCAATAATAAAATAGTTATGGCCAAAAAAAGAAACTGAAGTGTTCAACATTTAAAAGCGAAAAAATATTCCATGCTAAAGAAAATGAAGATTTAATATTCATTAAACATTAATTTTTTCTTTGAATATATTTTTATACCCTCCATCATAGCCCTTATATACTTCGTATAGCCCCTAAATATCGGTACCTCCCGACATTCGGTATTTTGATGATTTAAGCGACTCTATTCAAGGGAATTGTTTCAAATTTCGTATTTGAAGTTCCTAATGAGAAGTACAGCCTATGAAAGAAATTTCTGAGCAGGTCTTCGCATGGCCCTTAAATATCTGTACTTCCCTATATTCCGTATTTTGATGATTATAGCTACATTATTCACTGGAATTGTTAAAATTTCGTACTTCGTAATGGGTACTATAGCCTGTGACAGAAAATTGCTGGTCCAAGTCTTCGCATAGACCCCAAAATAACGGTAACTCCCTACATACGGTATTTTTAAGATTAAAACAGAATTTATATAACGACATTCTATTCTATTATTTATTTATTTATTTTTTTTATTTTGAAAATTTCCAAAATAGTGGAGAATATTCAAAGTCCGCCCCGGCCGAACGTACTGCTTTTTCACTTGTTTTGTTTTTTCTTTAGGACAGTTATGTCCGAAATTCCTTTAATTATTATACCCTCAGCCTACCGACGGTATATATCAGTTGATACGGCCAAAATGTGCCTCTTCGCAATTACTGTTTCAGACCCCAGGTCTCTTTAGGCCAATTCCGTTTCAGAACATTTGGTGTCTAGTACTAATTCTCGCAAGAAGAATTCGATTTTCCCCCCAAACTTGGTAGATCGTAATATTATTATCAATATAGACCCACTTTGGAAATGGGCAATATCGGTCAACTCCTTCTGGTGCCTCCCCTACAACAGTTTGAAATTTTCAAAGAAAACGATTTACTGCACAGAAAAGGAAGAATAATCCGATTTTGCTCCAACTTTGCAAATACTATTATTTGCATCAGTGCTAGGTTTGGTGCGAATAAAGGACAATATCGGTCCACTCCATCAAGTACCTCCCCCAGAAAGGCTCAAATTTTAAATAATTATAACTCTTATAAAATGTGATGTAAGAGTCCGATTGTCTTCAAATTACACACATCACAAAATTTTTATAAATCCAAGGTCTGTTGTGAAGGTGAAATAAAGGGGTCCACTACTTCTGGTACCTCACCCACAAAGGGCCCAAATTTTGAACATTCATGAAGCTCATAAAACACGAAATTAACATCCGAATCCATTTAGACATGGCACATCTCAATATTTCCATCAACCTAAGGTCTTTTATAAAGATGGTAGAGATCGCACCATTCCCTATGGTACCTCTCCCACAGAGATTTAAAATTTTAAATAGTTGCAACTCTTATAAAATGTGAATTAAGAGTTAATTGTCTCCAAATTACTTAGATCACAATAATTTTATTAATTCAAGGTCTGGCTTAAAGTTGAGATAAATCGGCGCACTCTTCTGGTACATCCCCCACAACGGGGCAAAATTTTGAATATCCATGAAGCTCGTAATATGCGAAATTAAAATCCGGTTTCATTCAGGTTTCGCATATTTCTCAATATTTCTATAAACACAAGGTCTGTTGTAAAGTTAGTAGATATCGGACCATTCTTTCTGGTACCTCCCCATCATAGGGTCAAAGTTTTAAATAACCAAAATGATCATAAAATTCGAAACAAGCTTCTGGGTTTCTTCATATTTTACACATCCCATTATTTCTACTCACACAAGATCTGCTGTAAAGATGGTTTATATAGGTCCACTTCGTCTGGTACCTTTCCCACAAAGGGACAAAATTTTGAATATCCATGAAGCTCATAAAAAAACGAGATGAACATCCGGTTTCATTCAGGCTTGGTATATCTCAATATTTCTATCAACACAAGATCTGTTATAAAGATGGTAGAGGACGGGCCATTCCTTCTGGCACCTCCCTCACAAAGGGTCAAAGTTTGGAATAATCAAAACGATCATAAAATCGGAAATTAGCATCCAGTTCTCCTCACCTTAGACAAGTCACAACATTTTTATTAACCCAAAGTCTATTGTTTAAATGGGATATATCGTACTACTCCTTCTGGTATCTCCCTCTCAAAGGGACAAAATTTTGAATATCCATGAAGCTCGTAAGACACGAATTGAATATCCGGTTTCATTCAGGCTTGGTATATCTCAATATTTCTATCAACACAAGATCTGTTATATAGATGGTAGAGGACGGTCCTTTTCTTCTGGTGACTCCCTCACATAGGGCTCAAGATTTTGAAAAAACAAAACGCTCAGAGAAGGAGAAATAAGCATCCAATTCTCTTCAACAATATCTGTACAGGGTTGCCCATATTCGACGGACCTTTGGGTCCATTCCAATCGACGAGGCTTGTCCGCAGGCAACATTCTTTGCGTCAATTGAATTTTGTACGGGAACAAATGCAAATCAATGCGAATAATCCGTTGTAAAGTGGACCGAGCCATGCCCAACTGCTAAGAAAGGCGTTTCTGGGATGTTCTTGGGGACCTCTCAACACTGGCTCGTACGGCAGCGATATTCTCGGCCGATCGCCTTGGTCGACTTTTATATGGCCTCTTCGGATTAGAAAGAGCCTTACCAGTCGAAAATTTTTCGTATAAACGCTTAATGGTGTTCTTAGAAGGCGCACTTCTCACATTTTTTAATGTTTTAAGAGCACGTGGAGTTTTCACAATTGACTTATTCTGTTGAATGTAAATTTCAACTATTTCAGAGCGCTCGCGTGGAGTGTATTGGTTCATGGTAAAAATCTGCTTGGACTGACGCTTCTGGTACCTCACTCACAAAGGGTCTCAATACTCAATTCTTGTATCTGTCACTACTTGTGAAACACGTCAGAGATTCTTTACAATTTATTTCCCTCAACCAGAAACCTGACATGAATATGGAATTTATGATTTCGTGTAAAATTGGATATAAATGTTTGATTTTCTGATTTACAATATTTTTATTTGTATTATATAACGTTTAAAAATGAAATATTTTGGTCCACTATATCTGGTACCCCATGCATATTTCAAAATTTTCTAAAAATTATAACATATCTATATCTATAAAAGAGGAAAATGTTTGTATGTTTGTAATTTATGGACTGAATAGATTTTCCTGAAAATTTCCATATATACTGCAACATCGCCTGAAAGTAACATAGGCTATATACATTTTTGAATTTCCACTTGGAACTGGCGATATAGCATCAGAATCGGAGGTACCTCCCAAAAATTTAGATTTTATATGCACATATCTATTGATTGGTTGAAGATACAGCCTCCAAATTTGGAATACGTAACGGAATTTGGAACAAAAATAAGTTTGCTAAATTATATTGTAATCGGTTCAGATTTGGATATAGCTCCCATATATATTTTCGACCGATTTCGTTTATTTGATGCCTCAAACACAATATGAACGTTCGATTCCAATAAAATTTGGAATGTGTGACGGGATTTAATCCGAAAATTAATTTGTCAAATTATATTGAAATCGGTTCAGATTTGGATATAGCTCCCATATATATTTTCGGCCGATTTCAAGCATTTGATGCACCAAACACGCTATGTATCCCCAATTTCAATGAAATTTGAAACGTGTGATAGATTTTATCTAAAAAATTTATTTCACAAATTATATTGAAATCGGTTCAGATTTGGATATAGCTCCCATATACATTTTCGGCCGATTTCATGTATGGTGGACCAAACACGATATGTATTTCCAATTGTGATGATATTTAAAATAAGTAACGGAATTGGGAGCCAAAATGAATTGGTCAAATTAAATTGAAATCGGTTCAGATTTGGATATAGCTCCCATATATATTTTCGACCGATTTCATGTATATGATGCACCAAACACGCTATGTATCTCTAATTTCAATGAAATTTGGAATGTGTAGCGGAAATTAAAACAAATATACATTTGTCTCATATATATTTTCGACCGATTTCATGTATTTTATGCACCATACACGATATGTATGTTCGATTCCAAAGAAATTTGGAATATGTAACGGGATTTTGATTAGAAAATAAATTAGTCAAATTATATTAAAATCGGTTCAGATTTGGATATAGCTCCCATATATATTTTCCGCCGATTTCACATATTTGATGCACAAAACACGATACGTATATCCGATTCCAATGAAATTCGGCATGAGTGGCTAAATTTGGTACAAAAATAAATTTGACAAATTATATTCAAATACGCTCAGATTTGATTATAGCTCCCATATATATACTCAGCCGATTTCACATATCTGATGCACTCAAAGCGAGAGACAAAATCTGGCACCAGAAAAAATTGCCTAATTATATTAAAATCAGTTGAGGTTTGGATATAGCTAACATATATATTTCGGCCGATTTCATACATGTTATGCACCAAACATGATATATATGACCGATACCAATGAAATTCAAAATGTGTGGCGGAATTTGGTTACAATAATAAATGTGACAAATTAATTGGAAATTAGTTAAGATTTGGATATAGCTCCCATATATATATAATCGGCCGATTTCACATATTTGACGCACCAATTTCAATGAAATATGAAAGGTGTGGCGGAATTTGGTGTAAAAGTAATTGTTTTTAAAATTATATTTAAACCGGTTCAGATTGGGATATCATTTTAATAAGAACCATTGACCCACAACGCCTTAGCTAACACTAAAAAACAACACAACAATTGATTTGAAATACGCTTATTACGGCGAAGTATGTTGCTATCTCGAATTCACTAATTGCAATAGAAATGCCACTCAACTTCAATAGATTGCAGTTTACTGCACGCTTGGTATTTGCTATGAAATAAATAAATCCGAAGGACAAACCCTTCGTGTATGTATGTCATGTTACTGCTTTTCTAATGGTTTTGGTTATTTCCGCATTAAAGTAGTGCAATAATTTTTTTTTAATTTTTAAATTTGTTTTTTTTCTTTTTTTAACCAACATATATTCGTAAATAAAATTTTGCATGCATATAAAATCAAAAGGGTAGCGAAGCGCACCGGGTTCAGCTAGTCTCATATAAGTTAAAGAAAGTAACTAATATAGTCTGAACCTGGCTCGTAGAAATATTTATATAATATTTATTTAGGTCGGATACTATGTGGATAATATTGGTCCATTCCTTCGGAACCGACTCCATAGAGGGTCAACAATTTGAATAATTATAACATAAGTCAAAATATATTAATATAATCGAAGATTGACGGAGTGTATACCTTTGTCGGCATAACCGACTCATACTTTTTAACTTGTTTTTTTATTCAATTTTTAATTTCACTTTATAATGTGTCTTATAGTATACCAATACAAACTATCCCTTTTCCTAAATTCCTTGCTACTGAGGGTAGATGTACCAGACAGCTTTCTTGGCTATTGGTTACATAAACAATGCCATGTAGATTGAGAGTTCATCATTAATTTATGTCAATTGTTTATGTTCTTAAATTTAAAAATATTCTATGGTAGTTGTAACAAAAAAAATATTAAATAAATTGTCCTTACCAGAGTTTTGTTGTTTGTGGCTTTCCTAAAAAGAAATTATGTAATTATTGTTGTGATAAAATATTGAACAACTAATGGGAATAATTAAATGCTTCTAAATGAAATGAATTTTAATTAAAAGGAACAAAAAAATCAAAAACACACACACCACCAAATTAATGACAGGGCGGGCAATGACAATGATTTTTGGAAAATTCCAATACAATTTGTCTTTAATATATATGTATGTAAATATATATCCCAGTAAGCATTTTTTTACTTGTGTGATGGTGATTAAAACTTTACAAAATGGTAGGATATGAAGGCAATTTGTGAACTTTATGTAACATTATGACCTTTATGTACTGGGAAAAAAATGTAAGCTGTTCCAAAATTTCGAAATTTTCGAATGAAACTTTTTCAAATTTTGATGAATATTGATGAATAATAGAATAGAGTTGGTTTTATAACATATAATTTCTTGAGTCCACTTGAAATTGTTCACTGGGTTACCGAAATGTGTAAAACTATGAGTGCGTATTTTTGGGAGGGCGTTCGTTATGCTCTTTGATTTCCAAAGTAATCGAAGTCTTAATGGTTGACATTTAAAGCTTTTGTTTTTCAAAAACACACACATATACACATTTAAATTTTGCAATTAGAATATAACAATACAAATTATAATTTATTTTAATTGCTTGATTTTATAATTACAAAGCTGAGAAAAAATTTAAACGGTAGAGATCAATAACCGCTACGGTATTTTATTTTCTATGGACCATCAGGACACACCAAAAGCATTTAATGTGCATTTTATAAGCAAACTTTTCAAGGATTATTTTTAAAGAATATTTTTTCAAGGACCATCACAACAATAAGCGTGGATTTTTAAAGAATATTTTTAAGGACCTCTGAATAATAAGTGTGGATTTTAAAGGAATATTTTTTCAAGGACCCTCTGAATAATAAGCGTGGATTTTAAAGAAATATTTTTTCAAGGACCCTCTGAATAATAAGCGTGGATTTTAATGGAATATTTTTTCAAGGACCTTCTGAATAATTAGCGTGGATTTTTAAAGAATTTTTTTTCCAGAACCTTCTGAATAATTAGCGTGGATTTTTGAAGAATATTTTTCTAGGATCATCCAAGCAATAGGCTTGGATTTTTAAAGAATATTTTTTCAAGGATCATCCAAGCAGTAGGCGTGAATTTTTAAAGGATTTGCTTTCAAGGACCACCACAACAATAAGCGTGGATTTTTAAAGAATTTTTTTCTAGGACCATCACAATAAAAAGCGGGGATTTTTTATGAACATTTTTTAAGGACCATCGCTACCTTAAGCGTGATTTTTTTAAGAATATTTTTTTTAAGGACCAAGAAACGTGGAGTTTTAAAAAATATTTTTTTCAAGGACAAAATAACTTGGATTTTTAGAAAATATTTTTTCAGGAACGAACAAATGTGGATTTTTTAAGTACCGAGAAAGGTGGATTTTTAAAGAACATTTTTTCAAGGACCGATAAACGTGCATTTTTTTAAATGTAAAATTTTTTTAAGCCAATAAACGTGCATTTTTAAAGAATATTTTTTCAAGGTCCATTTGAATAATAAGCGTGGATTTTAAAGAATATTTTTTAAGGTTCAATTTTTTTTCAAGGATAATAAACGTAAATTTTTAATAAGCGTGGATTTTTAAGGAATGCAATAAGCGGGTATTTTTTCAAAAATCACCATTTTCATTTTGAAGTTTACCAAAGGGAGCATAGTAAAACCACTGTTAAATGAACCCACAACCAAATTTTGTATCCACGACTTTTTCACCATCTTCATATGTAAGTCCTTGAAAACAACAGTGCCATTAATATGAATTTATTACTTTTCGTATAATATGGTACACATTTCCAAAACCACGTACATATCTTAATTCCATAGACCCCTTAGTATCAAATTTGAGGATTCCAGACCTATCCCCTCACCATGTATCACATTTAGTACTTTTCGCACAAATATGGGACGCGAATTTAATTTCCATCTCTTCAACCAATATCATTACCATTCAGTACTTTTCGCCCAATTATAGTACATATGTCAAATTTCAGATTTTAAGCACTATCTGTTCATCGAATACGAAATTGTACCAAATACAGTACTATTTATTGCACTTGTAGATCACAGTCCCAAAAATATTTCTTCATCTTAAACATACCACCAACAGGGATCCTAATTCAAAAGTCCAGCTTTATCCGTTCACCTTAAACCAAACTGTTTCTAATTTAGTACTATTTAGTGCAGTTCGATCACTTAGTACACAATTCCAAAATCACCTTCATAACTTAAACTTAATTTCGAATCATGGTTCTCATACCAAATTTCAAGTTTTTAGCTAAAATAGTACCATTTTAGAAGTTTAGTAAGATTTTGGAATATTTCCTAAATTAAAAGTTCGAATTTCCAATGCACCCTTTGATGCATCTATCCTGCACTTCATCACTGACTCTCATTCCAAATTTCAGAATCCCAGCTCCATTGGGTGCATCACAATTCTAATTTGTACAAAATTTAGTATCATTTAATACAAATAAGTACAAAGTTTCTAAAGCTTCCTACATACCCCAATCATAAAATCCCACAGCAATCCCATTTTAAAATTTTATGATTTAACTTCTGTCGGTTCGGCCAAATACAAATTGGCAGAACTACTCCGACGGCAGTCTTATTTCCACTTTTCAGAATACAAACTCCATTGTTTCACCCAAATCCAAATTGTACCAATTTTCCATAACTGCCTATATAATACAAACCAACAGGAATTCTATTTCCTAATTTCAGCATTCCAACACTATACAGGGTGAGGAAAAAAAAAACGGTAACAAAGTCAAACGCCATAATTTTTATTTTTTTTTTAAATTTTATTGAATGAAAGCAAAAATGTCGGAAATAGCATTGAATTTTAAAATAAGTTTTGATCTGTTCGAATTGGTAACCTTTGGCACGAATTATGGCCTTCAAAAGGCCTATTAAACCGTCACAAGCTGCTCGAATTATTGAGGTGGTATTTTTTGGTATTTTTTCGTACCAACCTTGCTTTCCAAAATACTCCAGATACAATAGTCCAACGGATTGGTACCTCATTTTGTAACCATTCTTAGTGCTGAGTGCGATGGTGCTGAGTGCTGTTGGAATGTTCAAGGTCTGCGGGCAAAATGTTTGCGTGCCCAAGGCTTTAATACACCCTCCAGAATATGTTCGCAATAATATTCGGCATTTATTCTGATGTCACGGTCGATGCCTCTTTGGCAAGTAAACACGATCACTTTGTTTGTCTACAAACTGCTGGACAAAGAATGTTTTCTCATCGGAGAAGTCTATTTTCTTTCTATATATTTTCTATCTCACACCATTCTTGCACTTTTTGGAATTTCAATGGCTTTACCCCGAGCTCATTTTTCAATATTTGCCGAATGGCAAAGCCATTTTTCGGCCACTGCGACACGGGTTTCGATCAAGTCGTTTCTTTACTTTCCGAACCATTTCTGCTGATGTTGCTGTTTTCTTCCGTCCACTTCCTTGACGTTGGGCTACGATACCGGTATCACGGTAACGAGCAATGGTACGAGACACAAAACATTTATTCACATTTAAATGCTAGAGTGCTCTAACGATAGCCACTTGTGATTTTCCAGCCAAATATAAAGAAATTACACCATCACGCTTGAATTCGACCACGAATAACTATTTTGCTGGAAAATTCCCACCAAAATGCTTTTGTACGCTTGTAAACAATATAATCAGCTGTCACTGGAACAATTTTAACAGCTGTCGGATGAGTGGCTTAGAAATGACAGCAGTCTGAAGTTGGTTGCAGTTTTTTTATCTCACCCTGTACTGTCAGCAAAACCGACTGTTACTTTTTAACTTGTTTATATATAGACTAAGAATGTTTCTTTTAAAACCTTTGGGGTAGACAGTATTGTTTTGATCCTTCATGTCCTCAACTTTTTTCTTATTACCATTTGAATCCCTTTAAAAGCCTCATTACTTCGTCTTGGCCAGATTGTCTTTGATTTCCATTTCCCTTGAATTTGATGGCAAAGGTAATACTTTCGTCCTACATAAATGTTTATGTAGGCATATCCTGTACCTCCTTTCATTCAATATATGCATATGTGTGTGTCAAACATTACTTTCCCTTGGACGGAGAAGAAAACAAGGCGTTTTTCATTTTGTAATGTTATTATGTTGTAATTTGTTTTGTATGACACAATAAAAGCGATAAGATCATGGTCGTGAGGTGGGGTAGGTGTAGGGAAAAACAAAAATGAGATTGTAAGGGATAAAACGATTATTGAAGAAAATATTTATGTTCGAACATTGTCATAAGGTCATATATGACCAATAAATTGTTAGTCATTGTTAGGCACTTGTTTTTTTTTTGCTTTTATTACTTTAAGATTGTGAGCAATTAGGGCATAAGTGTCGTCTTCGAAAGAAGGTGAAGGTAAACGAGGTCATGATTTTTAAATTGTAAATGTTTTTTAAGTTGTTCATTTCTTGGAAAATTTTAATATTTTTTGGGAGATTAATAACCAGTTAAAAAGTATCACTAGGTTTTGACAACAGATGTATATCCTCAACCAATGTTCGATTACTTAAAGACATTTTGACTTCTGTTATGATTATTCAAATTGTTGACCCTTCATGGAGTAGGTTCCGAAGGAGTGGTCCAATATTGCCCATTTCGTATTGAATCTATATAAATATGATATATTGTTGTTGCAAAATTTTTAGGCGTTATCCCTTTATTGTTGTTTTTATAAAAACAACGTTTGTTTGTTAGTGGAGAACGATGGTAATGTTTACCAGGGGGTAAGGCAGGGAATACCTAGGTTTCGGAAAGAGCCACCAATCCTCATCAGTTCCCTTGTTTTTTGTCTGGGATATTCTCCCCAGAAGTTATTTTAAAAATAACTTCTATGACAAAAAAACATTTTTTACCCAAGTGACGAGATCGTAAGCTCAAAAGAAGAGGAACCAAAGAATTAAATAAAACTAAAATTCTTTTGGAAAGGAGAAAGATGTAAATGTTTATAAGTGCGGTTGTAAGATTTAGAAGACTTTCCAAAAGAATTTTTAGTTTTATTTAATTCTTTGGTTCCTCTTCTATTGAGCTTACGATCTCGTCACTTTGGTAAAAAATGTTTTTTGTCATAGAAGTTATTTTTAAAATAACTTCTGGGGAGAATATCCCAGACAAAAAACAAGGGAACTGATGAGGATTGGTGGCTCTTTCCGAAACCTAGGTATTCCCTGCCTTACCCCCTGGTAAACATTACCATCGTTCTCCACTAACAAACAAACGTTGTTTTTATAAAAACAACAATAAAGGGATAAAGCCTAAAAATTTTGCAACAACAAAATACTACGGTATCCCGAACAAACAAGCCACACTGTTCTAAATATGATATAAATATGATATAAATATTGCGACGTGTCAGGTTTGGACTATATTGGTTACTTCCTTCAGATATATGAGACATGTGATACTTTTTAGTATGCGTGAGGTACCAGATATAGTCGAACGAAGTATTCAATTTTTATACTTCCTCCAATAAAGTAAAAATATTGATATGGTTAAAATTACAAGAAAATCGAACATTTACAGGGTGAGACAAAAAAACTGCAACAAAGTCAAAAGCAATAATTTTTAATTTTTTTGTATAAAAGCAAAAAATGACGGAAATAGCATAACATTTAGAATAAGTTTAGATTTGTTTGAATTGACACGAATTATGGCCTTTAAACGGTCAATGAAACCGACACACGCTGTCCGAATATTGCTCTGCGGTATTTGGGCCCATTCCCAGCGAAGCGCTTGTTTGATGTGATTGACACTTTGTTATTTTTTAGTGCCAACCTTGCTTTCCAAAATACTCCGGACACAATAGTCCAACGGATTGGTATCCGGAGATTTTGGTGACCATTGTGCCCTGGAAATGAAGCGAGGAACCTCATTTTGCAACCATTCTTGGGTGGCGCGTGTTGAGTGCGATGGTGCTGAGTCCTGTTGGAATGTCCAAGTTCTGCGGCAAAAATGTATGCGTGCCCAAGGCTTTAATACACCCTCCAGAATATTTTCGCGATAATATTCGGCATTTATTCTAATGCCACGGTTGATTAATTCGAGCATCAAGTGAACATCGGCTGTTATGGCGGCCCACATCATAACCATGGCCGGCGCTTGAGTTCTGGTGGCCAACCCAAGGTGCACATTTTCAGCTGACCTCTTTGGCAAGTAAGCACAATCATTTTGTTTGTTTACAAACTGCTGGTTAACGAATGTTTTCTCATCGGAGAAAACCAAATTCGACAGTTCACCACTTTCGACCAAGCAACTCTTTAGCTCTTTTGAGTCTATTTTCCTTCTGTTGCGGTGTAAGTTCTTGCACTTTTTGGAATTTTAGTGGCTTTACCCCGAGCTCATTTTTCATTATTTGCCACGAGCCATTTTCGGCCACTACGACGCGGGTTTCGATCAAGTCGCTTCTTTACTTTTCGAAACATTTCTGCTAATGTTGCTGTTTTCTTTCGTCTACTTCCTTGATGTCGGGCTACGCTACCAGTATCACTGTAACGAGCGATGGTACGAGACACAAAAGATTTATTCACATTTAAATGCTGGAGTGCTCTAACGATAGCCATGGTTTTCCAGCCAAATATAAAGAAAACACACTGGATCGGACTGGACTGGATCGATAACGTCCCTTTTCGCACCTGATCTACTAGGGCTGGTTTAAATATTAGAATTTGCAAAGAAAAATCGGATTATCCTTCCTTATTCTGTGCAGTAAAATATTTTTTTTTTTTTGAAAATTACGACCTTTTGTGGTGCATGTACCAGAAGGAATGGATCGCTGTTGCCCATCTTCGAACTCGATCTAAGATTGATAATAACATTACGATGTGCCAAATTGGATACTCCATTCGAGAGTATCGTGCGCACCAGCCAGCCAGATGGACAGACGGGGGATAGACGTCGCTAGATCGACTCCAAATGTCCTGAAACGGATGTGGTCTAAAGCGACATAGGGCCTAAAATCGTTATTTCTATGGGCCACGTTTTGTCCGTATCAAATGATATCAAATATAAAAATGGGATGTCTGAAATATGAAGAGAACTGAATGCTTATTTCTTACTTTATAATCGTCTTGGTTTCAATACTTTAACCCTGGTTTGGTTTCAAAACTTGATGGAGTGGGCCAATATCGTCCCTTTTCCCACCTGACCTAGGACTGATTTAAATATTAAAATTTTGCAAAGTTGAAGCAAAATCGGATTATTCTTTCTTATTCTGTGCAATTAATTATTTTTTTTTTAAATTACGACCTTTTTTGGGGGAAGTAGCAGAAGGAGTTGACAGCTAATGCCCATCTATGAGCTCGATCTATGATTGATAATAATACCAAGTTTGGGTCGAATCGGTCAGGTGCACTTATCGTGTGCACCTGACAGACAGAATGAAGGATAGATGGACGGACATCGCTAAATCGACTCCAAATGTCCTGAAACGGATTTGGTCCGAAGAGACCTGGGATCTAAAACCTTTATCACGTTTTGGCCCTATGAAATGATATATACCCTCGCTATTCATATGGCTGAGGGTATAATACTCGGATGCTTATTTCGCATTTTATGAGCTCCATGATTACTTAAAAATTTGACTCATTTATGGTGCAGGTTCTTGAAGGGATGGTCCGATATATTCTATCTTCTCACCAGATCTTGTGCAACTAAATATATTGGGATATATGAAACTTGGAGAAAATCGGACGTTTATTTCGCTTTTTATCAGAGATAAAATTATGCAAAATTTTGAGCCGTGGTGGGGGAGGTACCAGAAGGAGCGGACCACATTTTACAAGAGTTATAACTTTTCAACATTTTAACACTTTGTGGGGGAGGTATTTGATAGAGTGGCCAGATATTGTCCATATTCGCACCTAACCTAGCACTGACAAAATAAATTTGGATTTGCAAATTTATCTATTCTCCTTCTATAAGGTAAATTATTTTCTTTACAAATTTTGACCTTTTTTGTGGGAGGTACCAGAAGGTGTGGACCGATGTTTCCTATCTCCGAACTCGATAAGTTTTATAATAATATTTGATTATTATTAAAATTACGATTCTGTCTTCTAGAGTTATCGTACGCACCAGCCAGATGGACAGACGGACGGACCCCCCAGGATCGAATCCAAATGTCTTGAAACGTATTTGGTCCAAACCTAGGGTCTAAAACCGTCATTTTGATAAGGCACGTTTTGGCTGAATCAAATCCCATATGGCTCAGGGTATAATAACCTCAAAATATTCGTATATAAAAGGTGTAGCGAAGCACACCGGGTTTACATAGTGGTCGATAGAAAACAATCTTCGCCTCTATGGAAGGACACCTTTTAAGGGCTTTAAGGTGGGAAACCTCAGTTTGTATTCTATAGAAAAAAAATATATTTTTTTGACATAGACTTTTTCTGCTTTCCTCTATCAAACAAGACCTTCCTGTAGTATCAATTTTGAATACATCTTAAAAATTAATACCTCAATTCATAGCAAAAATTATATGTATTTTTAAGAAGTAAAAATTAAAGTTATTCAGTAACAAACGTAAGGATTTCCTCTTCATTTCAACACGTATGTTGTTTTTGTATTAATTATATGTTCCACACCAAAAATAACATGACCTATAGGGTCGAATAAAGAACAGAATCAACTTAAAACAATAATGAAAAATTCATAAAAAATTATACCATGTGTTTGTATTTAATTTCTATCAAAATTATGAATGTGTGAGAGAAAATAAAATATAAATTTTAATTTTATGAAAACATCAATAGTATTTTGTTCTTTGGAAACACAAATGTTATGCTCTTACCTGTAGAATAATTTCTACTCAGCAACAGCTCCCTAATGGTTAACTGTTTGCGTCTTTGATGCCTCGTCTTATGAAAATTTATGATTTTCTAATTTCTTAACAATTTTTCAAAACCCATTAGCATTATAACAACAATCCAGTATTATTTTTTGTTTCTGTATTTTTTGCTGTGTTTTTTTTCTTCGTTTCTTTCGCCCTCATATTTCTCCTTAACACGGCAACATTGTCTGAGCTGTTATTATTTCATTGAATTTGACATAAATAAGGTAGAATCATTAATATTCGTTAGTTTATAATTTATACAATGTAGCACGGGCACAGTGGATTGCAAGTATTTGTAGCTTCGGAATTGAATTTTAAAAATTCTGATTTTTGGGTGAGTTTTGGTAGTTGTAAAACATAAAAGACAGAATACTTTGTAAAGCACTTTTAGGAAGTGATTTATAATTAAACTGGAATGTATCAGCAAGAGAGCGAGTGAAAAAATGAGTCAAAACTTCATTACGGAATATTTTTAATGCATTGAAAATAAGGGTGTATTAACTTTGTCATTCCGTTTCGTCGTAGATCCCATAAAGTATATATATTCATAATCAGCATTAAATTCTAAGTCGATTTAACGATGCTCGTCTGTCTGTTGAAATCGTGATGCAGCCAACATTATTTTAAGTAGAATTTAAAAATTTGGCAAAACAATGTGTACTGTGTCTCTGATGGTTGGCATTGAAAAATATATCGGTCCACGTTTTGGAATAGCCCCAAATAACGCTTCGTCTCGATATTCGATATTTTAACGTTTTTCGCCACATTTTCTCATGGATTTGTACAAAAATTGGTTCTAGCTCCTGTGGTGGAACATAGTATGTATAGGTCCATATTTTTATCGGTACCTACCGATATTCGATATTTTGATGATTTTTGCCACATTTTTCTACGGATTTGTATAAAAATTTGTATTGTTAGTTCGCAAAGGGCTTTAGCTCCTGTGGTGGAACGTAGTATGTATAGATTAACGTTTTCGTATAGCCCCCACATAATTGTATCTCCAGATATTCAGTATTTTGATGGTTTTTGCCATATTTTTTAACATAATTTTCTAAAAATTGGGATTTGAAGTTCATAATGGGTTCTAGCTCCGACGGCAGAACATTGGCAATTTATACCCACCGATACTTTATATTTTGATAATCACATTTACCCACGAAATCGTTTCATATTTGGTATTTAAGAAGATTTGGTAGATGACAATGAAGTATAAAATTGTCTATAGAAGTTCCCGGTTTGGTATGGCCCCATTTTATGGTTTTTAGAAAAGTTATCCAAACGGTCTTACTGGTATTTGTAGTTTAAAGTGGAAAACGTTTAAATTCAGATGCTATTATATAAAAATGTTTTCTTCACTTAAATGTGGAGGGTGCTAAAAGTTCGGTCCGACCGAACTCAATATTTTTTACTTATTTTTTTTTCTTCTTTGAAAGAAAGTCTTTAAGGGAGTGCAGGATAGATGTAGCGCAAAATTTTTGGAAATTCCAACTTTAAGGTTATGAAAAGTTCTAAATTGGTACTAAACTTCTAAAATGGTACCATTGAGTATTATGTGAACGGGTAGAGCTAAAAACTTGAAATCTTATTATGAGAATCGAGGTTGGAAAGTAAGTTTTATACGTTTCACTATGCGAACAGTACTTAGTGTGAACGGATGACAAAGAAATTTTGATTTTGAATTCTGAGGTGGCAGGTTTGAGAATTAATGTTGGTTTTGGAAATATGTACAAAAATGAGCAAGTGGCACTAAATTTGAAATGGAGCTGAAATTCTGAAATTTGATATAGATTTCAATGTTGGTGTCTGTGATGAAATTATGGATCGTTTTGGACATGTGTTCTATAATTGCTCGAAAAGAACTAACTTTGGTATTGGTTGAAGAAATAGAGCTGAAATTGTGAAATTTGTTTAGATGTCTGTTGGTATCTGAGATTAAGATATGGAGGTGGTTTTGGAAATGTGCACTACAATTTTACGAAAGGCACTATGGTACTAAATTTGGTACAGGGTTAAGGGAAATGGCTGGAATCTCCAAATTTGATATTGAGGTATTTGTTGGTATCTGGAATTCAGATATGTAGATGTTTGTGGAAATGTGTACAATTAGTGTACGAAAAGTAATAAATAGTATTAGATTTGGAATTGAGCTGAAATTTAATATGGATCTCATTGTTGGTGTTTCGGAGATTTGTAATATATTTGTACGAAAAGCACTAAATGCGCTTTGTTTGGAATTAATATTAAATTCTGTAAATTGACATTTAGATAACTCTTGGTACCTGAGGGTGAGATTTAGAGCAGGGTTTGGAAATGCGTACTATGGTGGTTCGAACTAAATTTGGTATTCTGTGAAGGGATAAAGCTAAAACGATTATGAAAATTATTGACATTCTCAATTATATCCTTTATTTTCCATGTTTTTTCGTTTAACATGAGATATATTTATGATTTTTGGAAAAGTGGAAGTTTTGTGGGAGATGTTATCGAAATGGTAACATAGCGTAAATTTTTCCCCCATTTTGGTTCAAATATAGATCTGATAGGCAGTGACTTAATCAGCATGCTAGTATCATGAAAAGCAATCGAGCGCACATTACCACATGTTTTTAAAAGTTATATTCCTAAAAAGAATTGAAAATATTATCCCATTTAAATTTCAAAGTATATATGTACAGGGTAAGATAAAAAACTGCAACAAAGTCAAACGCCACAATTTTTACATTTTTTTTTAATTTTATTGCATGAAACCGTCACACGCTGTCCGAATGTTGCTCTGCGGTATTTCAGCCCATTCTCGGCGTAGCGCTTGCTTGATGTGATCGACATTTTGGTATTTTTTAGTGCCAACCTTGCTTTCCAAAATACTCCAGACACAATAGTCCAACGGATTGGTATCCGGAGATTTTGGTGGCCATTGTGTGCTGGAAATGAAGCAAGGAACCTCATTTTGTAACCATTCTTGGTGCGATGGTGCTAAGTCCTGTTGGAGTGTCAAAGTTATGCGGCCAAAACGTTTACGCGCCCAAAGCTTTAATACACACTCCACAATATTTTCCTGATAATATTTGGCATTAATTCCGATGCCACGGTCGATTAATACGAGCAGAGAACGACCATCCTCTGTTACCACACCATCACCATGGCCGGCTCTTGAGTTCTGGTGTCCAACCGAAGGTGGACATATATATAACTACAAGAACTTACACCGCAACAAAAAGAAAATCGACTCAAATTCAAATTATTGGAAGACTTTAGCTTCAGATTTTTAGGATTTAAAATAATAATTATAGTTGGACTGCGATACCATATATCAAAATCAACTCAGAACATTCTAAACAGTTGCATTTCTTCATTTGACATCCTTTTCCAGCAGCGAAATTATAATTAGCTAAGTTTGGATTTATTTTGGATGCGATGATGTGCTGTGAAATTTGAAAATTATAAATGATTGTTATTAAGTCATTTGTAATACGATTACAATTCAGAGATATTTTGCTCTGTTAGAATGAAGCAAAAACCGCACTTAAAGAGATATTAATACGATAAATATTCATATACAATACCACTTGAATACACACACTGAGAATTCGCTGCTTTGGGGATAATGAGTTAGTAGAAGAAGTTATTTTCATTAAAACCAGAATTTAGTCAAAACTGAATTTTTGTAACCATTACACAAAAATTCAGTTTTGACTAAATTCTGGTTTTAATGAAAATAACTTCTTCTACTAAATGAAACAACATAAATGAGAACTAGTTGATGAAGTACACAGTAGCGTATACGCTACGGAACAAAGAATTTAAGTTGGTTTGGTAATCATACGCCAAGTGGTACAAAGAACCTACATAGTAATAGATGTGCATAATATGGTTCTGATCATTTTCAAGAATGTTTGATTTCTGTGTTTTTATTTGGAAAAAAATCTGAAAGGATCAGAATTATTATCTTTTTCCGCACTAAAACCTGATTAATAATTATTAGAGATAAAATGGACTCTCACTCACTTCAATATTCGGTGTCTAACTATGAAAATAAACATAATTCAATCTCCATATACCGTTTGACACACTTTTACCTTTATGTAATCAATTTCACATTTCCAATCAGAAAAACTGTAAAACTAAAATGCATTTTTTCTACCAAATAACATAACCTCATTGTTGTTACAGAAAAGTGCGAATATATGTAATAATAACCCGCGTTACAATTGTTTTTTGTGCCAACCACTGTGGTTGGTTGTTGCTACGAGGTGCTGTACCTTTTTACGAGAGTTTAAATAAATATTTTTGTTGTGATTTCATTTCAAGGAGAACAAAAAAAGTTTGGCGTAAAAGGCCAAATGAAAAAGGATGCGGTCGATAATGAAATACCCTACAAGACAAATAGATGATAAAAGTATATAAGCGTAGGAGAATCTAAACAAACAAGGAGGTAAAAAATCATTCTACTGGTTTTAGGTTCCTTTATGTGTAGAACCATTCATGGTTCTTCGGTATATATAGGCCCCTACACAGGTTCGCTATAGAAAAATTGTCACTGTTTGGCTATAGGCAAAATACATTTTGTAGGTCTTCTATCTTCGACCTATCTTCTATGGACAGAAGAACTTTCGCAGCCTTTCTGTGGATTTAAGGGACTATATTTTTCTATGGATACAGCACTTATATTGGTTTTCTGTTGATAAAAGTCTTGGGAAAGGTTATCTATAAAAGGAATAGCTCCACCATATCTGTTACTTATAGAAGACCTTTCAAAGGTGATCTAAGGAGGGGAACATTTCTCTACTGATATAATATCTTTTAAAAGTTGGAACTTCTGTTATTATTAAAATAAAATGTTCTTTCTCATTTTTATATAAACGAATGATGAGCCGCTTAACCAACGGCGAAACGCGTTGCATAGTGGTGAGTGTGTGATAGTGTCTATCTGGCTTTCCTTTTCACTGCAAATTCCTGATCATTAAGCTCGTCTCGAAAGAGGAAACAAACACATAAATCATAAAACATATGATCTTCGCCTTAACAAGGCAAAACTCAAAAATTCAGCCGAGCCTGGCTGTGGGATTTGAACCGCGGACCTCGGTGTGCAGCCAACTAGAAGTTGCCGTCTCTACGTTCAGAGCCATTAACCCGTCTTCCTAAAGCAGCACTAAAAAAACAAGTGTATGCATTGGAAGCAATGTAGTTGTTGTGGACAAAAAATCCATCACTACAAAAACAAAAACTTTGCTGTGAAAAAGATCTGCCAATAGAACTTGAGTCGAACCTGGAGAGTTTCTAGTGCATAACTCGCATATGCTACTTACCAGAGAACGGCCCTTGTAAGCCATCATCCACACCAAATATTCCTGATGAGCCGCTTAACCAACGTCGAAACGCGTCGCATAGTGGTGAGTGTGTGATAGTGTCTATCTGGCTTTCCTTTTCACTGCAAATTCCTGATCATTAAGCTCGTCTCGAAAGAGAAAATAAACACATGAATTTTAACATAGTTTAATAAAATTCTGCAGGTCTTCTGTAAACAAATATTTTTTGACAGTCGGAATACATTTGTAAGAAAGTGGACCGTCCACTCATCCTTAGGAAAATATCTTAATTTCAATCTTTTGAAGTGTATTTTACAAAATATTTCAAGAAATTGATACAAATCCTCCACGAACAACGTTTGTTGTTGTGATGGTCCTTGAAAAAAATATTCTTTGAAAAATCCACATCTGTTGTTGTGATGGTCCTTGAAAAAAATTTCTCTTGAAAATCCACTCCCATTGTCCTGATGGTCCATGAAAAAATTATTCCTTGAAAATCCCCGCTCATTGTTCTGATGGTCCATGAAACAAATATTCTTTGAAAATCCACGCTCATTGTCCTCTTGGCCCATGAAAAAAATATTCTTTGAAAATTCAAGCTCATTGTCCTGATGGCCCTTGAAAACATGTTCTTTTGAAAATCCAAGTCTGTTGTTGTTATGGTCCATGAAAAAAATATTCTTTGAAAATTCAAGCTCATTGTCCCGATGGACCTTGAAAAAATGTTCTTTTGAAAATTCACGTCTGTTGTTGCAATGGTCCTTGAAAAAATATTCATTTGAAAATTCAAGCTCATTGTTGTGATGGTCCTTGAAAAAATATTATTTTGAAAATCCACGTTTGTTGGTATAGGACTCCACGTTTATGGGTCCTTGAAAAAATATTCTTTTGAAAATTCACGCTCATTGGATAGTCCTTGAAAAAATATTCTTTTGAAAATCCACGTTTGCTGATCTAGGACTCCACGTTTATGGGTCCTTGAAAAAATATTCCTCAAAAATTCACGTTTATTGGTCTCTAGGTCCTTCAAAAAATATTCTTTAAAAATCCACATTTCTTGGCCTACCTGTCCTTGAAGAGATATTCTTTAAAAATCCACGTAATCTAAAAAAATGCATCTTTATTGGTCTCTAGGTCCTTGAAAAAGTATTCTTTCTTTTAAAAACCAAATTTATTGGTAATTATAAAAATAAATATTCTTTTAAAAAATTCACCATCCATTGGTCAGTTGATACTTGAAAAATATTGTTAAATATCCACATTTATTGATCAGTTGATCCTTGAGAAAATACACTTTAAAATCCGCGTTTTTTTGTCAGTTGATCATTAAATAATCCACGTTTATAAATCCTTCAAAAAAATATCCATAAAACATCTACATTTATAAATCCTTAAAAAATATCTTTAAAATATCCACGTTTGTTGGTCCTTAAAAATCCACGTTTATTAATCCTTGAAAAAATATCTTTAATATATCCACGTTTGTTAATCCTTGAAAAAATATCCTTAAAAATCCACGTTTGTTTGTCCTTAAAAAATTCACGTTTATTAATCCTTGAAAAAATATCTTTAAAATATCCACATTTATTGACCCTTGAAAAAATATCCTTAAAAAATCCACGTTTACTAATCCTTGAAGAAATGTCTTTAAAAAATCCACGTTTATTAATCCTTGAAAAAATATCCTTAAAAAATCCACGTTTACTAATCCTTGAAAAATATCCTTAAAAAATCCACGTTCATTAGTCAGTTGATCCTTGAAAAAATATCCTTAAAAATCCACGTTTGTAAATCCTTGAAAAAATATCGTTAAAAAATCCACGTTTATTAATCCTTAAAATAATATCCTTGAAAAAATATCCAAAAAAATCCATGTGTATTAATCCTTGCAAAAATATCCTTAAATCCACGTTTATTAATCCTTGAGAAAATATCCTAAAAAATCCATGTTTATTAATCCTTGAAAAAATATCTTTAAAAAATCCACGTTTATTAATCCTTGAAAAAATATCTTTAAAAAATCCACGTTTATTAATCCTTAAAAAATCCACGTTTATTAATCCTTGAAAAATATCCTTAAAAAATCCACGTTTATTAATCCTTGAAAAAATATCCTTAAAAATCCATATTTTTTATCCTTGAAAAATATTCTTAAAAAATCCACGTTTTTTTATTTCTTGAAAAATATCCTTAAAAAATCCACATTTATTAATCCTTGAAAAAATATCCTTAAAAAATCCACATTTATTAATCCTTGAAAAAATATCCTCGAAAAATCTACGTTTATTAATCCATGAAAAAATATCCTTAAAAAATTCACGTTTATTAATCCTTGAAAAAATATCCTTAAAAATCCATATTTTTTATCCTTGAAAAATATTCTTAAAAAATCCACGTTTTTTTATTTCTTGAAAAATATCCTTAAAAAATCCACGTTTATTAATCCTTGAAAAATATCCTTAAAAAATCCACATTTATTAATCCTTGAAAAAATATCCTCGAAAAATCTACGTTTATTAATCCATGAAAAAATATCCTTAAAAAATCCACGTTTATTAATCCTTGAAAAATATCCTTAAAAAATCCACGTTTATTTATCCTTGAAAAATATCCTAAAAAAATATCCTTAAAAAATCCACGTTTATTTATCCTTGAAAAATATCCTAAAAAATATCCTTAAAAATCCACGTTTATTAATCCTTGAAAGAAATATCCTTAAGAAATCCACGTTCATCCTTGAAAAATCCTTAAAATATCCTCGTTTATTGTAGGTTGATCCTTCAAAAGAAATCCTTAAAATATCCACGCCTATTGGTCAGTTGGTCCTTAAAATATTTCACATCATCCATTCTTCAGTTGATCCTTGAAAAATTATGTTTGAAAAATTCACGTTTTTGGAGAGTTTATCCTTGAAAAGGCCCCAATATACCTTTTTCCCCATTGTAGAGTGTATAAACTTACACACACGCACCTATATATTCACGTAAAAATTGCACACACGCACGCACTTACCTTCACAGCTCAGCCTTACTACTCAGCGATGAGTTGATGCGCTTTCAACGCGTCAACACCTTTTCATTTATCGGCTTCAGGACAAGAGGAGATAGCTCCCTAACTGTACACTTCAACAACATGTTGAAGCAACATGAAATACCACTCAACGCCGTTCGG
Organism: Musca domestica; assembly: GCF_030504385.1. Taxonomy (NCBI): domain Eukaryota; kingdom Metazoa; phylum Arthropoda; class Insecta; order Diptera; family Muscidae; genus Musca; species Musca domestica. The sequence goes on along the minus strand of NW_026712313.1, from coordinate 288,458 downwards.
GAACAATGGTGAACTGCAAAAAAAAAAGAACGGAAAAAACGAAATGAAATCAAACAAATAGGAAAACTGAGAACAACAGAAAAAATATGGTGTGAAAATATGAATAAAAGTGAGAAAAAAAACACACACACTCTCCCTCACCTGAACTCCCTCCCTCCCTTCCTCGAACTGGATGAAAATGGAAAAGTTTCATCTTTCCGTACTTGAATTTATGTTTCATTTCAATGAATGTATCTTTCACGTTCAGGAGTTGAATGGTTGGCGGGAGGGTTTGAGGGGGGAAATACTTACACACTCACACACACATTTGCACATATTTCATATTCAATTTATATTCCGGGGGAAAAATAACTCACACATTTACGCGATTTCCGTCCACCCGCCCTGCGAACCATAAAAAGGGCAAATAAATCAGTTTTACCATTACTGTCACATTGTTGTTGGTGGTGGTGATGGTGTTCTTGTTTGGTTTATATTAAGTATTTAATGGATCTGTGATGCTCCGCATTCACGCATTAATTTCATTGGCGTGAATTACAATTGCACCTTTATCTCTCTCTCTCTCTCTCTCACACTCTCTCTCTCTCTCCCAACCATCATCTCACGGTGAGAGCAGCAACATTGTTAAAAGTTCACTTGCCATCATGATTATGATTTATTAGGTGAATAATGTTACACCATCAAGGTGGGGAGTGTTGAAGGACAACGGGGAAAAGTTATGGAATAAATATTTATTAATATTTTTTTTTTTGAAATTTATAAAATCATTTTAAAATCAATCATTTAACTGAAACCGATTGGGGAGGATTTTGACGTTTAGGAAGTTGTCTCGCCACAACGTGACCAGGCAATTTTTGTAAATGTGATTATTTGTCAATTGCCCAAAAGCGGGAGGGGTTAGTTTAATAAATTTTTCGAATGAGGGAAATGTGGTTTAAATTAATTTGTTGTTGTTTTTCATATAATTGAAATTCTATGATATAATTAATTGAGATTTTTTCTTCTCTAAAATAATTACCCTAATTGATTGCAAACAATATGCGCTTAAAAGAAAATGAGAAGAAAAATAATTAAAATGGAAATTAAAGGCGGTACAATTTATGACCTGTTGGAGAGCCATTAATTGTTGCTTTATTTTAGTAAATGTACTCTTATTTCTTTAAAATTGCAGTTCTGAGGATATTTTAAGTGCTGTCAATTGAAAATTGACGTAACGAAATAATAACACCAGTGAGGAGAAGTCAAAAGTCGGGCGGGGCCGACTATATGATACCCTGCACCACTATGCATATTTAGTAGAGCTCCCGTAACAAAATAATTTATTTCAAGTAGATCATTCCACCTATCAACATTTGGCTTTAGAGCAGTTATAGTTTGCTATAGAGTGCATGATATCACTTAGAGATTATATTAAAAAACAAGTAAGCAAAGGTTACAGTCGAGCGGGGCCGACCGTTGAATACCCTACAACACTATAATAAACGATACAGTTTATATAGGCGAGATACTCGAAAGAATTCCACAAGATATTGTGACAAATAATAAAAGAAAACCATCAGGTCTCATTCTCTAATTTTCGAATAATAGCAACTTAAACGAATTTGCTCATTTCCAATTTATTGGTAGATGTTGCACGTAAATGGTCTTCCTAGATCTGGAACCAATATTTCCCAAAGACCTATAATCTCTCAGAAGTGGCAAAAGATTAACATTTATTATTGGTTTTTGACTGGAACGCATCTATATGAGATACAGACATTTGACTATATTCTTCAACGAAATCAACGTTAACGAAATAGTCAGAAGTGCGTCTTTCCTGTATTTGTGAATTCTCCAAAATGTCACTGGAATGGACATTTTCGTATTTTGTCTATATATCACACATTGAATATTTTTACATGGCCATCCGAAACTGCTTGGCTTTTGCAAAGCCCGGTAACCCCTATTCAAATGTGCGTGAGGATCGAGCAATAATTACGACCTGCTGACAATTTTGCAGTTTTTTTGGTCCATTTCAACCCCCAAATATATGGCGATCATCTCCAAAAAGAGTAGGCTTCTATTCTGACCCTCATCTGATCCCCATGCAAAATTTCATTAGGATCGGGCCATAAATGCGGTCTGTATATGGTATCCTAACTACTTAGTTTTGTTAGCTGTAGAAATATTACCAAATGTTTAATTCAAAATGAAAATATGCTAAAAATGTGACAAAATTGAAAAAAATATGAGAAAATGTTACAAAATCAATATTTTCATATTTAGAGAGATATTTTTATGCGATTTTTTAGACGTTGTTTCTTTTCTGCCGAGAGGCCATTCTGAATTAATGAGAACTGTCGAAATCAGTTCAGCCGTTCTAGACACATAAGAGATTTTTCAATCATATCTTCTTTGATAGACGTTTTGTCGGATGTTAACATCAATGTAAAGATCAGAAATAACCTTGTCGTAGCTTTGTGATTTCGCCGGGATTTAAAATATTCGCGGTTTAATGAAAAATTTGGAATTTTTCAACACAAAATATATGGTCTATTTTACCCGCTAAATATTATCCGATGACCACCCGAATTGGTAGGTTTCTTCCCCGCCCTAAACTCTAGCTACATGTCTATAATTGCGACCTGTATCGCTACTGCAACATTTTTTCAGTTTTAGGTCCATTTCGACCCCTAAATATTATGCTATCATCTCCAAAAGAAATAGGGTTCTATTCTGACCCTAGCCCCACCTCCATGAAGATCGGGCCATAATTGCGACTTGTAGAGTGATTACAAATTAACATGGACAGACGGACGGACGGACATACATAGCTAGATCGACTCAACTCGGCGAGATAGGAAGATCCATATATACTTTCCTATGTGGGAAAACAATATTTCGAGGTATTACATAATTTTTGGCCCAATCAAACTTATAATACCCCCAACACATAGTGTTGTAGGGTATAAATATATATCGGAGCCGAATTGCACAAAATGAAAACGTACGTCCCGAAATTCACTCCATTACGGCTGATATTAGCCGTTTTTTGCAGAATAAACATGAAATCGCATTAAGGATATATATGGGAGCCATATCGAAATCTTAGCCGTTCTCGATAAAATTTGGCAAAGGTATTTCCGAGCATTAAAAGATATCTGGTTAGCTATAGCTATATCTGAACCGATGTTCACCAAATTTAATTTACTTGAGGACAGTTGAGGATATATATGAGAGCTATATCCAAATCTGAAATGATCTTGAAAAATTTGATACACTTATTTCTGATCTCTGGTACCAAAGATTTTTGTTGTGGAATGAATATTACGCTTGGGAGGGACTTTAAACCCCACAGCGTATAAAACATATAGAGGGGAGCTATAGCTACATATAAACCTATTTACAACCAATTTGAAGTACGGGTTTTTAGAAGTCGTAATAATTGCCAAAATTTCAATCCATTTTCACTGATATTGGCTATTTAGTGCACAATAAACCTAATATTGAATAAAGATATTTAATAGAGCTATATCCCAATCTGAACCGATCTCGATTAAATTTTACAGATGTATTTTCGAGCAGCATCTGATGTCCGGTGCCAAATATCATGCATGTTACACATGTGAGGGACTTGCAACCCCAAATCGGATAAAACATATGTATGGGAGTTATAGCTATATCTGACCCGATTTTCTCCAAATTAAATTTACTTGCTTCTAGACTGAATGCGGTGGATGTACCAAAATACAGTTTATTTGGACTTACATTAGCCATTTGGTGCACAATTAACCCCAAATCGGTTGAAGATATATGAGAGCGATATCTAAATCTGATCCGATTATCACCAATGTCATTGGGCCAGGTAAATATTGTTTGGAAAATTTCATCTCAATCGAATAATAAATGCGACCTGCATTTCGTTCAAAAGAATACATGGACGGACGGACAGACAGACGGACTGACATACATAAATCGACACAGAAAGTGATCTTACTTTCTGCTCCAAGTTACAAACAAATGCACAAAGACATAATACCCTTACCACTATGTGGTGTAGGGTATAATTACTATACAACATTAATTGAACTACATACCTAGTTCATCTTGGGGAAATGACGAATGGTCTTCGCAGATTGTCCCTCTTAGACATACAACGTCGGAGAAACGTGGTAATGGTACATTTTTTCCTTAAACTGGGAAAAATATTAAGATGTAGCAAGTTGTAAAGAATAGCTGATTTGTTTCGGAAGTTACGACAGATAAAAGTATTGAAAATTGTGATCCTTTGTGGGTGAGGTACCAATAGGGGTTCTTAGATATATATCAACTTCACAACAGATCTTGTGTTTGCAAAAATGTTCGTATGTGTGAAATTTAAAGAGAGTTGGATGTTTATTTCGCTTTCTTTGAGCGTTTTGTTTTTCAAACCCTATGGGGGAAGTAGCAGAAGATATGGTCCGATCTGTACCATCTTTTTAACAGATCTTGTGTTGATAGAAATGTTGAGATGTACCAAGTCTGAATGGAATCGAACGTTAATTTCGCGTTTTATGAGCTCCATTTTTATTCAAAATGTTATGCCTTTGTGGGGGAGGGGGGTATTAGAAGGATTAGACCGCTATATCCCATCTTTACAGCAGATAGTGTGATAATGGGATGTGTGAAATATATATTCAAAATTTTGACCCTATGTTGGGAAGGTACCAGAAAGAGTGTAAAGTTGGAGCAAAATTGGATTATCGTTTCGCTTTCTGGGCAGTAAAATATTTTTTTTTTTTTTTTGAAAATGTTGACCTTTTGTGGACGGGGTGGACTGATTTTTCCCATCTCCAAACTCAATCTAAGTGTGACAATAATATTACGATGTACCAAGTTTTGACCAAATCGGATAATTCCTTTGAGAGTTATCGTCCGGATCAGCCAGCCAGACAGACTGATGAACATCGCTAGATCAGCTCCAAATGTCCAGAAACAGATTTAGTCCAAAGAGACCTAGAGTCTAAAATAGTTATTGTCATCAAAGGATAGCCGTATGACTGAGGGCATAAAAATGGCACAATGGTTAGTAAAAATCCATTTTGTTTCTAAAAAAATTAGCTCTTTTCTCAATTCGCTGCAAATTTTCTTATAATGCTGTACACTAGCCACTCTGGTTTGTGGAAGATGCCAAGTGAACTTGATACTACTCATTTTTAGATACAAACCCATAGAAGTTCTGGGTTCTCAGGCCAAATGTTGGTAAGGCCTTATATAGTTTTGAACATATACGAAGGTACTCCTATAGTTTGAGATATATTTCCCAATATTAGGGATAGAGCTTTGACATTTGATAGATATCATTGGATTACATGCAGATTCATTGGAACAAAAATTGGCTATATCGGTCCACTTTTTGAATAGTCTACTTGTAAAGATAACTCAGATTTCATGTATGTTTTTATATTTTGGAGGATCGATGAATACACACAATGAATTGGACAATACAGCTATGTTCTGATTTTACAAGATCTATTAATTGGGGTTTAGATGTCTGCCATCAAATTGGATACAGTATTCCTCTTTAAATTTTCTGAAAAAAAAAACCTGAAAATATCACTGAAAAAAGTAAGAGTTCATCGCGATTTTCAACAATTTTAAACACTTTATTTACCAGGTGCCATTTATTTTTAGCTTCAATCGTCTCCCGTCATGATACAACTTAATTAAGTCAATATATAACGAAATATTAAGGCAAAAGCGGTGGCATTGTTTGGAGATGACTTTTTTAAACGCAGGGCTGAACATTTTCAAGTCTTTTGTTTCGGAATATTTTTTTTTTCGTTTTGAATTGTTTCTACTTTTCTCGCTGTTTGTTGTTTTTAACACTGAATTCGCAACAGGGGAGCCATTATTTTACTTCATTAAACTACAATTTTCTCTTTGTGGAGAGAAAAACGCCAACAAACAAACAGATATACAGCCAAACATTTTTCGGCGGCACGCAAAGAGCCAACACTCAGCAACACCCAGGTGACTGAGCTACAATTGTTTGGCGAGGAAATAAGAATGAAAATGGGCTGATTTAAAGTATAAAAACAGTGGTAAAGAGGTGAAAGGACAATTTAGTAGAGATATGAGCGGGGACTTTCTACGAATATTCTATTAAGGATATCCAAAAAAATGGTCTGGATTTTTAAGGATATTTTTTTAAAGGTCCATCACAACAATAACCGTGGATTTTAATGATTTTTTAAAAAATATATATTTTCAAGGACTCCCAGACCAACAAACGTCGATTTTTAAAGAATATTTTTTCAAGAACTCCCAGACCAATAAACGTGGATTTTTAAAGAATATTTTTTTCAAGAACTCCCAGACCAATAAACGTGGATTTTTAAAAAAATATGTTTTTCAAGGACTCCCAGACCATTAAACGTGGATTTTTAAAGAATATTTTTTTCAGGGACTGCCTGACCAATAAACGTGGATTTTTCAAGGACTTCCAGACCAATAAACCGTGGATTTTTAAAGAATATTTTTTCAAAGACTCCTAGACCCATAAACGTGGATATTTAAAGAATATTTTTTCAAGGACTCCCAGACCAACAAACGTGGATTTTTAAAGAATATTTTTTCAAGGACTCCCAGACCAATAAACGTGGATTTTTAAAGCATATCTTTTCAAGGACTCCCTGGCCAATAAACGTGGATTTTTAAAGAATATTTTTTCAAGGACTCCCTGTCCAATAAACGTGGATTTTTAAAGAATATTTTTTCAAGGACTCCCTGGCCAATAAACATGGATTTTTAAAGAATATTTTTTCAAGGACTCCCAGACCAATTAACGTGGATTTTTAAAGAATATGTTTTTCAAAGACTCCCAGACCAATTAACGTGGATTTTTAAAGAATATTTTTTTCAAGGACTCCCAGACCAATAAACGTGGATTTTTAAAGAATATTTTTTCAAGGACTCCCTGGCCAATAAACATGGATTTTTAAAGAATATTTTTTCAAGGACTCCCTGGCCAATAAACGTGGATTTTTAAAGAATATTTTTCAAGGACTGCCACACCAATAAACGTGGATTTTCAAAGAATATTTTTCAAGGACTCCCAGACCAATAAACGTGGATTTTTAAAGAATATTTTTTTCAAGGACTCCCAGACCAATAAACGTGGATTTTTAAAAAAATATTTTTTCAGAGACTCCCTGACCAATAAACGTGGATTTTTAAAGAATATTTTTTTCAAGGACTCCCAATAAAGGTGGATTTTTAAAGAATATTTTTTTCAAGGACTCCCAGACCAATAAACGTGGATTTTTAAAGAATATTTTTTTCAGGGACTGCCTGACCAATAAACGTGGATTTTTCAAGGACTTCCAGACCAATAAACCGTGAATTTTTAAAGAATATTTTTTCAAAGACTCCTAGACCCATAAACGTGGATATTTAAAGAATATTTTTTCAAGGACTCCCAGACCAACAAACGTGGATTTTTAAAGAATATTTTTTCAAGGACTCCCAGACCAATAAACGTGGATTTTTAAAGAATATTTTTTTCAAGGACTCCCAGACCAATAAACGTGGATTTTTAAAAAAATATTTTTTCAGAGACTCCCTGACCAATAAACGTGGATTTTTAAAGAATATTTTTTCAAGGACTCCAAGACCAATAAACGTGGATTTTTAAAGAATATTTTTTTTCAAGGACTCCCAGACCAATAAACGTGGATTTTTAAAGAATATTTTTTCAAGGACTCCCAGACCAATAAACGTGGATTTTTAAAGAATATTTTTTTCAGGGACTGCCTGACCAATAAACGTGGATTTTTAAAGAATATTTTTTCAAGGACTTCCAGACCAATAAACCGTGGATTTTTAAAGAATATTTTTTCAAAGACTCCTAGACCCATAAACGTGGATATTTAAAGAATATTTTTTCAAGGACTTCCAGACCAATAAACCGTGGATTTTTAAAGAATATTTTTTCAAAGACTCCTAGACCCATAAACGTGGATATTTAAAGAATATTTTTTCAAGGACCAATAAACGTGGATTTTTAAAGAATATTTTTTCAAGGACCAATAAACGTGGATTTTTTAAAGAATATTTTTTCAAGGACCAATAAACGTGGATTTTTAAAGAATATTTTTCAAGGACCAATAAACGTGGATTTTTAAAGAATATTTTTTCAAGGACCAATAAACGTGGATTTTTAAAGAATATTTTTTCAAGGACCAATAAACGTGGATTTGTAAAGAATATTTTTTCAAGGACCAATAAACGTGGATTTTAAAGAATATTTTTTCAAGGACCAATAAACGTGGATTAAGGACCAATATTTTTCAAGGACCAATAAACGTGGATTTTTAAAGATATTTTCAAGGACCAATAAACGTGGATTTTTAAAGAATATTTTTTCAAGGACCAATAAACGTGGATTTTTAAAGAATATTTTTTCAAGGACCAATAAACGTGGATTTTTAAAGAATATTTTTTTCAAGGACCAATAAACGTGGATTTTTAAAGAATATTTTTTCAAGGACCAATAACGTGGATTTTTTAAAGAATATTTTTTCAAGGACCAATAAACGTGGATTTTTAAAGAATATTTTTTTCAAGGACCAATAAACGTGGATTTTTAAAGAATATTTTTTTCAAGGACCAATAAACGTGGATTTTTAAAGAATATTTTTTCAAGGACCAATAAACGTGGATTTTTAAAGAATATTTTTTCAAGGACCAATAAACGTGGATTTTTAAAGAATATTTTTTCAAGGACCAATAAACGTGGATTTTAAAGAATATTTTTTCAAGGACCAATAAACGTGGATTTTTAAGAATATTTTTCAAGGACCAATAACGTGGATTTTTAAAGAATATTTTTTCAAGGACCAATAACGTGGATTTTTAAAGAATATTTTTTCAAGGACCAATAAACGTGGATTTTTAAAGAATATTTTTTCAAGGACCATAAACGTGGATTTTTAAAGAATATTTTTTCAAGGACCAATAAACGTGGATTTTTAAAGAATATTTTTTCAAGGACCAATAAACGTGGATTTTTAAAGAATATTTTTCAAGACCAATAAACGTGGATTTTTAAAGAATATTTTTTCAAGGACCAATAAACGTGGATTTTTAAAGAATATTTTTTCAAGGACCAATAAACGTGGATTTTTAAAGAATATTTTTTCAAGGACCAATAAACGTGGATTTTTAAAGAATATTTTTTCAAGGACCAATAAACGTGGATTTTTAAAGAATATTTTTTCAAGGACCAATAACGTGGATTTTTAAAGAATATTTTTTCAAGGACCAATAACGTGGATTTTTAAAGAATATTTTTCAAGGACCAATAAACGTGGATTTTTAAAGAATATTTTTTCAAGGACCAATAAACGTGGATTTTAAAGAATATTTTTTCAAGGACCAATAAACGTGGATTTTTAAGAATATTTTTTCAAGGACCAATAAACGTGGATTTTAAAGAATATTTTTCAAGGACCAATAAACGTGGATTTTTTAAAGAATATTTTTTCAAGGACCAATAAACGTGGATTTTTAAAGAATATTTTTTCAAGGACCAATAAACGTGGATTTTTAAAGAATATTTTTTCAAGGACCAATAAACGTGGATTTTTAAAGAATATTTTTCAAGGACCAATAAACGTGGATTTTTAAAGAATATTTTTTCAAGGACCAATAAACGTGGATTTTTAAAGAATATTTTTTCAAGGACCAATAAACGTGGATTTTTAAAGAATATTTTTTCAAGGACCAATAAACGTGGATTTTTAAAGAATATTTTTTCAAGGACCAATAACGTGGATTTTTAAAGAATATTTTTTCAAGGACCAATAAACGTGGATTTTTAAAGAATATTTTTCAAGGACCAATAAACGTGGATTTTTAAAGAAAATTTTTTCAAGGACCAATAACGTGGATTTTTAAAGAATATTTTTTCAAGGACCAATAAACGTGGATTTTTAAAGAATTTTTTTCAAGGACCATAAACGTGGATTTTAAAGAATATTTTTCAAGGACCAATAAACGTGGATTTTTAAAGAATATTTTTCAAGGACCAATAACCGTGGATTTTTAAAGAATATTTTTTCAAGGACCAATAAACGTGGATCTTTAAAGAATATTTTTTCAAGGACCAATAAACGTGGATTTTTAAAGAATTTTTTCAAGGACCAATAAACGTGGATTTTTAAAGAATATTTTTCAAGGACCAATAACGTGGATTTTTAAAGAATATTTTTCAAGGACCAATAAACGTGGATTTTTAAAGAATATTTTTTCAAGGACCAATAAACGTGGATTTTTAAAGAATATTTTTTCAAGGACCAATAAACGTGGATTTTTAAAGAATATTTTTCAAGGACCAATAAACGTGGATTTTTAAAGAAATATTTTTTCAAGGACCAATAAACGTGGATTTTTAAAGAAAATTTTTTCAAGGACCAATAAACGTGGATTTTTAAAGAATATTTTTCAAGGACCAATAAACGGTGGATTTTAAAGAATATTTTTTCAAGGACCAATAAACGTGGATTTTTAAAGAATATTTTTTCAAGGACAATAAACGTGGATTTTTTAAAGAATATTTTTTCAAGGACCAATAAACGTGGATTTTTAAAGAATATTTTTCAAGGACCAATAAACGTGGATTTTTAAAGAATATTTTTTCAAGGACCAATAAACGTGGATTTTAAGAATATTTTTTCAAGGACCAATAACGTGGATTTTTAAAGAATATTTTTTCAAGGACCAATAAACGTGGATTTTTAAAGAATATTTTTTCAAGGACCAATAAACGTGGATTTTTAAAGAATATTTTTTCAAGGACCAATAACGTGGATCTTTAAAGAATATTTTTTCAAGGACCAATAAACGTGGATTTTTAAAGAATATTTTTTCAAGGACCAATAAACGTGGATTTTTAAAGAATATTTTTCAAGGACCAATAAACGTGGATTTTTAAAGAATATTTTTTCAAGGACCAATAAACGTGGATTTTTAAGGATTATTTGTAAGGGTCGTCGGAGGTTTTTTATAATATAAATCGTAGATTTTTGACAGCATTTTTTGCAGGTAATTTTGTTGTCACTGTTTCCTCTGGCCAGTAACAACAAGTTGTAGCCCATCCAAGGGAGAGACAATGGCTTTGGTTTTCCAAACAAATGACAAGGGCACAATAACAATAATAACACCCGATACAAATAAACAATACCAAGAAACAACAACAGCAACAAAACCATAGGAAGAAATAAAACCACATAAAATGCCACTATTAAAAAAAAAAAAATAAATAAAACCCCGCTTGACCATAGGCTCACGCACTAACACAAACACAACAATAACCCTCCCCCCTTGTCCTTTGCGGACACTCTATTGTTGTGGCGCTGGGTCAATACATGTAATAAACAGTAAAACAAGGACAATTGTTTATAACAATACCAAATGAAGAGAATCAACAAAAACAATAACAACAACAATCACAGCCACAATAAACGAACAAACGAATGAATGGACAACCGAACCAAGTAATAAAACATGGAATTGTAAATAGCCGTAGGTCATTGTTTATTTGGTGTGTCTATCTTTTGGTTTTGTTCTTCGTTTCGAAAGCGTACCATATCCCTGACCATGGATTATGAAGCCGCCCAATGCCAAACGAAAGCTCGGAAGAGGTTTCCATGATGCCCTCTCATATCCGGTGTTATTCGTTAAGGAGAGGATATGCCCTTTATACTACCGATGTTGTCGTTGTTGCTGCTACCGCTTATCGACGATGGCCAATGGTCTCGGAAACCCAGATAGCCAACCTTCTGTCAATTCTCACAATTTAACTCTGGTGGAAACTACTCAACGTTTATTTAGCCCGGCATTGCCGTTGCTAAACTTCCTACATCTTGGCAATGTTTGTTCTTTTGTCATATAGCCAGCAACAACAACTACAACAGCAATAACAACAATAACCAATAACAACAATAACCATAACAATCGTTTCTTTTTGTTCGCCTTAATTTGTCCATTTCCGTTTCCGTGACGCAAATGTCATTTCATTGCTTACAATGCAGTCTTTATGTTTCATTTTAGTGCTCCTCTCTGGGTGTGTGCGTATTTGTGTGTGTGTGTGTGTGCTTTTCTACGTATCCGTGTGTTGGCCGGTTTGTTTAAGTCTCATTGTCCAGTGCTTAGTGTAGTTCATTTTTGTTTTATTTTCTTCTTAGAAATTGTATCTCCAAATCTCTAGACAATGGAATTGTGATTTCTTGTTAGTCCATCTAAGACGAACTCGGCGAATAGTCAGTCAAACCGTTTCTATTGTGATCTGCTCGAGTGCTTAATTTATTTTTATAACGGAATTTTATTACTGAACATATTTCTATTTTTATTGTTTATTATTATATATTCAATTTATAGGGTAATGAAGTGGATAATGCGAGGGTGTAGAATATACCTTACGTCAAATTTTTTATTATTATTTTTGGTAATTATTGCTTCAAAGGTAATCTCCACATTAGGTACTTTTATTGTACCAACTATTTATGTCTGTTTAATTGATCATTACTTGTTTGGATCGAAATAAAATGGAAGTAAAATTAAAGTAAACCAGGTAAAAAGGCACTTAAGTTCGGCCGGGCCGAACTTTTAATAACCTCCACCATTTGAAAGGAACTGGAATACAGTTTAAATGAAAACCGTTATATGGGGCCTATACGAAGACGATACAAAATTTTTAGGCATAGGTTGTGGTTCCCATTACAAACTTCGAATACGGACTTGGAAACAATTCGGGTGAATAATGTCAGTAAAATCCTTAAACAAGTAAGCAAAAGCTATAGTCGTGCGGGGCCGACTATGTGATAGCCAACAACACTACAATATGTTAAAAGCCCCCTTATGTCTAAATCCATTTTGGAAGATCTCGCCTTTGAAATTATGTCACGGATAAATTTAATCTAATGGTCAACCAAAATACTAGACTTCTTCGATGTCCTTAACATTATTCTCAGGCATGTCGATTGGCTTCAATTGTGTAATCAGGAATTTTTTTCTGTTTTTGGTTCATTTGAACCCCTAACTATTTTGCGATCATCTTTCTAAACTCTAAATTCATGCGAGATTTCGTGTCCTTTGGATTATATTTATGACCTTTATAACGTTTACAAACTCAGGAACATTTTTAGTTGTTGGTCCATTTTAACCCCTAAATATATTGCGGACACCTTTGAAAACAATAGGTCTAACCCTACCTTTTTTCGTGAGGATAATTGCAATCTATATATAATAACCCCAACTTGTGTTGTAAAATGAAAAAATATTATAAAATGTATTCTTCAATATTATAAGTCAAAATGAAAAAATCGCATGCGATAAAAAATATGAAAAAATAAAAAAATGTCACAAAATACTACAAAATCCATATTAACATCATTATTGACATCTTTTTATGTGATTTTTTTAGATTTTATTCTTTTACGCCAAGAGGGCATTCTGAATTGACTAAATTTGTCAAAATCGGTCCAGCCATTCTCGAGGTATAAGCAATTTAGCTAACATCCCCTTTCTTTGTATATATGTATTGTATATATTCCGCTATATACATCCGATATATTTACTATCGGTATCTACGTAACGGTCAGAATTGACTTGTTCGTCTTTTTATGATTTTGCCGGGATTAAAAATATTCGCGGTTTAATGGAAATTTGACTTTTATTTAACACAAATGTTATGGCCTATTTCACCCACTAAATATTACCCGATGGCCAAAATTGGAAGGCTTCTGCCCAGCCCAGCCCTAAGCTCTAACTCCATGCCAACTTCCGCTTCGATTGGTCTATACTTGCGACCTGTAGAGCAGCTGCAAAATCAGGAAATTTTTCAATTTTTGGTCCATTTCAACCCCTAGATATTATGCGATCATCTCCAAAAGAAATAGGGTTCTATTCTGTCACTATCCCCACCTCCATTCTTAATTTCGTGAAGATCGGATCATAATTGCGACCTATAGAGTGATTACAAATTAACATGGACAGACGGACAGACGGACGGACATACATACATAGCTAGATCGACTCAGCTCGGCGAGCTAGGAAGATCCATATATACTTTGCTATGTGGGAAACCAATATTTCGAGGTGTTACATAATTTTTGGCCCAATCAAACTTATAATACCCCCAACACATAGTGTTGTAGGGTATAAATTCCGAATATCGGAAGGTACCGTTATATGGGGGCTATAGGAAGATGTGGACCTGAATACGAAATTTTTGGGCATAGGATGCAGTACCCATAATAAACCTCGAATATGAATTTTGAAACAGTTCGGGTAGATAATAACACTAAAATCATCAAAATACCGAATATCGGGAGCTACCATTATATGGGGGCTATACGAACACTTGCATACGAAATTTTTAAGCATAGGCTGTAGTAGCCATTATAAATTTGGAATACAAAATTTGAAACAATTCGGATGAATTAAGTCGCTAAAATCATCAAAATGCTCAATATCGGGAGGTACCGTCATATGGGGGCTATACGAGGACGTGAACCTGCATACACAATTTTTGTCAGAGGCAGTAGTACCCTTTACGAACTTCGTATACAAAATTTGAAACAATTCCGGTAAATAATATCGCTAAAATGATAATAATACCGAGTATCGGGATATATTGTTATATGGTGGCTATACGAAGACGAGGACCTGCATACTCAGTCAGAGGCTGTAGTACCCATTACGAACTTTAAATACGAAATTTGAAACAAATTCGATCCATAATGTTTCAAATAAAAATACCGAATATTGAGATGTTCCATTTGCGAACTTAACCCGCCTACTGGCAAAATACGCATGTGTACAGTTCGAAAGATAGTGTGAATCCAAGAGACATCGTGAATCCAGAGACATATGGCTAAATCGACTTAGAACTTTACTTTGACCAATAATATATAGCTTCAAACGCAACGGCAAAATTAATGTACCCTCCATATTATAGTGGCGGGTATAACAAGTATTGTGATTACGAGGTTCACCTTTCAAATATGAGAAATTTGGTTTGGAAAAAAGTGTTTAAAACCCTCAGCCATATTACTACAGAGGGTATATATCATTTGATACGGTCAAACGGTGTCTCATCGAAATTAGACCCTAGGTCTCTTTGGACCAAATCCGTTTCAGGACATTTCGGGTCGATCTAGCGATGTCCGTCGTTCCGTCTGTCTGACTGGTGCGCACGATAACTCTCGATTTTGTCCAAAAAAAAAAACCGGTTAAACAGTTTCAATCGGTCTTGCCGACAGACTAATACCCCCTGCCATTGTTCGATTATTTAAATATATTTTGACTTCTGTTATGATTATTCAAACTGTGGACCCTCTATGGAGTGGGTTCTGAGGGAATGTGCCAATATTGTCTATTTCGTATCGGACCTAAATCAATACGATATAAATATTCTCATATTCACATGTGATAATTTTTAGAAAATGTACGTGAGGTACCAGGTATAGTCGTCCGAAGTATTCCGTTTTCATAATTCATCTAAAACATATAAAAATATTGGTGTGGGCATTACGAGAAAATGGAACATTTATATCCAATTTTGTTCAAACTCATTAATTTGGTTTGTGGTTATATCAAGTTGTAAAGAATCGCTGACTTGCTTCGCAAGTTATGACAGATAAAATTGAAAATTGTGAACCCTTTGTGGATGAGGTACCAGATGAGTTCGAAAGTAATATAATCTTCACAACAGATCTTGTATTATCAAACATGTTTGTGAATGTGTGAAATTTGAAGCGAGTTGGATGCTAATCTCGCTTTCTTTAAGCGACTTTTTCAAAAATCTTGAACCCCATAAGCGCAGGTAGCAAAAGAAATGGTCCGATCTGTACCATCTTGATAACCGATCTTGTGTTGAAGGAAATATTAACATGTACCAAGTTTGGAATATTAACATGTACCAAGTTTGTTAATTTAGCTTTTTATGAGCTTCATAGATATTTAAAATTTTGAACCACTGTGGGGGAGGTACCAGACAGATCTTGTGTTAGTAGAAATAGGGATCTTTAAAATATAAAAAGAAACTGTTGCTTAATTCGCGTTTTATGACCTTAATGGATATTCAAACTTTTGACGATTTGTGGGGGAGTTACATGAAAGAATAGTCCGATCTCTACCGTTTTTTTTTAACAGATTCTGAGTTGATGGAAATATTCAGATGTTCCAAGTCTACATAGAATTGGATGTTCATTTCGCGTTTTACAAGCTTAATGAATATTCAAAATTTCGACCTTTTGTGGGGGAGGTACCGGAAGGAGTGGACCGATATATTTTATCTTAGCACCAGATCTTGAGTTTTTAAAAATATTGGGATGTGTAAAATTTTAAGACAATCAGAATCTTACATCACATTTTATGAGAGTTGTAATTATTCAAAATTTTAACCTTTTATGGGGGAGATACTTGATGTAGTGGACCGATACTGTCCATTTTTGGACCTGACCTAGCACTGATGCAAATATTAGGATATGCAAAGTTGGAGCAAACTCGGATTATCGTTTCTCTCTCTGTGCAGAAAAAATATTTTATTTTTTTTGACAATTTCGAACTTTTAATGGGGAAGGTACCAGTAGGAGCATGCCGATATATTCTATCTTAATACCAGACATTGGGTTAATATAAATATTGGGATGTGTGAAATTTGAAGGCAATCAGACTCTTACATCACATTTTATTAGAGTTGTAATTATTCCAAATGTTGAGGTGCTTGAAGGAGTGTTCCGTGTTTCGCACCTGATCTACAACTGATGAAAATATTAGGATTTGCAAATTTCGAGCAAAATCGGATTATCGTTTCTCTTTCTGTTCAGAAAAAATATTTCTTTTTTTGAAAATTTCGAACTTATGATGGGATAGGTACCAGAAGGAGGAGGCCGATATATTCTATCTTAACACCAGACCTTGGGTTAATAAAAATATTGGGATGTGTGAAATTCCAAGTCAATCGAACTCTTACATCACATTTTATGAGAGTTGCCATTATTCAAAATTTTGACCATTTGTGGGGGAGGTGCTTGAAGGAGTGTCCATTTTCACACGTCAGTGCTAGACTGACGCAAATATTAGGATTTGCAAAGTTGGAGCAAAATCGGACTATCCTTCCTCTTTCTGTGCAGAAAATTTCGATCTTTTGTGGGGGAGGTAGAAGGAGTTGCCAATCTCGGAACTCGATCTAAGTTTGACAAAAATATTACGATGTACCAAGTTTGGACCAAATCGGATACTCCCTTCGAGAGTTATCGTGCGCACAAACCAGCCAGACAGAGTGACGGACGGACGGACATCGCTAGATCGACTCCAAATGTTCTGAAACGGATTTGGCGCAAAGAGACCTAGGGTCTAAAACCGTTATTTCGACTAGGCACGTTTTGAATGGTATATACCCTCTGTAGCCATATGGCTGAGGGTATAAAAAATATATGGGATAATCTCACTTCTGCTAATCCATTTAAATTCTCTAGTCTTCAGGTACATATCAATTTTCATTCTGTATCTTCGTATTGGGTCCCTAATAATGTCACCAATAAATATTAATACATCAATTAATGTCAAATATGTTTAAACAAAAATTCTATTAAGACAATGTTTGAATTATGGTTTATATCAAGTTCCAATAAATGATATACTATACCATAATCACTTCCCATTTATCCGGCTTCGAAGAAGCATATTGCAAACCAAATACCAAGAATGTGTTCAATTTATCTCATAAATGGATGACACCTTGGGGAAATTAAATGTGACTTCGATGAAGGATGAAAAGGAAAATTTGCATCTCCCATCAGATTGTCATTTTTAAACAATATTTTCTCTCTCTCTATCTCACTCATCCCCATTGGAATTATTTGGAAAACAAAAAAAAAACCAGCCTCCTGGCTGGTCTGGGTAGACAGACAACAGTGCAGTGCAGTTCATCCCCGTTGGGAGATTTTGTGTTAGGCCATAATGACATCCATCAACTGGCAACAGGCCACAACGTAATGGACAATTTTCGGACGCGAATTACAACGGAAATATAAACTCTCAGAGCTGAAACAGACACACGCACACACACACAGCCAGAGCGACTGGTGGTTTCCTCCATGAATTACAATTTTATGTTCTTTTCTAGTCCCCGAATGGAGACCAACACAAACGCACACACACACAGACAATCACAATGTGATGGCCACCAAATTATATCAGTGGTAGTAATATCAACCACATGGTAGTATTAATGCGAAATTGAGTGAGGCTGTTCGGCGAGGAGGGGGAGGTAGGCATGTGTTTGGTTTTCCAAAGAAATTTAGATGTCTGACTGTTGGTTTTTTTCCCACCAACCATCAGCAGATGCCAGCCAGTCAAGACAGAAATCATCAAGATGAGAAACAAGTCAGTCCCTCCTTGCCCAGCGCCCAAGGAATGGCAGTAGGCCCAAAACAACAATAACAACAACAGCAAAACACCGGCAAACAACAATTACCAGACACAACAATAAGAAAATAATCAACATAATAAAATGGTCGCTTTGCGGCCTCATAAAAATTTCCCGCTTAGAGCATAAGTTACGTTAGAGAGAGAGCGAGAGCCTCATTGACATTTACGATCGAATTTATTTTGAGCTCTGGCCGTGCTCTGGCCGTGATGAGCACTTTAAGTGAAAGTAACGGCCGTGAAAGTCTATTTGGGTGGATAAATTGAATGGGCCAGCCATAAATGTAAAACTATGAGAGGCGTCGAAGAAAATGGACTATCCGAGAAAATTTAACAACGCAAAAGATGTATCTTCTTTTTGTGTGGCGGGGGAGGGCGAATTAAAGATATATTCGCGGATATGAAGCAAATAATTAGAGATATAAAAAGTGTTGTTCTTGAAAGTAGTGACATTTTAAAGTTTTAATCTTAATGGTTATCTTGAATTCTTTACACTTTATAAAAATAAATTTAACAATGTGATAAGAACAGAATTTGAGATTTTCAATACCAAAATGGAGGAGGAGGACTTTGTAACCTTAGCGTACATATCACAGACGAATAGGTATTATATCTCAGGTCACATATAAAAATCAGGCAATTTAGGAATCTTGCATAAAAATCTAGTTTCCTATCAAAACTACATGTTCGACATGTTTTCTACAGAGTTTACTTGTACCCTGTAGAGTTTTATCTCCACGAGGCACTTTATAGAAAAAAACACACTATATTAGATGAGTGACACTTTTCAGATGTTCTTTCAAGAGTTTTCACGAAATTTTGCATGGGACAGGGCTAGTGTCTGAATTAAAGCCTATTGGTTTTGGTTGAAATATTTAGGTGTTGAAATGGACTAAGACTTCTAGAGGTAACAATCGGCATGGAATTTTGCATAAGGTTAGAAATTTGGACGGAAGAATGTAATAATGACACATAGTCGGCCCTGTACGACTTTGCTTGTTGTTTTTTATGGAAACCAGTAAAGAAAGTCCTAAAGTCGGGCGGGGCCGACTTTATGATACCCTACACCACTTTGATAATTTAGTAGAGCTGCGCATAACAATTAAATTTTTTTTGGAGAATTCAATCATACACTCTATGATTATAATTATAATTTAAAGTTCAAAGGACTAAATATGCCGAAGCATTTGTATCTTTTAAATTCGGACTTGTATTGCCCATTTGGCGCACAATTAGTTTGAAATCGGATAAATATATATATATATATATATATATATATATATATATATATGAGAGCTATATCCAAATCGGAACCGATCTCGATAAAATTCGGCAAAGATATTTCTGAGATGTATTTCATATATTTCCCTGAATATCGTTGTTACGGAGTGCATATTACGGCTGTGGGTAACAAATACAACAAATCGGATGAACAATATATATGGGAGCTATAGCTATATCTGAACCGATCTTCACCAAATTTGGCATACTACCTTCTAGACTCAATTCGGTCGTATGTGCCAAATCCCATCCCATGTGTTCAAATATTAGACGTTTGGTGCACAATAAAAAGTAAATCGGACGAAGTTATATATGGGAGCTATATCCAAATCTGAACCGATCTCGATAAAGTTTAGCAAAGGTATTTCTGAGATGCATTTGATATATTTCCCCAAATATTGTTGTTACAGAGTACATATTAAGGCTGCGGAGGACAAAAATAACAAATCGGATGAACAATATATGTGGGAGCTATAGCTACGTCTGAACCGATTTCGATCAAATTTGGCATACTTATTTTCAGGCCTAATTTAGTTGTATGTGCAAAATTCCATACTATTCGGGCTGATATTACACGTTTGGTGCACAATAAAAGGGAAATCGGACGAAGATGTATATGGTAGCTATATCTAAATGTTTAACGATTATTTCCAATAGAGTTCGTCCTCGGGCAAAAAATGTTGTTTGGAAAATTTCATCTCAATTTCATCTCAGAAAGTTATTCTATGGAGATCCTCAAAAGTAGCTATGGGTCTCTCTAGCTTCCTTCTCCATGTTACAAAAAAAAGCAAAAAGACATAATACCTTTACCACTATGTGGTGTAGGGCAATTTGGGAATCATGCATAAAAATCAAGTTTTCTATCAATACAACATGTTTGACAAGTTTTCTAAAAGATTATTGGTACCCTGTAGAGTTTTATCTCCACAGAAACAAAAACACAGTAAATCAGCGTTTTCAAGAAATTATGCATGGGGCAGGATTAGTGTCAGAATTGAAGCCTATTGGTTTCGAAGATGATCGCAAAACATTTAGTAGTTTAAAATGGACCAAAAATTCTAGAGGTAACAATTAAAGAACAATCGTCATGGAATTCTGCATGAGATGAGAGATATGGGCGGAGGAATGTAATAATGACAAAAGAGTATACATACATTCTTTATATTATAGTGCTGTGGAATATCACATGGTCGACCCTGTACGTCTACAGCCTTTGTTTGTTTTTTATAAAAAAAAAAATCTTGAGAAAATTTGGGAAGAAGGTACTCATTAGGGACTTCTTTGAAGGAAGCCTTGTAGTCCTCTGAAGGATGTTCAATAGAAACGTGGTCTTTGATACGGACTTCTATGGAAATAAGACATTGAGGTTTTCTTTGGAAAGAAGACCCTCTGAAGAACGACCTATGGAAAAAATGGACTTTTATGAAGTCTATTATGGAAAGAAGACTTGAAGTCTTCTATGGAAAGGAGACCTTGAGGTCTTCTTTAGAAATTAGACCTTGAGGTATTGTATGGGAAGAAGACCTGGAGGCCTACTATGCATCTTCTATGGAAGATCTATGGAAATGTGGACTTTGATAAAGTCTATTATGGAAAGTAGACTTGAAGTCTTCTATGGAAAGGAGACCTTGATGTCTTCCTTGGCAAGTATACCTTGAGATCTTCTTTGGAAATTAGACCTTAAGTATTGTATGGGAAGAAGGCCTGTAGGCCTCCTATGGATCTTCTATAGGTCTTCTCTAAAAGAACAACTTGCAAATTTCTTCCATATAACCTTCTTCGTAGGAAAGAAAACCTTTTACAGATCTTCTTATAAAAATCTATATATTGAGAACCCAAGGTCTCCTGAGGTTCCCTTGAATACCGTCCAAAGCTCGGGGCGTTTATTTGATAAAATACTCAGATTGATTTCACAGCTCACTTTTGAACTGTCCGCAAACACATAGATGTCTTATTCCAACATTGGTAGTCCTCGGATTCAATATGTTTTTTGTTCAGAATTTTTACACCCTTGACTCTGGTTCCTTTGAACTAAATCCTTTTCAAGACATTTTGAGTCGTTCTAGAGGTGTCCGTCTTGCTGATACGCACGATAATTCTAGAAGGGAGTATCCGATTTGGTCCAAATTTGGTACATAGTAATATTATTATAAAACTTAGATCGAGTTTGGAGATGGGCAATATCGGTCCACTCCTTCTGGTACCTCCCCCATAAAAGTTCATATTTTTTGACAGCAAATAATTTAGCTCGTAAAAAATATCATCCGATTTTGTTCAAACTTTGCTAATACGAATATTTTTAAAAGTGCTCGTGAGCTGAACATATTTCATTCGGCATATATTTAAAAATGAGCTCGGGGTAAAGCCATAGAAATTCCAAAAAGTGCAAGACATTACACCGCAACAGGAAGAAAATAGACTCAAAAGGGCTAAAGAGTTGCTTCTTGGATGCTTTGCCGAAAGTTGTGAACTGCCGAATTTGGTTTTCTCCGATGAGAAAACATTCGTTGTCCAGCAGTTTGTGAACAAACAAAATGATCGTGTTTACTTGCCAAGGAGGTCAGCTGAAAATGTGCACCAAAATCTCCAGATACTAATCCGTTGGACTATTGTGTCTGGAGTATTTTGGAAAGCAAGGTTGGCACTAAAAAATACCAAACTGTCGATCACCTGAAGCAAGCTCTTCGCCGGGAATGGGGCAAAATACCGCAGAGGAATATTCGGGTCGTTTAAAGGTCATGATTCGTGCCAAAGGTGATTAATTCGAACAAATCGACATTTTTTGCTTTCAGTCAATAAAATTCAAAAAAAAAAAAAAAAAAAAAAAAAAAAAAAAAATGTAAAAATTATGGCATTTGATTTGGTTGCAGTTTTTTTTATCTCAACTTCTAGACATCGGCCTACTTCTTGGGGTACCTCCCCCACAATAAGTCAACATTTTCAGAGAAAATGAATTATGTATAGAAAAAGAAGTTTCATCCAGTTTTGTGCAAACTTTGCAATTCCCAACACTGGTATCAGTGCTATGGCAGGTGCAAAAATAGACAATATCGGTTCACTCCATCAAGTACATCCCCCACAGAGAGCCAACAATTTGAATAATTACAAGTAAAAAAGCAGTAAGTTCGGCCGGGCCGAACTTTGAATACCCTCCACCATTTGGAACGAATTAGAAAATTTTCAAAAAAAAAAAAAAAAATCCATTAAAAATTCTTTTAAAATCTTTAAAATATCTAATATAGGAAGGAGTACAGTTATATGGGGGATATACGATATCGTGGACCTATGTAGACAATTCTTTTTGAGGGGGTAAAATGTCCACAAGGGACTCCTTTTGTGGAATTTCAGACAATTCCATTGAAAATTTTGGATACAATCATCAAAATACCGAATATCGGGGGGTACCGTTATATGGAGGCTATACGATATTGTGGACCTATATAAATAATTCTCTGCCGAGGTATAAAGTGCCCACAAGGAACTACTTGTGTGGATTTTCAGACAATTCCGTTGAAAAATGTGGCTAACATCATCAAAATACCGAATATCGGGTGTACCGTTATATGGGGGCTATACGATATCGTGGACCGATATAGCCCATCTTCGAACTTGACCTGCCTGCAGACAAAAGAGAGATCTGTGCAAAATTTTAGCTTCCTATCTTTATTCGTTTAGACAGTAGCGTGATTACAACAGACGGACAGACGGACGGACAGTGCTAAATCGTCTTAGAATTTTACGCTGATCAAGAATATATATACTTTGTTGGGTCTAAAATAATTATTTCGATGAGTTACAAACGGAATGACGTACTTAATATACCCTCCATACATTTTTGGTGGAGGGTATAATAACTCTAAAATAAGCCTAAGAAACAACATCCGTTTCTCTTCAAATGTCACACATCTCAATATTTTTATTAAGGCAAGATCTGGTGTCAGAAGAACATTTCAACAACAGTATCATTGTTTGAAATGTTCTTCTGACATACTGAAATTATCAATGAATGAAAAAGGCAACCAAACTCCAGAAGTACGTTCCCCCCAAAAGTAACGCCATAAATATTCAACGCCAAATATGCCAAAGCCTACACACTGAAGTAAGAAAAATCAGAGTTTCATGACCATTTCAGTGCTAAAACCTACTTGCAGAAATATGCAAATGAACCGCCTTTCGCCGAAAACGTGACTTCTCATAAAAGACCTCGTGCAATGTAATGGTGTGACTGGCGATGCAATGCATTCACCTTACGCAGCTAACCATTGTATC
The DNA here is from genome assembly GCF_030504385.1 of Musca domestica. Taxonomy (NCBI): domain Eukaryota; kingdom Metazoa; phylum Arthropoda; class Insecta; order Diptera; family Muscidae; genus Musca; species Musca domestica. The sequence goes on along the minus strand of NW_026712313.1, from coordinate 264,452 downwards.
CGTAACATCAACACTTATGCCTCGGTTTCTTTTCCAGTTTGTGTTCTCTCCTTTGGTACCAGTGGCACCAGTGCTAGTTTGCATTCTTGTGTGTCCTTGCAAATTAACGCTTAGGCGCACACATACATTCATACATCCACAAGCTACGCGCAATTGCTTGCTGTTGTCGTTGGTGCAGCGACTATTGTGGCTACCACCTCTGTTGGTGGTAGAGCATAAATCTGAGCCTGCCAAGCTCTGCTGTTTGTTTCTTCTTTCGTGCAATTCTGTTATAGCCACTCATATGTAGAACTTAACTCGTTCATTTGTCTATTTACATAATGCGAAGGAAGAACGGGTAATAGGTACCTGGTGGTCCAGATTGTTAGGTGGACGGTTTTTTTTTGTTCGTGTCGTTAATGCGACGATGACGCAAAGCATACTCCCACAAAAGGACAATAAGACTTGTATTCCTTACAAGTGTTTCGGACTATATACTTAGTTTGTTCATTTGTTTGTGGAATTGGAAATTAAAAAAAAAACTTTTTATTTCTATGGGAAGGAAATTGGAAGAACAATGGCGGAGGGTATGCGAAACAGGTATTACATTTGCTACACTCATTGGAAGACAAGAGGACTAAATTGTATCTACTTTTAGAGAACAATAGGCATTCGGAGGCAGAATGGACTCAAAATATTCCAAGATGGATTTTGATCAAAAAGACATGCAGGTCTAAAATGGTCTTGGAGAGGTACGCTTAGGTAAATTTACCAGACAACGCTTATTGGTCTGGGAGTCCTTGAAAAAATATTTTCTTTAAAAATCCACGTTTATTGGTCTGGAAGTCCTTGAAAAATATTTTTAAATAATCCACGTTTATTGGTCTGGTAGTCATTGAAAAAATATTCTTTAAAAACCCACGTTTATTGGTCTGGGAGTCCTTGAAAAAATATTTTCTTTAAAAATCCACGTTTATTGGCCTGGGAGTCTTTGAAAAAATATTCTTTAAAAATACACGTTTATTGGCCTGGGAGTCTTTGAAAAAATATTCTTTAAAAATCCACGTTTATTGGTCTGGGAGTCTTTGAAAAAATATTCTTTAAAAATCCACGTTTATTGGCCTGGGAGACTTTGAAAAAATATTCTTTAAAAATCCACGTTTATTGGCCTGGGAGTCTTTGAAAAAATATTCTTTAAAAATCCACGTTTATTGGCCTGGGAGTCTTTGAAAAAATATTCTTTAAAAATACACGTTTATTGGCCTGGGAGTCTTTGAAAAAATATTCTTTAAAAATCCACGTTTATTGGTCTGGGAGTCTTTGAAAAAATATTCTTTAAAAATCCACGTTTATTGGCCTGGGAGACTTTGAAAAATTTTTCTTTAAAAATCCACGTTTATTGGTCTATGAGTCCTTGAAAAAATATTCCTTAAAAATCCACGTTTATTGGTCTGGGTGTCCTTGTAAAAATATTCTTTAAAAATCCACGTTTATTGGTCTGGGAGTCCTTGTAAAAATATTCTTTAAAAATCCACGTTTATTGATCTGGGAGTCCTTGAAAAAATATTTTCTTTAAAAATCCGCGTTTATTGGTCTGGGAGTCCTTGAAAAAATATTTTCTTTAAAAATCCGCGTTTATTGGTCTGGGAGTCCTTGAAAAAATATTTTCTTTAAAAATCCACGTTTATTGGTCTGGAAGTCCTTGAAAAATATTTTTAAATAATCCACGTTTATTGGTCTGGTAGTCATTGAAAAAATATTCTTTAAAAACCCACGTTTATTGGTCTGGGAGTCCTTGAAAAAATATTTTCTTTAAAAATCCACGTTTATTGGCCTGGGAGTCTTTGAAAAAATATTCTTTAAAAATCCACGTTTATTGGTCTGGGAGTCTTTGAAAAAATATTCTTTAAAAATCCACGTTTATTGGCCTGGGAGACTTTGAAAAAATATTCTTTAAAAATCCACGCTTATTGGCCTGGGAGTCTTTGAAAAAATATTCTTTAAAAATCCACGTTTATTGGCCTGGGAGTCTTTGAAAAAATATTCTTTAAAAATACACGTTTATTGGCCTGGGAGTCTTTGAAAAAATATTCTTTAAAAATCCACGTTTATTGGTCTGGGAGTCTTTGAAAAAATATTCTTTAAAAATCCACGTTTATTGGCCTGGGAGACTTTGAAAAATTTTTCTTTAAAAATCCACGTTTATTGGTCTATGAGTCCTTGAAAAAATATTCCTTAAAAATCCACGTTTATTGGTCTGGGTGTCCTTGTAAAAATATTCTTTAAAATCCACGTTTATTGGTCTGGGAGTCCTTGTAAAAATATTCTTTAAAAATCCACGTTTATTGATCTGGGAGTCCTTGAAAAAATATTTTCTTTAAAAATCCGCGTTTATTGGTCTGGGAGTCCTTGAAAAAATATTTTCTTTAAAAATCCGCGTTTATTGGTCTGGGAGTCCTTGAAAAAATATTTTCTTTAAAAATCCACGTTTATTGGTCTGGAAGTCCTTGAAAAATATTTTTAAATAATCCACGTTTATTGGTCTGGTAGTCATTGAAAAAATATTCTTTAAAAACCCACGTTTATTGGTTTGGCAGTCCTTGAAAAAATATTCTTTAAAAATCCACGTTTATTGATCTTTAGGTCCTTGAAAAAATATTCTTTAAAAATCCACGTTTATTGGTCTTCAGGTCCTTGATAAAATATTCTTTAAAAATCAACGTTTATTGGTCTGCGAGTCCTTGAAAAATATTCTTTAAAAATCCACGTTTATTGGTCTGGGAGTCCTTGAAAAAATATTCTTTAAAAATCCACTTTTATTGTTCTATTGATCCTTGAAAAAATATTCTTTAAAAATCCACGTTTATTGGTCTGGGAGTCCTTGAAAAAAAATCTTTAAAAATCCACGTTTATTGGTCTGGGAGTCCTTGAAAAAAAATCTTTAAAAATCCACGTTTATTGTTCTATTGATCCTTAAAGAAATATTCTTTAAAAATCCACGTTTATTGGTCTGGGAGTCCTTGAAAAAATATTTTTTAAAAATCCACGTTTATTGGTCTGAGAGTCCTTGAAAAAAATTCTTTAAAAATCCAAGTTTATTGGTCTGAGAGTCCTTGAAAAAATATTCTTTAAAAATCCACGTTTATTGGTCTGGGAGTCCTTGAAAAAAAAATCTTTAAAAATCCACGTTTATTGTTCTATTGATCCTTAAAGAAATATTCTTTAAAAATCCACGTTTATTGGTCTGGGAGTCCTTGAAAAATATTTTTTAAAAATCCACGTTTAATGGTCTGAGAGTCCTTGAAAAAAATTCTTTAAAAATCCAAGTTTATTAGTCTGAGAGTCCTTGAAAAAATATTCTTTAAAAATCCACGTTTATTGGCTTGGTGTCCTTGAAAAAATATTCTTTAAAAATCCACGTTACTAGATTATGAGGTCCATGTTTTTTTTAAAAATCCGCTACTTCTCATAACTCATAATGTAGGGTACATACGTTCGTTCCCAAGTTATCATAACTCCCATTGTCCATGTTCTCATGTTTCTCCATTTCATGGGAACACTTATGCAGCTGCTCACTGTAGATACTTAAATGATGCGTTAAGCTTACCACTTCTACAGGCACACGGCTTTGCTCCTGCACGGCGGATCCCAGTCATTTGTATGGTGATGGTGAGTTGCAACTGGCTTGTAGCTACATAGAACATTTGCAACATTTTTTAATGAGTTTTTAAGTGATTTTTTACTTTTATACCTTGCCTTTCATCCACTCCTTACATCCATGCACGTGGTAAGGTGTGTAATTTAGCCAACGTGAGCAACGTTACCTTAGATGGTGGCGGCATCAAAGTAATATTTTGCTTTCGGGAAGTAGTTAGCAGTTATTTTGTTCCTGCTTGATATTGGCTCCGCTACACATTTGTTGTTACTATTTGAATGTGGTTAGGTGGCAGCACCGGTGCTCTACAGGAGTAACAGTTTTTTGCTTTGTTTTGGTTTCAACATTAAATAGCAAAAAATGAAACACCAACACCAACAACAACAGCATGAAACGATGCAGCGCCATATCACACATCATAAAAGAAACCACAGCAAAATGCTAGCCATAGAATATCTATATATTCGCTATAGCCATTTTTCTATTGGCGGTTCGCTAGATGCTGCCATGCAGAGCCCATCCTGTGCCAACCACATGAGAAAATTTATGCACGAACACAACACATTTCGCTACTCATGACGGCAATGAACCGTTAAAAATACAAAACCAATATAAACACCCATAACAAAAGCAGAAAAACGGCAAATGTTTGATCGCCAGTAATAATATATGGGATACGCGACGATTTCATAACTAAGAATATTTTTTCTATTCTAGGACCATCAGAGTAACATGAATGTATTTTTTAAGAAGGATCTATAATCGTGGATTTTGATCTACAAGAACACTCATACTCTGATAGTGTATTTTTTTTAAGAAATATTTTTCAAGGACCTTTAGTGCAAAAGCGTGGACTTTTTAAGAAATATTTTTCATGGACCTTAACAGAAATAAGCGGGAATTTATTTATGAAATATTTTTCAAGGGCCTTTACAGCAATAAGCGTGGATTTTTAAAGAATATTTTTTTAAGGACCTTTAGAGCAATAAGTGCGGATTTTAAAAGAATATTTCTTAAAGGACTATCGCAGCAATAGACGCGGATTTTTAAATACAGCTTTTCAAGGACCATCGCATCAATAGACGCGGATTTTTAAATACAGCTTTTTCAAGGACCATCACAACAATAATCGTGGATTTTTAAAGAATATTTTTCAAGGATTCCCAGACCAATAAACTTGGATTTTTAAAGAACAATAAGCCTGGATTTTTAAAGAATTTTTTTTAAGGACCTTTATGGAATTAAGCTTAGATTTTTTAAGATGTTTTTTCAAGGAACTTTAGAACAATAAGCGTGGATTTTTAAGAAAAATCTTTTCAAGGACCATCTAAACAAAAATCTTGGGTTTGTAAAGAATATTTTTTCAACGACAATAACAAGAATAAGCGTCGATAATTTACGAAACTTTATAGCAATGAGCTTGGATTTTTTAAGAAAAAAATTCAAGGACCTTTAGAGCAATAAGAAAAGATTAAGAAAAATGTTTCAAGATTCTTCAGAGAGTGAATTTTTAAAGAATGTTTTTTTCAAGGTCTATCACAACAATAAAACTTTTTCAAGAAGCTTTAAAGAAATAAAAGTGTTTTTTAAGAACATTTATTCAAGGACCCTTAGAGAAATAAATGTGGAATTTTAAAATATATTTTTTAAGGACCATCAGAACAATAAACTTGAATTTTTTGAATATTTTTTTTAAAGAATTTTTATTTTATTTTCAAACACCTTTAGAGCAGTAAGCATGGATTTTATAAGTCTTTTTTTTTTCAAAGACCATTGGGCCAAAATGCTTGGATTTTAAAGAATATTTTTTTTAAGGACCATCTGAACAATAAACGAGGATTTTTAAAGAATATTTTTTCAAGAACCATAACACCAATAAGCGTAGATGTTTTAGAGAAAATTTTTTGAAGGATCACAACATCCATAAGAATGGATTTTTAAAGAATATTATTTTAAGAATCACAACACCCATAAGGGAGGATTTTTAAAGAATATTTTTTCAAGGAAAACAATAAGCGTGGATTTTTAAAGATTATTTTTAAAGGATTATAACACCAATAAGCCCGCATTTTAAAGAATATTTTTTCATGGATTCTGAAAGAATTTTTTTTCAACGATTTTTAAAGTATATTTTTGAAGGACCATCACAACAATAAGTCTGGATTTTTAAAGAAGAGAAGCAACAATGAGCTTGGATTTTTAAAACATATTTTTTTGAGAACTATTAGAACAATAAGAGTGGATTTTTTAAAAAATAAAGAGTAATCAGCGTGAATTTTTAAGACAGTTTTTTTTTAATTTTTTCCAATAAACGTGGATTTTAAAACAATAATTTTTCAAGGACTCCCAGACCAATAAACGTGGATTTTTAAGGAATATTTTTTCAAGGAAAACCAGATCAATAAACTTGGATTTTTAAAGAATATTTTTTCCAAAGACTCCCAGACCAATAAACGCGGATTTTTAAAGAATATATTTTCAAGGACTCTCAGACCAATAAACGTGGATTTTTAAAGAATATTTTTTTAAGGACCAATAAGGAATATTTTAAAAGAACCCTCCAAACAATGAATGCGGACTTTTAAAGAATATTTTTTCAAAGAGCATCACAACATTAAGCGTGAATTTTTTAAGAATATTTTTTGAAGAATCATAATACCAATAAGGGTGGATTGTTTAAGAATATTTTTTCAAGGATCATAACACCCATAAGAGTGGATTTTTAAAGAATATTTTTTCAAGGACAACAATAAGCCTGGATTTTGAAAGATTATTTTTTTAAAGGATTGTAACACAGTCGAGATACAGTCCTTAAAATCAATCGGTCAATCGGTCTTTAATTGTGACATGTATAGCGACTGATTGGGCCAAAAATTAAAATCGAATTATTATAAAAAAAACTTTATCCAGGACCAAAATAAGCGTAATTCCTTGAAGAATACCTTCATAAGAAAACAATGTTTTCATTGACAAGGAACAATAGCAAATTTATTTTTAAGAAGCAGAATTTAAAGTGGACTTTTAAGAAAACCTATGCCCTACAACACTATATATATATATGTTATAAGTTTGATATATATATATATATATATATATATATATATATATATATATATATATATATATATATATATATATATATATATATATATATATATATATATATTATATATTATATATATATTATATATAATTATAATAATAGTAATAATATCTATTATTGTTGGTCCTGGAAATATATTCTAGTATAATCCACCTTTGTAATCGGTCCTTCGAAAATATTATTAAAATATTCGAATTTGCTGTTTCTATTTTTATTCCAAATAAATTCATGTTTATTATTCTTTAAATTTCCTAGTGGTCCTCCTTGTCACTGGAACGCCTCATATTATTCCCGCACTGTAAAACATTAACACTCTCTCCCACCTCAATGCCCGATAAAATAAAGACGAGAGAAAAAAAGACCAACTACACTGTGAATATTGTTAATTCCTTTGGCCATAAACAGGAAATGCCCGTGGGGTTTACGTACAAAGTGATGATGATGATGACGACGAGAAAAAAATGAAAAAAAAAACAACAACAACTGCAAAAAAAAAAAAAAAAACTATTAAACGGAAGTGCACAGTTGCGTTTTCCGTTCAAATTCGTTCGAAACGGAGGTTTGAGTTGGTGGAGACAATATTCAGATGCCGTGGGCGCAAAGAGGCTAAAATATGCAAAAAAAAAAGACTGTTGTAACAACAAAGCTACTAGCGGAAAACTAAAGCGTGGCAGTTAACTGTTTATTTGCCATATAATATGCAAGTGCAATTGTGTGCATCGTTATAACAAAATACAGTAACAACAATGACTGCGATTTGTGCTGGGCTCTGCCTTCTCTTCTCCACATAGAAGGGTCCATAGATGAGGGCAGGCAACTCATTTCCAACAATTGTTACGCGGTTGTTGTCGTCGTCGTCGGCATCATCGTCCAACTGCAGTTTTCCTGTTGCCATGATTCATGCTTATGGCTGGTTGGTTTGTTGGTAAATGGCAAAATAACAGTTGGTAGTCGTCTATTCCCGTTACGTTTTTTTTGTACTTTATTCGAAATTTTGTTTGTTTTATTTCTTGGTTATAAATTATTTTTTAAAAGCGCTGCTTTACTCCTTTCGGATGCCACAAATGTTAATGCAGGCGAGCATGGCTTAGCATTTAGGGTTACGCGCCAAGGGAAACAGTGGTTCCAAATACCAGAAAAACTGAATATTTGGATGAAAAACTTTTCCAGACAATGACCAAAATTCCTCAGATCCCTTAAATTTGTATACCCTACACCACATAGTGGTAAGGGTATTATGAGATTGTGCCTTTGTTTTTAACATGGAGAAGGAAGCGAGATAAATCCATAGTAACTTTTGAGAATCTTTATAAAATCACTTTCTGAGTCTATTTTAAATGTCAGTCCGTCTTTCCATCCAGCAAAATACAGGCCGCATTAATTATCCGATTGAAATTTTCCAAACTATATTTGTTAGGCACAAGGACGAACCCTATTGAAATTTTTGAGAACCGTTTCAAATTAAGATATAGTTCCCATGTATACCACCGTCAGATTTTGGGGTAATTGTGCACTAAATGGCCAATATCAGTCCAAATGACCTGAATTTTGGCACATCCGACATTCTAGAAATAATAAATTCAAATTTGGTGAAAATCGGTTTAGATATAGCTATAGCTCTCATATATATGTTTCATCCGATTTGGGGTTTTAAGTGCCTCACCTACGTAATGTGCACTCCACAACATTGATCTTTGGTACCAGATATCAGATTCAGCTCAGAAATACCACTGCCATATTTTATCAAGATCGGTTCAGATTTGAATATAGCTCCCATTTATACAGGGTGAGATGAAAAAACTGTAACCAATTTTAAGACTACTGTCATTTCTAAGCGAAACCCGCGCCGCAGCGGCCGAAAAATGGCTCATGAGGCGAACATATGGCAATATTTCATTCGCCAAATATTGAAGAATGAGCTCGGGAATAAAACCATTGAAATTTCAAAAAGTGCAAGAATTTATACCGCAACAGAAAGAAAATAGACTCAAAAGAGCTAAAGAGTTACTTCGCTTGGCCGAAAGTGGTGACCTGCCGAATTTGGTTTTCTCTGATGAGAAAACATTCGTTGTCCAGTTGTTTGTAAACAAACAAAATGATCGTGTTTACTTGCCAAAGAGGTCAGCTGAAAATGTGCACCTTCGGTTGGCCACCAGAACTCAAGCGTCGTCCATGGTGATGGTGTGGGCCGCCATAACACCCGATGGGGGCTCTCCGCGAAAATATTCTGGAGGGTGTATTAAAGCCTTGGGCACACAACAGGACTCAGCACCATCGCACTCAGCACGCGCCACCCAAGAATGGTTACAAAATGAGGTTCCTCGCTTCATTTCCAGCGCACAATTGCCACCAAAATCTTTGGATATCAATCCATTGGACTATTGTGTCTGGAGTATTTTGGAAAGCATGGTTGGCACTAAAAAAACCAAAGTGTCGACCACCTCAAGCAAGCGCTTCGCCGGGAATGGGCCAAAATACCGCAGAGCAATATTCAGGCTTTGTTGCAGTTTTCTATCTCACCCTGTATATCTTCGTCCGATTTTGGGTTAATTGTGCACCAAATGACTAATATCAATCCAAATAGCCTGAATTTTGGCACATCTGTCTGAATTCATCCTAGAAACAAGTACTTCAAATTTGGTAAAAATCGGTTTAGATGGAGCTATAGTTCCCTTATAAATTATATTCGATTTAGGGTTCGAAGCTCCTCACATGCATAATATGCACTTAACAAGAATGATATTTGGTACCAGATATCAGATACAGCACAGAAATATCTCTGCCAAATTTTGCAAGATCGCTTCAGATTTGGATTAAACTCCCATATATATCTTTATCCGATATCACGTTTATTGTGCACGAAATGGCTAATATCAGCCCAAATTAAGTAATTTGTGGCAGATCCGACCGAATTCAGCCCAGAAGCATATACTTTAAATGTGGTGAAAATCGGTTCCGATAAAGTCCCTCACATGTCTAATATACACTCCACAACAATGATATTTGATACCGCATATTAGAAGCAGCAAATAATTCTGCAAAATGTCATCGAGAGCGGTTCAAATTTTTTATACCTTCGATATACATCTTCATCCGAGTTTATGGTTATTATCCACCATATGTATATGTAATATCAGCCCAAATTGGATAGAATTTTTCATATTCAACCGAATTTTTCCATTTGGTGAATCTCGGTCCGGCATTTTTATTGCTCCAATTAATATTTTTAAACCCTCCACCATACATAGTATGGAGGGTATGTTCGTCATTCCGTTTGTAACTCATCGAAATAATCATTTTAGACACAACAAAGTAAATATATTCTTGATCAGCGTAAAATTCTAAGACCTGTCCGTCCGTCTGTCCGTCTGTTGTAATAACGCTACAGTCTAAACGAATTAAGATAGGAAGCTAAGATTTTGCACAAATCTCTCTTTTGTTTGCAGGCAGGTCAAGTTCGAAGATGGGCTATATCGGTCCACAATACCGTATATCCCCCATATAACGGTACTCCCCTATATTCGGTATTTTGATGATTTTAGCCATTTTTCCAATATAATTATCTGAAAATCCACACAAGGAGTTCCTTGTGAGTACTTTACACCCAGACATAGATTTGTCTTTATAGGTCCACAATATCGTATATCCCCCCATATATCGGCACCTTCCTATATTAAATATTTTAAAGTTTTAAAAGAATTTTTAATGGATTTTATTTTATTGAAAATTTTCTAAATCGTTCCAATTGGTGGAGGGTATTCAAAGTTCGGTCCGGCCGAACTTACTGCTTTTTTACTTGTTTTAATATTATTTGGTACTAGAGGTATAAAAACCTCCGTCAGTTGGATATAGATCACAAATTCGATATAGTTCAAATCACAAATTCGATATTGTGACCACTCTAAAGCCATGATACGGATTCAGATACGGTGCATAGTTTTTTCTTGTTACGGGGATCTATTATATACGTAAAGTGCTATAGCGTATCATATAGTCGGCCCGTCCGACTTTTGACCTCTCCATACTGGGTTGTTTTAAACTATCGAATATGGATCTAATGTTTCTTTAAAATATTCATCTCAACATTTCAACTGCGGCAACCAAACTTTGTTCTTTTTGCCATTTTGTTACCACCTTGCACTCCATATTTTTTTTTAAAAAAATATCCCTTACAGTGCACCCCCATGTGTTAGTTGCTGTTCTTTTTCTTCTCGTTTTGCATTATTCACGCTAAATTGGTTTATAAGCTGTTGGGGCTTTTTGCTGCCCATGTTGTTCTTTTTGCTGTTGTTGTTTTTGTTATTATTTCATTCATCATATGTTATAAGTGTATTAGTAAACAATTTCTCTTCTCCGCTTGCAGACGCACACATACATTCGTGTGTGCTTGTGAATTCTTGTTGATGTTAGTAATAAACGAGAAGAGTTTTAAATATTGGCAAGAAGGAAACAACCACTTTGGAAATTCCTAGTTTAGCTTTCGTAGTGGTCGTGTGTTCATTAAATTTTAAAGCTTTACTTTTAACACTCATCTATCATGCGACTTTTAGAGCAGTACAAGGGGCAAATTATTTAATTCATTTTGTTTGGTTAGAATAAGCTACAAAAATTAGCAAAAGGTTGTGGGTTTGGAAGAGCTTAGAATACTGTACATAGAAGAAGTTTAAAGGAAAAGGCTCTTCAATGGATATAACAAAAAACTATGTAGAATATAAGGCAATTACATACACAAAAGAAGTCTTGATTTGCAAATGTTTCGAAGAGATTGACCTAACAAAAGTTTAACAAATTTTAAGAAACTTTTAGTTAACTTCTGCAGGCAGCAACCACTTTAAATGATCTTCTGCATATGTAACCATCTGATTTCGAAGGACTACCGGCTATAAATGTGAATATTTGTGAAAGTTGTTTTAAGCGTAGAAGCGAAAACATCCAACGATGTAAATGTGGGAATTTTTTCTAAATAATACCAAACTTGAAAACATGGATCTTTTGAGTATTTTTCCAGAGACCATCATCGATTTCTGAGGAGATTTTTTTCAAGACCTCTAAAGCTATAAATGCAAATATTTTACTAATGAACTCCCTTGTTGTAAATTTGAATTTTCGATGAATATTTTCAAGAACCTGTAATGCTGTAAGAAACCCCCTCCAAAGATATAATGGTGGACTTTATTAGATTATTTTTAAAAGCTCTTCAAAGGTATAAGAAATTAAGCAAATGCTATATTAGTGCGGCACCGACCATATGTTACCCTACAACACTACAATATGTTGGAAGCACCCTTATGTCCAAACACATTTTGGAATATTTCGTTTTTGAAATTATGTCATCGAGCACTGCCCAGATATTATCCTAAGCTTTTTGACAAGGAACATTTACCCAATATTTACGCAGTACCTCGTGTTGTTAGGTATTCAATATAATTTCACACGAAAGTTGTGGTCCATTTTACAGTTAAACAAAATTCAGTATCGATTGGTTCTCAATTGTGACCTGTGGAGCAACAGTAAATTCAGAAAAATTTTCTGGTTTTGGTCCATTTACTTTTTCAAAAACAATAGGCTTTAATTCTGACTCTAACTCTACCCTCATTCAAAATTTCGTGAGGGTCAAACGATAATTGCCACCTGTATAAAATACCCTCAACACATAGTATTGTGGGGTGTAGAAAAACCTTAGAAAGTTTACAATTCAAAATTGTAAGCCAAATTAAAAAAAATTGGCGGCGATAAAAAATATGTAAAAAATTTAACAAAAAATATTCACTTCACTTATTTGTTCGTAGATTTTACGCAATGTTCTTAGGTTTTACCCTTTTGTGGCAAGACACCATTGCCAATAGGTTCTTGACTTATTATCAGAACAGCTAACATCAATTCATTTACATATAGATTGTACATATTTCGCTATATATCCGATATCATGTCTATCAGCATCACTGTAATGGTCAGAAGTGACCTTTTAAGGTATTTGTGATTTTGTCGGGATTAAAAATATTCGCGGTTTGGTGGAAATTTTCGCATTTTTTACATAAAAGTTATGGTCTATTTTATCGGCTAAATATTGTCCGTTAACCGCCCAAATTGGTAGGGTTCTGCCCAGCCCTAAACTCTAACTCTATGTGGTCTGCAGAGCTACAGTAAAATGAAGAATTTTATCTGTATTTTGCCAATTTCAACCCTTTAGTATTTTGCGATCACCTCCGAAAATAATAGTCATCTATGTGACCCTAATCCGTTTTCAATAAGTTTAAGTTAAAAACCCAATGTTTGGACAAAAGGATTCCAAGATTATTAGAAGGTTGAGCATGTGAAAATTATTTTCAAAAAATAAGGCTAATGGCCGAATTGTGCCTTATAAAATGCTCTTGGAAATTGATATTTTTTTCTCAGAAAATTAATCAAGAGCTTTTACAAAAGTATTTAAAAAAATATTCTCAAAAGCGCTATCCTTATTAATCCAACGATTTTAAATTGATGATTTGGTAGACGTTTTTTTTTATAAAATATTACTTTTATTCCATGGCTACTAGTCAGATTGTTATTGGAAAAATTCGTAAAAACTTGGCCAAAATGTATCTGATTAAATTGTAAATGTTGGCCTTAATTTTTTAAAAATTCCAGGTTTATAAAAAAATTTATTAATAAATCCATGATCATTAGTCTCAAAAAAAAAAAAAATTATAATAATAAACAAATATATAAATAAATAAAAATATATAAATAATAATAAGCAGCCGAAGCATCTCTAAACTATTCATATTTGTCAATGAGTATTTTGCAATTGAATCTCTACATTATAAAAATAAACCAAAATAATCAGCTCAATGATCCCTAAAATAATTCTCACTTATAACGTTCATTAGCCGAATGGTCGAAAAAAAAAGTCGAAGAAATTCAAAAATCTTGATTCTGATATTCCTTGAAGAATGTCAGCATTGATAGTGGCTGAAAAATATTCTTTGTGTCTACTATTTTTTTCTACAAGATTAATGATCCAAAAATTGTCCAAAAAATTGGAGATTTTGGTGGAAATGACCCTGTCAATATTTGAAACAATCCACGATTATTATTGACCACTTTTCACAATGGACCCCATCATAACGCAGTCTGTCATATCTTAAAAATATCCGAATTTCGTGCTCAAATATGTAGGAATTAAACTTACATATTTTCTACTGACTACACAAAATTTATAATGCAATTTTGTGGCAGACTCTGCACATTTTGACTTAAAACCATGCTTTGTAATCAGTAGGCAATGGGGCGTATTTGCAATTTATTAGTTAAAATAAAATTATCATACGCTCCCAAGTACGTCTGCATTTTTACAACATCAATAAATAAAAGAGAAGCATTTATTCACTTGTGTTCATAAGCGAATTCTGAAATAGATTTAACGATTCAGATCTGACAGAATTTTCCTATTTCGGATTCCCGGAAAGTGTGGAACCTAGTGGAAAAATCTGAGATTCTGAGTTCATTGTTGTATATATAAAGCCCTGACAGGGCCAAGATATTTAGGAGTTCCCAGGTGCAGTAAAATACGTCTGTAGAATTTCCTAGTCACGCTATCATCTTAATCTGTGCATATTTGCAATGTCCTCCATTAAATCTAACTTAAATCAAAATGTCCCCTAATCAACGATACATCAACATCCAATTACATCGATAAACAAAAAGCCCCTTTTTTAAGCAATTTCTCTTTGAGAAATACCCATAGCCTCCTGATAATGGAAATTTATGTTTACCACTTAAGGTATCGTTTCTCAAAGTGGGGTTAAAATGCAACAGCACAAATTTCCATTTATTCCACTTTTATACGATTCAAACGGAACTGTTTTGCAGCCCACCCCCTCCCCCTAAAATGCAGCTGTGTACCTTTAGTCGTAACAACACGAAGTGACATTTACAAAACAATTCAAACTTAATTAGATGAATCCGGTAAGGTGGGTAATGGGTAATGGTTTATGGCTTTCCAACAAGTTGTGTACTCCCAAAGTGGGTTTGTGGCCTTAGATTGCCTTCGGTGTACTGGATGGTACTCTGGTGACCCAAAGGCAGAGGAATGGATGAGAAAACGTAGTTTTTTTCGGAACGACTTTGGTAAAGGAGGAAAGATTTCAGTTTTTTCTTGCATCCGAAACATGTTTCGATTTTGGTTTAATGAATAGCTAGCACGTTTGCCAGCTGCAAGGCATAGTGGTGTGAATTAAAAAAAATAATTGAGAATTTAATCTAATTTAATCCATAATTTGCCAAAAGCAAGGATTATTGATTAAATGGTCCCCGAAAAAAGTTCTTCAAATATCAACGTTTATTGGTCTGGGAGTTCTTGAAAAAATATTCCTTAAAATCCAAATTTTATGGTCAGGGATACCTTGAAAATATATTCTTTAAATACCAATTTTAATGGTCTGGGAGTCCTTGAAAAAATATTCTTTAAAAATCCAAGTTTATTGGTCTGAGAGTCCTTAACATAATTATTTAAAAAGTCCAAGTTTATTGGTCTGAGAGTCCTTAAAATAATTATTTTAAAAGTCCACGTTTATTGGTCTGAGAGTCCTTAAAATATTTATTTTAAAAATCCATGATTATTGGACTGGGACTCTTTGAAAAAATATTCTTTAAAAATCCTCGTTTATTGGTCTGGGAGTCCTTGAAAAAATATTCTTTAAAAATCCACGTTTATTGGTCTGGGAGTCCTTGATAAAATATTCTTTAAAAATCCACGTTTATTGGTCTGGGAGTCCTTGATAAAATATTCTTTAAAAATCCACGTTTATTGTTGTGATGGTCCTTGAAAAAATATTCTTTAAAAATCCATGTTTATTGTTGTGATGGTCCTTGAAAAAATATTCTTTAAAAATCCACGTTTATTGGTCTGGGAGTCCTTGAAAAAATATTCTTTAAAAATCCCCGTTTATTGGTCTGGGAGTCTTTGAAAAAATATCCTTTAAAATCCACGTTTATTGGTCTGGGAGTCTTTGAAAAAATATTCTTAAAAGTCCACGTTTATTGGTTTGGGAGTCCTTGAAGAAATATAAAAATATTTTTTAAAAATCCACGCCTAGTGATGGTCCTTAAAAAAATATATTTTAAAAATCCACGCCTAGTGATGGTCCTTAAAAAAATATATTTTAAAAATCCACGCCTAGTGATGGTCCTTGAAAAAATATTTTTTAAAAATCCCACGCCTATTGATAGTCCTTGAAAAATTATTCTTTAAAAATCCACGCCTATTGATGGTCCTTGAAAAAATATTTTTTAAAAATCCCACGCCTATTGATGGTCCTTGAAAAATTATTCTTTAAAAATCCACGCCTACTGATGGTCCTTGAAAAAATATGTTTTAAAAATCCACGTCCATTGATGGTCCTTAAAAAAATATTTTTTAAAAATCCACGCCTAGTGATGGTCCTTGAAAAAATATTTTTTAAAAATCCACGCCTAGTGATGGTCCTTGAAAAGATATTTTTTAAAAATCCACGCCTAGTGATGGTCCTTGAAAAAATATTTTTTAAAAATCCACGCCTAGTGATGGTCCTTGAAAAGATATTTTTTAAAAATCCACGCCTAGTGATGGTCCTTGAAAAAATATTTTTTAAAAATCCACGCCTAGTGATGTTCCTTGAAAAAATATTTTTTAAAAATCCACGCTTAGTGATGGTCGTTGAAAAAATATTTTTTTAAAAATCCACGCCTATTGATGGTCGTTGAAAAAATATTTTTTAAAAATACACGCCTATTGATGGTCGTTGAAAAAACATTTTTTAAAAATACACGCCTACTGATTGTCCTTGAAAAAATATTTTTTAAAAATACACGCCTATTGATTGTCCTGGAAAAAATATTTTTTAAAAATCCCACGCCTATTGATAGTCGTTGAAAAAATATTTTTTTTAAAACCCACGCCTATTGATGGTCGTTGAAAAAATATTTTTTAAAAATCCCACGCCTATTGATAGTCGTTGAAAAAATATTTTTTTTAAAACCCACGCCCATTGATGGTCGTTGAAAAAATATTTTTTAAAAATCCCACGCCTATTGATAGTCGTTGAAAAAATATTTTTTTTTTAAAATCCACGCCTATTGATGGTCGTTGTAAAAATATTTTTTAAAAATCGACGTTTCGTAACACTGTTCCCTTGTCCTGGAGTTAGCGTTAAATGTACTTACACCAACTGATACCGAAAAAAAAACACTTTCTCTCTGCGATCTCTCCATTTTCGAAATGTTGTCAATGGTTGTGCAACAATAAAAACAAATCAACTGCAATTAAGATGTAACGTGGCATAAACACATCCTTGTACAACTTCGAAATTGCATCAACAGCAAATCCTTGATGACTCTTAGATGGTGTGTGAGTGTGTGAGTATGTGAAATGTCCAAAAACAAACACACCCAAACACAATATTGGGCAATTCTGGATGCTATGACAACTACCGGTATATCGTTACCTATATCGCATTTGATAGGAAGCTATGTGTTTCCATATGTATGTATGTATCTGTGTGTGGTATGTATGTATCTGTGTATGGTATGGTATGTATCTACCACACAATAAACAATTGAAAGATTTTATGGACAATCTAAAAACAAGTATGAATAATTTCAGCAATTTCTTGCCCATTCGATTTTGGGGCTTCGTCCTATTTACTACAGGCTGGAAGGAAGTATGATATGTATTTTTTCATTGGAAATTGTTTGGCTTGAAATATGGAGAAATTGTAGATTGTTATTTTCTGGATGTACCCTACAGAACAGATGCGAAAAATGTTTAGTCTATAACATTTCGAAAAAATGGCATCGATCGGACATTAAAACCAATACCTCCCTCCTATTTTCACAGGATTTGTTTTTTACGGCCGCATCAGTATCAGTTTTCCCAAAATAACTGTTCGAAGCAGGTGTTTTTTTTCGTTCACAATTGAGACTAATATTTTTCCACACTTTTTGGTTTGTAAAGTGTTCGTCGATGTGTCGACAGGACATCAAACACTTGTTGAGAAATGAAAACCCATTCTAAAGTCTAAAGTGTTTGTATTTGATAATGGGAGTGGAAAAACTAAAAAAACAAAAAATCGTTTCAGGTCTTTAGACATGCATTCACTTGAATGCAGGTAGAAACAGCATGGAAGCTATGCCATGGATGACCTCAGATGAAAGAGGTCTTCTTACCTTTCCGTTATTTATGTGCATCAGGATGTGATCATGGACACCATAAAAGCTATGTGAAATGATGTGTGTTAAAAGTTATGAGTGTGTTTTCTCTGTAAAACATATAACCAATTAATTTTGAAATAAAGGCAAGACAAAATTGATTGCTCGAATGTGAAGTTTTTGATTTTGATTTTTATTTCTCTTAAGGTGGTCATGGAACTACTATCACTAGCAAATTTGTAGATTGTGTTTCTCAATTGGCACTAGTAATGGTCATATTGTGTAAAAGCGTACTGTATCTTGTCAAGAATATTAAAGACAAAAAGACAAAAACATTTTTTTTTTTTTTGGTTTGAAGGCAGTTTGGATTTTTGCAAAATATTTTAATTTTTTTTCCAGGGTTATTATCCAGCTAACAATCAGGAGATTTTAAAAAAATATTTTTTAAAAGTTCGATTTTTTAAGTTTTTTTAGATTTTTTAAGACTTTGGATAGGAGAATGGAAGAAGTGGGTGTTTTAAAATGTCAATGACCATTGGACCATTAAGCGCACATTTTTACAAATATTTCTTTAAGGATCATTAATAAAAATGGGTTCTTTAATAGGATATCAGGTTATTAAGGGTACATTTTCAGGGAACATTTGACAAATATAGGTGGATTTTCTGACAAAAAAAAAAAAAAAAGAATGAATACATAAAAAACATTGCTTTAATAATTTTATGGACCAAGTGTTTTTAAGAATATTTTTTTCAAGGGCCACTAGCATTAGTGAATTTTTAAGAATACTTCTTAACAATCTCTAGGTCAGTATTTTCACATTTTTTGAAAATACTTTTTTCATAGACTTCCCTCATAACATTTGTGGATATGTTAGGAAATTTTTCAAAAACTATTGGGGAAAAAAGCTTAGCTTAATTCAGAACGTTTTTCTAAAGAAATTTTTTCGAAGGCCTAGAGAACAATCTTTGGGAATATTTGGAAACATTTTTTAAGGATATCTAAATTAACTGCCTAGAATTTTTATGACTAAATTTTCTCAAAAAGATTTCTAGGTATACATTTCTAATTTTTTTTTAAAATGCCGCTTGTGCAACATCCATTTCTGTTGTTATACCCTACAACACTATGTGTTGGGGATAGTATAAGTTTGATTGGGCCAAAAATTATGTAACGCCTCAAAATATTGGTTTCCCGCATAGGAAAGTATATATGGATCTTCCTATCTCGCCAAGCTGTGTCGATCTACCTATGTATGTCCGCCCGTCCGTCTTTCCATGTTAATTTGTTATCACGCTACAGATCGCAATTATGGCCCGATATTCACGAAATTTAGAATGGAGATGGGGCTATAGCCAGAATAGAACCCTATTTCTTTTGGAGATGATCGCATAATATTTTAGGGTTGAAAAGGACCAACAACTGAAAAATATTTTGAATTCCCAGTTGCTTTATAGGACACAATTATGGACCAATCGACGCGGATGTTAGCATGCGGCTAGAGCTTAGGGCTGGGGAGAAGAATTCCAATTTTGATGGTCATCGGGTAAGGTTTAGTGGGTGAAATAGACCATTAAATTTGCATAAAACAAAAGTCGAATTTTCCATTAAACCGCGAATATTTTTAATCCCGGCGAAATCACAAATAGACGAACAGATCAATTCTGACCGCTAAATATATCGGAGAAATATAACGAAATATATACAATGTATATATACAAGGAGGCTGATGTTATCTTGAATGCTTATATCTCAAGAATGGCTGGACCGATTATGACAAATTTTGTCAATTCAGAATGCCCTCTTAGCATAAAAGTATAGAATCTAAAAAATTGCATAAAAAGATACCAATAATGATTTTAATATAGATTTTGTAGTATTTTGTGACTTTTTTTATTTTTTCATATTTTTTATCGCTTGCGATTTTTTTAATTTGACTTATAATATTGAAGTGTTTGTTTTGTGAAATTTTTTCACCTTACAACACAGGTTTGGGATATTATATACAGATTGCAATTATCGTCCGATCCGCACGAAAATTTTCACAAGGGTAGGGTTAGGCTTAGAAGAGCTATTTTTTTTTCAAATATGTTCGCACTATATTTGGGTGTTTAAATGGACCAAAAACAGAAAAAAAGCCAATCGACACGCTTAAGAAGAGAGTTAAGGACAGGTAAGAATTGTAGCATTTTGGATGACTACTGGATTATATTTAGCTATAAAAAAATGAACAGCACGACGGAGTGTATAAATATTGGGCAAATGTCCCTATTCAAAATGTTAAGGGTAATATCTGGTCAGTGCTCCGTGACATAATTTCAAAAGCAAATCTTCCAAAATGGATTTGGATATAAAGGAACTTCTAACATATTATAGTGTTGTAGGGTATATCTGCGAACCCGTTTTGGTACCTGACCCACAAAGGCTCACACATTCCAATACTTTTATCTGTCACAACTTGCGAAACAAGTCAGCGATTTTTTACAAATAAATTTCTTTTAACCTGAAACTTGAGATGAATATAGAATTTATGTTTGTTTTTGTATAAAAATGAAATATTCCGGTCAACTATATCTGACATCTAACGCACATTTTAACATTTTCTAGAAGTTATCACATGTCTCATATAAAGTGAAGGAAATAGTCGATATAGTCCAAACCTGGCGCGTCGCAATATTTATATCATATTTATTTAGGTCCAATACGAAGTGAACAATATTGACCCATTCATTCGGAACCTACTCTATAGAGGGTCAAACATTTGAATAATAATAACAGAAGTAAAAAAATATATTTAAATAATTGAACATTGGCTGAGGGTATACATCTGTCGGCAAAACCGACTGATACTTTTTAACTTGTTCTTTGAAAATGTTGATCTTTTGTGTGGGGTTTGGAGTGGGCTAATTTCATAAATTTTCGTACGAGGTCTAAGTTTTTTAGAAATATGACGTTGTACAAAAATTTTAAAAAATCAGATGCTGCCTTCGAAAGCTATCGTGCGTGCAGGCAGACAGAAGGATGGACATCGCTAAATTGACTCCAAATGTCCTAAAGCGGATTTCGTTCCTTATATGAAAGGGGTACATTTTCGAATATGAAATGAGATATCCTCCGTAACCACATGTGTAAGGGTGTAATTATAACTCTTTCCGACTCTGTGAGCCCCTTAGAATTTAAAATTATATGGTATAGCTCGAACGTCCAACAGATAAATTTTGGATATAATTTCTACCATATGCCAAAAAACGCATTTGAAATACACTTTAGTTTACGACTAAGCTTATCTACAGCAATACAACTTTATGATTATGTTTGTCAGCACAACTTCTACAAAAGTTTTACTAAACATTATTTAGATAAAACATTAATGTTTGCTTTATATGTGAAAAGTTGCTTGTCTCCAGCAGCAGTGGTAGAAGATTAACTCCTTTCACATTATTGTTTTCTACCTTTTCCTAGTAACCCAGAAAAACTGAGATTTTATTTGGCAACTTAGGAGGGGGTGGATAACATAAATGTTATTCAAAGTAACACACGAATACAATTTGTGTATCGTTGGCAATAAAATGTAAACGCCCTCTGATAATTTGTTTAGTATTTCTTTTTTCGTTGTTGTAGTTGTTGTTGTCCCATTATAACAAGATTTTATGTCGTTCAAGGATAATCAAAGCCAAACCCAATTCTTGTTACAGTCGTCGTTTGGGAACATTATTAAAATGAGTGAAAGAAAGAAGATTAAAAATGTAGCTGGGAGATGTAGGGGAATTTGCACACACATACATATATACATATGTATTTATATTTGTGTGGAGGGATATGTGTTTATATGTCCTAGCTTCTAGGGAGTTGAATTGTTCCCAAAGATAGAGACTTCATAATTTTGCTATACACGTGCACACATACATCCTCCCTCAGGGGGAGATGAATGCAATTGTCATTGTATTTGTACAAATACAATAATACTTCTTGGATCTCCTTTATTCTCATTTTCTCTTTTAATACCCTACACCACATAGTGGCAAGGGTATTATGTATTTGTGCATTTGTTTGTAACATGGAGAAGGAAGCAAGAATTACTTTTGAGGATCTTCAAAGAATCACTTTCTGAGTCGATTTATGCACGTCAGTCCGTCCGTCCAAGTATTTTTGTGAACAAAATACAGGTCGCATTTATTATCCGATTGAGATGAAATTTTCCAAACAATATTTGTTTGGCCCAAGAACAAACCTTATTGAAATTGGTGAGAATCGGTTCAAATTTAGAAAATACCTATGTAAATTTTTTTCTAGATCGGATTAGGTTAAGATATAGTTCCCATATCATACATCTTCAACAGATTTCGGGTTTATTGTGAACCAAGTGGATAATATAAGTCCACATGTCCTGAATTTTACCTATTCCAACTGAACTCATCCTAGAAACTAGTACTTCGCATTTTGAGAAAATAGGTTCAGATACAGCTACAGCTTCCATATATATTTTTCATCCGATTTGGGGTTTCGGTCCCTCACATTCGTAATATGCACTCCACAACAAAAATCTTTGCTACCAGATATCAGAAACATCCCAGAAATATCTCTACCAAATTTTATCAAGATCGGTTCAAATTTGGATATAACTCCCGTATATATCTTTATCCGATTACAGGTTTATTGTGCACCCAATGGCTAATATCAGCCTAAATGAACTGAATCTTGGCTATTCCGGCTAAATTCACCCTAGAAATAAGTACTTTTATTTTGTATGTACTCCACAAGAATGATATTGGGCACCAGATAACATATGCAGGATGAGATATAAAAAAGTACATCAAAGCCAAACACCATAATTTTTACATTTTTTTATTTTTTTGACTGAAAGCAAAAAATGTCGGAAATAGCATCAAATTTTAGAATAAGTTTAGATTTGTTCGAATTGGTAACCTTTAGCACGAATTATGGCCTTCAAACGGCCAATGAAACCGTTACACGCTGACCGAAAGTTGCTCTGGGGTATTTTTGCCCATTCCCGGCGAAGCGCTTGCTTGAGGTGATCGACACTTTGGTAGTTTTTAGTGCCAACCTTGCTTTCCAAAATACTCCAGACACAACAGTCCAACT
This sequence comes from Musca domestica, assembly GCF_030504385.1. Lineage (NCBI taxonomy): Eukaryota > Metazoa > Arthropoda > Insecta > Diptera > Muscidae > Musca > Musca domestica. Next base: position 241,446 of record NW_026712313.1, on the reverse strand, counting down.
GAGAGGTGGCCATTCTGCGCTGGAAATTAAGCGAGGAACCTCATTTTGTAACCAATCGCGCTCAGGATTGTGCTGAATGCGATGGTTCCAAAGGCTTTAATACACCCTCCAGAATATTTTCGCGATAATATTCGGGATTTTTTCTGATGCCACGGTCGATTAATACGAGCGGAGAGCGGCCATAGGCTGTTATGGTGGTCCACACCATCAGCATGGCCGGCGCTTGAGTTCTGGTGGCCAACCGAAGGTGCACATTTTCAGCTGACCTCTTTGGCAGGTAAACACGATCATTTTGTTTGTTGACAAACTGCTGGACAATGGATGTTTTCTCATCGGAGAAAACTAAATTCGGCAGTTCACTACTTTCGACCAATCGAAGCAACTCTTTAGCTCTTTTGAGTCTATTTTCTTTCTGTAGCGGTGTAAGTTCTCGCACTTTTTGGAATTTCAATAGCTTTACCCCGAGTTCATTTTTTAATATTTGCCGTATGGAATATTGCGATATGTTCAGCTCACGACCCATTTTTCGGCCACTGCGTCGCGGGTTTCGATCAAGTCGCTTCTTTACCTTTCGAACCATTTCTGCTGATGTTGGTGTTTTCTTCCGTCCACTTCCTTGACTTCCTCGGGCTACGTTACCAGTATCACGGTAACGAACGATGGTACGAGACAAGAAAGATTTATTCACATTTAAATGCTGGAGTGCTCTAACGATAGCCACTTGTGGTCCAGCCAAATATAAATAAATCTAACCATCACGCTTGAATTCCACCACGAATAACTTTTTTTTTTTTGGAAAATTCTCACCAAAATGCTTTTGTACACTTGTAAACAATATAATGAGCTGTCACTGGAATAATTTTAACAGCCGTCGGACGAGTGGCTTAGAAATAACTGCAGTCTGAAGTTGGTTGCATTTTTTTCATCTTTCCCTGTATAGCTCCAATAAATATTTTGTAATATAATCCTAATCGAAGTCATATCGCGCACTATTTGGTATTCGAGGTTCAAAAACCTTTGTCAAATTTGTCGAGAATCGATTCGGAGTTATGTATAGTTCCCAAATTGTGACTACTCTAAAGTCATAATACCCATTAAAATCATAGTTGAACGGGAGCTCCACTAAATAATCTTAGTGGTTAGGGTATCATATAGTCGACTCCACCCGACTTTTTGACCTTTCCTTACTGTTTCTATCTCCATTTTCCCTAAATGGCTCACCACACATAAATCAGCGCCAAGTATCAATTGCTTCGTAATGCTATGCGTGTTCTTCATCTTCTTTTCTCTTCCAAGAAATGGAGAATGAAAGGTGTTTATTGAGTTACGATTTGTTGTTGCTGCTGCTGCTGTTGTTGTTTATGTGCATATAATCCGTTAAAATGTTCTATATTCTTTGCTTCCTCACTTTGTTACCACCTTTTTGTTGTTTGTTGTCGTTTTAAATGTTATTTTCTTCGTTTCGAAGACATTTGAGTCCTTTTGTTGCAGAACAACCACAACAAGTTTAGGGGCTGTGGTTGCAGCTTCTTCTTCTTCTTGCCGTAGTTGTTTGTAGTTGTTGCTGCCATTGCCATCAACTTGTTATCCTTTCAAAAAGGTACTTATCATTCACAATAACCTGTTAGCTGAGAAAAAGAACTAGAAGAAGAAGATGGAAACTTGATCGTCGTGTTTCTTTCCACCATTGCAATATTTTGCCATTTTATTGTAGCAAAGAATTGGTGAAGAAAAATATAAAATGACGACGAATTGTCCATTATAGCAGCAGTGGCAACAGTAGCGGCATCAGCTTAAAGTCCGCAATGCCAGTTGAATAGTGGCATTGATGGCAATAGCGATGATAGCATAAACAAAGCCATAAAGTTGAAAGAAAGTATTTCTTTTAATTTTTTTGTTTCTATTCCTTGTCTTTGTAATAGTTTTCCATAAAATGGTTTGACAGGACACCCACCCACAAATGGCCAGGAAGAAAACCCGAACAACAAAGTGGTCCACTTAATAGACACTTCAATGGAAAATAATAACGAACAAAACAATAATATTAACTCAAAACTTTTAGCATTTCATAGCATCAAAGTTGTTTTGCTGGCGTAGGTGTTTAATGCCATGAATAACTGACACTTTCAGAAATGGCAAACTTGGCGATGGGGGGAGAATATGAAAAGAGAACCGGTTTGTAGGGAGGAAGTGATCAGAGAATCTAAGAATATAATAATAACCAGTAAGGAGAGGTTAAAAGTCGGACGGGGCCGACTATATAATACCCTACACCACTATGCGTATTTAGTAGAGCTCCCGTAATAAAAAAAAGTTTGTATTGGGAATTTATGTGAAGTAGGTCATACCAACTATAAACCTTGTTTCAATGCGTATCAGGGCTTCAGAGTAGTCAAAATTTGATAACTATATCCAACTCTGAATAGATTTTTAGCATGATATGACTTCGATAAGGATTATAGGAAATATTTATTAGAGCAATAGATATACCGAACCGGAGTTTCACCGAATGGAAAAATTCGATTGAATATGTAAAAATGTATATATTTTAGGCTGATATTACATATAAGATGAACAATAACCTTAGAATCGGATGAAGAAGTATATCGAAGGTATCTACAAATCTGAACCGATCTCGATAAAATTTGACAGAATTATTTTCGAGTTGTATCTGATGTCTGGTACCAAATATCATTCATTTGGAGTGCATATTACGAGCGTGAGTAACTTTAAACCCCAAATCGGATAAAACATATGTATGGGAGCTATAGCTATATATGAACCGATTTGTTGCCTCTAGACTGAATTTGGTCGGATATGCCAAAATGTAGGTAATTTGGACATATATTGGCCATTTGGTGCATAATTTACCCGAAATCGGTTGAAGATATTTATGGAATATATATATATCTAAATTTGAGCCGATTCTCACCAAATTCAAAAGGGTCCGTCCTTGGGTCACACAAATATTGTTTGGAAAATTTCATCTCGATCGGATAATACTTGGGATAATACTTGTTCACAAAAATATATGGATGGACGGACTGACATGCATAAATCGACTCAGAAAGTGATTATACGAAGATCCTTCGAAGTAACTATGGGTCTATATTCTTCATGTTGCAAACAAATATATAATATCCTTACCACTATGTGGTGTAGGGTATAATAATACGGGTATAAAAGGTCCGCTGTGCTAGAACGGTTGTACACAACAAATGAATAGCTGGAAACAATTTCGTAATTTTTTCCATTGCGGTAGTAGCAGTCATGGTTATATTTTCTAAATCCTCGGCAAAACCGAGACTATCACTGTTTATTTCGCTGCAACCTAATCGTACAACAACCACACACATGTCGACATACATTTTCTGAAATATATCGCTTATCCTATCTGGTATTGCAAATATATGCTAACACAGTTATAACAGAAACTATTAAAGTGGAGGACACTATTACTTCTGGATGAGATTGGGCTGAAAACCTTTCATTCTATTTACTAACAAGTAAGCAAAGGCTATAGTCGTGCGGGGTTGACCATGTGATGCCCTACAACACTTCAATATGTTAAAGGTCCCCTTATGTCCAAATTCATTTTGGAAGATTTTGCTTTTGAAATTATATCACGGAGCACTGCCCAGATATTACCGTTAGCATTTTGACCAGGGTCATTTGCCGAATTTTTAATGGCCCCAACACATAGTCTTGCAGGATATAACTAGCATATAAGGCCGGCTTTGCCCGGTTTGCAGATTGCGAGGTACCAAATTATGCACCACCAATGGAAATATCAATTTCGTCCTTCATCTCCTGAATCGAATAAAAAATTTACAAAAACCAACACAAAAATATTTTACAAAAATGTTGCTGTTACCAAAAACCTTTGCTCAAAATCGCACGATTATTTCTCATTCTGAGAGAGTAGTAATTATTCATAATTTTACTCTTCTTAGGGAAGGAGCCGGAAGGAGTGGACCGATATATCCAATATCCACTTTGTGATTGTTAGAAATATTGATGTTGTGAAATAACCGACTGAATGGGAATCAACGCTTAGACGATACGGTTGAAGCTAGAATCTTGAAATTTTTCACGAATGTCGGTCTTGTCGTTAAAAGGGTACGAAAAGTACCAAAATGTACTAAAATTGAATACTTTGTATTGGAGGAACGAAATTAGCTAGAATTCTGAAATTTGGAGAGAGAGTCACTGATAGAATGCAGCTTACAAAAAGGTTTTGCGAAATTCGAACTTTCAGGATACGAAAAGTAATAAAATGGTACCATTTGGTATTATGTAAACGGATAGACCACAAAGCTTAAAATTTGGTATGATAATTAAGGTTGGAAAGTAAGTGTGATACAAGAAGGTTGTTTTCGAAATGTGTACTAAGTGTACTAAAGTTCTACAAAAATAGTACTGTACTAAATGACACTAAATTTGGAGCAGTTTTGTTAAGAGTGAACAGATGAAGCAGCAATTTTGAAAATTTGTAATGGGATGATAAAGAGGTGGTTTTAGAAATGTATACTAAAAGTGCACGAAAATTACTAAATTATAGTACTATATTTGGTATAACTCGATATTTAGTTAACAGAGAGTGTTTGAAATTTGAAATTTGATATTAAGGTTACTTTTCATGTGTAGGAGGTGGTTTCGGAAATGTGTACTATAATTGTGCGTAGAGTACTAAATAGTACTGTATTTGGTAGTGAGTGAAGGAATAGAGCTCAAATCCTGAATTTTGATAGAAATATCACTGTTGGTGTCAGTGGTTAAGATGTTGAGGTTTTTTTGGAAATGTGTACTGAGTCTAAGAGCTGCACTTAATTTGGTAAAAATTATTATTAAATGGTACTGATATTGCTTAAAAACTAAAATTTGGTATAAGGATCGCTGTTCACGTTTGGCCCGATATATGAAGGCGGTTTCAGAAATATGTACCAAAATTTTGACGAAGGGATAAAGATAAACATCGAAAATTTGATATTTAAATTACTGATGATGTCTATGTTTGAGATTTGGCGGTGGTTTGGAAATACGTTCCATATTTTTTACGAAAAGTACTAAATGTTACTAAATTTGGTATCGGGAGAACGGATATAGCTGAAATCCCGAAATTTGATATAGATGCCACTGTTAGTGTCCGTGGTTAAGATATGGAGGTTGTTTTGAAAGTTTGTATTATTATTGTACGAAAAGTACTAGGTGGTACGAAATTTGGTATTGGGTGAAGGGGTACAGATGGAATTCGGATATTTGGTAAAGAGGTTACTGCTGGTGTCTAGAGTGGGGCTAGTTTTGGACATGCGTAGTATAACTGTACAAAAAGTATGGTAATAAATTTGGAATTGGGTCTAAAAATAGAACTGGATTTTTGGAATTTTATATTGAGGTCTGTATTGGTATCTGGTTTTGAGATCTACTGGTGGTTTTGCAAATGTGTACTATGATTGTTCGAAAAATACTAAATGGTACTAAATTTTTTGTTGACTGAATGGATAGAGCTATAAACCTGAAATTTGATATTTTGGTCACTGTTGGTGTCTAGAGTTTAGATATGGAGGCGTTTCTGGAAATATGAACTATAATTGTACGAAAAAAAGTGAATTTAGTATTGGGTGAAGGAATAGAGCAGAAATGTGATATTGAAGTAAGTCACAGTTGGTTTTTTTTGAAAAATATTTAAAACCTGCAAATTTAGTACGATTTATGAAGTTTTGATGAAAAATATTTGTCAAACGGAACAAATGTAAAATTTTAAGTTGGACTACTCGCACTTTTCGTAGAAGTCATCTGCTAGTGACATAATATATACCATCTGTTGCCATATGGCTGAGGGTATCAGAAGAAAGTATAAGTTTGAAGCAGTTATTAGAATTCAAAACGTTGACGTTTTATAGGCAAGGTATGAATGGGAGTGGTTCAATGGTGTCCTGAATTAAGTCGGATATAAATAGGAAAAGTAAAATTCCTCCTTTCATTGGTGCTCTGCAAGAGGCATGAGTCAGCATTTTAATCTTAAAAGACGACATAATAACTATTGGTCTACAATTAATGGAAGTTGTTCGTTTTGCATGGGTAGAATATAATTTACAGTTCTTCTGGTCTTTTACAGATCTTATATTTATAGAAGACCTGTAATAATTCTTCTATATATGGATGACCCATAGAATTTCTTCAATACGTATAAGAACCGAGGAATTTTTTATATCCTCATAAGAACTATAGAAGGCGCTTTATCCACATAAAAGTCTGGAAGGTTTTATATAGGTAACCTATTAATGATATTCAATCATTATAAGAACTGGAGAGGTCTTCTTTTTTTAATTTTTATACCCTCCACAATTCTATGGAGGGTATATTAGATTTGTCATTCCGTTTGTAACTCCTCGAAATATTCATGATTGACCTTGCAAAGTGTATACATTCTGGATCAGCGTAAAATTCTAAGAGGATCTAGCGATGTCCCTCTGCCTGTGTATCTCTCCGTCTGTCTGTTGAAATCAGGCTATCTTTCGAAGAAATTGAGATAGAAGGGCCTAAATGGGCCATGTCGGTCCACGTTTTCTATATCCCTCACATAACGGTAACTCATTTGGTAACGACATTTGGTATTTTGATGATTGTTGCGACGTTATTCACCAGAATTATTTCAAATTTCGCATTTAAAGGTCTTAATGGGTACTACAGCCTATGGCAAAAAAAAAAAACTTATGCAGGTCCACGTCTTCGAATAGTCCCCATAAACAGGTATCTCCCGATAGTCTGTAGTTTGATGATTTTAGCTACATTATTCAGCGTTACAAATTTCGTATTCGAAGTTTGTAATGGATACTACAGCCAATGCCTAAAAACTTCGTATGCAGTCCCACGTCTTCGTATAGCCCCTGTATAAAGGTATAAGAGTATTTTTCGTAATTTTTAGAAAAATTCCAAGTTCCTTCCAAATGGTGGAGTGTATTAAAAACTCGGCCCGACCGAACTTAGCTGCTTTTTATTTTTTTATAAAATAGACTGATGGTAGTTCTTCTAAAAATCTGGAACATTTTTAATTCCTAAAAGTCCTGTGAAAGTATGCTTCCGTGAATGAAAATATTTTGTTACAGAAATTCCTTGAGGGTTATCTCCTATTTGTATAAGAGTGGTCGAAGAGAGATAACTTCTTTTCAATTTTTAGCTTTTCTTTTAGTGAAACTTCATTACTTCTTTACTCCCTTATATTTCATTAACAGCTTCTACTATTTTTCTCCATTCTCTACAATATTCTCGGAATAGTATTTGCTGTTATAAGTGGCAAAGAGTCTTAAACAAGAAAAAATGCCGATTAAAAGAATACAAAGAAAATGTTTGTACTTGGGCGGGTGGGTAAACATGAATGCATTCTTTTTTCCATTTGTTTTGCTTTTCTAAGGAACTTTTTTCGCTCTTGTTCTCGCTTCAATTGTTTTTGTGTTTGTGTATGATTTATTGAAAGTCTTTGTGGGTCCCTATGTTAACACCCCATTAATCATCTTCGCTCTCTAAGCTGGAATGTAAACAAAACACTTGGTGCAGTTGTAAAAGGGTAGTGGATTGAAATGTGGTGGAAAATGTCTAATGGTATAAGTATTTCAAGGAATGAGAAATATCTATGATTGAGGTATAAACTATATAATGGAACACAGTCTAACTTGATGTAAAATATTTTGATATTTCAGTATTGCCCCATATATCCAAATCAACTTTTTCTGAACATTTTAGACAATTATACATTAGTTTCTTGCTGTTTTTATTTATTTACTATTTATTTATTTTTTTTTAAAGCTATAGAAGAAAATCTGGAAATTTTTGCTAAAGGTGTAAATAATTTTTAAACTTATTGCAGACAGTTCTCATTATTTTTTCAAACGTTTAAAAGTTTCTATATCGCCCTTTAATGAATGTACTTCTTGAGTGTAGCTAAAAAACCTCAAATTCGCCTTCATTGTATAATCAAAATTTGTTTCTTCTCAACTTTATTTTACGTCCAAACCATTTTATTTAGCATTTTACTATCATTTAACATTCTACCCTCCTTCAACTTTGATAAGCGGCTTACTGCTTACCCGGAAAAAGTATGGAAAATTAAAAAATAATATATGGCAAAATTATGCATGTTAGTGTTTGGGCTAAGTAAGAGAAAAGTTGCAAAGGCAACAAAACAAAAGTTGGTTCAAAGAATAACAGCGATGTAAGTAAAAAGAATATTGCAAAACAGTACAGAAAATTAAAAGCCTGCAGTTTTTATTTAAAGTTAAAAGAAAATTTCAGCTGGAGTAAACAATATATACAATTTAACAACACAAACTCTGTCTGAGTTTGGAAAAAAGTATTTTTCGGAGATTCGAATGGAAATATGTCTTTAGAAGTATTGTCATTGGATAGTGGACATTTTAATATTGTATCCAGAAAAGAAGGTTGGGAGTCCAATGAAAAATGAATTCAAAATTATGCCTGTGAAGAAAAATTTTAAAATAAAAATGCAAAGACACAAGTCACTTGTATTTTGTGTTGGTGCGCAAGGGGTTAATTTAAAAATATTTTTTTTTTAATATTAATGATTTTTACCATTTTTTTTTGGATAAATCGACGTATTTTTAAATTAATTTAAATGACACATTTTCCCGACGAGGACGAATAACCAGAGTGGTGTTGGCGGTAGGAAAATTGCATGGAAAATGCTGAATTGCACAAAAACTATGCTAGCTGCGTCATTGAAAGGTTTCGAGGAGTACTTTCTGACTATATATTCCTTATATTCCCAACTGATTTCAGATAATCGAATAAAATGGTACAAATCATTAATATTAAAAAAAAAACTATTTTTCGATTAACCCCTTGCGCACCAACACAAAATACAAGTGACTTGTGTCTTTGCATTTATATTTTAAAATTTATCTTCACGGGCATTTCAAAATTATACAAATATTTTGTTTAGGTATTGGGACATGAATACCATGCCAAAGGACAGCACTCCTGTCATTCCTCAAGGACCCCATTTTGACGATAGGTAGCTGACAATAAACAGGCTTAATTGTCAGGTCTTTGTGGCTGGCAATATTTCTTTTTTCAGGCCTCTGGAGGATCTTTGAATCGCTCTCTATCAGCTAGACAGACGGACGGTTGTTTTTTTTACAATACTATGTGTTGGGGGTATTATAAGTTTGATTGGGCCAGAAATTATGTAACACCTCGGAATATTGGTTTCCCACATAGGAAAGTATATATGGATCTTCCTATCTCGCCGAGCTGAGTCCATCTAGCTATGTCCGTCCGTCTGTCTGTCCATCCGTCCATCTGTCCATGTTAATTTGTAATCACTCTACATGTCGCAAATATGGCCCGATCCTCACGAAATTTAAAATGGAGGTGGGATTAAGGTCAGAATAGAACCCTATTGCTTTTGGCCATGATCGCATAATATTTAGGGGTTGAAATGGACAAAAAACTGAAAAATTTCATGATTTTGCAGTTGGTCTACAGGTCGCAATTATAGATCAACGCGAAAGTTAGCATTGGGCTAGATCTTAGGGCTGGGCAGAAGCCTTCCGATTTTGATGGTTATCGAGTAATATTTAGTGGGTGAAATAGGCCACAACATTTGTGTTAAATAAAAGTCAAATTTTCCATTAAACCGTGAATATTTTTAATCCCGGCGAAATCACAAATAGACGAACAGGTCAATTCTGACCGTTACGTAGATGCCTATAGTAAATATATCGGTTATATATAGCGAAATATATACAACATGTATATACAAAGGAAGGGGATGTTAGTTAGAATACTTATATCTCAAGAATTGCTGGACCGATTTTGACAAATTTAGTCAATTCAGAATGCCCTCTTGACATAAAAGTATAAAATCTAAAGAAAATCGCAGAAAAATATGCCAATAATGATGTTAATATAGATTTTGTAGTATTTTGTGACATATTTTTATTTTTTCATATTTTTTATCGCATGCAATTTTTTCAATTTGACTTCTAATATTTTGTAATATTTTTTCACCTTACTACACAGGTTGGGAATATTATATAAGTATTGCAAATATCGTCCGATCCTCACGAAAATTTTCACAAGGGTAGAGTTGGGCTCAGAAGGGCTAATCCTATTGTTTTCAAATATGTCCGCAATATATTAGGGGTTGAAATGGACCAACAACTAAAAATGTTCCTGATTTTGCAGCCATTATAAAGGTCACAAATAGAAACCAAAGGACACGAAATCTGGCATAAAGTTAGAGTTTAGGACGGCGGGTACAATAGAACACTAATTTTGTGTGAAAAATACCAGCATACATATACATGCACAAAAGGCGAACTTCTGGCTTTTTTATGCTGATTTCGTTGACGAATATAGCCAAATATCGTAGACAAGCAAATCATATAGATGAGTCTAAATTTGGAGGTACGGAGGGGCTTTTTGCTTTTAGAGATGATTGCAAAATATTTAGGGGTTCAAATTAACCAAAAACAGAAATGTTTTTCCGATCACACAATTGAAGCCAATCGAGACGCCTGTGAAGGGAGTTAAGGACAGGGAAGAATTCTAACAATTTGGATGACCGTTGGATTATATTTAGCTGTAAAATGGATCACAACAACTAACAGCACAACGGAGTGCGTAAATATTGGACAAATGTCCCTGGTCAAAATCCTTATTTCAAAAGCGAAATCTTCCAAAATGGATTTAGACATAAGGGAGCTTCTAACATATTGTAGTGTTGTAGGGTATCACATGGTCGGCCCCGCACCACTATAGCCTTTGCTTACTTGTTTCAATTTAAGTTACAATTTTGAATTGTACATTTTCTAAAGTTTTCCACATCCTGCGAAACTATGTGTTGAGAGTATAATATACAGATAGCAATTATCATCCGATCTTTACGAAATCTTGCATGAGGGTAGGGTTAGGGTTAAAATTAAAGCCTATTGTTATGAACATGTTCATTTAGGGTTTCTAATAAATAAAATAATAAATAAACCAATCGACTCGGGATAAGGACAGGAAAAAACTTTAGAATTTTGGATGACCATTGGAGTATATTAAGCTGTAAAATGGACAACAACCTTCGTATTGAATACCTCACAACACGACGGAGTGCGTCCGGTCAAAAAGCTGAGGGTAACATCTGGGCAGGGCACTGTGACATCATTTTAAACACGAAATCTTCCAAAATGGATTTGGTCACAAGGGGGCTTCTAATATATTATATGGTCGATCATTATTTAGCTAAACCTTTAAAAGTAATTTTATAAAGTCCTAGCAAATATTTTTAATAAAGTCCTTCAAAAATATTTTTTAGGACTTCACTTGGACTTTTCGGACATGAAGTCGTTGAAAAAATTAAGATTTGTTAAAAAAATTGTATACTAAAAAAAATTCAATATTTACCTAAAACTTAATGATTTTTGTCCTGAAGACCTTAGATATTTTTTATAAAAACTACCGTAGACCCTTTGGAGGAACTCTATGACCAAGAATATATGTTTTTTATAGTTTTCAAAGACTTTCTGTTTATCTCTCTTTAAATAGTATTTTGTATAAAATGTTCTGGGACTTCTTGGGAAGATTGACAAAAAACTGCTTATATTTTAAAAATGTTTTTACGAATTTCAGGGCAACAATCGAGGCCAAGGACTTACTGGAAATAAAGCAATATTCACTTGATGGAGTGGTCCGATATTCACACTAGATCTTGTGTTGATGTAGCTATGGGGACGTTCCGAGTTTGAATAGAATCCAATGCATATTTCCCTTTTTTGAGGCTAATGGTTGTTCTCATTGTTGACCCGTTGTGCAGGGCAAAAATTGTGACCAAGGAATATTCACAGTCTTTCTGTCGACAAACTGTCTCATATTTTTTAACTTCTTTATTATATTCATTATATCCAGAGAAAATTCCCCACTCATATCTGAAGTGTATGCGGTCTTAATTTTATGTCTTTGCTTGTTTCAACATAACCTCCCTTTCCTTCCCTAAATCGTATTCGCGCAGGGAGCGCGTTGCTTCCATCATTAAACCAGTAAAGAAAGTCTTAAAGTCGGTCGGGGCCGACTTTATGATACGCTACACCACTTTGCTAATTTAGTACAGCTGCGCATAACAATTAAAAGTTTTTATGGGAGAATTCAATCATACACGCTATGATTATAATTATAATTTACAGTTCAAAGGGCTAAATATGCCGAAGCATTTGTGTCTTTTAAATTCGGACTTCTATTACCCATTTGGTGCACAATTAATTTGAAATCGGATAAAGATATATATGGGAGCTATATCCAAATCCTTGAATATCGTTGTTACGGAGTGCATATTACGGCTGTGGGTAACAAATATGAAAAATCGGATGAACAGTATATATGGGAGCTATAGCTATATCTGAACCGATCTTCACCAAATTTGACATACTAGCTTCTAGACTCAATTCGGTCGTAAGTGCCAAATTTCATCCAATTTGGGCAAATATTAGAAGTTTGGTGTACAATAAAAGGTAAATCGGACGAAGTTATATATGGGTGCTATATCCAAATCTGAACCGATCTCGATAAAATTTAGCAAATGTATTTCTGAGATGTATTTGATATTTCCCCAAATATTGTTGTTACAGAGTGAATATTACGGCTGCGGAGGACAAAAATAACAAATCGGATGAACAATATATATGGGAGTTATAGCTATATCTGAACCGGTTTGATCAAATTTGGCATACTTATTTCCAGGTCTTATCTGATCGTACGTGCAAAATTTCATACTATTCGGACTGATGTTACACGTTTGGTGCACAATAAAAAGCAAATCGGACGAAGATATATATGGGAGCTATATCAAAATTTTGACCGATTATCTCCAATTTCAATAGGTTTCGTCCTTGGACCAAACAAATGATTTGTGCAAAATTTCATCTGAATCGGGCAATAAATGCGACCTGTACTTTGTTTACAAAAATACATGGATGGACGGACGGACGGACATGCATAAATCGACTCAGAATGTGATTCTATGCAGATCATCAAAAGGAACTATGGGTCTATCTCGTTTCCTTTTGCCTGTTACAAACAAATGCACAAAAACATAATACCCTGACCACCTTGTGATGTAGGGTATAAAAACACAATACATACCAACAATCTCCATGCTCAAGTAGATTCTACTGCGATACTAAATTGCCTCAATGGTATTCTATTCCACAGTGTGGTTTTAATATTTTATTTCAGATTTTTACACATAACAGTAAATTGATTTTATGTAATTGTATGTAATTAATATGCAATGTATATGATGAGGGAAAATGTTCGACAACTTCCCCTTCATTTCAAGATATTCTTTAAATGTCATAAGAGTTATTTGTAAATATTAAATGCAGATCTGTTCCATTGAAATCTAAGATCTGTTCTATTTAAGATTGTGGGACAAAGACCTTGTTGTAACAAAGACCTTCAATCGTGATACTTCTTTTCCCACTTCTGTGGTTAGAAATTGCATTCGAGTAAATGCCATTACTACCACATGGAAAGAGGAAGTGCTGCAACCACAATAAAAGCAGAGAAACAGTAATCTCTTTACATTTTTTCTCAAACAATAAGTACCGACTTCTTACGCTGCACTTGCTGGCAGATTGTGTGTCAAAGTTCTCACTCCAGTGGCTGGCATTGTAGCTCACGAAAGGTGAGGTGAAATAATTACTACAACAATGAAAAAATACAACAAAAAATAATAAAAGTTATATCATAAAAATAAAGCCAAAGCACAACAGGCAGTTTCCTCTCTTTCAGTGAATGAGCCCTGTAAGACCAGTTAGTAAGACATTTCGCAGGAACAAAAAAACCAATGAACGAACGAAAGAATGAAAAAGTTTATAATTACAAAAATTTAAGAACTTAATTTGTCTCAAATTACTTTGTATTTTTTATGAGCAGGTTTCCCCCTTTTTTCATTTACTCACGTTGGTGTATATGAATGTGTGTGCTGGTACCTAAAAAGAGTGTGAATATGAAACTGAGCCCACGTATTTTGCTGGAATTGTGTTAAGGTGTGAAGGCCTAGGTTTCTCAACATGGACTTCCTTGCACAATTACAACAACAATAGATGGAATTATTTTTAGAAGTGTTCATTTCCTAATATGTGACCTTAACACAAAGTAAATTTGTGCAAGTATCAAATTAACAACGCAATAGTTAAATGCACCGCAAGAAAGGTTTCAGACTTACAACGATCTTAAAAAAAATTTCTCATCGAGGGTTTTAGACCCCAGGTGTCTCTTTGGATCAAATTCGTTCCAGGACATTCGTTTCCAAGGGATTATCCGTTTTGATCCAAAATTGGTGCATCGTAACAGTATTCTCAAACTTACATAGAATTCGGAGTTGAATAATATAGGTCCCCTCCTTATGGTATCTCTCCCATAAATAGGCCATAGAAAAAAATTTGCCTTATAGAACAAGAAAGGATTATTCAACATTGTTCAAACTTTGAAAACCCTAATATTTATATCTGTGCCAGGTCTGGTGCTAAAGTTGAAATTAACATATTAAAAAGTATCAGTCGGTTTTGCCGACAGATTTATACCCTCAGCCAATATTCGACTATTTAAATATATTTTTACTTCTGTTATAATTTTTCAAATTGTTGACCCTCTATGGTGTAGATTCCGAAGGAATGAGCCAATATTGTAAATTTCGTATCGGGCTTAAATAAATATGATATAAATATTGCGACATGCCAGGCTTGGACAATATTAGTAAGTTTCTTCACTCTATGAGATATGTGATAATTTTTAGGAAATGTTAAAATGTGCGTGAGGTACTAGATATAGTCAACCGAATTATTCTATTTTCATAGTTTATGTAGTAGAGACAAAATTATTGCTATAGGCAAAATTACAAGAAAATCGAACCTTTATATCCAGTTTAATGGAAATCATAATTTCCATAATCATTTCAGGTTTCTGGTTGAGAGAAATATCAAGACATAACAAGTTGTACGGAATCACTGACTTGTTTCGCAAGTTAAAGCAGATACAAATATGACCGTGGTTCGCAGATATATACCATCTTCACAACATATCTTGTGTTAACAAAAATTAATGTATGTGTGCAATTTGAAGCGTTTTCTTTTCCAAATCTTAAACTCAATGTGGGGGAGGTACCAGAAGAAATGGTCAAATCTCTACCGTCTTTACAACAGATCTTGTGTTGAAGGAAATATTGAGATGTGCCAAGGCTGAAGGGAATAGGAGGTAAATCCGCTTTTTATGAGCTTCGTGGATTAATTCAAAATGGGGTGAGGAAGCAGAAAGAGTGAGCCGATATAACCCATCTTCATTGCAGATCTTGTGTTAGTAGAAATAATGGGATGTGTGAAACATGAAGACAAACGGAAGCTTCTTTTGGATTTTATGATAGTTTTGGTTATACAAAACTTTGACCGTTTGTGGGGGAGGTATCAGAAGGAATAGTCCAATCTTTACCATTTTTATAACCGATGTTTTGTTGATGGAAGTATTGAGATGTGCCAAGTGTGAATGGAGTCGGATGTTAATTTTTGTGTACTAGAAGGAGTGAACTGATATATTCCATATTCACAGCAGATCCTCTGTTAGTAGAAGTAATGGGGTGTGTAAAATATGAAGTGAGTTGGGTGCTTATTATGATAATTTTGGTTAATCAGATCTTTGACCATTTTGTGGGGGAGGTACCAGATGGAATGATACGATCTCTACTACCTTCATAATAGATTTGAGTTGATAGAAATATCAAGATGTGCCAAGTCTGAATGCAATCGGATATTCATTTCGCATTTTATGAGCTTCTTTGATATTCCAAAATTTGATCTTTTGTGAGGAAGGTACTTGATGGAGTGGACTGATATTGTCCATTTTCGCACCTGAGATAGCACTGACGCAAATATTAGGATTCGTTAGGTTGGATGATGTGATGTGTGTAAGAGAAGAGAACAGCATGCATATATCGGATTTTATGATCGTTTCGGTAATTCAAAATTTTAACCCTTTGTGGGGGCGGAAGGAATGGTATGATCTATGCCATCTTTATAACCAAGTGCCAAGTCTGAATGGTATCGGATGTTAATTTCGTGTTTTATGAACTTCATGGATATTCAAAATGTTGACCCTTTGTGGGGGAGGTACCAGAAGGAGTAAACCGATATATTCCAACTTCACATCAGACCTTGAGTTAATAAAAATATTGTGATGTGTTTAATTTGAAGACAATCGGACACTTACATTACATTTCATAAGAGTTATAATTTTTCACAATGTTGACCTTTTTTGGGTGAGGTACTTGTTGGAGTTGACAGATATTTCCATTTTTGCACTAATGCGAATATTAGAGTTTGCAAAGTTGGATCAAAATCGGATCATGCCTTTTCTTTCTGTGTAGTAACATATTTTTTTGAAAATTTCGAACTTTTGTGGGGGAGGGACCAGAAGGAGGGAAGCGATATTGCCAATCCATGAGCTCAATCTACTCGTACCAATTTTGGATCAAATTGGATACTCCCTTTACACAGCCAGACAAACTGACGGACAGCTCTAGATCGACTCCAAGTGTCCTGAAATGAATTTGGTCCAAAGACACCTAAAACCAACTGAAACTGTTATTTAGATGTGGCACGTTTTGACAGTAGCAAATGATATATACTCTCTGTAGCCATTTGGATGAGAGTATAATATAGGTTGATTTTTTTAGCTGTTATCTTCTTGGAAACACTGGTTTAAACAGTTCATACACGTTTAATGTTTGGTCCAGTGTGAGTTGAAATTCCTACAGGAACTTCGGTTCAATGTTCGCATCAGAAGTTTTGGCTCGCGGTTTCTATTAGAATGTTCATTCATTACTCTCTTACTGAGTTTGGTTTGCTGTTTTCATAGGAACTTCCGTTGGCTATTCCCATAGAAATTTTGATTTATTTATTTCCGACCATGTGATACCCTACAATACTACAATATGTTCGAAGTCCACATATTGGAGAATTTCGTTTTTGAAATAATGTCAAAAACAATGTCTCTCTCCTTAACTCTCTTCCGATGCGAAATTTCGTCTCGATTAGTTTCCAATTGTGGCCTATAGAGGGACTACAAAATAAGAAAAAAAAAACATTTTTTTAGTCTATTTGAACATTTTAGTCCATTTTTTTTAGTCCATTTGAATTGGACCTGAAAATAAGTATGCCAAATTTGATCGAAATCGGTTCAGATATAGCTATAGCTCCCATATATACTGTTCATCCGATTTGTCATATTTGTTACCCACAGCCGTAATATGCACTCCGTAACAACGATATTCAGGGAAATATATCAAATACAGCTCAGAAATATCTTTGCCAAATTTTATCGAGATCGGTTCCGATTTGGATATAGCTTCCATATATATATTTATCCGATTTCAAATTAATTGTGCACCAAAAAGCAGAATAAATAAGATCTATTCTTTTACATATGTATTGTTCCAATTTTTCTATATATCCGATTTCTTGGCTATCATCATCACTTTAACGGTCAGAAGTGACCTTTTAATGTATTTGTGATTTGGCTGAGACTACAAATATTCGCGGTTAAGTGGAAATTTTCCTATTTTCTTAGATAAAAGTTAGGGTTTATTTTACCCGCTAAATATAGTCCGATGGCCCAAATTGGTAGGCTTCTGTCTAGTCCTAAGCTCTAACTCCATTTAAATTTCCGCGTCGATTGGTTAATAATTGTGCCCTATAGAGCAACTGCAAAATTAGAAAAATTGTTTGTTGGTCCATTTCAACCTATTTAGTGAGGATCGGGCAATAATTGCGACCAGTTGCTTGATTACAAATTAACATGGACGGACGAACGGACAGAAGGACGGACGGACATCCATAGCTAGCTAGCTAGCTCGGCGAGGTAGGAAGATCCATAATACTTTCCTATGTGGGAAACCAATATTTCGAGGTGCTGCATACATTTTGGCCCAATCAAACGTATAATACCCCCAGCACATAGTGTTGTAGGGTATAAAAACAGAATGCCAATTATTTGCAAAATGTCTACAATTTCAAAGTCAGAATCGTAATTCTCAAATACCTAGAAATCGTCTGCAACCCGTCTATTAATCGGAGTTCCCGATTATCTACAAATCGTATTTAACCGCATTATTACGGATAGAGTTTCCAATTTTTATGGATCTTCAAATCGTCAAGACCCGATATCGATACATCGAATTAAATATGAAAATATTGAACTACCTTTTTTCTTCGAAGAATTAAATCCTATCGCCAATCCTAATTTAGAGCTTAAATCAATAAGCTCAATATATTAACTCCATTTAATGGACAACTCTGTCCTTTCGATTCATAAAAATGTAGAGAATTATTATGGAGATTTTTGACGAGGCCGACTTTTGGTCGACGACGACAAGAACAACGTTACACGTCTGCCGAACTAAAAAAAATATTTTCAATGTACTTTTTAAAACTTAAATAAAAACTGTATACACTTTATGTTTGTTACAATGCAATTCGCTTCAAATGGCTGAGATGAGCAGCGGAAGTGCAAAACACTGTTTCTTTATTTCCTTTCTCGGCTCAACATTTAACTTTTGCTTTTTTTCGCATAATTTCAGTTTTTTTCTTTTCATCATTGCCTTTTACTGAAGATGCTTTGTGGCACTGCTGCTGCTGCTGCCATTGCAGTCGCCGCTGTCCTTAACATCATCTTTGGATTTTTGTGCTGCTGCCGATGCTGTTGGTTCTTCCTTTACTTTGGCGTTATTGTGGCATTAAAAGTTAAGCACTAAATTATAAGTTTTGTTCTTTTGCACCATTTTTGTGAGTGTGTATGTGTGTGTGTTAAGCTTTCCTTTTTATTTTCGTTAGAGAACAAAGGTTCCTTTCCAGCTCTTTCATTTTGCGTGGTAGAACGTTGATCTAAGCTAAATAAAAATAATAAAAAAAGAAAAATGAAAAAGAGAGCGAAAAAGTCAAAAAGCACCCAGCGGTAGCAGCAAATATTGAAGAGCATACTTTGCTAGAACCACTTTAAGTTTTTGGAGCGCCTTTTTTCTGCTTGACTGTCGTAATGATGTTGGTCGTTTTTTTTTTTTGGTCCGAATCCCATTTTGCCATAATTAAAATCGTGGCGCAAAAAAAAGTTATGTGAAAAAATTATAATTACTTTATAGTGGACTTTCAAGGAGATAAATTTGCATGACACGGACTGTCGCAAGGGTGGAGGGAGGTGTGTTGAATTTGTTTTTTCTCGCTGAACTTTTTTTTTGAGAGAGTTGGAAATTTGGAAAAAGTTTAAAATCAAATTAACTAACCAGCGTGGAAAGAAATATTATGAACTTGTCCACATCAAAGGTGATTTAATTAAACGGGAAAACGAGGTGGCTCAAAGATTAATTCGTTTGGCCATGCAAACAAGTTGCAAGGTCAGTTGATTGCAAATTCATTTAAAATTTGAGAGATACAGCTTAAGATAGAAGAGGACTTAATTTTATATTTTCGGAAAAGAGAAGAGTTTTTAAATCCACCTTATGGTTAAAGTGATTAGGGCTACAAAAGACTCTGAACACTTGTAAATATATGAGCTTCCGAAAATGTGGCTAAGACCCTCGCGATAACTTAATATAAGGATATTTTTATATAAGTGCTACACCGAAATATGGACTTCTTTTGCTGTACAGGGTGATACGAAAAAACTGCAAACAACTTCAGACTGCTGTCATCTCTAAGCCACTCCACCGACATCTGTTAAAATTATTCCAGTGACAGATCATTATATTGTTTACAAGCGTACAAAAGCATTTTGGTGAGAATTTCCCAGAAAAAAAGTTATTCGTGACGGAATTCAAGCGTGATAGTGTGATTTCTTCATATTTGGTTGGAAAACCACAAGTGGCTATCAAGGACGTCAAGGAAGTGGACGAAAAGAAGAAAACAGCAACATCAGCAAAATGGTTCGAAAAGTAACGAAGCGACTTAATCGAAACCCGCGTCGCAGTGGCCGAAAAATGTCTCGCGAGCTGAACATATCGCAATATTCCATTCGGCAAATATTGAAAAATGAGCTCGGGGTAAAGCCATTTAAATTCCAAAAAGAGTAAAAACTTACACCGCAACAAATAGAAAATAGACTCAAAAGAGCTAAAGAGTTGTTTTGCTTGGCCGAAATTGGTGAACTGCCGAATTTGGTTTTCTCCAATGAGAAAACATTCGTTGTCCAGCAGTTTGTAGACAAACAAAATAATTTTGCTTACTTGCTAAAGAGGTCAGCTGAAATTGTGCACCTTCGGTTGGCCACCAGAACTCAAGCGCCGGCCATGGTGATGGTGTGGGCCGCCATAACAGCCGATGGTCGCTATCCGGTCGTATTAAGCGACCGTGGCATCAGAATAAATGCCGAATATGATATAACCCAAAAATGGTTAAAAAATGAGGTTCCTCGTGGAACTAGTAGAACTCGCCTTTGAGTAATAGTTCCCCAGCGGAACTAGTAGAACTCGACTTTGAGTAATAGTTGTAAACAGTAGTTTGAAATTCTGTTATAAATTACTAAGCTGCTGTGGGGGAGGTACTTGATAGAGTGGTTCGATATGTTCCATTCCATTTTTTCACCTGACATAGCACTGGCAAAAATGTGGGGTTTTCCAAAGTTTGCAAAAAATCGAATGATTCTCTTCCTTCCAGAGAAGTATATTTTTTAATTTTACCTTTTGTAGAAAGGTTCAGAAGGAGTGGAACGATATTGTCCATCTCTGAACTCGATGTAAGTTTGACAATAATATTACGATGTACCATATGTGGACCAAATCGGATATTCCCATCGGGAGTTATTGTGCAACAAGCCGGACAACTCTAGATGGAATCGAAATGTCCAAAAGAATTTGGTCCAAAGAGACCTATGGTCTAGAACCTTAATTTCGTTGAGGCACTTTTTGGCCATATCAAATGATATATACCCTCTGTAGCCATATGGCTATATTTGACTAGTTGACTCGCTTAAGGGTTAACATTTTCGAACTAAATAAACCTCGTGTTTTTATCAGTATTATAGCCAAAGATAATATACACCTGAAATCAAAGGATTCCACTGAATCTTAATCAAAAATGTCTAGAAATGTGGATGTGCTCCCAGCTTCTCAGGAAAAAAAAAACAGGAAATTTCCAAAGTAGGGAATTTTTGGTACGGGTATTATATAGCGACCAACCTGATTTTCGGTTTATTCAAGATTTTGACCAAGCTAAATAGGCTGCAACCTCGCCGATTATAAGTTTCAATTTCGAACTGAAAAAATAACCCATTATTTCCAACAGACTGGTAATATGTTATTCTGCCCATACATACAGCTTTGAAGTGGATAAACAATATCTTATTCGCCATTATTGTAAGATATGTCGTAGTGAGAATCCAGTTACTTAGTTGGCTCATTTACGTTTTACTCCCTTAGAAAACGAATGAGAATCCTTAGGATGCTCTCGAAAAGAACACTGGTGCCTATGCAACATAAATCCTGTCCCATGTCTTTGGACTCCGAAATTTCCAATGGAGCATATTTGATAGCTGACGCCCATTTCATTTCCATGAAATGGTATTGTATTTATACCCAACACCACATAGTGGTAAGGGTATTATGTTTTGTGCATTTGTTTGTAACAAGGAGAAGGAAACGAGATAGACCCATAGTTTCTTTTGGTGATCAGCATAGAATAAAATTTTGAGTCGATTTATGCATGTCCGTCCGTCCGTCCGTCTGTCTTTACGCCCGTCGGTCCATGTATTTTTGTAAACAAAATTATTATTCGATTGAGATGAAATTTTGCACAAGTTATTTGTTTGGTCCAAGGACGAACCCTATAGAAATTGGAGATCATCGGTCAAAATTTAGATATAGCTCCCATATATATTCGTCGGATTTGCCTTTTTCGTGCACCAAACGTGTAATAAAAGACCAAATAATATGGAATTTTGCACATACAATCAAATTAGGCCTGAAAAAAGTATGCCAAATTTTATCGAAATCGGTTCAGATATAGCTATAGCTCCGATATATATTGTTCATCTACAGCCGTAATATGCACTCTGTAACAACAATATTTAGAGAAATATATCAAATGTAGCTCAGAAAAATCTATGCCAAATTTTATCGAGATCGGGACAGATTTGGATATAGTTCCCATGTATAACTTCGTCCGATTTGCCTTTTATCGTGCACCAAACGTGTAATATTAGACCAACTGGAATGGTATTTGGCACTTCCGACCGAATTTAGTCTAGAAGCAAGTACGTCAAATTTCGTGAAGATCGGTTTATATATAGCTATAGCTCCCATATATATTGTTCATCCGTTTTTTAATTTTGTTCCCCTCAGCGGTAATATGCACTCCTTAAGAACGATATTCTGGGACATATATCAAATACAGCTCAGAAATATCTGTGCCAAATTTTATTGAGATCGGTTCCGATTTGGATATAGCTCCCATATATATATCATTATCCGATTTTAAATTAATTTTGCACCAAATGGGCAATACATGTCCGAATTTAAAATATACAAATGCTTCGGCATATTTAGTCCTTTCAACTTTAAATTATAATTATAATCATAGCGTGTATGATGGAATTCTCCCATAAAAACTTTTAATTTTTATGTGAAGGGTATCATAAAGTCGGCCCCACTTTTAGACTTTCTTTACTGGGTTTCCCCCTTGGATAACCATTAGATATCATGTAATTTGATTCAATTTCAAAAGCAAAGGAATACACCAAAACTTTACTTTGACATTTGATAACATATGTATGTTTGTTGTTCCACTTTTGTCTACTTCTATCGCCTGAAGAGCAATGATCATTTTATGCTACTTTTAATTGTTCTTTATTTTACTTTCACTGATTTTTCTAATAGGTTTTCACCATTGTCCTTGATAGTGGGTCCATAGTATTTCGTTTTTCTTTTTTTCTCCAAACAATAGCTATTTTCATTGTCGCTCACCATTGTTTGATCACAAATGAATTGGTATTTCGTTTTTTTTTTCAGAAAATTGTAACGAAATACACTCCGCATTGTTGGCCACTATTATTCTCTTGGTTTTTTGTTGTTGTTGCTGTCGTTCTAATAAACAAACAATAACATTTTCATTATGGTCCATTTTCACATTTTGTTTATTTGCCATTGAAGCGTGGAAAGAATTCATTCATGGACCACAAGAAACGGTAACAAGAACATGAACAACAAAAAGAAGAGAGAGAACACACACACACTCACAAAATAAACGAAATGCCATTATTTCGAAATATCTAAAATATCAAACTGAAATGAATGCCATTAATGGGAAAATATGCTCGGAGAAGTGGTTTCCATAACAAGCTGCAATTAGGTGAAACGTACCAAACGAACCATCCAACCGACCAACCAACCGGTCAATAAACCAATTTATTCATTTCCTGTTTCTTTGTCCAAATTCTGTGGAGGTGTCAAGAAAAAATGGAAAATATGTGTCAGTTATTCTGAGATCCATTAGTTTTGCAAATTATTGATGGAAGGGAAGTGTTTGCTGTAGGGCAGTCTACAATATTTTACAAATACTTGATTAGAAGATCTTCCCATAAAATAAGACTAAATCAAAGAAGTTGTAGGTAATGTTAGGATATCAATTGAAACTGATAATGTTTTTCACGTTAGAGCTTTGGTACAATAAAGCATATTCAAAGAATTGAAACGAGGTAAAAAATTTTTATATTTTTTTAAAGTTTATTGAATGAAAGCAAAAAATAGCATCAAATTTTAGAATAAGTCCAGATTTGTTCGAATTGGTTACCTTTGGCACGAATTATGGCCTTCAAACGGCAACTGAAACCGTCACACGCTGTCCGAATGTTGCTCTGCGCTATTTTGGCCCATTCCCGGCGAAGAGCTTGCTTGAGGTGATCGACACTTTGGTATTTTTTAGTGCCAACCTTGCTTTCCAAAATACTCCAGACACAATAGTCCAACGGATTGGTATCCGGAGATTTTGATGGCCATTGTGCGCTAAAATGAAGAGAGGAACCTCATGTAGTAACCATTCTTGGGTGGCGCGTGCTGTGTGCTATGGTGCTGAGTCCTGCTGGAATGGCCAAGGTCTGCGGCCAAAATATTTGCGTGCCCATGGCTTTAATATGTACACCCTCCAAAATATTTTCGCCATAATATTCGAGCGGAGAGCGACCATCGGCTGTTATGGCGGCCCACACTATCACCATGGCCGACGCTTGAGTTATGGTGGCCAACCGAAGGTGCACATTTTCAGCTGACCTTTTTGGCAAGTAAACACGATCATTTTGTTTGTTTACAAACTGCTGGACAATGAATGTTTTCTCATCGGAGAAAACCAAATTTGGCAGTTCACCACTTTCGGCCAAGCGAAGCAACTGTTTAGCTCTTTTGAGTCTATTTTCATTCTGTTGCGATGTAAGTTCTTGCACTTCTTGGAATTTTAATGGCTTCACCCCGACTTAATTTTTCAATATTTTCCGAATGGTATATTGCGATATGTTCAGCTCACGAGCAATTTTTCGGCCACTGCGACGCGGATTTCGATCAAGTCGCTTCTTTACTTTTCGAACTATTTCTGCTCATGTTGCTGTTTTCTTCCGTCCACTTCCTTGACGCCGGGCTACGCTACCGAATGTTGCTCTGCGCTATTTTGGCCCATTCCCGGCGAAGAGCTTGCTTGAAGTGATCGACACTTTGGTATTTTTTAGTGCCAACCTTGCTTTCTAAAATACTCCAGACACAATAGTCCAACGGATTGGTGTCCGGAGATTTTGGTGACCATTGTGTGCTGGAAATGAAGCGAGGAACCTCATTTTGTAACCATTCTTGGGTGGCGCGTGCTGAGTGCTATGCTGCTGAGTCCTGTTGGAATGTCCAAGGTCTGCGGCCAAAATAATTGCGTGTCCAAGGTTTTAATACACCCTCCAGAATATTTTCGCCATAATATTCGAGCGGAGAGCGACCATCTGCTGTAATGGCGGTCCACACCATCTTCATGGCCGGCGCTTGAGTTCTGGTGGCCAACCGAAGGTGCACATTTTCAGCTGACCTCTTTGGCAAGTAAACACGATCATTTTGTTTGTTTACAAACTGCTGGACAACAAATGTTTTCTCATCGGAGAAAACCAAATTTGGCAGTTCACCACTTTCGGCCAAGCGAAGCAACTGTTTAGCTCTTTTGAGTCTATTATCTTTCTGTTGCGGTGTTAGTTCTTGCACTTTTTGGAATTTAAATGGCTTTACGCCGACCTCATTTTTCAATATTTGCCGAATGGAATATTGCGATATGTTCAGCTCACGAGCCATTTTACGACGACGCGGGTTTCGATCAAGTCGCTTCTTCGCTGTTCGAACCATTTCTGCTGATGTTGCTGTTTTCTTCCGTCCACTTCCTTGACGTTGGGCTACGCTTCAGTTTCAGTATATATATATATATATATATATATATATATATATATATATATATACACATATATATATATATATATATATATATATATATATATATATATATATATATATATATATATATATACTGACATGAGTATTTCGAGGAGTTTCAACCGGAATGACAAAATGAATATACCCTCCATAGTATGGTGGAGGGTATAAAAAATATCTATCGGAGACGAGTTGCACGAAATGGAAACGTACGTCTCGAAATTCTCTTCTTTTGGGCTGATATTAGCCATTATTTGCACAATTAACCCG
Organism: Musca domestica; assembly: GCF_030504385.1. Classification (NCBI taxonomy): domain Eukaryota; kingdom Metazoa; phylum Arthropoda; class Insecta; order Diptera; family Muscidae; genus Musca; species Musca domestica. The sequence goes on along the minus strand of NW_026712313.1, from coordinate 215,687 downwards.
AAATCGGTTGAAGATATGTATGGAACCTTTATTCAAATCTGAACCAATATTTATCAAACTTGGCGGAGGCATTTCCGAGCTCTATAAGATATCTGGTACCACATATCATTGTTGCCGAGTGCTTATTACAAATTTAAGGAACTTAAACACCAAATCGGATGAAACATAGATATGAGAGCTATAGCTATATTTGAACCAATTTTTTTCGAATTCGATGTACTTGCTTCTAAATTCGGTGGGATGTAACAAAATTCAGGACATTTGGACTGAAATTGGCCATTTTGTGCACAATTAACCCGAAATCGGTATGGGACCTATATCCAAATTTGAAGCGATTTTGACAAAATTTGACAGAGGTATTTCTGGGATGTATTTGATATCTGGTAACAAAGATCTTTGTTGTGGAATGCATATTACGCTTGTGAGGGACTTTAGACCCCAAATCGGATAAAACATATATACCGAGCTATAGCTATATCTGAACCGATTTACACCAAATTTGAAGTACTATTTTATAGGATGAATTCAGTCGCAAATGCCAAAATTCAGTTTATTTGAGCCGATATTAGCCATTTGGTTCACAATAAACCTGATATCGGATAAAGATATATATGGTAGCTATATCCTAATCTGGACCGATTTCGACTAAATTTGACAGTGGTATTTTCGAGTAGTATCTGATGTTCTGTACAAAATATCATTCTTTTGGAGTGCATATGAGGGACTTAAAACCCCAAATCGGATGAAACAAATTTGATTTACTTGCTTCTAGGTTTAATTCAGTGGGATGTACCAAAATTCAGGTCATTTGGACTTATATTAGCCATTTGGTGCACAATTAACCCGACATCGGTTGAAGATATATGGGAGCTATATCTATATCTGATCCGATTATTACCAATTTCAATGGGCCAAACAGATATTTTTTGTAAAATTTCATCTCAATCGGATAATGAATGCGACCTGCATTTTGTTCACAAAAATACATGGACAGACGGACTGACATGCATAAATCGACTCAGAAAGTGATTCTATGAAGATCCTCAAAATTAACTACGGGTCTATCATGGGTTTTCATAGGTCTTCCTTATCCATGTTACAAACAAATGCACAAAGACAGAATACCCTTTCTACTATGTGGTATAGGGTATAAAAACAACAACCTAGGGGTAAAATAACTATCTGTGCCACATATCAAAGATCTTACTCAGTTTCAATGGATATAAGAAAACTTAATTCGGTTTGGAACAATTGTTATACCCTACACCACAAGGTGGTCAGGGTATTACGTCTTTGTGCATTTGTATGTAAAAGGCAAAAGGAAACAAGATAGACCCATAGTTCCTTTTAATGATCTGCATAGAATCAAATTCTGAGTCGATTTATGCATATCCGTCCGTCCGTCTGTCCATGTATTTTTGTAAACAAAGTACAGTACAAAATTTAGATATAGCTCCCATATATATCTTCGTCCGATTTGCCTTTTATTGTGCACCAAACGTGTAATATCAGCCCGAATAGTATGGAATTTTGCACATACAACCAAATTAGGCCTGAAAATAAGTATGCCAAATTCGATCGAAATCGGTTCAGATATAGCTATAGCTCCCATATATATTGTTCATCCGGTTTGTTATTTTTGTCCTCCGCAGCCGTAATATGCAGTCTGTAACAACAATATTTGGGGAAATATATCAAATGCAGCTCAGAAATACCTTTGCTAAATTTTATCGAGATCGGTTCAGATTTGGATATAGCTCCCATATATAACTTCGTCCGATTTACCTTTTATTCTGCACCAAACGTCTAATATTTTTCCAAATGGGATGAAATTTGGGATATACGACCGAATTGAGTGTAGTTGGTAGTACGCCAAATTTGGTGAAGATCGGTTGAGATATAGCTGTAGCTCCCATATATATTGTATTTGTTACCCACAGCCGTAATATGCACTCTGTAATAACGATATTCAGAGAAATATATCAAATACAGCTCAGAAATATCTTTGCCAAATTTTATATATCTTTATCTGATTTCAAATTAATTTTGCACCAAATGGGCAATACAAGTCCGAATTTAAAAGATACAAATGCCTCGGCATATTTAGTCCTTTGAATTTTAAATTATAATTATAATCATAGGGTGTATGATTGAATTCTCCCATAAAAACTTTTAATTGTTATGTGGAGCTCAACTAAATTAGCAAAGTGGTGTAGGGTATCATAAAATCGGCCCCGCCTGACTTTAGGACTTTCTTTATTGGTCTTAAATATACCTTTGTGAGATTGTGTGAATTGTCTCACCGGTTTCTGGTTACAAACTGAACATAATTGTTTTTAATAGCAAATTGTAGTCAATTTTCTTTGCATTTTATTTGCTGCAATATATTTTTCAATTTTTATGTTTCAAACATATTGTTTCGTTTTACTGGACGTCCTTGCCATTCTTGGCGTTTTTTGTTTGCACATCTCTTTATAAAGTAGAAACTCACACACACACTCACAAACACTGGCAATATTTTAACGGTAGCACAAACTTTGATTGCTTGTAAATGTAAACGAAACTGTGATGCGACTCATGAATATACAGGAGCACACAATGGATGCACTTGAAGAGTGTTTCCGCTCATTTTTGTATGGGTATCCATATGTGTGTGTGTATTCATGTGTACTACATATGAGAATGCGTGCATTTGAGAAGGTCCAATGGATTTCATGGTATTTCAATAAAAGTGTTTGCTTTGAAAGGTGTGTGTGTATAAAAAATACGTGTGTGTGTGAGCGAGTAAATATGTATATTCCAAATAGGTTGTTTGATGACGGCTAGAGCTTTATCCATATAGAAAAAACTGCATATAAGTGAACCCAAGGACACCTCCATAAATTGTATATTTTTTTTAAGCCTAGCTACATAATAAAGCGAAAAAAAAAAACAGTAAAGAAAGTCCTAAAGTCGGGCGAGGCCGATTTTATGATACCCTACACCACTTTGCTAATTTAGTTAAGCTCCACATAACAATTAAATGTTTTTATGGGAGAATTCAATCATACACGCTATGATTATAATTATAATTTAAAGTTTAAAGGACTAAATATGCCGAAGCATTTGTATTTTTTAAATTCGGAATTGTATTTCCCATTTGGTGCACAATTAATTTGAAATGGGATAAAGATATATATGGGAGCTATATCCAAATCTGAACCGATCTCGATAAAATTTGGCAAAGATATTACTGAGCTGTATTTAATATATTTCCCTGAATATCGTTGTTACGGAGTGCAAATTTCGGTTGTGGGTAACAAATATAACAAATCGGATGAATAATATTTATGGAAGCTATAGCTATATCTGAACCGATCTTCACCAAATTTGACATACTAGCTTCTAGACTCAATTCGGTCGTAAGTGCCAAATTCCATCTCATTTGGAAAAATATTAGACGTTTGGTGCAAAATCAAAGGTAAATCGGACGAAGTTATATATGGGAGCTATATCCAAATCTGAACCGATTTCGATAAAATTTAGCAAATGTATTTCTGAGCTGTATTTGATATATTTCCCCAAATATTGTTGTTACAGAGTGCATATTACGGCAGCGGTGGACAAAAATAACAAATCGGATGAACAATATATATGGGAGCTATAGCTATATCTGAACCGATTTCGATCAAATTTGGCATACATATTTTCAGGCCTAATTTGGGTGTATATGCAAAATTCCATACAATTCGGGCTGATATTACACGTTTGGTGCACAATAAAAGGCAAATCGGACGAAGATATATATGGGAGCTATATCTAAATTTTGACCGATTATATCCAATTTCAATAGGGTTCGTCCTTGGGCCAAACAAAATATCTTCGCAAAATTTCATCTGGATCGGGCAATAAATGCGACCTGTACTTTGTTTACAAAAATACATGGACAGACGGACAGACGGACGGACGGACGGACAAACGGACAGACTATCTCGTTTCCTTCTGCCTGTTACAAACAAATGCACAAAGACATAATACCCTGACCACCTTGTGGTGTAGGGTATAAAAACGAAAAGTGGTACCAAATTTGGGTGGGACCAAATTTGTTTTGATTTCTACCAAGGCTTTATATTTATACCCTGCACCACATTGTGGTAAGGGTATTATGTTTAGAGAATTTGTTTGTAACATGTAGAGGGAAGCGAGATAGACTCGAAGCTACTTTTGAGGATCCTGATAGAATCACTTTTTGAGCCGTCCGTCCGTTCATGTATTCTGGTGAACAAAATGCATTATCCGATTCTGATGAAATTTTGCAGACAATTTTTTTTTGGCCCAAGGTCGAACCATATTGAAATTGGTAATAATCGGATCAGATTTAGATATAGTTCCCATATATCTTCAACCGGTTTCATGTTAATTGTGCACCAAGTGGCTCATATAAGTTCAAATGACCTGTATTTGGTACATACCACCGAATTCAGTCTTAAAGACAGTAAACCAAATTTGGAGACAATCGGTTCAGATATAGCTATAGCTCCCATATATATGTTTCATCCGATTCTGGGGTATTAAGTCCCTCAAATACGTAATATGCACTCCAGAAGAATAATATTTGGTACCGGACATCAGCTATTGCTCGAAAATACCTCTATCAAGTTTTATCGAGATCGGTTCAGATTTTGATATAGCTCCCATATATATCCTCAAACGATTTCGCGTTAATTGTGTACCAAATAGCCAATATCAGTCTAAATGACCTGCATTTTGGCACATCCGATCGAATTCAGTCTAGAAGCAAGTACATTAAATTTGGTGGAAAGCGGTTCAGATATAGCTATAGCTCATCCGATTTGGTGTTTAAGTTCCTCACATTCGTAATATGCATTCGACTGTAATGATATTTAGTACCAGATATCAGATACAGCCCAGAAATACATTTGCCAAAATTGATTAAGATCCGTTAAGATTTAGATATAGGTCCCATATATATATCCTCAACCGATTTCGGGCTAATTGTGCACCAAATAGCCAATATCAGTCCAAATGATGAGAATTTTGGCATATCTGATGATATTCGTAAAATTCCATGACGATTTAGCCCTGCAGGCAGGCGAAGTTCGAAGATGGGTTTTATAGGTCCACGATATCGTATATCCCCCATATAACTGCACCTCCCCATATCCGGTATTTTGGCGATTTTGAGGACGTTATTCACCGGAGTTCTTTGAAATTGCATGCCTTGAATTTGTAATGAATACTATAGCGTACGACAAAAACAGCTTATGCAGACCATTAGAACAGATTTTTAGCTGATTGAAATATTGAGATGTACCAAGATGTACCAAGGACTGATACATCCCATCTCCACATCAGATCTTGGGTTAATGAAAATACTGTGTTGTGTGTAATTTGAATCGTTTTGGTTACTAAAAATTGTGATCCTTTGTGGGAGCGGTACCTGAAGGAATGGTCCGATATCTACCATCTTTATAACAGATCTTGTGTTGATGGAAATATTGAGATATGCCAAGTCTTAATGGAATCGGAAGATGATTTCGTGTTTTATGAGCTTGATGGATATTCAAAATATTGACCCTTTGTAGGGGAGGTACCAAGAGGAGTTGACCGATATATTCCATTTTCACACCAGACTTTGGATTAATAAAATTTTTTTTGTGTGTAAGTTGAAAAAAACCGGAAGCTTATTTAGGATTTTATGATCTGAATGGAATCGGATGTTAATCGGATTCTTACATCACATTTTATAAGAGTTATAATTATTCAGCATTTTGATCCTTTGTGGGGGAGGTATTGGGTGGAGTGAACCGATATTGTTCATTTTCGCAATGATGCAAATATTATGATTTGAATAGTTGGAGCAAAATCGCATTATCTTTTCTTTTTCAATGCAGTAAATTATTTTCTTTAAAAATGTTGACATTTTGTGGAGGAGATACCAAAAGGAGTGGTCCGATATTGCCCATCTCCGAACTTTGATCTAAGTTTGACAATAATATTACTATGTACCAAGTTTGTACGTAATCGTATACACCCTTCGAGAGTTATGATGCTCACCAGCCAGCTAGACAGACGGACGGCCGGACAGACATTGCTAGATCGACTTCAAATGTCCTGAAACGGATTTGATCCAAAGAGACCTAGGGTCTTATTTTGATGAGCCTCGTTTTGGCCGTATCAAATGATATATACCTGCTCTAGCCATATGGCTGAGGGTATAAAAATGCTACACTCTAACCCAGCACCAAAATGAACTCAAAGGATGTACAAATGTGACACCAAGCTCCCCCATTTATTATTACTATGTAAAATACAATTAGAGATTTGATCAATATCTCATTATTTGTCTTCTTTTTTTTCCACATTTTTTCTCACTCCTCAATGTGTCACACCAGAAATGTTTACATATTTCGAATGCAGTCAAAGGACAACATTACACTTCCTCGATGCTGACTGACACAGCTGCATGGACAACAACATAAAAAATGAAGAGACCAAAAATGGAATTCTACAAAATATTATAGGAATTTGCAACTAGGAGGGTCCTGCCGTCCCCCAGTCGCTGATATATCGCTATTTATGTATCGTTGCAATGCTCTCTGTGTTGTATTGCAACCTTCAGATGTGAATAAATAAATAGACTATAATGTAATGAAGATACTTGTTGGGTGCACGTGAATCGACATCCGGTACACGGATGTGTCGACATTTCGTATACAATGTAAATATTTCTTCGTTTTCAAATATATACATAAACAGGCACCTGCAGTTTGCTTGCTGAGAGGAATTTCAAATGCACTGTGATTAAATTGTAAATGTATTTAGGGAATATAATTTTTGAATAAGATTGCAGGAACTATAATCCTCGATTTCGAAAATAAAAAAAATTAGGACACAATTGTAAATTTTTTAAGAACAAAATTGTAAATATTTCTATGCACTTGGCGAACGATTGCGAATTTTTAAGAATATTTTTAACGAACTCTCAGGGTATCAATAAACGTGGATTTTTTAAGAATATTTTTTCACGGACCAATGAATGTGGAAGTCTTAATAATATGTTTTTTCAAGGACTCCCAAACCAAACGTGGATTTTTAAAGAATATTTTTTCAAGGACTCCCAGACCAATAAACGTGGATTTTTAAAGAATATTTTTTTAAGGACTCCCAGACCAAACGTGGATTTTTAAAGAATATTTTTTCAAGGACTCCTAGACCAATAAACGTGGATTTTTAAAGAATATTTTTCAAGGACTCCCAGACCAATAAACGTGGATTTTTAAAGAATATTTTTTCAAGGACCAATAGGCCAAGAAACGTGGATTTTTAAAGAATATTTTTTCAAGGACCAATAGAACAAGAAAACGTGGATTTCTAAAGACCCACTTACCAATAAACGTGGATTTTTAAAAAATAGTTTTTCAAGGACCAATAGATCAATAAACGTGGATTTCTAAAGACCCACTTACCAATAAACGTGGATTTTTAAAAAATATTTTTTCAAGGACCAATAGACCAATAAACGTGGATTTCTAAAGACCCACTTACCAATAAACGTGGATTTTTAAAAAATATTTTTTCAAGGACCAATAGACCAATAAACGTGGATTTCTAAAGACCCACTTACCAATAAACGTGGATTTTTAAAGAATATTTTTTCCAAAGACTCCCACACCAATAAACGTGGATTTTTAAAAAATATTTTTTCAAGGACCAATAAACCAATAAACGTGGATTTCTTAAGACCCACTTACCAATAAACGTGGATTTTTAAAGCATATTTTTTCAAGGACCAATAGAAAAGAATATTTTTTCAAGGACCAATAGACCAAGAAACGTGGATTTTTAAAGAATATTTTTTCAAGGACCAATAGACCAAGAAACGTGGATTTTTAAAGAATATTTTTTCAAGGACCAATAGACCAAGAAACGTGGTTTTTAAAGAATATTTTTTCAAGGACCAATAGACCAAGAAACGTGGATTTTTAAAGAATATTTTTTCAAGGACCAATAGACCAAGAAACGTGGATTTTTAAAGAATATTTTTTCAAGGACCAATAGACCAAGAAACGTGGATTTTTAAAGAATATTTTTTCAAGGACCAATAGACCAAGAAACGTGGATTTTTAAAGAATATTTTTTCAAGGACCAATAGACCAAGAAACGTGGATTTTTAAAGAATATTTTTTCAAGGACCAATAGACCAAGAAACGTGGATTTTTAAAGAATATTTTTTCAAGGACCAATAGACCAAGAAACGTGGATTTTTAAAGAATATTTTTTCAAGGACCAATAGACCAAGAAACGTGGATTTTTAAAGAATATTTTTTCAAGGACCAATAGACCAAGAAACGTGGATTTTTAAAGAATATTTTTTCAAGGACCAATAGACCAAGAAACGTGGATTTTTAAAGAATATTTTTTCAAGGACCAATAGACCAAGAAACGTGGATTTTTAAAGAATATTTTTTCAAGGACCAATAGACCAAGAAACGTGGATTTTTAAAGAATATTTTTTCAAGGACCAATAGACCAAGAAACGTGGATTTTAAAGAATATTTTTTCAAGGACCAATAGACCAAGAAACGTGGATTTTTAAAGAATATTTTTTTCAAGGACCAATAGACCAAGAAACGTGGATTTTTAAAGAATATTTTTTCAAGGACCAATAGACCAAGAAACGTGGATTTTTAAAGAATATTTTTTCAAGGACCAATAGACCAAGAAACGTGGATTTTTAAAGAATATTTTTTCAAGGACCAATAGACCAAGAAACGTGGATTTTAAAGAATATTTTTTCAAGGACCAATAGACCAAGAAACGTGGATTTTAAAGAATATTTTTTCAAGGACCAATAGACCAAGAAACGTGGATTTTTAAAGAATATTTTTTCAAGGACCAATAGACCAAGAAACGTGGATTTTTAAAGAATATTTTTTCAAGGACCAATAGACCAAGAAACGTGGATTTTTAAAGAATATTTTTTCAAGGACCAATAGACCAAGAAACGTGGATTTTTAAAGAATATTTTTCAAGGACCAATAGACCAAGAAACGTGGATTTTTAAAGAATATTTTTTCAAGGACCAATAGACCAAGAAACGTGGATTTTTAAAGAATATTTTTTCAAGGACCAATAGACCAAGAAACGTGGATTTCTAAAGACCCACTTACCAATAAACGTGGATTTTTAAAAAATATTTTTTCAAGGACCAATAGATCAATAAACGTGGATTTCTAAAGACCCACTTACCAATAAACGTGGATTTTTAAAAAATATTTTTTCAAGGACCAATAGACCAATAAACGTGGATTTTTAAAAAATATTTTTTCAAGGACCAATAGACCAATAAACGTGGATTTCTAAAGACCCACTTACCAATAAACGTGAATTTTTAAAGAATATTTTTTCAAGGACTCCCAGACCAATAAACGTGGATTTCTAAAGACCCACTTACCAATAAACGTGGATTTTTAAAGAATATTTTTTCAAGGACTCCCAGACCAATAAACGTGGATTTTTAAAGAATATTTTTTCCAAAGACTCCCACACCAATAAACGTGGATTTTTAAAGAATATTTTTTCAAGGACCAATAGACCAATAAACGTGGATTTTTAAAGAATATTTTTTCAAGGACCAATAGACCAATAAACGTGGATTTTTAAAAAATATTTTTTCAAGGACCAATAGACCAATAAACGTGGATTTCTTAAGACCCACTTACCAATAAACGTGGATTTTTAAAGAATATTTTTTCAAGGACTCCCAGACCAATAAACGTGAATTTTTAAAGAATATTTTTTCCAAAGACTCCCACACCAATAAACGTGGATTTTTAAAAAATATTTTTTCAAGGACCAATAGACCAATAAACGTGGATTTCTAAAGACCCACTTACCAATAAACGTGGATTTTTAAAGAATATTTTTTCAAGGACCAATAGACCAATAAACGTGGATTTCTAAAGACCCACTTACCAATAAACGTGGATTTTTAAAGAATATTTTTTCAAGGACTCCCAGACCAATAAACGTGGATTTTTAAAGAATATTTTTTCCAAAGACTCCCACACCAATAAACGTGGATTTTTAAAAAATATTTTTTCAAGGACCAATAAATAATAAACTTGAATTTTTAAAGAATATTTTTTCAAGGACCAATAAACATGGATTTTTAAAGAATATTTTTTCAAGGACCAATAACCGAGGATTTTTAAAGAATATTTTTTCAAGGACCAATAAACCAATAAACGTGAATTTTTAAAGAATATTTTGTCAAGAACACCTAAGTCTATAAACGTGGATTTTTTAAAAATAATCCCCGAAACTACTGTCTTACTTTGGTTACTGGAAATAATTCGATTTGTGCGTGTCTGTGTGTATTCATGTTTTCACCATACTCATTTATCCTATCTATCTATTACAGATACACAAGGCGTACTCATCAAAATTTCAAGCATCTATTTGTTCATATTGGTGGCTGATATGTGTTTGGGTGTATGCATGTGTGTAACATGTTCGATAGATGGTATATGAACGAAGATACTTCCGATGTTGATGCATAGAATGCATAAAATTTTAGCTGCTGCATTGAGAAGTTAAAAGAAAAGTGGGAGGAGGAGAAATAGAAGAAGAACATATATGTATAGAGAAGCAGCAAAATGGGGAACATCAATGCACATCTAATGCTAGCAATTTGTATGCAATTGATGTTAAGCTATAATATTGAAGATACCAAATGCCACAGTTAGACACATACACACATGAACATGAACACACACACATAGACACCAAGGGAGTAAAATGTACACATAGTTGCCCCTATAGGACCCAGGAAGTAAGTGAAGGATAGTAACATCAACAATGATGTAGACATCGGGTGTTCTATACTTTGATGATCATAGAACTGTGAATGTACGTGTAATTATTTGTAACAAACATCTATATACACACACACTCACGCGTACAAACACACTAGAATATGCAAGTAGTATGTAAATGTATGTCTATGGGTTTGTTGCGATGTGACATGTGTTTGAGCGAAGCGTTGAGCAAAAAGTTATGCATGTTTATTATAGCTGCAGCATCGCACAAGAAGTTCTGTTCGCGATAAATTTATTTTCTATTCTCTACTGCGTAGCTTTCTGTTTATCAATGAGACTATATATATTTTGAAAGGATGTTTGCTTCTTAGTATTCGAATATACGCATATTTATTTGGTATACACACAGACATACACATACACATACGTTTAGAATTTCGTAAAGCTACGTTTTGGAAATGCATGAAATATAAATATATTAAAATAAATAATATCAAAGGGCAAACAAGAGGTGGACATTGGGGTGGGAATAAGAAATTAGTATTTTTAAAAAATCCAGGTTTCTTGGTCTGTAGGTCCTTGAATAAATATTCTTTAAAAAATCCAGGTTTCTTGGTCTGTAGGTCCTTAAATAAATATTCTTCAAAATCTAGGTTTTTTGGTCTTTGGTCCTTGAATAAATATTCTTTAAAAATCCACGTTTATTGGTGTGGAGTCCTTGAGAAAATATTCTTTAAAAATCCAATTTTCTTGATCTAAAAGTCTTTGAAAAAATATTTTTTTTTTTAAATTAACGTTTATTGGTTTGGGAGTCCTTGAAAAAATATTCTTTAAAAATTCACGTTTATTGGTGTGGAGTCCTTGAAAAAATATTCTTTAAAAATTCACGTTTATTGGTGTGGAGTCCTTGAAAAAATATTCTTTAAAATCCACGTTTATTGGTCCTTGAAAAAATATTCTTTAAAAATTCACGTTTATTGGTGTGGAGTCCTTGAAAAAATATTCTTTAAAATCCACGTTTATTGGTCCTTGAAAAAATATTCTTTAAAAATTCACGTTTTTTTGTGAGAGTCCTTGAAAAAATATTCTTTAAAAATTCACGTTTATTGGTGTGGAGTCCTTGAAAAAATATTCTTTAAAATCCACGTTTATTGGTCCTTGAAAAAATATTCTTTAAAAATTCACGTTTTTTTGTGAGAGTCCTTGAAAAAATATTTTTTTAAAAATTCACGTATTTTTTGTGTGGGAGTCCTTGAAAAAATATTCTTTAAAAATCCACGTTTATTGGTGTGGGAGTCCTTGAAAAAATATTCTTTAAAAATCCACGTTTATTGGTGTGGGAGTCCTTGAAAAAATATTCTTTAAAAATCCACGTTTATTGGTGTGGGAGTCCTTGAAAAAATATTCTTTAAAATCCACGTTTATTGGTCCTTGAAAAAATATTCTTTAAAATCCATGTTTATTGGTCCTTCAAAAAATATTATTTAAAAATTCACGTTTTTTTTTGTGTGGGAGTCCTTGAAAAAATATTCTTTAAAATCCACGTTTATTGGTCCTTGAAAAAATATTCTTTAAAATCCACGTTTATTGGTCCTTGAAAAAATATTCTTTAAAATCCACGTTTATTGGTCCTTGAAAAAATATTCTTTAAAATCCATGTTTATTGGTCCTTGAAAAAATATTCTTTAAAAATTCACGTTTTTTTTTTTGTGTGGGAGTCCTTGAAAAAATATTCTTTAAAAATTCACGTTTTTTTTTGTGTGGGAGTCCTTGAAAAAATATTCTTTAAAAATCCACGTTTATTGGTCCGGGAGTCCTTGAAAAAATATTCTTTAAAAATCCACGTTTATTGGTCCGGGAGTCCTTGAAAAAATATTCTTTAAAAATCCACGTTTATTGGTCCGGGAGTCCTTGAAAAAATATTCTTTAAAATCCACGTTTATTGGTCCGGGACTCCTCGAAAAAATATTCTTTAAAAATCCACGTTTATTGGTCCGGGAGTCCTTGAAAAAATATTCTTTAAAAATCCACGTTTATTGGTCCGGGAGTCCTTGAAAAAATATTCTTTAAAAATCCACGTTTATTGGTCCGGGAGTCCTTGAAAAAATATTCTTTAAAAATCCACGTTTATTGGTCCGGGAGTCCTTAAAAAAATACTCTTTAAAAATCCACGTTTATTGGTCTGGGAGTCCTTGAAAAAATATTCTTTAAAAATCCACGTTTATTGGTCTGGGAGTCCTTGAAAAATATTCTTTAAAAATCCACGTTTATTGGTCCGGGAGTCCTTGAAAAAATATTCTTTAAAATTTACGTTTCTTGGTCCGGGAGTCCTTGAAAAAATATTCTTTAAAAATCCACGTTTATTGGTCCGGGAGTCCTTGAAAAAATATTCTTTAAAAATCCAAGTTTATTAGTCTGGGAGTCCTTGAAAAAATATTCTTTAAAAATCCACGTTTATTGGTCCGGGAGTCCTTGAAAAAATATTCTTTAAAAATTTACGTTTCTTGGTCTATTGGTCATAGAAAAAATATTCTTTTAAAATCCACGTTTATTGGAGTTCTTGAAAAAAATATTCTTTAAAAATCCACGTTTATTGGAGTCCTTGAAAAAAATATTCTTTACAAATCCACGTTTATTGGAGTCCTTGAAAAAAATATTCTTTAAAAATCCACGTTTATTGGAGTCCTTGAAAAAAATATTCTTTAAAAATCCACGTTTATTGGAGTCCTTGAAAAAAATATTCTTTAAAAATCCACGTTTATTGGTCCGGGAGTCCTTGAAAAAATATTCTTTAAAAATCCACGTTTATTGGTCCGGGAGTCCTCGAAAAAATATTCTTTAAAAATCCACGTTTATTGGTCCGGGAGTCCTTGAAAAAATATTCTTTAAAAATCCACGTTTATTGGTCCGGGAGTCCTTGAAAAATATTCTTTAAAAATCCACGTTTATTGGTCTGGGAGTCCTTGAAAAATATTCTTTAAAAATCCACGTTTATTGGTCCGGGAGTCCTTGAAAAAATATTCTTTAAAAATTTACGTTTCTTGGTCTATTGGTCATAGAAAAAATATTCTTTTAAAATCCACGTTTATTGGAGTTCTTGAAAAAAATATTCTTTAAAAATCCACGTTTATTGGAGTTCTTGAAAAAAATATTCTTTACAAATCCACGTTTATTGGAGTCCTCGAAAAAAATATTCTTTAAAAATCCACGTTTATTGGAGTCCTTGAAAAAAATATTCTTTAAAAATCCACGTTTATTGGAGTCCTTGAAAAAAATATTCTTTAAAATCCACGTTTATTGGAGTCCTTGAAAAAAATATTCTTTAAAAATCCACGTTTATTGGAGTCCTTGAAAAAAATATTCTTTAAAAATCCACGTTTATTGGTCTGGGAGTCCTTGAAAAAATATTCTTTAAAAATCCACGTTTATTGGTCTGGGAGTCCTTGAAAAATATTCTTTAAAAATCCACGTTTATTGGTCTGGGAGTTCTTGAAAAAATATTCTTTAAAAATCCACGTTTATTGGTCTGGGAGTTCTTGAAAAAATATTCTTTAAAAATCCACGTTTATTGGTCTGGGAGTCCTTGAAAAAATATTCTTTAAAAATCCACGTTTATTGGTCTGGGAGTCCTTGAAAAAATATTCTTTAAAAATCCACGTTTATTGGTCTGGGAGTCCTTGAAAAAATATTCTTTAAAAATCCACGTTTATTGGTCTGGGAGTCCTTGAAAAAATATTCTTTAAAAATCCACGTTTATTGGAGTCCTTGAAAATATATTCTTTAAAAATCCACGTTTATTGATGTGAGAGTCCTCAAAAAAATATTCTTTAAAAATCCACGTTTATTGGAGTCCTTGAAAAAAATTTTCTCTAAAAATCCACGTTTATTGGTCTGGGAGTCCTTGAAAAAATATTCTTTAAAAATCCAATTTTATTGGTATGGGAGTCCTTGCAATAAATATTCTTTAAAAATCCACGTTTATTGGTCTGGGAGTCCTTGAAAAAATATTCTTTAAAAATTCCAATTTTATTGGTATGGGAGTCCTTGAAAATATTCTTTAAAAATCCACGTTTATTGGTCTGGGAGTCCTTGAAAAAATATTCTCTAAAAATCCACGTTTATTGGTCTGGGAGTCCTTGAAAAAATATTCTTTAAAAATCCACGTTTATTGGTCTGTCTGGGAGTCCTTGAAAAAATATTCTTTAAAAATCCACGTTTATTGGTCTGTCTGGGAGTCCTTGAAAAAATATTTTTTAAAAATCCACGTTTATTGGTCTGGAAGTCCTTGAAAAAAATATTCTTTAAAAATCCTCGTTTATCGGTCTGGGAGTCCTTGAAAAAAATATTCTTTAAAAATCCACGTTTCTTGGAGTCTTTGAAAAAATATTCGTTAAAAATCCACGTTTGTTGGTCTATTGGTCTTTAAAAAAATTTTCTTTAAAAATCCACTTTTATTGGTCTAGGAGTCCTTGAAAAAATATTCTTTAAAAATCCAAGTTTCTTGGAGTCTTTGAAAAAATATTCTTTAAAACTCCACGTTTATTGGTCCTTGAAAAAATATGTTTAATATTCCAAAAAAGTCTGTTGGTCGTTAGAAAAATATTTCGCTTTTGGACCCTCTGGTCCAAGGTTCACCCCAATACTCATCCTCCACTTGCTGCTGTATATCGATGAATCTAGTCTATTTTATTTTGTATAGCTGTATCTATTTATGTTCGCTGTCGATAGCATCGCACATCGCCATTGCCGATGCCATGTCAAGTTACATTACTGTCAACTTGTCAGCTGGTGTTTCAAAAAGTATATTTTGCATTATGAGCCAAAATTTTTCGTTTCATTTGATAAGCAATGATGCTGATGACATTGGCCGGGAATATGCAGGGGAGGTTCTTGATTTCGGATGTAGTCACTTTCAGTTTGTTTGTCACGGAAAATCCAATCAAATTGAGGCGAAAAGGAGCGGGTGTGGATGGTGGTCTGGTGTTACAACATCAGTTCCAAACATGCTCCCAACACACACACACACACACACCGGCAGACACACGTTCATACACAAATTTCAAACATTGCCACTCAAATTTCTTTGTTGCATTTTATTTACCCAGAAATGTCAGCTAACAAGAGCACGTATTAATGGAGCCCTTTTTCATATGCACGTTTTTGCAGGAGTGTGAGCGAATGAGTGGGGGTGTGTGTGCACTCGAGCTTTGAGTTTATGCCCAATATTTCATACATCACTGGTACGCTCGTTTATCCATGCAATGACATTACCTGATCATGTGACAAATTGCAATGATGAATACTCCGGCTCGGTCCCAAATGGATGGGAACGGTGTTAGTTTGCAGGTTCAACCATAGCTGGATGAATGCACGATACCGGTTATGAAACAAGTGGATGGATGGATGACCAGTTATAGATACTGCGATATTTTATGAAATTTATGATAACACCATCGACAAAAATGGCTTTACATGTGTATAGGTGTCGTGTAACGAAAGTGATTTTATATTCGTTCGTTGCGCAAAGGTAAACTGATATTTTATTAATTGATTTAAAGTGCGAAATGTGATATTGTTTTTTTGTACAATAAAAAAAATAAAAAAAATATATGGTTATATACATTTATGGAGTGAGGTGATATGTTATATATTTGTTCAAATTATGTAGAATATTTATTCATGGAAAACAAGTCAAATAGTATCAGCAGGTTTTGCCGACAGATGTATAACACCAGCCTAGACTTATGATTATTTAAACTCTTGACTCTTTATGGAGGGAAGGTTCCGAAGCAGTTGGCCAATATTGACTAATTCGTATATTACCTAAGACTTATATAAATATTACAAGTGCCATATTTGGACTATATCGACTACTTCCTGCACATTATATGAGATATGTGCAAATTTTTGGAAAATGTGGAAACATGCGTAAGTTAACAATTATAGCGAACCGAAGTATTCCGTTTTCATACTTATTCTAATACAGATAAAAAATATTGGTATGGGCAACATTTGAAGGAAATCGAACATTTATTTCCATTTTTATGCGAAATAAGAAGTTCCGATAAATTACATATTCATATCAGATTTCTGGTTAAGAAAAATATTTAGATATAGGAAATTGTAAAGAATCACCAACTTGTTTCGCAAGTTATGACAGATATAGGTATTGGAAATTGTGTGGATGAGATACCAGAAGAGGTTGACAGATGTATGTCATCTTCACCACAGATCTTATATTAGCTAAAATGTTTGTGTGAGAGATATTTGAGGAGATGGATGAATGGATTTGGATGTTTATTTCGCGTTATGTTTTTCAAAATCTTGAATCCTACGTGGGGGAGGAACCAAAAAAAAATTGTGGGAAATGGGATTTCTACCAGCTTAAAAACAGATCTTGTGTTGATTGAGATGTATCAAATCTGAATGGAAACGGACGTTATTTTCGGGTTTTTAGCCGCATGGAAACTCAAAATTTTGACCCTTTGTTGGGGAGGTACCAGAAGGAGTGGATAAATAAATAAAAATGTGATGTGTGCAATTTGAAGAGAACCGAATGCTTATATCGGATTTTATGCTAGTTCTGGTAATTACAAATGTTAACTCTTTGTGGGGGCGGTACCAGAAGGAATGGTATGATCAATACCATCTTTATAACAGATCTTGTGTTGATGGAAATATTGAGATTTGCCAAGTCTGAATGGAATCGGATATTAATTTCGTGTTTTATTCATGAATATTCAACATTTTGACCCTTTGTAGGGGAGGTAGCAGAAGGAGTGGACCGATATATTCCATCTTAACACCAGACCTTGGATTAATAAAAAATATTGTGATGTGTGTAAATTGGAGACAATTGGACTCTTTTATTGCATTTTAAAAATGTTATAACAATTCCAAATTTGATGGAATAGGCCGATATTCTCCATTTTCACACCTGACCTAGCACTGACGCAAATATTAGGATATATACAAAGTTGGAGCAAAATCGGATTATCGTTTCTCTTTCTTTGCAGGAAAGTTTTTTTTTTTTTTGAGAATGTTGACATTTTGTGGGGGATGTACCAGAAGTAGTGGACCGATATTGCCCATATTACCCCCTCTAGCTATATGACTGAGGGTATAATTAATGCAAATATAAAGGTTCATTCTCTAATTTTCGTTTCCAATTTAAATGCACATATTGTGATTTTTAGGGCCTCATTTCGAAGAAAAAATATTTTCCAAAATCTTACCATCTCTAAAAAAATAAAAAAGTAAAGCATCGACATTTTGATAAATTATGCCTACAGCGGAAAGATCCAAATTTCTCACTGAAAAATCATTTTCCAAGCAGAATGGAGATTTCAAGCATTTCCTGATTTTGTTTACACCTTCTGTCATGCTAATTGGTATTCAAAACACTACGACGCAAAAAATATGCGGTGACTTTCTAAAATGGTAGGATTTTGCCCTATCCTAAACTCTAACCTCAAGACCTATTGATTGACTGTAAAATCGATAAAAAATCAGTTTTTCGCCAGGATCGGACTATAATTGCGACCTGTTGCGTGATTACAAATTAAAATGGACAGATGTCTGAAGGATACCCTTAGCTAGAACGACACATCTTGGAGATATAGGAGATTATACCCCCAACACATAGTGCTGTAGGTTATAAACATTACGTCAACTGGAACATACCAACCGTAGGAGAACTTTACCTAAATTAAAATTTTGAATTACCACGAATTGCATAATATGAGAAAAAAAAAATCCAGCCGATTCATTCTAAACTTCACACATTCCAATATTTCTACTAAAACAAGACTGATGTAAAGATGGTAGATATCGGCCAGCTCCTTCTGGTACCTCCCTGATTTTAAGTTTGCACATCCAATTTTTTACCAACACAAGATCGGGTGTTAATATGGAAAATATCGGACTACCCCTTCTGGTACATCTTCCATAAAAGGTCAACATTTTGGTTACTTATAACCTATATATAACGCACAATTCAATACCTTCATCGACATTATTTGTATTGTGAGTATGGAACTCTTCGGCCCATTCTTTCAGGTACCTCACCCAAAAAAGGTAAAATAATAACTATTTTATAAGCCATAGACGTAGCGTAAATAAGAAATATGTCGGTCCGCTCTTCTGTTACGTCCACCACAACTTATAAAAAATGTTGATTTAAAATTTATCCCACAAAACTGGATATACCTAATTTTTACACATCTCAATATTTCAATCATCATCATACATTATTGTAGATTATTGATTTTTCAAGCTTTACAAACTTACTTACAAACAAAGGTTCACAAAAATACAGTCTATTAAAAATACTCTAAATATACTTTTAAAAAATTACAATTATAACTTCCATGGATTTTCAAAAAATATACCAACAAAAATTACGATTATTTTTGCCATGAAACTTCAGAAAGTATCTTAAGGTCCACTACTGGGATATGCCGACCTTATGTGCTCTTATACCATACTATATTTTTTTTTTTAAATATCCAGATTTTATCCTAACACTTGAAATAGCCTTTTTACTATGTTATCTGTCATCACAATTTATTCTAATTTTCCATTTTTTAAAAAAGGAAAGTACACAAAACAATATAAGTACATGAAAATTAAACTCACCTTTTGTTACTTGTGACTTCGCCATGCAACAACGTCGATCTTTGTCTTTACTTTTTAATAACTCCTTTAGGAATATTCGCATTAAGCGAGGGTCCACACACGATCATCAATAACAACGACACATAAATGATTTGTTATCTCGTTAAACTGACTGAATTTTCAATTTCCTTTTCCTTGTTATTTATTCATTTCACTTTATCGATTGATTAACACTTTTTTTTCCTTCTATACTATTCTCTCTCCCTCCCTCTCTTTCTCTCACACAAAAACCGAATCAAACACAATAACAAATTACCACTGAATGACGCATTAACTTCTTTTAATTTTTCATTCTTTTCACAACACATTTATGGTATTTTATAAAACCTCACATATTAACACTTTGCACTCTTGCACTTTTACGAATAACATAAACCAATATTTAAATATATTTATTTTATAATTGCAATTTTATTTAGATTATTAAGGAGTTACACACTAAAAAACACACGAACAAATGCAATGACCGGCAAAAACTAACTATATTTTCAAAGGGAATGACAAAGGCAAGCAACAAGTGGAACCGTTGTGGCTAAATGGGGAGAGTGGGAGAGCTGTTACTGGACAGAGAATTCAAATATGTTCTCATTACATTCAGAAATTAAGAGTTACTGTCCATTAATGAGTTAGAGAATTGATTAGAAGAGAACGATGTTGCAATTCGAGAAAATGTATGTATGTATTTATTTTCCTAGCAATTGCAATCCCGCTTGTTCGGGTAAGCACTACATAAGTACTTATACCATTGTTCCAAAAGAAAGTACCAGTACCTACTCGCCAATACACTAGCCACGCGTTTGAGTGACGAATTTAACATGGGGATGTCATTGGAGGTATGTAATCGTCACCCTCTCGTTTACCTTCCATTAACGAAAACAGTAATGACAAGTTCAGTGACTATTCGTTTATCATTAATAATGAACTACTTCGTTAACAATGAATAATGATCTACTTCGTTAATGATTAATAATAAACGAATTCTGCATACGCAGTACTATGCAGAAGATCCCTATGAAATCAAAATCCACATATTTAATTCAAAAAATACAAAATTATTTATTTAAAACAAAACCAAAAATACTTCAAATAATGAAAATAAACGTCCGAAATTTATTTGTCTGGCTTATTTTTGATCAGCATGGCTTTGCACCGACATATTTTTAAAAATTCTCCTTTTCTGCAATTGAATTGCCTTCCGAATTTGGTCATCCGCTGGACCAATATTATTTGTTTTGGCCATTGAGACCGCTTCTGAAAATGAAAAAAATATAAATGTATTATTTATATCGGATTTTAAGACTATAATTATGCTTACCTAACAGAACACCATAAAAGTTTTTAAGTTGTTTAAAACTTTTCTTCCCTTGAACACCGTCGACATCTAAACAAAAACACAAAACTATCAAATTTTACAAACCAAATTATATTTTATTACTTCACTGGTGGGAGCACACTCAATTTATGACTAAACACTTGGATTGTTGATCAAAGAGTAAATGAAATTTGTCAACCACCAAGCTTTTTTTGCATCACACACATTCCAGAAAATAACGGAATCGAACAAAGAGAAACAAAAGAATATGTGAACTTACTTCCCGCTAGTTCGACAAAACATCAATTGACGGGTTTTCTATAGTAATTTCGTCGATTACTTCCTACAGTACTTACTTATGTATCCACTAGTATAATACGAATGATACTATTGATACTATTCATAGCATACACCATTAATGATTTTGATTTAAGGGTATGTACTTATTTCAGTATCCCAAAGTAAATGAACGGTTCGTCGATTGTATCAACTGCGCCTTACCATGGGATACTTAAGTAAGTTCACATATTCTTTTGTTTCTCTTTGTTCGATTCCGTTATTTTCTGGAATGTGTGTGATGCAAAAAAAGCTTGGTGGTTGACAAATTTCATTTACTCTTTGATCAACAATCCAAGTGTTTAGTCATAAATTGAGTGTGCTCCCACCAGTGAAGTAATAAAATATAATTTGGTTTGTAAAATTTGATAGTTTTGTGTTTTTGTTTAGATGTCGACGGTGTTCAAGGGAAGAAAAGTTTTAAACAACTTAAAAACTTTTATGGTGTTCTGTTAGGTAAGCATAATTATAGTCTTAAAATCCGATATAAATAATACATTTATATTTTTTTCATTTTCAGAAGCGGTCTCAATGGCCAAAACAAATAATATTGGTCCAGCGGATGACCAAATTCGGAAGGCAATTCAATTGCAGAAAAGGAGAATTTTTAAAAATATGTCGGTGCAAAGCCATGCTGATCAAAAATAAGCCAGACAAATAAATTTCGGACGTTTATTTTCATTATTTGAAGTATTTTTGGTTTTGTTTTAAATAAATAATTTTGTATTTTTTGAATTAAATATGTGGATTTTGATTTCATAGGGATCTTCTGCATAGTACTGCGTATGCAGAATTCGTTTATTATTAATCATTAACGAAGTAGATCATTATTCATTGTTAACGAAGTAGTTCATTATTAATGATAAACGAATAGTCACTGAACTTGTCATTACTGTTTTCGTTAATGGAAGGTAAACGAGAGGGTGACGATTACATACCTCCAATGACATCCCCATGTTAAATTCGTCACTCAAACGCGTGGCTAGTGTATTGGCGAGTAGGTACTGGTACTTTCTTTTGGAACAATGGTATAAGTACTTATGTAGTGCTTACCCGAACAAGCGGGTTAAGTATCCCATGGTAAGGCGCAGTTGATACAATCGACGAACCGTTCATTTACTTTGGGATACTGAAATAAGTACATACCCTTAAATCAAAATCATTAATGGTGTATGCTATGAATAGTATCAATAGTATCATTCGTATTATACTAGTGGATACATAAGTAAGTACTGTAGGAAGTAATCGACGAAATTACTATAGAAAACCCGTCAATTGATGTTTTGTCGAACTAGCGGGATGTTTTGGAGATCACTGATACATACATATTTGCAAATTTAATAAAGACACATCAAAAGAGCATATTTTTGACTTTCAAGATTCCATCTTGGCAGTGGAAAGAGATTAGCATGTTTTTGCCAAAATAAATAAATGAAATATTAAAGAGATTGCATGTATTTCATGAGAAATTAATTTAAAGGAATATACACTTTATTGTGGTAGTAATTCCTTTAGAAAAACACCCGCGTCAACCGAGGCTCCACACACGAACATCCACCACATCCACAGATACATAAATAGTTTGTTATAATTTTCTTGTAAACTTAATGTTTCATTTCCTTCTCCTTATTTATTTCATTTTACATATTGATTTACATATTTTGCTTCATGCCATTTTTTTATCTTTCATTCAAGATCTAATACAAAAACAACTTGCCTTTGAATGACACAACAACTTTTTTATTTTCCCTTCTATTCACTATACAATTATGGCACACAACACTTTTTGCTATTGCACTTTATTTAATGGCATAAAACTATATTTAAATTTATATTTATTTAATAATTACAATTTAATTTTCCTTATGTGGAGCCACACACAAAAAACATGCGAACGAATATGGTGACCGGCGAAAACTAACTCTAATTTTTAAGAGGATAGTAAAGGCAAGCAACAAGTGGAACCGTTAGTTGTCTATGCCAAATGGTGAGATTGGGAGAACTCTTGGAAACTGAGAATTAAAATATGTTGCTCAAGAAGAAATATCTCTTTTCAGTCAAATTTTTCTTTGCTTATTTAAATCAAGAACAAACCAGTGTTAAGTCATTACTTATACAAATAATTTTTATTGTATTTGCTTTATAAATTATTTTGGCCAACATTCGTGTTTAAAAACAATTAAATAGAACCGTAAAATATAAAGAAAAACAGAATTTTTTTTCTCTTAAATTATCTCTTTTTTCTCTTCATGTTCTAGAACACGGTTTTGAGCACCACTGATTATTGAGTTGAAAGATTTATTAGAAGAGAAAGGAGTTGCAATATGATTTACCTTGCAATTGCAATGTTTTGGAGATCATTGATACATGCATACATATTGGTCAATTAATAAAGATTTAAAAGAAGAAAACATTTTTTTCTACTATCAAAATCTCAAGTTTGGATTTAGAAGGAGACTACATTAAAATTCACGTTTTCATTTAGCCCCCATTTAACAGAATTCCCAATATTCGATACTTTCATGAATTTAGCTACATATGTTAAAAATTATACATGCATATTTCAACGGACATTTTAATAGTTTGCAAGTGACCTCTAAATGGTGAAGGGCATTAAAACTTCGGCCCGGCCGAACATAGCTCCGTTTTTACGGAATGGAATCGGATATTAACTTCGTGTTTTATGAGGTTTATTGATATTCAAAATTACCAAACGGAGAGGACACATATATCCCATCGTCACAACACATCTTGTGTTAATAGAAATAATGAAATGTATGAAATACAAAGAGTACCTGATGCTTATTTCGGATTTTATAAACGTTTTGGTTATTCAAAATACCAGATCTTGGGATTATAAAATATTGGGATGTGTAGAACTTTAATACAATCGGATTCTTACATCACATTTATAAGAGTTATAATTATTCAAAATTTTGGGGAAGCACTTGATGGAGTGGACCTATATTATCCATTTTTGCACCTGACTGAGAACT
Source organism: Musca domestica (assembly GCF_030504385.1). Lineage (NCBI taxonomy): Eukaryota > Metazoa > Arthropoda > Insecta > Diptera > Muscidae > Musca > Musca domestica. The sequence continues at coordinate 191,544 of NW_026712313.1, read as the reverse complement.
GAGGCAAATATTAGTTTGCAAAGTTGGAGCAGAATCGAATTACCGCTTCTCCTTCTGTGCAGATTTTTTTTTTGAAAATTTGACTTTTTGTGGGGGTGGTACCAGAAGGATTGTACCGATATATTCCATCTTAACACCAGGCCTTGGATTAATAGAAATATTGGGATGTTGGGAGTTGTAATTATTCAAAATTTTTACCCTTTGTGGGGGAGGTACTTCATGTGTACCGATGTTGTCCATTTTCGCACTGACGCAAATATTAGGACCTGCAAAGTTGGAGCAAAATCGGATTATCGTTTCTCTTTCCGTACTAAAAATATATTTTGAAAATTTCGACCTTTTGTGAGGGAGTAGTGGACCGATAATGCCCAACTCCAAACTCTTCTGCTTTTCTTTGTATTGAAGTTGGTCCAAAAGTAAAAACGAAGCTAATAATTAACCATAAAGAAATACATAATGTTTTAACACTGATTTCTTGATGATTTCTAAATGCAAAGAGAAATTGACTGATAACCGTGCTTTTGTTCTTGACCACCACTGCTTTATAGCATTTATAGAAGCCCAAAAAAAGAGATAATTTAAGAGAAAATTAAAATTAGGTTTTTCTTTATATTTTACCAGCCCTGCTCAAAGCCGTGTTCTAAAACATGAGCCAAAAAAAAAAAAGATATAATTTAAGAGACAATTAAAATTCTGTTTTTCTTTATAATTTACGATGCATAAAAAATATTTGTATAAATAAAAACTTGATATGTTTTGTTCTTGATTTAAAAAGCAAAGAGAAATTTGATTAGAAAGAGATATTTTTTCTAGAGCAGCGCTGATTTTTAGCAGCGGTGCTCAAAACCGTGTTCTAGAACTTGAAGAGAAAAAATATATAATTTAAGAGAAAATTAAAATTCTGTTTTTCTTTATATTTTACGGTTCTATTTAATTGTTTTTAAACACGAATGTTTGCCAAAATAATTTAATTTAAATAATGACTTAACACTGTTTTGTTCTTGATTTAAATAAGCAAAGAGAAATTTGACTGAAAAGATATATTTCTTCTTGAGCACCGCTGTTTTTAGCATTCTCATATGTTACCCAGAGCGTTTTCTTATTACTTTGAAATGTTTGCCAATATGTGGATGTGAGATTGATCACCACTACATTTTAATTTGTGTGAGAAGGGGTGGGTTTGGGTTGTTGATACATACCTACATCTTCTGTAACTCCAATATAGGTCTCTTCAAATAAAACTCAAATTAACTTTATCGGCTCTCCATACTCATTAATTGGCAAACTCTCTTAATTACTGCAATTGATTATTTTAATTCTCTGCTCCCCAACTGTTCTCCCACTCTCACGATTAGACAAGGCCAAATAACGGTGCTGTTTGTTGCTTGCCTTTATTTTCTTTGATGTTGGAGTTAGTTTTTGCCGGTCCCTACGTTTGTTTGCGAGTTTTTCGATTGGCTCCACAAAAAATAAAATTAAATTGGATTATTTGATAAATATTATTACAAAAATATTGGTTTACGTTATTTAAAAAAGTGCAATAGTAATAAGTGATAAGTTGTAATATGCTAAGAGTGAGTTATGAAAATATATTTATTAAAAGAAAATGGTGTTTATTCAAAAGTGTTAAAAGGCATTGAAAGCCAGTTTTGCATTTCTTTTATTTGATCTTTCTGTGAGAGAGTGCTGAAAATGGAAGGAAAGCAGAATTCGTAAATCACTCAGTAAAGTGGAATACTAAAAAAAGAGTATTAATGTAACAGTTGCATGATTCAATAAAGTTTAATAAGATAACAACAACAAATCATTTATAATTGTGTATCGGTTAATGCTTGTGTGTCGAGCCTCGGTTAACGCGCGAGTTACAGAAACAACATCAACAACAACAACATTAACACAAGCACCTACAAAGCCACCAAGGTTAAATCAAGCAAATAAATAATAAAAATTATTAAGAATTGCTAATAAGTCAATAACCGTATGAATTGCTACATATAAAATTAGTAAAATAAAGAATTGTTCAATAAAAGAATTGTTAAATAAGCATATATTTAAATTTCAAAGAATTGTAAACAGGCCACCAGCTATAGAATTACTAATAATTTTATAAATTGTCAAAATGCAGTTATTGCAATTTTCACTTTAAATAAGTTTATAATCGTAACTTTCATTTTTAATTATTGTTTTCAATAAAGAGGAGTAATTTTTGAGCAACCAACGAATAAACTTGTGTTTTTTTTAATACTCGGATTACTACAAGAATTAACTGGCGCAGTCGGGTAGTTCTGGTTCCTGCGTTACAAAAAAAAAAAAAAAAAAAAAAAAAAAAATTAAATAAGTGTTGTGACGGTTTATCGCAAACGAAAAAAAAAAAGCGCACGGAATTACATAGAAGACGAAGGATAATCGTCTGAAAAGAACAGAACAGAACCAGCATCCGTGACGGATCATCACGAGGAAAAGCAGAACCAACAAGAGAGGACATCTGTACGGACATCTGCCAAGGAAAACTACTTTAAGGACAACCGATTCCAGTCAACGTTACCAACAATAATGTCAATAAGAACTATAATTTTAATATTGTAAGTGAAAATTTCTATTATTACCAAATTTATTGTGGAAAAGTGCTAGAAACAAGCAATACTATTAAATATTTTACTAAAAGATAAAATAGAAACATATTTTAAAGATTCAAGATTCAGTTTAAAGACTAATAAAAGTAAAAGTGAAAACTTATATTGTGAACAAATATAAAACAATTTAACCGTGTTTTTCAAAGAAAAGAAAAAATAGATAATATTTTAAATAATTTACCTATTAAATATTATTTAAGTGAATATATTTAAATATAAACATATATATTTCGATATTATAAAATAATTTTGCTTTCTAAAGAAAATAATTGATTGAATTAAAGAGAAAAAATAAGCATATGCGTAAATTTCGTCCTTATACTATCCCAAGAACCCTTATTCCTATCCCAGAATCTGAAACCGATATGAGTATCAGTCAAAATAATCAAAGTGGTGTAATGAATTCTACGAACAGTTCACCCTCGACAGAAAGAAATATACTGGATTCCTTAAGAATCCCAGATGCTGTCAAGGATCTTCCAAAATTTGATGGAAATCCGAGATTGCTATACGATTTCATAAGCAATGTGGAGGAAATACTTACAGTATTAACACCCATTGATGGCACCCCTCTTGGCAAGATGATTTTAAGGTCTATACGTAACAAAATTGAAGGAGAAGCAAATGAGATTTTGAATATGTATAGCACAGACTTGAGCTGGCAGAGCATTAAAAATAATCTCATATTACATTACTCTGATAAACGAAATGAAACTTCATTGATTCGAGACTTACACCTACTAAAACAAAATAATAAGACACTTGAGGAATTTTATAGTTCAGTTGTAGAGATCCAAGCTTCAATTAACAATAATCTGATGATACACGAGGTAGATGCCAACATAATAAAAGCTAAACGAGATTTATTTGATAAAATGTGCCTTAACACATTTTTATCTGGACTTAGAGAACCATTAGGCTCTTCCATTAGGGCTATGAAGCCAGATACTTTACCGATAGCTTTTTCATACTGTATTACCGAACAAAACATGTTTTATATAAGACAAGAAAACAGGAACATTTTGAAAAGGCAAGAAACTCATAGACAGTACAATTCACAACATTCTTACCCTAACATTAAAAAACCATTCACTCCAAATCATTATAGACAACAAAACGCGATTTATAGTCCACCTATGCATTTCAATAGACCACAATTACCAATGAATCAACCATTTAATAGACCCCAATTAAATTTACCAACACCAATTAATAGACCTCAGTTAGCACAGAGTTTTTTACCAACACCTATGCAAACACAATACCCTACAGCCACAAACAATCAAAACCAATTTAGCAATTTTAGACAACAACGTTTAGACAGTAACACAAATCTTCCACCACCAGAACCCATGGACACTAGTTCAGGCTATACTCATCTAAGGAATAATAGTGGACAAACACGTAGATTTCCAAGAGAAGTACATCATATTGACCATAACTATAGGAACTTTAATACCTATTCAGATCCTGTAAACTATAACATTCCTAATTATTTACCTGAGTTGGACAATTACAACGAGATAGAGGATGTACAAAATTTTCAATTAGATGCCTCCAAAACCCAACAGGATACCTAGACATAAACAAACATGGCACTAACCTGCCTTACATAAACATTTCATCTCCATTTGGGCGTCCACTCCGTTTTCTTATAGACACAGGCGCATCAGCATCCTTTATAAACCCAGAATATACAGGAAAATTAAACATAGAAAACTGTGCACCAATAATCATAACCACTGTGTTAAACAAACACCAATTGAATACAAAAGTTAACATCCCTATGTTCATAGAATTCCGAGAATGTGGAATCCTGGAATTCTTTGTCTTTAAATTTCATAACTATTTCGATGGTCTCATTGGACTCGATATACTTACTAATTTAGGTGCAAAAATAGACCTCGAGAAAAAGCAATTAATTACAAACAATTGCTGCATCCCTTTGTCTTTTAAACCAAACTTAACTTCCGGTAAATTTCTTATATCACCAAAAACTAAAGCAATTATGAAAATTCCTGTAGATTTAGAAAGTGGCGATTTCCTAATCCCCGCAATATCAATTAACCCAGAAGTAACCATTTCACCTGGTATGTACAAGGCTGAAAACTGGTACAGCTTCGTTGAAATAAATAATAAGTCAAACTCGGACAAAATAATTTTAATCGAAAACCCAATTAAAGTAGATCCAATAAAAAATTCATATTATAGGGAAATTAATAATATAAGCTTCGAACATATTCCTGAATTTCAAAGCCCTCAGTTACTGGACAATCTTAGAATTGATCATTTGAATATGGAAGAACAAAAGGTTATCACAAAACTATGTAAAGAATTTGAAGATATTTTTCTTCAAGATAATCAGTCCCTTACCTTCACCAATAAAATCAAACACAACATTGTCACAAGAGACGACATTCCTATTTACACAAAATCATATAGATACCCCCATATCCACAAAGAAGAAGTAAAAAAACAAATTTCAGACATGTTAAATCAGGGTATCATACGGGAAAGCTACTCACCATGGAGTGCACCTGTTTGGATAGTCCCAAAAAAAGCAGATGCTAGTGGGAAAAAAAAGTGGCGTTTAGTTATTGATTACAGGAAACTAAACGATAAAACAATATCAGATAGATACCCAATACCAAACATAAATGAAATACTGGACAAACTTGGCAAGTGCATGTATTTTACCACATTGGACTTGGCTAGCGGATTCCATCAAATAGAAATGAATCCAAAAGATATTCCCAAGACAGCATTTACAGTAGAAAATGGGCACTACGAATTTGTGAGAATGCCCTTCGGCTTAAAAAATGCACCATCAACATTTCAACGGGTGATGGATTGCGTTCTTAAAGATTTGATAGGAACAGTGTGTCTTGTCTATTTAGACGACATCATTGTCTATTCAACCTCACTCCAAGAACATTCGGAAAATTTAAGAAAAGTTTTTGAAGCCCTTAGAGAAGCTAATCTTAAGATTCAATTAGATAAGTCTGAATTCTTACATAAGGAATGCGCATTTTTGGGCCATTTAGTGACCACAGAAGGAGTAAAACCAAATCCTGACAAAATAAAGGCGATCCAAAACTTTCCTATACCCACAAATCAAAAAGAAATAAAATCGTTTTTAGGTCTACTAGGTTATTACCGTAAATTTATTAAAGACTTTGCCAAAATAACAAAGCCATTTACAGCTTGTCTGAAGAAAAATAAAACTGTTATAGTCGACGATAACTATAAAAAAACGTTTGAAATTTGTAAACAACTCTTGGTAAATGACCCTATCTTACAATATCCAGATTTTTCTAAGCCTTTCAATCTTACGACAGACGCAAGTAATTTTGCGCTAGGAGCCATTCTTTCGCAAGGACCTATAGGGAACGACAAACCGATTTGTTACGCAAGTCGCACACTCACGACATCGGAAATCAATTACTCAACAATAGAAAAAGAGCTCTTAGCCATAGTTTGGGCTACAAAATATTTTCGACCATACCTATTTGGTCACCAGTTCAGAATCATAACAGATCATAAACCACTCACATGGATTATGAGCCTGAAAGAGCCAAACTCTAAATTAATAAGATGGCGACTGAAATTAGAAGAATTCGATTATGAAATTATATACAAAAAAGGCAAACTAAACACAAACGCCGATGCCCTTAGTCGCATAAAGACTGACACATCAGTCAATCTAAACATAAATGCATTTGATACAACGTCAAATCAAGCCACTTCTGGTAGTACTATTCACTCTGCAGAGGAAAACTGCGATGATGGTATTCCGATTTCGGAAAAACCAATAAATGATTTTAATTTACAAACATTATTTAAGACAGGAAACTCTAATTCTCACATAAAACAAGAAGTAGTTTTTAAAAACAAATATAGAAAAACATTTACATACCCCAATTATACAGAGGAAATTATAACACAAATTTTTAAAAATCATCTAGCGCCCAATAAAACCACGGCAATTTTTACAGATAATGAAACTTTTCGCATTATTCAAAATGTATATTCCAAACATTTTGCACAAAGCAAAATTTTTCGTTTAGTTAGGTGTACTGAAATAGTAAAGGACATAAAAGAAAACGATAATCAGGATAAAATCATTCAAGACTATCACGAAAACAATAATCACAGAGGCATACAAGAAACCTATGACCACCTAAAACGCGAATATTACTTTCCATACATGAAATCAAAGATAGCTCAAACAATAAATAATTGTACTTCATGCCAAAGACTAAAATATGATAGACATCCTCCGAAGAATAAGTTTGAAAAACCTCCCACACCTGTAAAACCATTAGATATAATACATATAGACATTTACACGATTAACAGCAAAAATATTTTAACCATTATAGACAAATTTTCCAAATTCGCCGCAGCATATACTCTAACAGCGAGAAACAGCCTTTGCGTTATTAAATCTTTAAAACATTTTCTTAGCCTGCATGGCATACCTAACAAAATAGTTTGTGACCAAGGAACCGAATTCACATCAAACATATTTAAAGACTTTTGTCAGCAATACCAAATTGACCTACACTTTACATCTTTTCAACAATCTTCTAGCAATTCCCCCGTAGAAAGACTCCATTCAACATTAACTGAAACTTACAGATTAATAGTCGAGAAAATTAAAGAAAAAAAGTTAGAAATGGATCATGACGACATCCTAACAGAAGTTCTTATAACCTATAATAACGCAATACATTCTTCTACTAAAATTACACCTTTCGAACTTTTCTATGGAAGAACCTATAAAATTAACCGTCAAATTACATTTAACAATGAACACGAATATCTTTCTAAAATTAATCAATTTCGAACACAACTCTACGAATCTATTAAGGAAAAATTGGAAACCGACACGGACAAACGCATAGAAAAACTTAATGCAGACAGACAAGATCCACTAAATTATGATGTAGATAACTATATATACAGGAAGGAATGTAGGAGAAACAAATTAACACCGAGATTTTCTAGGCACAAAGTGAAACAAAACAACAAAGCAACATTACTTACTACACAAAACACGAAACTTCACAAATCAAAAATAAGAAAAAAACAATTTTCATAATCTTTTATTTCAGATTAATACCCATGATACACACACAAACACTGGAGATACACAATTTAAAAGACACCCAGGGATTATTACAAATAAAACTGGGAACTGCTAAAACAATAATTGACTATATCAACCTTATACATATAATAAAATTAGATTCTTATAAGGATAATGTCATGAAAATTGAGGAATCTGTCAACAATTTACTCCCACATATTACAACAGAGATTCCTTAAAGGTAACAAAATTTAAACTTAAAGACCTTAAGGATAAATTGAATTCAATAACTCCTAAATACCGCAGGAAAAGAGGATTATTTAATGGTATAGGTTCAGCAGTTAAATTTATCACAGGTAATATGGACGATAATGATGCTCTCCGTATTAACCAGGCTATATTTAATCTAACAAATAAATTACAAACTGAAACCAGTAAACAGAATATACTTAGTACTGGAATCATTGAAAGAATAGAAAATATCACAGACCACATAAATAAAGAACAAGATATAATAGTAGAGTCAATAAAGAATTCTCAAAATAGCATAAATTCCAACTCAAGACTTATAAATGATATGCAGTATTTAAATCAGATTAATTTCCACATTGATTTACTGACAAATCATATTAAAGATGTTTCTGAAGCGATGACATTGTCTAGCCTCGGAATTATACCCAAGATGATATTAAATACGCAAGAGTTAGAAGAAATAGGGAACAATTTAGAGAATCAGTCAATTAAAATTGATACAACAGAACATTTATATGAACTCTTACAATTACAGGCATTTTACAATGATACCAATATCGTTTTTAACATTCAAATTCCCCACATCCCATTAACCAATTACACAATTTCCCATACAATTCCTATACCAATTAATAAAACAAAAGAAATAGTTATAAAACCTTACACAATTTATAATAATAATAAAATTCAATATTTCGAAAATTTATGTAAGAAAATCGAAAACATATATTATTGTAAAGAAAGTTCACTACAAGAAACTATGGAAAATTCTTCATGCTTTGGAAAAATCATAAGTAATTTAGAAGCTAATTGTAATCTCAATAATATAGGCCAAATTACAGAAATATCACAACCTGAACAAGGACTTGTGTTAATAAAAAATTTACCGACCACAGAAATGAAAACATCATGTAACTCCGAAAAACATAATATTGAAGGCAACTTATTAATAAATTTTAAAAACTGTAATGTTATTATTAACGGAATTATCTACGAAGATAACCCAAACATATATTGGGACGATTTTATTGTAAAACTACCCACAGAAATAAACATAAAACCTTTGTCTACAATAGAAACTTTAAATATACCTAAACTCAAAGAGTACCATCTAGAAAATAAGTTAGCCATCGAAGAGTTATCAAACAATACAGAACTTCACAGACACATAAATTATGGAACTTTAATGTTAATAATTGGAATTGTAATTTTCACCTATATAATGAAACAGAAGACAAAATTAGTGGTAAATGAACTTCCCGCCAATACTGTTGTCGCTTCTGACCATCAATTCTTTTGGCCATCGCTCCATACTAAGGGGGGAGGAGTTACAGAAACAACATCAACAACAACAACATTAACACAAGCACCTACAAAGCCACCAAGGTTAAATCAAGCAAATAAATAATAAAAATTATTAAGAATTGCTAATAAGTCAATAACCGTATGAATTGCTACATATAAAATTAGTAAAATAAAGAATTGTTCAATAAAAGAATTGTTAAATAAGCATATATTTAAATTTCAAAGAATTGTAAACAGGCCACCAGCTATAGAATTACTAATAATTTTATAAATTGTCAAAATGCAGTTATTGCAATTTTCACTTTAAATAAGTTTATAATCGTAACTTTCATTTTTAATTATTGTTTTCAATAAAGAGGAGTAATTTTTGAGCAACCAACGAATAAACTTGTGTTTTTTTTAATACTCGGATTACTACAAGAATTAACTCGCGCGTGTGTGAAAGATGTAATAACATCGTGGTAAAACGCAATAAGACACATTGTTGTTGCAATGCAGTCTTAATTATGGGGACGGAGGTAAGTTCTATTTTATTTAACCCATTTTACGTTCTCGTATGTAAAGGTGACTGTCCATTAATCGACATCGTCCGTTCATGATAGTAGTTTTAGTAAGAAATTTTTTTATGGAAAATTGGTTATATTTAGAATAATTTTAAATATAGGTATTTCTGGTATAGGCCTTAATTTACGAATTTTAGATACTTTAATAATATTACCTACTTAGCTTACCAAAATCTGGGTGACTTGTTTCCATATCCATTCCACATTTTCATGTATTGTTTATAAATTGACGGATTTTAACTTTTTCAAAAAATAAAAAACAAAAATATTTCATTTTTCCATATTGTTGGCTTTCCTTTTTATGTAATTTATCATAGTATGAAGGGTATATCATCTTTGACATTCTGCTGGTAACTCCTTGAAATACTCATGTTAAACCCGATAAGGTAAATATATTATTCATCAGCGTAAAATTCTAAGTCGCATCGAACGAAGGCTAACATTAAAAACACACACTTTAGTCAGTTCGAAAATGTCGGTCCATGCTTTCATATAGCCCCAATATTGCCGGTATCTTCTAATATTCTTTACCCTGATGATTTAAGACTCACTTTCTAACGGAGTTGTTTACAATTTTTTTAGGCTTCGCAGTGGGTTCTACCTCCTGTGGCAAATCATTGTCTATACAGGTTGAGATGAAAAAAACTGCAACAAAGCCAAACTTCATAATATTTACTTTTTTTAAATTTTATTGAATGAAAATAGCATCAAATTTTAAAATAAGTTTAGATTCGTTCGAATTGGTCAGCTTTGGCACGAATTATTGCCTTCAAACGGCCAATGAAACCGTCACACGCTGCCCAAATGTTTCTCTGCGGTATTTTAGCCCATTCCTGGCGAAGGGCTTGCTTGAAGTGGTCAACACTTTTGTATTTTTTAGTGCCAACCTTGCTTTCCAAAATACTACAGACACAATAGTCCAACGGTGGCCATTGTGCGCTGGATATGAAGCGAGGAACATCTTTTTGTAACCATTCTTGAGTGGCGCGTGCTGAGTCCTGTTGGAATGTCCAAGGTCTGCGTGCCCAAGGCTTGAATACACCCTCCAGAATATTTTCGCGATAATATTCGGCCGTTATTCTGATGCCACGGTCGATCATTACGAGCGGAGAGCGACCATCGGCTGTTATGGCGGTCCACACCATCACTATTGCCGGCGCTTGAGTTCTGGTAGCCAGCCGTAGGCGCATAATTTCAGCTGACCTCTTTGGCAAGTAAACACGATCATTTTGTTTGTTTACAAACTGTTGGACAACGAATGTTTTCTCATCGGAGAAAACCAAATTATTTCGAAGCGAAGCCATTCTTTAGCTCATTTGAGTGTATTTTCTTTCTGTTGCGGAGTAAGTTCTTGCACTTTTGGGAATTTCAATGGCATTACCCCGAGCTCATTTTTCAATATTTGCCGAATAGAATGTTGCGATATGTTCAGCTCACGAGCCATTTTTCGGTCAGTGCGACGTGGGTTTCGATCAAGTCGCTTCTTTACTTTTCGAACCATTTCTGCTGTTCTTCCGTCCACTTTCTTGAGGTCGGGCTACGCTACCAGTATCACGTTAACGAGCGATGGTACGACACACAAAAGATTTATTCACATTTAAATGCTGGAGTGCTCTAACGATAGCCACTTGTGGTTTTCCAGCCAAATTTAAAGAAATCACACTATCAAGTTTGAATTCAATCACGAATAACTTTTTTTCTGGAAAATTATCACCAATATGCTTTTGTAGGCTTGTAAACAATATAATGAGCTGTCACAGAAATAATTTTAACAGCTGTCGGACGAGTGGCTTAGGAATGACCGCAGCCTGAAGTTGGTTGCAGTTTTTTCATCTCATGCTGTACATCAAAGAAGTGGGTGTTAGTTGGACCGCGTATAACTCTCGAAGGGATGGACAAATGTTGACAATTCTCACCAATTCAGAATAGTCTTTAACACAAATGAATAAATTTTAGAAAAATCGCATAAAAAGTAGCTAATAAAAAAGCAAATATTATTCTGCACTATTTTGTGATATTTTTTGTACTTTTTTGTCATATTTTTAATTGCCTGATTTTTTTGTTATATTTGACATTCAATATTGAATTGTGCATTTTGTTCCAGATGTTTCCAAAATATTTAGTATTTAAAATGGAAAAAAAAATTAAATTGTCTAGATTCTAGATCGACCCCCAGTAACGATAAGGACAATAGACATGGAATTTTCTATGAGGTTAGAGTCAGGGGCTGCGCTGAAGCCTAGCATTTTGGATAATCATCGGATAATATTATGCTGATGAAATGGATACACAATTTTGGGTGAAAATATACCAAAATTATCGGAATTACAAATATATGGAAGGCGCACCTTTGGCCTTACCATTGGGACATGGTAGACAAATATCGGAGACACAGGAAATCGTGTTCAGGAATCTGAATTTTTCAATATTGTTTTAAATACTAATTAACACGAAGTAGGTGGAAGATATAAAGCAAGGGCCAGGTCAAAAGTCAAGATAAAACATTTACAGGACTATGTGACATTATTTGAGGAATGAAATGAAAATAAAGCGATGCCTTGGTAAAATTAGGTAGGGTAGCGAATTAGGTATTTGACGTAGTGGAAATATCTGCCTTGTCAAATACCTATGCTGTTTTAGAGATCGTATGTTTTTGGAAAATATTGTTTCCAGATCTATGATGATTATTCGACAATGGGAACAATTAAGTTCAACACGTTTTAAATCACGTTCAGATCTGGAGAAACTTTGCTGAAAATTGTGGTGTTGTTGTGTATAAAACAGTCGGCCCGTCCGAGTATAGATTTTACTTGCTTGTTAAAAATGTTTTCTTTACTTCTTTGTAGAGGGTACTAAAAGTTAGCCCTTGAGGAGCTTACCTTGTTTTTATACCCTACAACACTATGTGTTGGGGGTATTATAAGTTTGATTGGACCAGAATTTATGTAACACCTCGAAATATTGGTTTCCCATATAGGAAAGTATAAATGGATCTTCCGATCTCGCCGAGCTGAGTCGATCTAGCAATGTATGTCCATCCGTCCGTCTGTCCATGTTAATTTGTAATCACTCTACAGGTCGATCCGATGGTGGGGTTAGGGTCAGAATAGAAGCCTACTTCTTTTGGAGATGATCGCCAAATGTTTAGGGGTTGAAATGGAACAAATACAAAAAAAAATATCGGATTTTGCAGTAGCTATACAGGTTACAATTATAGACCAATTGACGCGGAATTTAGTATGTAGCTAGAGTTTAGGGCGGGGAAGAAGCCTACCAATTAGGGTGGTAATCGGATAATATTTAGCGGGTAAAATAGACCATATCTATTGTGTTGAAAAATTCAAAATTTTTCATTAAACCGCGAATATTTTAAATCGCGCCGAAATCACGAAGCCATGATAAGGTTACTTCTGACCTTTACATTGATGTTAACATCCAACAAAACGGATATATAGCAAAATATGTGCGATATATATGTCTATCAAAGAAGATATGCTTGAAAGATCTCTTATATGTCTAGAACGGCTGAACTGATTTCGACAGTCCTCATTAATTCAGAATGGCCTCTTGGCAGGAAAGAAACAACGTCTAAAAAATCGCATAAAAATATCTCTCTAAAGATGAAAATATTGGATTTGTAACATTTTCTCATATTTTTTCAATTTTGTCATATTTCTGGCATATTTTCGTTTTGAATTAAACATTTGGTAATATTTCTACAGTTAACAAAACTAAGTAGTTAGGATATCAGGATATCATATACAGATCGCATTTATGGCCCGATCCTTACGAAATTTTGCATAGGTATAAGATGAGGGTCAGAATAGAAGCCTACTCTTTTTGGAGATGATCGCAATATGTTTAGGGGTTGAAATGGACCAAAAAACTGCAAAATTGTCAGCAGGTCGTAATTATCGCCCGATCCTTACGCACATTTGAATGGGGGTTACCGGACATTGCAAAAGCCAAGCAGTTTTGGATGGCCATCCAAAAATATTCAATGTGCGAAATAATTTGTTGAAATAATTTCGTAGACAAAATACGAACATGTCCATTCCAGTGACTCTTTGGAGAATTCACAAATACAGGAAAGACGCACTTCTGACTATTTCGTTAACGCTGATTTCGTTGAAGACTATAGTCAAATGACTGTATCTCATATAGATGCGTTTCAGTCAAAAACCAATAATAAATGTTAATCTTTTGCCACTTCTGAGAGATTATAGGTCTTTGGGAAATATTGGTTCCAGATCTAGGAAGACCATTTAAGTGCAACATCCAATAAATTGGAAATGAGCAAATTAGTTTAAGTTGCTATTATTCGAAAATTAGAGAACGAAACCTGATGGTTTTCTTTTATTATATGTCACAATATCTTGTGGAATTCTTTCGAGTATCTTGCCTATATAATCTGTATCGATTATTATAGTGTTGTAGGGTATTCAACGGTCGGCCCCGCTCAACTGTAGCCTTTGCTTACTTGTTTTTTTTTGAATTTCTACTTCGAAAGTTCTACGTTTTATGGCATTTTCTTTTAATATCCCTAATTTTTTGTCTATTGCATTACTTCATCCGTAATCTTATCAGCACTACTAATTATGTCATGCCAAAGTGTTAACTAAAATCATATTATCCACCTAGCCAAGAGCAGTGGCAGTGGTAGTAACAGCAGTACTTTGATGTCATATCCATTAAAAATTATCGCATCCATGTGAAATCTTAGCAGCATTGGTGACGCGGGAGAAGCATACAAATTGGTACCTTGAAGTTTGCGGGTCAGGGGGGAGATCTCACTATAAAATTGTTGCCAAATAATGTTGTTGCTACTATTGTTGTTGTCGTATTATCTTTCGTGTTCTATGTAAGCTGGTAAATGGTTTTTTGCTTAATGTAAATTACTAAAAATAAAGAAGGGCTTGTTGTTGTTGTTGGTATCTGTCCTCGCTGAAGCAACTATTAGTTTAAACCAACTTTTATTATGTATTTTGCTTGAGGCCAACAACTTGAGCCAAACAAACTAGTCGTGTATGGCGAAAATGTCGAGCAGAATGTATGATATTTTTAAATTTGATTATTATTTTGGAAAATCACACCAGAATAATGGAGGGAAGATTGAAAGTTAAGGGTGACAAAGAAACCATGGGATCTTCTATGTGACGACTTTAAATTTGTCTTGGAAAATATTCAGTGTTGTCTAGGAGCATTCCCTCGGAGAAGATATACAATTTTTCTTCTCTTCTCTGAGAAGAGAAGAGAGACCGTCTGCTCTTCTCTGAGAAGAGAAAAGAGACCGTCTGCTCTTCTTTGAGAAGAGGCCTTCTGCTCTTCTCTGAGAAGAGAGGTCGTCTGCTCTTCTCTGAGAAGAGAAGAGAGGTCGTCTGCTCTTCTCTGAGAAGAGAAGAGCGACCGTCTGCTATTCTCTGAGAAGAAAAGAGAAGAGCGACCGTCTGCTATTCTCTGAGAAGAAAAGAGAAGAGCGACCGTTTGCTCTTCTCTGAGAAGAGCGACCGTTTGCTCTTCTCTGAGAAGAGAGGCCGTCTGCTCTTCTCTGAGAAGAGAGGCCGTCTGCTCTTCGCTGAGATGAGAGACCTTCTGCTCTTCTCTCAAAAAAACATTCTGCTCTTCGAAGAGAAAACCTTCTGCTTTCTCTGAGAATACCTTCTGCACTTCTCTGAGAAGTGTCCTTCTGCTCTTCTATCAGAAAACTTTCTGCTCTTCGAAGGGAAAACTTTCTGCTTTCTCTGAGAATACCTTTTGCTCTTCTCTGAGAAGAAGACCTTTTGCTTTTCTCTGAGAAGAGAGACCGTCTGCCCTTCTCTGAGAAGAGACCTTTGCTCCTCTCTAAGAAGAGATCTTTGCACTTCTCTGAGAAGAGACCTTTTGCTCTTCTCTTAGATGACGTCGTGGCCCTTTATGAGTTACCTTGTGGTTCTCTATGAGAAAACCTTCTGCTTTTCTCTGGGAAGACCTTCTGGTATTCTGTGAGTGGAATTTCTGGTCTGGCCTCTTTGTCTTCTATGAGAAGATAACTTGGTCATCTTTGAGAAAACCTTCCGGTCTTTTATGAGAAGATTTTCTGTCTTTTATGAGAAGACTTTGTGGTCTTCTATAAGAGGACCTTCCTGTCTTCTATGAGAAGACCTTCCTATCTTTTATGAGAAGACCTTCTTGTCTTCTATGATAAGACCATGTGAACTTATATGAGAAGGCTGTGTGGTCTTCTATAAGAAGACCGTGTGGTCTTCTATTGGAAGGCATTCTGATCTTCTATGAGAAGTCTTTCTGGTCCTCTATGAGAAGACCTTGTGGTCCTCTATGAGAGGACCTTGTGGTCCTCTTTGAAGACCTTATGGTCCTTGTAGTCCTCTTTATGGTCTTCTATGACAAAACCGTGGGTTCTTCTATGAGAAGACCTTGTGGTCCTCTATGAGAAGACCTTGTGGTCTTCCATAAGAAGACCTTGTGGTCTTCCATAAGAAGACCTTGTGGGCTTCTATGAGAAGACTTTGTGATCTTCTATGAGAAGACCTTGTGATCTTCTATGAGAAGACCTTGTGGTCTTCTAAGAGATGTCCTTGCGGTCTTCTATGGAAAGGTATTCTGATCTTCTATGAGAATTCTTTCTGGTCCTCCATGAGGAGACCTTGTGGTCCTCTTTGAAGACATTGTGGTCCTCTTCGTTCTTCTATGAGATGACCTTGTGGTCTTCTATGACAAAACCTTGGGGTCTTCTATGTGGAGACCATGCGGTCGTCTAGGAGAAGACTTTGTGGTCCTCTACGAAAAGACCTTCTGGTCTACTATGAGAAGATCTTCTAGTCGTCTATGACAAAACCTTCAAAAGTATAATTTTGGTTCTGCTATCATTTATCATATGTACCTCTTAAATGAACTCAATTTACTTCATCATTTCCAGTAACATGAAATATACTTTGATTAAAAATTATTAAGTTTCACATGTGCGTATGTATGTTTGGTTATCATGTTACAACAACAACAAAGTAATCGTACAGGGTATTGCTTAAACTAATTTAACATTCGAAAAAAAACTTTTATCAGTTACATATTTCACAGCTATATCAAAGTGACTTTATAACATATGAGAACATATGTACAAATACATACATAGTCATTTATACCAGTGTATGTGTACAAGGGGATATTTTACATATGTTTATTAAACACCTTATGGATGTTAACAAAAGTATTGTATTTCATGGGTTAATGAATATTACTTGGCATTACGAAAAAATGCCTGCAGGTGCTAACATAGTTAGCTTAGTAATGTATGTTTGTTGTTGTGATAAATTTGAAATTACAGATGTTTTCGTTGTTGTTGTTGTGGGGGTGCGTAATTTTAATGGCTCTGTATTTGGGTAGTTAATTTTCATTTTAAAAATTTCGGATAAAAATTTTTGAATGTTGTTAAATTACTTTTTTTGATAAGACATTGTTGGTTTTAGTTGCCATACGAAGCAGTTGCCTTACGAAGTTGTACGAAACATTTAATAAAATGATAGTGGAGATGGCAATATAACAAAGAGCTAAAGTAATAAGTAATTTAGTATAGCTTAGAGGGATGAAGATGGGAACAGGTATGAAATAAATTCTGCAAAGAAAAACTCAAATAAAGAAAGATGTATACCCTCAGCCAATGTTCGATTATTTAAAATATATTTTGAATTCTGTTGTGATTATTTAAATTGTTGTAGGCCAATATTTCCCATTTCGTATCGGGCCTAAATAAATATGATGTAAAAATTGCGACGTGCCAGTAGCGTTATATTAGGGTCTATACGACGATGTTGACCTACATAATCAACTTTTGTCATAAACCATTACAATATTCAAACGCGAAAGTTGAAAAAATCAGTGAATAATGTAGCTAAAATCATCAAAATACCGAATATAATGATATATTATATGGGGGATATACCAAAACGTGGACCTGCATACGAAAATGTTTGTCATAGGCTGTAGTACAGGTTACGAACTTTTAATGCGTACCTGGTTTAGAAAAATATTTATAACAGATCTTGGGTTGAGGAAAGTGTTGAGATAGGCCAAGTCTGAATGGAATTGGTTGTTAATTTCCCGTTGTATGAACTTCAGTAGACCAATATATTCAATCTTAACATCAGACCTTGGGTTAATAAAAATATTGTGATGTGTGTAATTTTAAGATAATCTGACTCTTACATAACCAGACAGACAGACATCGTTAGATCGACTCCAAATGTCCTGAAACGGGTCTAGAGACCTATGGTCTAAAGTTGATATTTCTATGAGGCACGTTTTGGACATATCACATGATATACACCCCCTCTAGCCATATGGCTGAGAGTATAAAAATAGCTGAAAATGCACATTTGATATATTAACTTCAAGTATTGTTTTTATTCCCTACACCACATAGTGGTAAGGGTATTATGTCTTTCTGCAATTGTTTGTAACGTTTAGAAGGAAGCGAAATAGATCCATAATTACATTTGAGGATCTTCATAGAATCACTTTCTGAGTCAATTTATGCATGCCCGTCCGTCCGTATATCTGTTTATGTATTTTTGGGAAAAAAATGCAGGTATCATTTATTATCCGATTGAGATCAAATTTTCCAAACAGGTTTTTTTTGGCCCAGTGAATATTTTTTATATAGCTCCTATATATTTCTTCAACAGATTTCGTGTTAATTGTGCACCAAATGGCATATCCGACCTAATTTAGTCTAAAAGCAAGTAAATCAAATTTGGAGAATATCTGTTCAGATATAGCTATAGCTCCCATATATACAGGGTGACATAAAAAAATGCAACAAAGTCACACGCCATACTTTTTAGATTTTTTATACCCTACACCACAAAGTGGTCAGGGTATTATGTCTTTGTGAATTTTTTTGTAACAGGCAAAAGGAAACGAGATAGACCCATAGTTCCTTTTGATGATCTGCATAGAATCACTTTCTGAGTTGATTTATGCATGTCAGTCCGTCCGTCCATGTATTCTTGTGAACAAAATGCAGGTCGCATTTATAATCCGATTGAGATGAAATCGTTCAAAATTTAGATATAGCTCCCATATATATCTTCGTCCGATTTGCCTTTTATTGTGCACCAAACGTGTAATATCAGCCCGAATTGTATGGAATTTTGCACATACAACCAAATTAGGCCTGAAAATAAGTATGCCAAATTTTATCGAAGTCGGTTCAGATATAGCTATAGCTCCCATATATATTGTTCATCCGATTTGTTATTTTTGTCCTCCGCAGCCGTAATATGCACTCTGTAACAACAATATTTGGGGAAATATATCAAATGCAGCTCAGAAATACCTTTGCTAAATTTTATCGAGATCGGTTCAGATTTGGATAAAGCTCCCATATATAACTTCGCCGATTTACCATTTATTGTGCACCAAACGTATAATATTTGTCCAAATGGGATGGAATTTGGCACCGACCGAATTTAGTCTAGAAAGTAGTATGCCAAATTTGGTGAAGATCGGTTCAGATATAGTTATAGCTCCCATATATATTGTTCATCCGATTTATTGTATTTGTTACCCACAGTCGTAATATGCACTCCGTAACAACGATATTCAGGGAAATATATCAAATACAGCTCAGAAATATCTTTGTCAAATTTTATCGAGATCGGTTCAGAGTTGGATATAGTTCCTATATATATTTTTATCCGATTTCAAATTAATTGCGCACCAAATGGGCAATACAAGTCCGAATTTAAAATATACAAATGCTTCGGCATATTTAGTCCTTTGAATTTTAAATTATAATTATAATCATAGCGTGTATGATTGAATTCTCCCATAAAAACTTTTAATTATTAAGTGGAGCTCAACTAAATTAGCAAAGTGGTGTAGGGAATCATAAAATCGGCCCGCCCAACTTTAGGACTTTCTTTACTGGTTTTCTTTTATTAAATGAAAGCTTAAAAAGTCGGAAATATCATTCAATTTTAGAATAAGTTTAGATTTGTTCACCTTTGGCACGACTTATGGCCTTCAAACGGTCAATGAAACCGTCACACGCTACCCGAATATTGCTCTGCGGTATTTTGGCCCATTCCCGGCGAAGCTCTTGCTTGAGGTGATGGTCACTTTGGCATTTTTTAGTGCCAACCTTGCTTTCCAAAATACTCCAGACACAATAGTCCAACGGATGGGTATCCGGAGATTTTGGTGGCCATTGTGCGCTGGAAATGATGCGTCCTGGTGCGATGGTGCTGAGTCCTGCCACAAAACATAGCGAGCCCAAGGCTTAAATACACCCTCTAGAATATTTTCGCGATAATATTCGGCATTTATTCTGATGCCACGGTCGATTAATACGAGCGGAGAGCGAGTATTGGCTGTTATGGCGGCCCACACCATCATCATGGCCGGCGCTTGAATTCTATTGGCCAACCGAAGGTGCACATTTTCGGCTGACCTCTTTGGTAATTAAACACGATCAATTTGTTCGTTTACAAACTGCTGCACAACTAATGTTTTTTCATCGGGGAAAGCCAAATACAGCAGTTCACCACTTTTGGCTAAGCGAAGCAAATCTTTAGCTTTTTGAGTCTTTATTCTTTTCGTTGCTGTGTAAGTTTTTGCGCTTTTTGGAATTTCAATGAATTTACCCCGAGCTCATTTTTCAATATTTGCCGAATGGAATATTACCATATGCATAGTTCACGAGTCATTTTCGGCGAAGCGGGTTTCGATCAAGTCGCTTCTTTACTTTTCGAACCATTTCTGCTGATGTTGCTGTTTTCTTCTGCCCACTTCCTTGACGTCGGGCTACGCTACCAGTATCACGGTGACGAGTGATGGTACGAGACACAAAAGATTTATTCACATTTAAATGCTGAAGTGCTCTAACGAAAGCCACTTGTGGTTTTCCAGCCAAATATAAAGAATTCACACTATCACGCTTGAATTCCATCACGAATAACTTTTTTCTGGCAAATTCTCACCTGAATGCTTTTGTACCCTTGTAAATAATGTAATGAGCTGTAACTGGAATAATTTTAACAGATGTCGGACGAGTGGTGGTTTAGAAATGACAGCAGCCTGAAGTTGGTTGCAGTTTTATCATCTCGCCCTGTACATACCCCTGTAGGGTATCATACCCCTGTAGGGTATCATATAGTCGGCCCGCCCGACTTTTGACCTTTCCTTACTTGTTTTACATATATATTGTACCTATTTTGCAATATATCCGATAGCTTGGCTATCAGCTTTACTGCAGTGGCCAGAAGTGACCTTTTAATGTACAAATGATATTGCAGGGATCAAGAATATTCGCGGTTTAGTGGGATTTTTTTTTACATAAAAGACAATCTATGTTGGTAGGCTTCTACCTAGCCCTAACCTTCAACTCCAAGAAAAATCTCGCGTCGATTGGTTTATAATTGTGGCCTGTATATAAATAAATAGGCTTCTGCTCTGACCCTAAGCCCGGCTCCATTTTAAATTTTATGAGGATAGCGGCATAAATGCAACCTGTGGTGTGTATACAAAATATCATGGACAGACGGACATACATAGCTAGCTCGACTCAGCTCGGCGACATAGGAAGATCCATATTTGGTTTCGCAAGTGCAGGACCAATATTTCGAGGTGTTACATAATTTTTGGTCCAATCAAACTTATAATACCCCAACACATAGTGCTGTTTTTCTGAAACGAAGCAATAGTTCTTATGCTCCTTTGCTTCAAATTAGTCACTTGAATTTCTTTCTAAAAAAACATTGGACGATTTCTGACCTAAGAGAATTTTCCAAAAAATCTACATTATTCTCTGCCGTGCTCTAATATATTTTAAATTAACTCGAATATAATTTTTATTTGCAATAAACTCAATTTTTTATTCCACAACATTTGTCAAGGCAATTGTTAAACAATAAAACGCACATACACATAAATATTTTTCACAACTTTTCAATTAACTTTTTAACAAGGAAAAAAAAAAAATAATAAATAAATATGAATAATATTTATTACTTGACCATTCTATTGGGGAACACATTTCAATCATCAGCATTTGCAACAGTTGACCAACGAGTCCAGTCGAACGCGTTTCCACTCGTCAGTTTATTTATGCCATTGTTCTCTGATATTTTTTATATTTTCTCTCTTTTTTTTCATTTACCAATGCTCAGTTATAAATCATAACTGCAATTGTTAACGAGAATTTCTTGTAAATAAAATAATAAAGTTAATTTCTTTTTCAGTGTTTCGGGAATGGGGTTGCAATAATGTTTTGGCTTGGGCCGTGGCAACCATAACACCAACAACAACAAGTTAATATAAATATTTCAGTAAACGTTTGCCATTATGCCAATATGTGAACACTCACTTACACACATATGTGAATATGTATTGATGTATTACACTAAAAGTATGTATCAATGTTCACGTTAACCACCATATTGCTAGATTTTTCTTTTTTTGCTTTGTTTTCTTCTGCAAACGAATCTCTCTTTTTTAACACTTGCGAAAAAAATGCTATATTTATTTTTAAGGCAGGTAGGTGTATGTATAAAAAAAAAAATAAAATGATACATATTTGTTTTACAGACATATGTATTTTTATAAGAAGAACTACACGGAATCGATTTGAACTTGTTTTAATGGGAAATAAGAGAAAAAGTTGCGAAAGGCTAAAGAACAATACCATTCATACAACACCCTACACATTTGATAGACTATTAAAAAAACTTTTATAAATTAAACGAAATAGGGGATGGCATATTAACTTTGTCATTCCCTTTGTATTTTCCCGAAATATTAGGATAGCCGATTTGATCATACATTATGTTTTTTTTTATGGCATTCGGTTTTATTCGTTTATATTAGATAAGGAACTGAAGCATTTTTTCTAGTTGAATTTTCCCAACACTAACAAATAACGAGTCGTGTGAATCTAATCTCTAATTATTCGGAGAATATTTTCAGTTTTTGGAGCATTTAAGATGGGTGAACAGCTAGGAATGTCCACTAATTCTTTTTCCATTCTACTTCAAGATCTGCATTGAAACCCTCATCAATAATCTACATCCAAAAATATACTGCCTTTTGATACAAAGTCGATTGATCAATGGGTGCTGTTTGGGCTATAGTTGTATGTAATATAGTAAAGCTCTTGTAAATATTGCGATGTTATAAAGCGATTTAGATATAGGCTGATATGATATTTTAGCCCTGGGGGTAACCTCAGGGGTATCAAGGGTATTAAAAAATTAATAAATAAAAAAAAAAAAAAAAAAAACGAGTAAAAAATCAGTAATTTCGGCCGGGCCGAACTTTAAATAACCTTCACCATTTGGAAATTTTCAAAAAAAATCCGTTCAAAATTCTGTTAAAATCTTAAAAATACCTAATAAAGCCATTATATTGGGGTTCATACAAAGACGTCAACCTGCATTGGCAACTTTTGTCATAAGCCAATCCGGTGCAAAATGTAGCAAAAATATAAAACTGAATATAGAGAAGACCTAGACCAGCATAGACAAATTTCTGTCATAGGCTGTAGCATTCATTACGAACTTCAAATACAACATCTCAAACAATTTCGGTGGATATTGTACCTAAACTCGTCAAAATGCCGAATATAGGGAGGTACTAGTATATGGGGCCTATACTGGTCCTGAATAGACAATTTTCTGTCACAGACTGTAGTTCACGTTACGAACTCTAAATACGTAATTTGAAACAATTCCGGTGAATAATGATGCAAAAATCATCAAAATAGCGAATATTAGGAGGTACCGTTACATGAAGACGCTTACCTACATGGTCCATTTACGAACTTAACCTGCCTACTGGCAATAGAAACATGTGTGGAAAATTTTAGCCTTATATCTCAATTCGTTCGAAAGATTACAACAGACAGAGAGACGGACAGCCTTGCACACGCTGACCTTGGACATTCCAACTGGACTCATTACCCTCGCACTCAACACGCGCCACTCAAGAGTGGTTACAAAATGAGGTTCCTCGCTTCATTTTCATCGCACTTTGGCCACCTAAATCTCCGGCTACCAATCCGTTGGACTATTATGTCTGAAGTAATTTGGAAATTTGGCACTAAAAAATACCAAAGAGCAACATTCGGGCAGCGTGTGACGGTTTCATTGGCCGTTTTAAGGCCATAATTCGTGCCAAAGGTGACCAATTCGAACAAATCTAAACTCATTCTAAAATTTGATTCTATTTCCGACATTTTTTGTTTTCATTCAAAAAAAAAAAAAAGAAAATTTAAAAATTATGGCGTTTGACTTTGTTGCAGTTTTTTTATCTCACCCTGTAACCGATTTCTAATTAATTTGTCAAATTTATTATTGTTACCAAATTTCGCCACACATTCTGAATTTCATAAGAATCGGACATACAAATCGTGTTTAGTGCATAACTTACATGAAATCAGCGAAATATATAGATGAGAGCTATACCCAAACCTCAACCGATTTCTATATAATTTGGCAAATTGTTTTTGGTACCAAATTTCGTCTCTCTGTCGGAATTTAATTGGAATCGGACATAAAATCGGCCGAAAATATATATGGGAGCTGTATCCAAGTCTGAACCGATTTTAATATGATTTGACAAATTTATTTTTGTACATACAATCCGACATACGTATCGTGTTTGGTTCATCAAATAAACAAAATCGGTCGGAAATATATATGTGGGAGCTATATCCAAATCTGTACCGATTACAATATAATTTGGCAAATTACATTTTTACCAAATTTAGTCGTTCATGCCGAATTTCATAGGAATCTGGCTGGGAGCTATATCCACATCTGAACCGATTTCAATATAATTTGGTAAGTGTGTTTTCGTTTTAAATTCCGTTACATATTCCAAATTTGGAGACAGTATTTGTAATCGATCAATAGATATGTGTATAAAAAATATAAATTTTTTGGGAGGTACCTCCGATTGTGATACTATAGCTCCAGTTCCAAGTGGAATTTCCAAAAATTATACTTGGAAATTTTCTGGAAAAACTGTGCAGCGGTTTTCGAGTCCATAAATTACAAACATACAAACAGTTTCCTCTATTATAGATATAGATGTTCCACCACCAGAGCTAGAACCCATTACGAACTATAAATACCTATTTTTTTAACAAATCCGTGGAGAAATGTGACAAAAATCATTAAAACACCGAATACAAGAAGGCACCGTTATATGGGGGCTATACCATAACGTGGACCTATATATTCAATGTTTCGGCACCGGGGCTATAACCTAATATGATCTACAAGTACCAAATTTTAAACAAATTCGTTAAAAAATGTGGCGATAATCGTCAAAGAAGGTATCGACAAATGAGGGCTATACGAACTGATATATCTCATTTTCAATATCAACCATCCTAGACACAATACAAATTGTTCTGCCAAATTTTAAAGCTCTATATCAAAGTATGTGGGCTGTATCGTGATTTCAACAGACAGACGGACTTAGAATTTTATGCTAAAGATAAAGGAATATAATTTATGGGGGTTGCGACGAACATTTACGGAATGACAAACGGAATGGTTAAGGTTAAGGTTAATAAATGGTTAATTGTTAAGGTACCCTCATTTTCAAGGTGGAGGGTATAAAAATTAGATTTTCACTATGTTTTCTGGGACATATTCCCCGCTAGGTGTATGAAATTGGTGAAGGGTGTCCCTCGAGCAACTATGAGCCACACCATCGATATTAAACAAAAATATACGATTTTTTCCCCTTCGAACAATCATTACGACACACATTCAAATACAAGAACTAGCCACACATTTGTCCATCCTTCAATCCCTGGTTGTTACCAATGATAAATATTCTCATTTCAATTTTTCTCAATTGACGGACAGCTAGGAAGAAAACAAAACGAAAAACAAAAAAAAAAAAAAAAAAAAAACGCGAAACTAAAGCGCCATTGTTGCAACTTGCAACAAGTGCATTGTGGCAGTTATATTGTTTGCATAATTGCTACTCGATTTGCACAACAAGCGTTCCATTCAAGTGGCCAAGAATTAAAGTTGCAAGTGGCCACTCGATTTGTGTGTTGGCTCACACCAAATGTTGTTCAGCAGCAGCCATTCATCCATCCCGCCACAATCTCATCTCCCTCCCCCTCTCTCACCCACCCAGCACATTCATCGACAAATTCCTGGTGCCAAGTTTAAGCAAACTGTTGATGGGGGGTGGTGAACTGAATGGTGGACGGGACACATTAAAATTCTGCATGTCCAGCTCATTCATTTGTCCAATGTCCGATGATATTGGTAGACTTATTTTTATATTTTGTATTTGTGTGGTACAGGTGTGCGTATAACATGAGAGAGAGTGCGTTATGCCGTGGGTGAATTGCATTTGTTGGCGATTGTTCTGTATGTTAAGTTATTTTTGTTTTGCGTTGGAATTTTTGTTTCTGTCCTTTTTTTCGAATTATTTATTATTTTTTTATTTCATCAATCCATACATTTTCTTTTGCTGGCGAAACAAAAACATTTTTTTGCGAATTTCTTGTGTTCAGCAGGACAGTGGAAAAACGAATTAAATACAGGCCCTAGTGTAGGATTTAAATATTTTAAGAAAAATACAATAAAGGGCAGACTAATATGTAAGATTTGTTAAAATGTATCGTTCGGTTTTGCCGACAGATGTATACCCTCAGCCAATGTTCGATTATTTAAACATATTTTAACTTCTGTTATGATTATTCAAATTGTTGACCCTCTATGGAGTAGGCTTCGAAGGAATGGGTCAATATTGTCCATTTCGTACCCGACCTAAATAATTTAGTGGAGAATTTAGTGGAGAATTCAATCATACACGCTATGATTATAATCTGAAGTTTAAAGGACTAAAGATGCCGAAGCATTTGTATCTTTTAAATTCGGACCTGTATTGCCCATTTGGTGCACAATTAATTTGAAATCGGAGATATATATATATATACATATATACATATATATATATATATATATATATATATATATATATATATATATATATATATATATATATATTTCTGAGCTGTATTTGATATATTTCCCTGAATATCGTTGTTACGGAGTGCACATTACGACTGTGGGTAACAAATATAACAAATCGGATGACCAGTATATATGGGAGCTATAGCTATATCTGAACCGATCTTCACCAAATTTGACATACTAGCTTCTAGACTCAATTCGATCGTAAGTGGCAAATTTCATCCTATTTGGACAAATATTAAAAGATTGGTCACAATAAAAGGTAAATTGGACGAAGTTATATGTTGGAGCTATATCCAAATCTGAACCGCTATCGATAAAATTTAGCAAATGTATTTCTGAGCTGTATTTGATATCTTTCCCCAAATATTGTTGTTACAGAGTACATATTACGGCTGCGGAGGAAAAAAATAATAAATCGGATGAACAGTATGTATGGGAGCTATATCAACATCTGAACAGATTTCGATAAAATTTGGCATACTTATTATCAGGCCTAATTTGGTCGAATGTGTAAAATCCCATACCATTTTGGCCGATATTACACGTTTGGTGCACAATAAAAAGCAAATCGGACGAAGGTATATATGGGAGCTACATCTAAATTTTTACCGATTATCTCCAACTTCAATATGGTTCGTCCTTGGGCCAAACAAATGATTTGTGCAAAATTTCATCTGGATAGGGCAATAAATGCGACCTGTACTTTGTTTACAAAAGTACATGGACAGACGGACATACCGACAGTCCATCTGTCGGTATGTCCCTCTGTCAACACAAATCCACTCAGAATGTGATTCTATGCAGATCATCAAAAAGAAATATTGGTCTATCTCGTTTCCGTGTGGCTGTTACAAACCAATGCACAAAGACATAATACCCTGACCACCTTCTGGTGTAGGGTATAAATATTGGTATGGGCAAAAATACAAAAAAATCGATAATTTTTATCAAATTTTATGCGGAATCATGAATCTCATATTCATCTCAAGTTTCTGGTTGAGAGAAATATTTAGATATAGCAAGTCGGAGAGAATCGCTGACTTGTTCTGCAAGTTATGACAGATAAAAGTATTGAAAATTGTAATCCTTTGTGGGTGAGGTTTCAGAAGCAATAACCGAATCCCTACCGTCTTTATAATGGATCTTTGGTTGATAAAAATATTGAGATGTGAATGTGTAGAATCGGATGTTAATAGGATGCTTATTTCGAATTTTAAAATTGTTTTGGATAGTCAAAACTTTTACCCTTTGTGGGGAGGTACCAGAAGGAATGGTCCAATCTCTACCACCTTTCCAATAGGTCTTGTGTTGGTAGAAATATTGATATGTGCCGAGTCTGAAATGAATCGTATCATAATTTCACATTTTATGAGTTTCGTGGATATTCAAAATTTTAACCCTCTGTGTGGGAGGTACTAGAAGGAATATTCCGTTCTCTACCATCTTTAAAACAGATCTTGAGTTGATGGAAATATTGAGAAGGACCAAGTTTGAATGGAATTGGATGTTAACTTCGTGTTTAATGAGCTTCATACATATTCAAAATTTTGACCCTTTGTAAGGGAGGTACAAGAAGGAGTTGACCGATATATTCCATCTCCACCTCAGTCGTTGGGTTAAGAAAAATATTGTGATGTGTGTAATTTGAAGACAATTAGATTCTTCCGTCACATTTTTTAAGAGCTATAATGATTCAAAATTCTGACCCTTTGTAGGGGAGGACTGATATTGATGGAGTATACCGATATAGTCCATTTTCTCATGTGACCTAGCACTGATGAAAAATAGTGGGATCCGGAAAATTCTATTGCCCATTATCTTTCTGTGGAGTAAAATATTTTCTTGAAAATTGCTACCTTTTGTGGGGGAGGTACTAGAAGGAGTGTATCAATATTGCCCATTTTCGAACTCGATCTAAGTTTGATAATAATATTACGATATACCTAGTTTGGATCAAATACTACAGACAGATGGACAAACATCGCTAGATCGACTCCAAGTATCCTGAAACGAATTTGTTCCAAAAAGACTTAGGACTCAAAACCGTTATTTCGATGAGGCACGTTTTTGCTGCATCAAATGATATATACCCTATCTAGCCATATGGCTGAGGGTACAAAAATTCCTGGAAAATTTACCTGCTACCTTTTTCCCACAAAAATTATGCGCCTTGTACCCATCCATCTCAGTTTGCTGTTAATCACATTAAGAGTGGCCCATAATTTCTCAGAACGCAACTAAAAAAGAGAAAACACTCACTTCCTGGTATTGCGTCCACAGTGCGTCCACGCCACGAAAAAAAGAAAAAAATTCCCATATCATGACCGTGCATTAATATTGAAATTTTGCATTGCATTCAAATCACGTAGGGGTTGGTTGGTTGTTGGCTCTTTGTTGCCAGTATCACTGCTGTTGCTTTATATTTTACGCTTCGTGTTTTTTTTTCAGCTTCTGCTTCAGCTTCTTCTTCCTTTTCCGTACAATTTCCATTAACACCTCAAGTTATTACGTTTCCTTTTGCCATTTATGAGAGAAATTACCTCCGAACATATGGTACAATTTGTATGGGTGTGAGTGAGATTGTATGCGTTTCAACTCAAGCTGGTGTTGGTTGAGGATTTATTGTTGTTGCCGTTGAAATATCTACGCCGTGAATGGGCTACAACAGTTGTTATTGTAGGGGTAGAATTTTGTTTTTGCCATAAAAAAAAAATTGAAATTAAGAAAAAAATGCACATAAATAAAAAATATACATAAATATTAAAAAATAAAATCTCACACACTGTACATCTGTGCGTATGTCAAATATTTTTTGTGCCGCACACACCAATCGATAATAATTATATGCTCCAGCCGATGCTCCTGGTAGAATGTGGACGAGGTCAGTGGGTATATTTCGTGTGTGAATGCAATAAAGTTGGCACGTTTTAAACGTAAAATCAGGAATTTGATTTAAATGAATTTTTCGACATCAGTTGGTGATTTGGATATTGTAATTTCTATATCAGTAACAGAATTTAATGCCAACTACAGGTGTGGTAGGAAATATTTTAGGCAAAGAACTAATATTGCATTCGAATGGAAAATGGCGCTGAGGATTTAAAAGGGCAAAGGCTTTTATGTTAAGTCTCTCTCTTGAAAACGAATTCCTAGATGAATTTAAATTGCCGCAAGGAAAACATAAAATATTGGCCCTGGGAGGTTTTACTCAAAGTGTTTAACTGCTTCCTCTTCATTGATGTGTCTACGCAAGTGGTGATTGTTTGAGATTTTAAGAATCTTAACATGGTTTCCCAACTACCACTTGTACTGCTAGATCCGTTGACTTAGGCTGACGTTGGTCGTTGTGTTTTGATAAGGTACGTTTTGTATACGACATTTTACCATCCTGACCTTTGTTTGCTTAAAGAGTCTCTGCAGATTAGCGACTAATACCATCTGAAGTTCATTAAAGATCTAGTTTCTTTTTCATTTCCGACAAGACACTTATGGCCGATATTTTTCGTGGGCACTACCATCGTCATTTGAGGCCGTCCATATAAAGAGTGATTTTTATACCCTCACCATAGTGTACATAAAAATATAAATATTAGACCTCAAAAAGTATATATTATTCTTGCTCAGAATCAAATTCTTTATCGATTTAGCGATGTCCGTCTGTCTGTCTATCTGTCCGTCTGTGGAAATCACTCTAGCTTCCGGACGAAATGAAGTAGGTTGATAAAATTTTACTCAGATGTGTGTTAGGTCTGCTATAGAGGTCCACGTTCCGCACGCTCCCATCTAACTTCCCAATATGTAAGAAATATCCTTGCATAGAACTATCAATATAGGTCTAAATTCTGGTCCCTATACAGGGTGAGATGAAAAAAACTGCAACCAACTTCAGACTGCATTCATTTCTAAGCCATTCATCCGACAGTAACAGCTCATTATATTGTTTACCAGCGTACAAAAGCTCTTTACCGTGATACTGGTAGCGTAGCCCGACATCAAGGAAATGGACGGAAGAAAACGGCAACATCAGCAGAAATGGTTCGAAAAGTAAAGAAGCGACTTGATCGAAACCCGCGTCGCCGTGCCGAAAAATGGCTCGCAACATTCCATTCGGCACATATTGAAAAATGAGCTCGGGGTAAAGCCATTGAAATTCCAAAAAGTGCAAGAACTTACACCGCAGCAGAAAGAACATAGACTCAAAAGAGCTAAAGACTTGCTTCGCTTTGCCGAAAGTGGTGAACTGCCGAATTTGGTTTTCTCCGATGAGAAAGCATTCGTTGTCCAGCAGTTTGTAAACAAACAAAATGATCGTGTTTACATGCCAAAGAGGTCAGCTGAAAATGTGCAACTTCGGTTGGCCACCAGTTGGTCCGTCTGTTGTAATCACGTTGCAGTCAAATGAAGCTAAAATTTTGAACAGATCTGGCTTTTGTCTGCAAGCAGTTTAAGTTCGAAGATTGGCTATATCGGTCCATGATTTTTGCGACATTATTCACGGAAATTGTTTCAAATTTCGTATATAAAGTTCGCGACCGTTACTACAGCCTATGACACAAATTACTTGGTATAGCCGCCATATAACGGTTTTCATATGAGCGGTATTTTCCGACGGAATTTTTTTGAAATTTTTCAAGTTTCTTATAAATGGTGGAGGGTATAAAAAAATTCGAACTTAGCTGGTTTTTACTTGTTGTGAACAAAATGCAGGTCGCTTTATTATCCGATTGAGACGAAATTTTCCAAACAGTATTTTTTTTTTGTCCCGAGGACGATCCCTTTGAAATTGATGAGAGTCGGTTCAGATGTAGCTCCCATATATATCTCCAACAGATTTCGGGTTAATTGTGCACCAAAAAGCAAATATCAGTGAAAATTATCAGAATTTTGGCACATCCATTCGAATTCCGTCTAGAAGTAAGTACATCAAAGTTGGTGAAAATCGGTTCAGATATAGCTTTAACTCCCATATATATGTTTCATCCGATTTTGTGGTTAAGTCCCTCATATCCGTAATATGCTCTCCACGACAATGATATTTGGTACCGGACATCAGATACAGCTCAAAAATACCTCTGTCAAATATTATCGAGATCGGTTCGGATTTTTATATGCATTCGATAAATATTTTCACCGATCTTATTCAACCAAATAAGATTCATATTCAACCGAGTTTTTACACTTGGTGAATCTCGGTCCAGTATATCTGATGCTCCAACAAATATTTGTTAATATAATTTTTATCAAAGTCATATCATGCACTATTCAACAATGTTATTTGGTAACAAATTTGTTGGAAATCTACTGAGAGCTGGATAAAAGCCATGATTCGCATTCAAATAGGTTTCGTAGTTGGAAGTGGATCACATAAATTCCGAATATAAACTTTTTTGTTACGGAATTTCTATCAAATACGCACAGAGCTGTAAGGTATCATGTAGTCGACCGCCCGAATCTAGGCCTTTCCCTACTGGTTTAAATAATGACATAAAGTCTTCCAAAAGTTTTACCTTTGCTTTTTGACCGGTGGCATTTATATTCACGGCCTGACTTGCTTTGGAAAATTATTGAAAATGTTTTCACACAAAAGTTGTGGTCCATTTTACCCGCTAAATATTATCCGATGGCCCTAATAACCTCATGCGAAATTCCATGTCAATTGGTCTTTAATAGCGACCTGCAGAGCGACTGCATAGGCATGTTGCTTCTATTCTAATCTCAACCCCAACTCAACCCCATAATTGCGACCTGTAGAATGATTACAAATTAACATGGTCAGATCGGCGAGATAGGAAGATCTATATATAACATCGTCGGTATTAGACTAATATTACAAGGTGTTACAAGCTTTTTGGCCCAATCAAACTTATAACACCCCCAATACATATTGTTGCAGGGTATTACAAATATTATATTTAATTTTTCTCAACCAAATAAAATCATTTAAATGAGAGGGAGAAAACCACGAATTGTCATTAATTTTCCAACAAAATCTTCCAAAAAAAATAAAATAAATACTCCTTAGAGAAAATCTCTTTATAACTCATTGAGAAAATCCGCCATAGTAATCCATCCGCTCTCGCCATAAATTGTATGCAGTAATAATAACAATTTAAAATATCATTAAAAGGTTAAAAATTGAATGGGCATTAAGTGACTTTTGTGTAACGAAAATTCCGGCAGGATTTAGTTGCGGGATTTGCCACTAATCTTTGTGTTTAAACATTGAGCGTTGATGCTGTTGAACGAGTCCTCTTTCGCCTTTTCCTTTTAAATATCCCCAAATCGACCATTTCCATTTGCCCTCATTCATTTGTTCATTTAGGCTCCCATTGGATAGCACTCGCATCGTTCAAATGGGACAATATAATCACAATGACATTTTTTTGATTTTTTTTCTACTCCGACTCACTTTGTTTGTTTTTTTTTTGCCCGGCATTTTCCATCCTTAATTTTAGATGGGGGGTTTATTTTCGCTTTCTATTGTCATGATTGTGTATTGTAATGCGGTTATTTCATTTAAAGAGCTATTGCGGTTGTTACCAGGGTTACTCAGTCGTCCTCTGTAGCTTCTTTCGGTTGAAACTGAGAGAAAAAAAAAATAATTTGATAAAAATTACATTTCATTTGAAAAAATAACTTGGCATGGGCTTTTTGTGTACAGCTTCCTTGGCAGTTGGGTTGGGTTAAAGGTCGGAGTTGGAATTACCGGCCTAGTAGAAATTCCCACATTTAATGCCAATGGCTGGGATCTGCAAACAAGAATAGAAAGGAAAACAATTATTGTTTGGTTGTTATGGCTACCGTACTGCTGCTGTGTTTTTTCTTTGTCTCGTCATTGTTTTGCTTTGGTTTTTTTGTTGCTTATTTAATTCCATGGGAGAACTGTGGCCCGGGAAAAGAGCAACAATGGCGTAAAATGGTATTTTAAGTTTTTAATCAGATTTATACGCTACACGTCGGTATTTGGTTGAGAGACTTGAGATTGATAGAAATTTTCAAAACCTTTGTTTATATCCTACAACATGTGTTGGGAGTATTATAAGTTTCATTGGGCCAACAATTATGGAATACCTCGAAATATAGGAAACTATATATGGATCTTTCTATCTCGCCGAGCCGAGCTAGCTTTGTATGTCCGTCCGTCTGTCCATGTTAATTTATAATCAAGCTGCAGGTCGCAATTATGGACCGATCCTCACCAAATTGAAAATGGAGGTAGGGTTAGGGCCAGAATAGAACCCTATTTTTTGGATCGCTAAATATTCAGGAGTTGAAATGGAAATGAAAAATTTCCTTGATTTTGCTATTGCTCTAGAGGCCACACTTATAAACCAATCTACGCGGAATTTAGCATGGAGTTGGAGTTTAGGGATGGACCTGCCAATTTGGAGGTCATTGGATAATATTTAGAGGGTAAAATAAACCATAACTGTCAAAAAAAACCATAAATGTCAAAAAATAGAAAATTCCTACTAAACCGCGAATATTTTTCATTCCAGCCAAATCACAAATACCTTTAAAGCCCACTTCCGACCATTACTGTGATTTTGATAGCCAAGATTAAGGATACATAGCAAAATAGGTACAATATATATGTATCTTAGTTATTCGGATTAGAAGTCAAGATTCGCTGGACTGATTTTCACAATTCTCATCAATTCGGAATGTTCTCTTGCCAGAAAAGAATAAAATCTAAGAAAATCGCGTGAATATTTAACAATAAAGAAGTCAAAAGGCTGTCGGGCCGAACTTTAAATACAGTTCATCATTTGGAACGAATTTGGCAATTTAAAAAAAATAAAATTCGTAACAAATTCTGTTAAAATCTTAAAAGTGCCGAATGTAGCCGTTATATTAGGGTCTATACGACGACGTAGACCTGCATAGGCAACTTTTGTCATAAGCATTTACAATATTCAAATGCGAAACTAGAAAAAAGCTAAAATCATCAAAATACCGAATATAGGGATGTACCATTATACGGGGGACCTGCACTGAAAACATGGACCGGCACAGCAAATTTTCTGTCATAGGCTGTAGTATCCTTTATGAACTTCAAATACCAAATTTGAAACGATTGCGATTAATAATGTCGCTAAAATCATCAAAATAGGAAATATCGGAAGGTACCGTTGTTGTGTGTTCATGGTTTTATATACAGGTGGCAATTATTGTCCGATCCTCACGAAATTTTGCATGTACATTTAGGGGTTCAAATGAAAAAAAAAAAAATAATAATAATAATAACAAGTAAGCAAAGGCTATAGCCGTGCGGGGCCGACCATATGATACCCTACAACACTACAAAATGTTGGAAGCCCTCTTATTTCCAAATCCATTTTGGAAGATTTCGCTTTTGAAATTATGTGACGGAGCACTGCCCAGATATTAGCATTTTGACCAGGGACATTTGCCCAATATTTACGCACTCCGTCGTATTTTGCGATCATCTCCAAAAGCAAGAGCCTCCTCTGTATCTCCAAATTTAGACTCTTCTATACGATCTTCTTGTCTACGATATTTGGCTATATTCGTCAAAGAAATCAGCAAAAAAAGGCAGAAGTTCGCATTTTGTGTATTTCGGCTATCGCCTGTAAGTAATGTTGGTATTTTTCAGACAAAAGTAGTGGTCCATTCTACACGCCGTCCTAAAATCTCTTTATGACCTTTATAACGGCTGCAAAATCAGGAACATTTTTAGTGGTTGGTCCATTTCAACCCCTAAATATGTTGCGGATATCTTTGAAAACAATAGACCTAGCCCTTCTGAGCCTAACCCTACCCCTTTCGTGAGGATCGGACGATAATTTGAATCTGTATATAATATCCCAAACCTGTGTTGTAAGGTGGAAAAATATTACAAAATGTACACCCTAATATTATAAGTCAAACTGAAAAAATCGCATGCGATAAAAAAATATGAAAAAATAAAAAAATGTCACAAAATACTAAAAAATCTATATTTAGATCATTTTTGACTTATTTTTGATGCGATTTTTTAGATTTTATACTTCTATGTCAAAGGGGCATTCTGAATTGACAAAATTTGTCAAAATCGGTCCAGCCATTCTTGAGATATAAGCATTCCATCTAACATTCCTTTCCTTTGTATATACACATTGTATATATTTCGCTATACATATCCGATATATTTACTATCGGCATCTACGTAACGGTCAGAATTGACCTGTTCGTCTATTTATGATTTCGCCGGGACTAAAAATATTCGCGGTATAATGGAAATTTGATTTTTATTTATCACAAATATTATAGTCTTTTTCATCCACTAAATATTACCCGATGACCATAAAAATCGGAAGGCTTCTGCCCAGCCCGAAGATTTAGGCCCATGCTAATTTCCGTGTCGATTGGTCCATAATTGCGACCTGTAGAGCAACTGCAAAATCAGGATTTTTTAGAGTTTTTGGTCCATTTCGACCCCTAAATATTGTGCGATCATCCCCAAAAGAAATAGGGTTCTATTCTGACCTTATCCCCACCTCCATTCTAAATTTCGTGAAGATCGGGCCATAATTGCGACCTGTAGAGTGATTACAAATTAACATGGACAGACGGACAGACGGACGGACGGACATACATAGCTAGATCGACTCAGCTCGGCGAGATAGGAAGATCCATATATACTTTCCTATGTGGGAAATCAATATTTCGAGGTAGGGTTCTATTCTGACCTTATCCCCACCTCCATTCTAAATTTCGTGAAGATCGGGCCATAATTGCGACCTGTAGAGTGATTACAAATTAACATGGACAGACGGACAGACGGACGGACGGACATACATAGCTAGATCGACTCAGCTCGGCGAGATAGGAAGATCCATATATACTTTCCTATGTGGGAAATCAATATTTCGAGGTGTTACATAATTTTTGGCCCAATCAAACTTATAATACCCCCAACACAAAGTGTTGTAGGGTATAAAAATTTCCTTGTTTTTCAGTCACTCTATAGGTCACAATTCAAATCGACACGAAATTTTGAATGAGAAGGGAGTTAAGTACAGGGAAGAAGTCTAGCATTATGGAAGACCATCGGATTATATTTAGCTGTAAAATGGACTACAACTTTCGTGTGAAATGGTATTGAATACTCAACAACACTACGAATTGCGTAAATATTGGACAAATGCCCTTGGTCAAAAACTTACGGGTAATAACTGGGCAGGGCTCCATGACATTATTTCGAAGATCTACCAAAATGGATTTGGACATAAGGGGGCTTACAATATATTTTAGTGTTGTAGGGTATCACATGGTCGGCCCCGCATGACTATAGCCTTTGCTTACATGTTTTGAAATATGTTGGAGCTCTCCTTCAGTGAAAGAGAGAGAGAGAGAGAGAGAGAGAGAGATAAAATGGACTGAGAATCAAACCTTTAAATTTAAAGTCAAATACAGCCGTCACCTGCAAACTACCAAAGTGGGACCCTTGACAGAAATCTTCAAGTTTTCAAAGTTTGCAAGGGCACCTTCTAAAATGGATTTGGACATAAGGCGGCTTCCAACATATTGTAGTGATGTAGGTTATCACATGGTCGGCCCGCACGGCTATAGTCTTTGCCTACTTGTTTTGACATATGCTGGAAATCTCCTTCAGAGAGGGAGAGATGGCGAGAGAGAAATGTAAAATGGACTGAGTCAAATACTGCCATAACATGCAAAATACCAAAGTGGGACCTGTGACAGAAATCTTGAAGTTTCGAAAGTTTGCGAGGGGTAGCTTTATAATATGGCTTTTCTGCGTTAATGTAATTGGGTCTCACAACGTATCATTTGATACGGCCAAAACGTGCTCCGTCGAAATAACGGTTTTAGACACTAGGTCTCTTTGAACCAAATCCGTTTCAGGATCTGGGGGTGTCGTCCGTCTGGCTGGTGAGCCCGATAACTCTCGAAGGGAGTATACGAGAGATGTACTTCGTACATCATAATGTTATTATAAAACTTAGATTAAGTTCGGTAATGGGCAATATCGGTCCACTTCTTCCGATATCTCCCCCAAAAACGTTCGAAATTTAAAAAAAAAAAAAATTTTTTTCTGCACAGAAAGAGAAAGTATTTTTCGAATTTGCTCCAACTTTGCAAATCCTAATATTTGCATCAGTGCTAGGTCAGGTGCAAAAATTGATAATATCTGTTCACTCCACCAAGTACATCCCCCGCAAAGGGTCAACAATTTTGAGTAATTATAACTCTTATAAACTGTGAAGTATAAGTCGGATTGTCTCCAAATTAAACAGATCACAATATTTGTATTATTCCAAGGTGTGAATATGGAATATATCGGTCCACTCCTTCTACAAAGGGTCAAAATTTTGAATATCCATGAAGCTCATTAACATCCAATTCCAGTAAGACTTGGCACATCTCAACATTTCTATCAACACTTGATCTGTTATAAAGATGATAGAAATCGGACCACTCCTTCTGGTACCTTCCCCACAAAGGGTCGAAGTTTTGAATAACCAGAACGATTATAAAATTTAACACATCTCATTATTTCTACTAACACAAGATCTGGTGTGAAGATAGGATATATCGATCCACGCATTCTGGTACCTCCCCACAAAGGGTCAAAATTTTGAATATCCTGGAAGCTCGGACTTGGCACATCTCAATATTTCCATCAACACAATATCTCTTATAAAGATGGTAGAAATCGGACCATTTCT
The DNA here is from genome assembly GCF_030504385.1 of Musca domestica. NCBI lineage: Eukaryota > Metazoa > Arthropoda > Insecta > Diptera > Muscidae > Musca > Musca domestica. Next base: position 153,003 of record NW_026712313.1, on the reverse strand, counting down.
TCTGGTACCTACCCCACAAAAGGTACAAATTTTGAGTGTCCATGAAGCTAATAAAACGTGAAATTAATATTAGATTTCATTCAGACTCAATACTTCTATCAATACAAGATCTGGTATATCCCCCATATTACTCCAGCTTCACACATACAAACATTTTTGTTAACACAAGAATATCCAGCAACACAATCTGTAAAAATTGGATCTATCTGTGTACCCTTTCTGGTACCTCATCCATAAAGGGTCACGATTGTCAATAATCTTATCTGTCTTAGCTTGCGAAACAAGTCAGCGACTCCTTACAACTTGCTATATCTAAATATTTCTCTCAACCAGAAACTTAAGATGGATATAAAATTTATGATTCCGCATAAAATTGGATACATATATATATTCAATTTTCATGTAATTTTGCCCACACCAATATTTTTATCTGTATAAGGTAAAATGAAATACTTCGGTCGACTATCTTGTACCTCACGCATATTTTAACATTTTCTTAAAATTATCACATATTTCATATAAAGTGATGGAAGTAACAAATATAGTCCAAACCTAGCACGTCGCGATACGAATTGGCCCATTCTTTCAGAACCTACACCATAGATGGTCAACAATTTGAATAATTATAACAGAAGTCAACATAAGTGTAAATAATCGAACATTGGCTGAGGGTAAAATTCTGTCGTCAAAACCGATTGATATTTTTAAACTTGTTTAAGGACATTTTTCTCGATTTCTAAGAAATCACAATATTCACCAGTTACCCAGAAATTCAAGCACCAACCTTTTCAATGACATAGATTTTAGATTCGAAAAAAATACTTCTATGAATATCCCAAAGCATGACAATTTTAGAATTCCCTCCATTTTATAGGGAAGGTTCTAAAAATAGTACCCTACACTGTCGACCATTGTAAAAACATTTTTTTCTGTTTTTCACATTTCTTCCCATTTAGATTAGAAACCAACAACAATTAGCCTACCGAATTTATTGCCCTAAAAAACACAGAAACAACAACAGCATAATTATCTAATCCCTGTTGTTTAACCACTCATTCCTGCTGGCGTTTTGTATTATCAAACTCAAATTAAGCATATTCCAAGTGACATTTGAGCAAAAAAGTCAAGTCAAAGCACAAACAACAACAAAAACAACCACACCACCATGAGGCTATCAAGAAAAAAAGGGTTCTTCTCATGCATTAGTTGGGTTTAATTTTATGACCATTTCATTTAGGACGTAGGATACAGGATTTTGTTATTCTTCGTTTAAGCTTATTATCCTATTGCCTTCCAATGCAGCAATTGTATTGTGGCCTTTTAAGAGGACTACCATTTCGCATTTGGGGCTTTCCACATTAATCTCTGAGAGCGTAGGAAAAAACAATATTTTATGTGACAAAAGTTATCTATGAAATCCTTATGAGGATTTTTTATGGCCTCATTGATAATTTTTTTAAAAAGGAATTTAATTGTTCTCCCCTTCTTCGTTTGAAAATGAGTGATTGTGAAACTAGGGGTTTTTGGGCAAGAGTCATATGTGAAATAGGAATTTGGGCAGTTTGTAATCTACTTGAAAAAAAGATGGGATTGTAATTGTTCATATATATATATATGAACATACAACTAAATATTCATTTTTGTCGAAGTTTTCGATTAATAATGGTGCAGGTTGGGGATGAAATTTTTTATGACTTTTTAGGAAACTGCTGGTTTTCATCTCTGCAAAATTGAAAGTTCTTTCGAGATTTGCTTGGTGCACTTACTCAATCACCACAAAATGATTTGCGACACAAATGTTTCAATAAAATATGACAGAAAGCCGCAGGTTCCATCAAAGTTTTAGCAAACTGGATTATTGGGTAAAATAGCACACATTTTTTTGAAAAATAGTAGAAAACAAGTTAAAAAGTATTAGTCTAATCTGCCGAAAGATGTATATTCTGAGCCAATGTTCGATTAGATACATATATTATGACTTCAGCTATGATTATTCAAATTGGGGTCAACCCTTTATGGAGATTGATGGATAGAGGTTTGGACTATATCGACTGCTTTCTTTACTTTATATGAGATATGTGAAAATTTTTGAAAATGTGCGTGAGGTACACACATATAGTGGACCGAAGTATTCCATTTTCATGCCTCATCCAATAAAGAAAAAAATGTTGGTATGGACCAAATTACAAGAAAGTCGAACATTTATACCAAATTTTATGCGAAATCATAAATTCCATATTCATCTACGGTTCCTGGTTAAGAGAAATTTTTTGATATAGCAAGTTGTAAAGAATCACTCAGATAAATGTATTGAAAACTGTGACCCTTTGTGGGTGAGGTACCAGAAGAAGTTCGCAGATATATATCATCTTCACTACAGATCTTGTGTTAGCAAAAATGCTGGGATTTGCGAATTTCGCTTTCTTTAAGCGTTCGGTTTTTTCAAAATTTGAACCCAATGTGAGGGAGGTACCAGAAGAAATTGTCTGATCCCTCCATATGCAGGGTTAGATTAAAAAACTGCAACCAATTTCAGACTGCATTCATTTCTACGCCACTCGTCCGACAGCTGTTAAAATTCTTCCAGTGAAAGCTCATTCTATTGTTTAAAAGCAAACAAAATATTTTGGTGAGAATTTTCCAGAAAAAAAGTTATTCGTGATGGAATTCAAGCGTGATAGTGTGATTTTTTTTATATTTGGGTGGAAAACCAGAAGTGGCTATCGTTAGAGCACTCCAGCATTTTGTGTCTCATACCATCGCTCGTTACCGTGATACTGGTAGCGTAGCCCGACTTCAAGGAGGTGGACGTAAAAAACAGCAACATTAACAAAAATGGTTCGAAAAGTAAAGAAGCGGCTTGATCGAAACTCGCGTCACAGTGGCCGAAAAATGGCTCGTAAGCTGGACATATCGCAATGTTCCATTCGCCAAATATTAAAAAATGAGCTCGGGGTAAAGCCATTGAAATTCCAATAAGTGCAAAAGCTTACACCGCAACAGAAAGAAAATAGGCTCAAAATAGCTAAAGAGTTGCTTCGCTTGGCCGATAGTGGTGAACTGCCGAATTTGGTTTTCTCCGATGATAAAACATTCGTTGTCCAGCAGTTTGTAAACAAACAAACTGATCGTGTTTACTTGCCAAAGAGGACAGCTGAAAATGTGCACCTTCGGTTGGCCACCAGAACTCATGCGTCGGCCAGAATAAATGCCGAATATTATAGCGAAAATGTTCTGGAGGGTGTATTAAAGCCTTGGACATGCAAACATTTTGGTCGCAGATCTTGGACATTCCAATAGGACTCACCACCACTCAGCACGCGCCACCTAAGAATGGTCACAAAATGAGGTTCCTCGCTTCATTTCCAGCGCACAATGGCCACCAAAATCTCCGGGTACCAATCCGTTGGACTATTGTGTCTGCAGTATTTTGGAAAGCAAGGTTGGCACTAAAAAATACCGAAGTGTCGATCACCTGAAGCAAGCGCTTCGCCGGAAATGTGTTGAAATACCGCAGGGCAACATTCGGGCAGCGTATGACGGTTTCATTGGCCGTTTGAAGGCCATAATTCGTGCCAAAGATATCCAATTCGAACAAATCTAAACTTATTCGAAAATTTGATGCTATTTCCGAAATTTTTTGCTTTCATTCAAAAAAATTTTAAAAAAATTGTGGCGTTTGACTCTGTTGCTGTTTTTTTGTCCCAGCCTGTGTATGGGAGCTATATCCTAACCGATCTCGTTAAAAGTTTACAGAGATATGTAGTGCATATTACGCATGTGAGGGACTTAAAACCCCAAATCGGATGAAACATATATATTGGAGCTATAGCTATATCTGAACCATTTGGTGCACAATCAACCCAAAATCAGTTGAAGACATATTGGAGCTATATCTTAATCTGATCCGATTATCACCAATTTCAATAGGGTTTGTCCTTGGACCAAACAAATATTGTTTGCTTAATTTCATTTCGATCGGATAATAAATGCTACCTGAATTTTGTTCGCAAGAATACATGGACGAACGGACAGAGAGACTGACATGAATAAATCGACCTAGAAAATGATTCTATGAAAATTTTCAAAAGTAGTAACTATGGGTCTATCTCGCTGCCTCCTCCCTATTACAAACAAATGCACAAGGACATAGTACCCTTACCACTATGTGGTGTAAGGCATAAAAAGTTTTTTCTCGCCTCTACTTATGTTTCCACTGCCTTTAAACTGAGTTCAGCACATAAAAAACCTTCTAGGGGTCCATTCTAAAGAGGCATACTCCTTAGAATATAACCCTTTTAAGTGGTCATATTACAAACAACATTTTAAATGCAGCAGACCTTTCATAAATCGTTCTATACCGAAGGCATGAAATAGACCTTTTCTACATTTCGAAATGGCATTTCTACATGGAAATCGTTGAAAAAGTTTTCTCTACATGAAAGAGAAGAACCCCTAACCGGGCTATACCAACGTAGATTTGCAAGTGGTCTAGTCTAATATAAGTCCTTGAAGATGTCTAATCTGTATAACAGATTTATACAGATGGCCTTGCAAGTCTTTTCCACATATAACGCATTCAAGGAATCTCTCTTCATAGAAGGTATTATAGAATCCTTCTCTATACTGAAAAACTTCCGGAAGTTCACGCTACAGATATGCCCAAGGTCTACTTCTACCTCTACATAGAATACCTTCAGGTTGTCAAGAAGTGACAAATATTTTGCAATATTGAAATGAGTTCATTATCAGTACCTAACCTAACTATCATCAGCCAATACCATATTGAGAATGCTTATACATTTTTAAACCTATATTTCTTCGATTTAATTTCTTTGGATTAAAAAAAACCAGTGGCCCTAGTCCTAAAATGCTATTACAAACATAAACACCTAAAGGTTAACATATCATTTACGATAACATATGTATTTTAACCGGTCTTTTCTTGCCATTTTTGAGTGTTTGCTTAGGACTATAATAGCCTACACCTCACTAAAACAAACACATCCCTCCCATTCCATTTTATCGAAAACTTTTCTACCTGTACCGAAAATAGTTTCCATCATTAAATGTGCCCACAATCTAAACATTATCTTAATGTATCATCTTGGGCCAAACCCTTTTTAAATGGCCATAGATTTTATTCGAAGGGATTCTACGCAAAAATGAGATGGGCAGAAAAAAAACACAATAGGCAATAATTTGGGGACACAGCTAATGATAGCAGAGTATTTAAAATTATCTACGGCAAAAAATAAAACCAAAACTGTTGTTTATCCTCCTCCAGAAAAGATATTTGGATTTAATAGAGAACGAGTATTCAGTTTATTTCATTGTATCCTTTTTACATCTTTTTTTTGTTTTTTTTTTTTTGCTCAAACTTTACTCCCTACCAGCCTTATCGTCCGCATTTAATGTTACTTTGTGGTTTTTAATGGCGATTCAGTGACTTTCAAATGGCATTAACTGCGCAAATAAAGGGGATTTTTAGGATTTTTATGGCGCTTATTTTTGTTGCTGTTGTTTTTAGTTTTTTTTTTTTTTTTTCATTTAGTTCGAGGACAAACTGAAAAAAGAACATTTAAAATATATGGAGTCTTAATAGGCGATTAAATTGTAGAGAGCAGAGTGAATGTTGTTTTTGTATTCAATGACCTCGCTTATCGTGATGAATGGCTGCGAAAAAGCGTTTAAATTCTATAACACTTTCATTAACGGCTTATTAACACGTAAATGGTACAGAGGACCGAAATGCTTCAACACAAGTAAATATTCGAAAGTGCAATAATTAAAAAAATTTTAAAGGCCCAGAGCTTCTGAAATAAAATTTTGAAACATTTTCTATCAATTTTTGTATATCCCGGAGGCCTACGAAAAAGTTTCTATAAAATTTTATAGGCATACGATGTGTATGAAAATTGTATAGAACAATTTTATAGGCCTCCGGGGCCTATTAAAATTTTTCTATAAAATTTTTAGGCCTCCGAGGCCTATGAAAAATTTTCTTTACAATTTTATAGGACTCCGAGGCCTATGAAAATTTTTCTATAAAATTTTATAGGCCTCCGTGGCCTATGAAAATTTTTCTATAAAATTTTATAGGCCTCCGTGGCCTATGAAAAATTTTCTATAAAATTTTATAGGCCTCCGTGGCCTATGAAAAATTTTCTATAAAATTTTATAGGCCTCCGTGGCCTATGAAAAATTGTCTATAAAATTTTATAGGCCTCCGTGGCCTATTAAAATTTTTTTATAAAATTTTATAGGCCTCCGAGGCCTATGAAAATTTTTCGATAGAATTTTATAGGCCTCCGAGGCCTATGAAAATTTTTCGATAGAATTTTATAGGCTTCCGAGGCCTATGAAAAATTTTCGATAGAATTTTAAAGGCCTCCGAGGCCTATGAAAAAATTTCTATAGAATTTTATGGGCCTCCGAAGCCTAGGAAAAAATTTCTATAGAATTTTATAGGCCTCCGAGGCCTATGAAAAATTTTCTATAGAATTTTATAGGCCCCCGAGGCCTATGAAAAATTTTCTATAGAATTTTCTAGGCCTCCGAGGCCTATGAAAAATTTTCTATAGAATTTTATAGGCCTCCGAGGCCTATGAAAAATTTTCCATAGAATTTTATAGGCCTCCGAGGCCTATGAAAAATTTTCTATAGAATTTTATAGGCCTCCGGGGCCTATGAAAAATTTTCTATAGAATTTTATAGGCCTCCGAAGCCTATGAAAAATTTTCTATAGAATTTTCTAGGCCTCCGAGGCCTATGAAAAATTTTCTATAGAATTTTATAGGCCTCCGAGGCCTATGAAAAATTTTCTATAGAATTTTATAGGCCTCCGGGGCCTATGAAAAATTTTCTATAAAATTTTATAGGCCTCCGACGCCTATGAAACGTTTTCTATCAATTTTTGCAGACCCCGGAGGCCTACGAAAAAGTTTCTATAAAATTTTATAGGCATCCGAGGTGTATGAAAATTGTATAGAACAATTTTATAGGCCTCCGGGGCCTATAAAAAATTTTCTATAAAATTTTTAGGCCTCCGAGGCCTATGAAAAATTTTCTTTACAATTTTATAGGCCTCCGAGGCCTATGAAAAATTTTCTACAAATTTTATAGGCCTCCGTGGCCTATGAAAAATTTTCTATAAAATTTTTTAGGCCTTCGACTCCTATGAAACATTTTCTATAAATTTTTGTAGACCCGGAGGGCAACGAAAATGTTTCTATAAAATTTTATAGGCATCCGAGGTGTATGGAAATTGTATAGAATAATTTTATAGGCCTCCGGGGCCTATGAAAAATTTTCTATAAAATTTTATAGGCCTCCGTGGCCTATGAAAAATTTTCTATAAAATTTTTTAGGCCTCCGACGCCTATGAAACATTTTCTATAAAATTTTGTAGGCCTTTGAGGCCTATGAAAATTTTTCTATAAAATTTTATAGGCCTTCGAGGTCTATGAAAAATTTTCTATAAAATTTTGTAGGCCAAGGAGGCCTGCTAAAAATATTTTCTAAAATTGTGCAAAAACAATTCTATAATATTCTTGCCTTGTCTTTCATGAATAGAAGTTTTTTCGCAATTCTTCTAGGGACAGAAAATGTTTTTACATCTTTTAAAGGGTTAATCAAATCCCACCAACGACACTCGCTTTCTCCATCCTTCAGCTAATCCCAACAAATCAAGAAATTAATTACTAAAAACACAAATTAGCATCTTAATTTGCAGCAAGTTGTTGTTTTTTTTTCTTTCTCTCTCTCTCGCTCTCTCCAATTTAAAATTATAAAACAATAGAAAATTATATGGATTTATGATGAGATTTTCTTTCGCATTCACTTGAATGCCAAAATAAATTGCCACTTTGATAAGAATTTATTTTGTGAAATCGTTTTTCATTCTTATTTTTCTATTTATTTAGATAAGTATCATTAATTTGTGGAAAAGTTGACTGGAGTACGTCTTGCGTTCGCATGACTGTGACAAAGCGTTTCTCACACAAAAATACAAATTAAAACTATTTTGATAACAATAAAGAAATTTCATTTTCATGCATATTTTAAATTAAAAAATTTAAATTCTATTCTCTAACCCAATTCAGAGAATACATTTAGGACGGAAGAGGAGAAGTAGAAGGATTTTTTGACAACCAAATGAGATAAGTCGTTTGTAGGCAAGTTAAAGCTATCAGACAAAGTGAATGTTACCCAGTGTATACATTTGGAAGAAGTTTAACGTGAGACATAAAATAGAGGCATTTTTTATTCCGAGGCTAATAAATTGCTTATTTCCTTCGGCGAAAGAAAAAATCGACTATAAACTTAAAGCTGTGAACTGTATTGATACACAACGATATATTCGACGGAGACACAATAAGGTATATGTAAGAAGTTATATGGCAATTTTTATATAGCCCCATATAGCCGAACTTCTAATTTTTAGGGATCTTAGGTTTTTTGTGTTTTTATATAATTTTTAAACTTTTCAACAAATAGATGTATTGGCACATATTTTCTAGTTTCTTACTGGTATTATTAATACAAAACAAAAAAAACTGTAAAGAAAGTCGAGCGGGCCGATAAAATTTGGCATAGGTATTTCTGAGCCGAATTTGATATATTTCCTTGAACATCCTTCTTACGGAGTGCATATTGCGAGTGTGGAGAACAAATATAACAAATCAGATGAAAAAATATATGGGAGCTATAGCTTTATCTGAACCAGTTTTCACCAAATTTGACATATTCATTTCTAGACTCAATTTGGTCGTAAGTGCAAAATTCCATCACATTTGGGCAAAAATTACACGTTTGGTCCACAATAAAAGACAAATCGGACAACGATATATATGGAAGCTATATCCAAATCTGAATCGATCTCGATAAAATTTGGCATAGGTATTTCTGAGCTGTATTTGATATAATTCCCCAAATATTGTTGTTACAACGTGAATATTACGCCTGCGGAAGACAAAAATAACAAATCGGATGAATAATATATATGAGAGCTATAGCTATATCTGAACCGATTTCAAATTTGGCATACATATTTTCAGGCCTTGTATGTGCAAAATTCCATACTATTTGGGCTGATATTACACGCTCGGTGCACAATAAAAGTAAATCGGACAATGGTATATAGAGGGTGAGATAAATAACTGGTCACAAATTCAAACGCCATAATTTATTTTTTTTTAATTTTATTGAGTGAAAGCAAAAACTGTCGGAAATAGAATCAAATTTTAGAATTAGTTTAAATTTGTTCGAATTGGTCATCATTGCCACGAATAATGGCCTTCACACGCTGCCTGAAAGTTGCTCTGCGGTATTTTGGCCTATTCCCGGCGAAGCGCTTACTTGAGATGATCGACACTTTGGTTTTTTTTAGTGCCAACATTGTTTTCCAAAATACTGCAGACACAATAGTCCAACGGATTGGTATCCGGAGATTTTGGTGGTCATTGTGCTCTGGAAACGAAGGGAGGAACCTTATTGTGTAACCATTCTTAGGTGGCGCGTGCTGAGTACGATGGTGCTGTTGCTGTTGGAATGTCCAAGATCTGCGGCCAAAATGTTTGAGTGCCCAAGGCTTTAATACACCCTCCAGAATATTTTCGCGATAATATTCGGCATTTATTTTGAAGGCACGGTCGATTAATACGAGCGAAGAGCGACCATCGGCTGTTATGGCGGCCCACACTATCACCATAGCCGGCGTTTGAGTTCTGGTGCAACCGAGAGTGCACATTTTCAGCTGACCTCTTTGGGAAGTAAACACGATCATTTTTTCTTGTTTACAAACTGCTGGACAACGAATCTTTTCTCATCGGAAGAAACCAAGTTCGACAGTTCACCACTTTCGCCCAAGCGAAGCAACTCTTTAACTCTTTTGTGTATATTTGGAATCTCAATGGTTTTACCCCGAGCTCATTTTTCAATATTTGCCGAATTGAATATTGCGATATGTTCAGCTCACGAACCATTTTTCGGCCACTGCGACGCAAGTTTCGATCAAGTCGCTTCTTTACTTAACGAACCATTTCTGCTGATGTTTCTGTTTTCTTCCGTCCACTTCCTTGACGATGGGCTACGCTACCAGTATCAGGGTAACGATCGATGGTTATTCACATTTAAATGCTTTTCCAGTCAAATATAAAGAAATCACACTATCACGCTTGAATTCCATCACGAGTAACTTTTTTCTGGAAAATTCTAACCAAAATGTTTTGTACGCTTGTAAAAGAAGCAGAGTTCTGCCGTACCGAACTTTTAATACCCTCCACCATTTTGAAGGAACTTGAACAATTAAAAAAAAATCTGTAAAGAAATACCACTCAAATGAAACCCCTTATATGGAGTCTATACAAAGATGTTTTCCATCCGAAGTTTTTTTGCCATAGGCTATAGAACCCATTTCGAACTTAATTTAGGAAATTTTAAGGTATTCTGTTGAATAATACCGCTAATATCATAAAAATACCGAATATCGAGGGGTACCATTATATCGAGCGGTACAATACGAAGGCGTGGATCTGCACGGACAATTTTTTGTCATAGACTGTAGTATCCATTACGAACTTCAAATATAAGTTTGGAAGATTTTCCGGTGAATAATGTAGCTTAAATCACAAAAATACTGAGGGAGGCATCATTATATGGAGGCTATACCAAAACGTGGATCTACATGGCTCATTTTCAATACCAAAAATACATTTGAGTAAAGTATTATCAATCTGTTTAATTTAGTTCGGAAGCTAGAGTTATTTCCACAGAAGGACAGACGGACGGACATCGCTAAATCGACATAGATGCTGAAGAAGAACATATATGTTTTGTGGGGTCTAAAATGTATGTTTCGAGGTGTTAGAAACAGAATGACAAACTTAATAAAAAAAGTCTCTTTGGTGCCTTGATTGAGGGTTAACGTTTTTGAACTAAATAAACCTTGTAATTCTATCGGCAATATTTTTGAAGACACTATATACCTTAAAGGTAAGAATTGCAAAGAATCGAAATCCGAAACATTACAAAAATGTAGTCGGATGTTTTGTTACTTTTCGACGAAAACTTTGAAAACGCCAATAACCTTGTCTTTATTTTTAGCTCTACTGTGTTAATCGGCTGGGTTTTCCCTGAAATTATTGAAAAAAGGGACTGCTGTCGCTCAGTGTATTTAATTGTGTCATATTACATATTGATATATTTAGCTGTTCCACCAAAGGTAATAGGTGTAACTTTTCTCTTGTCCAAAATATGTATTACAGTTTTTGTCAGTCTGAAGTAAACTTCTTATTAAGTTTGAAAAAAAAATTGTGTTTCGAAAAAAGTATTCTCAAACGCGAAAGATTAAGTGTTGTAGCTCTTCCCGATTGATCGACACCAGTGGTATTACCTCTTAGTATTTTTCAGACCTTTGTCGTGCGTCTGACTGTTGAAACCTCGATGTGAGCAAATTATTTTAAATAGACCAATAGAAGCCTGGCACCTGGTTGGTGTTGTGTATAGGATAATTTGTATTACTGCCAGATGATATACATTGGCTTCCATAGGGCCGTGTTGATAATTCAGTTTAGTTTTTGGGAAATTAATAGATTTTTTACGAAAGTGATCCCACAACTTTATACCAACCAGTTTAACATAAAAAAATGTGTATTTAGAACTGCAATATTTCGCATTTGAATGTTTTCTAAAGACTGAGTTTCATTCAATGTATTGTGAAAACAATCCTCATAAAGAGTTTTCTTTTAAGATGGAACATATTTCGTTTTTGTGTGCTGGGTTATTATGTCGATAAACAATCTCTTAACAGCACTCTGTATGGATGAATGTATATTTTTATTATGTTGAGTTTTATGTATTTGCAGCAGTATGTGAGTGTGTGTGTGCGTGCGTGCGTGTGTGTTAATGTTTAAAATAGTATTTGCATATGTTGACATTTAATTATAAGAAAATTTTAATGAGATTTTCACTTAGGTAGTTTAGGCAAAATTTAACTATTCAAATACAATGTTTCGGATAGGGATGACGATGCTGGAATTTTGCAAACACAAAAATTTTGGAATATCCGATTTTACTAAAGATTGAAAAGCTCAAAGGGTACAATTAAAGTGCCGACCTACAATTAAAAGAAAAAAGGCTGAGAACCTTATTTTTATATGCCTCCGGGAACATCAAATTTACTATCAGCACTATTCTCATTGGAAGACAAATTTGGAAGAAGGGGAGCCATTATAAAATAGCTCTTCTTTATAAATATATTTACATAATGGAATTCCTGATATTTTGTATTTTCCTATGTATGAGAGAATCAATGTATGTGTGTATGTATAGCACTTGTCTATTTATGTCACTGTTTCGGCCAATCTGTGACAGTTTTAAAATTGTCTTCATTCAAATTTTTAATTGAATATTTATGTAAATGCTATCAGACTAACAATTATTTCAAGTTTCAACATTTTTCTAGTTGTTGTTGCTGCTGCTGTTGCTGTTCTTATTAAGTGTTAGTTTGATATTTGATGTTAGGCCACAGAAAATATATTTCGGTATGAACTTATTGTCGGTCTCTATTGTAAATTGAAAATGATTTTAATCGAGGTATTTCGGAGAAAAATATGAATCATTGGAAATGTAACCCTTTATTTTGATTGTTTGCCGGTTTAGTTGATTGGCTTGGTTCGGGGAATTTCAATGCGACGGAGAGGGAAAATAATATTTAAAAAGTAATTAACAGAAATTTAAAAATTTCAATTTTTAACCTAAAAATTTAAAGATTTAAAATTTATTTTTTTTAAGGACCTCTTGAAAAATGATCGTGGATTTTTTTTAATTTTTTTTTCCAAGGTCCTTTAGACAAATTTTTTTTCCAAGGACCTTTAGACAAATATTTTTTCCAAGGACCTTTAGACAAATATTTTTTCCAAGGACCTTTAGATAAATATTTTTTCCAAAGAACCTTTAGACAAATAAGCGTGGATTTTTTAAATATTTTTTCCAAGGACCTTTAGATAAATATTTTTTCCCAGGACCTGTAGATAAATATTTTTTCCAAGGACCTTTAGAGAAATAATCGTGGATTTTTTAAATATTTTTTCCAACGATCTTTAGACAAAATTTTTTTCCAAGGACCTTTAGACAAATATTTTCTCCAAGGACCTTTAGACAAATAAGCGTGGATTTTTTAAATACTTTTTCCAAGGAACTTAAGACAAATATTTTTTCCAAGGACCTTTAGATAAATATTTTTTCCAAGGACCTTTAGACAAATATTTTTTCCAAGGACCTTTAGACAAATAAGCGTGGATTTTTTAAATATTTTTTCCAAGGACCTTTAGATAAATATTTTTTCCAAGGACCTTTAGACAAATAAGCGTGGATTTTTTAAATATTTTTTCCAAGGACCTTTAGACAAATATATTTTCCAAGGACCATTAGATAAATATTTTTTCCAAGGACCTTTAGACAAATAAGCGTGGATTTTTTAAATACTTTTTCCAAGGAACTTAAGACAAATATTTTTTCCAAGGACCTTTAGATAAATATTTTTTCCAAGGACCTTTAGACAAATATTTTTTCCAAGGACCTTTGGACAAATATTTTTTCCAAGGACCTTTAGACAAATAAGCGTGGATTTTTTAAATATTTTTTCCAAGGACCTTTAGCCAAATATTTTTTCCAAGAACCTTTAGACAAATAACCGTGGATGTTTTAAATATTTTTTCCAAGGACCTTAAGACAAATATTTTTTCCAATGACCTTTTGAGAAATAAGCGTGGATTTTTTAAATATTTTTTCCAAGGAAATATTCCATATTTAAACTAACAAATATTTTAAATTAATCAAATATTTGCCTGTTCGTTCCACACGAGGTATTTTTAAAACTCGAGTTTATGAACTGTGAATTCAACCAAATTTGCCTCTGTAATCTTGCTGGCCCGCATCCTTAAGTTCATATTTGTGGAATAAATAAACTTTTGCACAACAAACCTCCCTTTTCGAAATACGCTTTCCAAGCCTAAATGGCACACACACATTTGCCACTGGCTTTGTTAGCAGCAGTAGCAACAAAGTCCTTTACTGATTTGTAATATTTACCAATGTAATAGATATGTATACATTGCAGAGAGCGAGAGAACTTTCTGCTGCAAAAATCCATTAGCGTGCAAATACGGATAGTTAACTAAATCAAATAAAGATTTTTCCAAGATTTGCAAAAAAAAAATGAAAAAACGAAAGAAAGCGAGGAAAAACTAACTCTGCTACATTTCCTACACGGAAGGCAGAGGTGATGGTGGTGGTGATGTCAGTGTTTTGTTGTAAACTCCTGCTCCAACTGTGACTATCGTCGCCACTGTTGCTGTTGAAAATTAATGTAAATTTAATCAGAGCCAACATTAACAGAAATGGCGGTGCTGTTGATGGTATGATGGCTGTTTGCCGGAAATAGGACCATAACAAGTTTAAGTTTGCTGCAGATCCTTTGTAAATATCAACAGAATTGGAGAAGTTTCAAGAGAAAAAGCAACAAAATCTCAAAAAATACACAAACAAACACTTGCATGGATGGGGTGTAAGAAAAAAAACCGAAAACGATATGAAATGGAGAAAATCAACAACTCAAACCGAAATACTTGGTTTTTTGCAACTACCAATACCAATGTACATTTGGGCATACATGCATGCATGTGGATGTTGAAATGTAAATAACAAGCCATATACGTTGTTACAGATCTTAGTACTCAAACCAACAAACACACAGAGTGTAAATGCGGAACTCTCTGTGAAATAAAAATGAATTCATAAAAAAAGTTCGTAAATTTTGCAACGGTGGGATTGATGTGGCAATGGATGTTACATAGCTGGTAGTCAAGAGCATGAACCCAAGGAAATTTTGGCTGCTATGTTGGCGTACATCCGGGACTTAACATTAAAATCGTTTTACGATCCTTCATCCGTGTTAACACAAAATGACGTCATGTTCAGGTAATCCTCTCTAGGATTTAAATTAATATTAATTAAAAATTTTTCAGAGATAATAAAAAAATTAAAAAAAATATAAAAAAATAATTTTTTTAATTTTTTATAGCGACAAAATCAGTTTGAAAATTATATCTCTCTTAAAGTATTAACAATTAGGATTTACAGTAATATGTGGGTTTTTTTTTAAATCTGGTTCTACCCACCAACATTTCCAAATTTAAGAATATGACTATGAATTTTAAGGCACCATAATTTGGCATTAAGGGACATCAATTCAATCTAAAGAAGTTGTGATTTTTTTAATTGGATGGGATACCTGTTGTAGGTCACAATATACCTTAAATTAGCAGGTTATAAGGAGAATATGTGTAATAGAGAACCAATATTAAATGACTATTTCCAGAAAATATTTTACTATCATCGTCATATCAACAAGTTAAACAGTATCAGTCGGTTTTGCCGACAGATCTATAACCCCAGATTTGCGTTATTATTATTTAAATAAATCAAAATAATCAAAATTTTCAACTTTTGTGGGGAAGGTACTAGAAGAAGTGGGCCCATAGATTCCTCATTCACATCTGATCCCAGGTTGAGAGAGATATACCAAGTTTGGAAATCATCGCTGGCAAGTTATGAGATATATAAATACTTACAATTGTGACCTTTTGTGGTTGGAGATACCAGAAGGGATGAGCCGATATCTATTATCTTCACATCAGATCTTGTGTAAGTATAAATACTGAAATTTTCGAAGTTTAGAAAGAATCAGATGTTTTTTTCGCATTTTATGAGAGATATAATTATTCAAAATCCAAAAACCAGATGGAGTGGTCCGATATATATTTCATCTTCATAGCTGATCTTGTGTTGGTAAAAATGTTGAGATGTGCAAAACTTGAAGAAAATCTGAGTCTTATTTCACATCGTACAACAGTTATGACTATTTAAAATGTTGACCCGTTGTGGGGGAGGTTCCCGTCTTCACACCAGTTATTTTGTTAAAATGTATATTGGGATATAGGAAATTTGAAGAAAAAACGTATGTGTCTTTTCTGAGGGATATAATTATTCAAAATATTGACCCATATATAACATCTCCATATCAGATGTTGTGTTGGTGGAAATATAAGGATGTGCCAAATTTTAAAAAAGAATCCGATGCTAATTTCGCCCTTTATGAGTGTTTAAAATTGTGATCCGTTGCGGGGAACTGCCAGGAGGAGTGGTCCATTCTCATGAAATGGGGCATTAAAATCCCATTTCATGCAAACTTAGAACATCCCAATATTTCCATCAACACAAGATCTTTTCTAAAGATGGTTGAGATCGGAACATTACTTCTGGTATCTCCCCACATAGGATTCAAGATTTTGAAAAACTAAAGGTCAACGAAAGCGAAATAAGCATCCAACTCTCTTCAAATTTCACACATACAAACATTTTTTCTAACACAAGATCTCTTCTGAAGATGATATATAACTGCGAGCCCCTTCTGGTACCACACATACAAAGGGTCACAAGGGTCTCAGCGATTTTTTACAGCTTGCTATATCTTAATTTTTTTTTCAACCAGAAACCTGAGATCAATATGGAATTTATGATTTCGCATAAAATTGGATATAAATGTTCAATTGTCTTGTAATTTTGCCTATACCAATATTTTTTCTGTATTATATGAAGTATGAAAATTTAATACTTCGTCGACTATATCTGGCACCTCACGCACATTTTAACGTTTTTAAACAAACAATGTTGGCTTCGGAAGGGTCAGAAATTTTAATAATCATACCTGAAGTCAAAATATATTTAAATCATCGAACATTGGCCGTGGTAATACATCTGTCGGCAAAATCGACTGATACATTTAAACTTGCTTTTTTTTCTTCAAAGCTGATACCGCCTTCGCCTTATATAATTTTTAAACATGTAAATATTTGCAACTTTGCAGGGAAGAGGTCAAAATATGTCACCGAAGTTAATTTGAGCTCAAAAATATTTCAGGCAAAAATATTACAATGTGTTTAGTTTGGACTTAGTAGGGCAATTGCTCTAATATTTACAGTGCGAGATAAAAAGACTGCAACAAAGTCAAACGTCATAATTTTTACATTTTTTTAATTTTATTGAATGAAAGCAACAAATGTCGGAAACAGCATCGAATTTTAGAATAAGTTTCGATTTGTGCGAATTGGTCACCTTTGGCACGAATTATGGCCTTCAAACGGCCAATGAAACCGTCACACGCTGCCCGAATGTTGCTCTGTGGTATTTTGGACCATTCCCGGCGAAGCGCTCGGTTGAGGTGATCGACACTTTAGTATTTTTTAGTTCCAACCTTGCTTTCCAAAATACCCCAGACACAATAGTCCAACGGATTGCTATCCGAGGATTTTGGTGGCCATTGTGCGCTGGAAATGAAACAATGAAACTCATTTTGTAACTATTCTTGAGTGGCGCGTGCTGAGTGCAATGGTGCTGGAATGTCCAAGGTCTGTGGCCAAAATGTTCCTTGCCCAAGGCTTTAATACACCCTCCATAATGTTTTCGCGATACTATTCGGTATTTATTCTGATGGCACGGTCGATTAATACGAGCGGAGAGCGACCATCGGCTGTTATGACGGCCCACAGCGTCACCATGGCCGGCGCTTGAGTTCTGGTGGCCAACCGAAGGTGCACATTTTCAGCTGACCTCTTTGGCATGTAAACACGATTATTTTGTTTGTTTACAAACTGCTGGACGAATGTTTTCTCATCGGAGAAAACCAAATTCGGCAGTACACCACTTTTGGCCAAGCGAAGCAACTCTTTAGCTCTTCAGCTCTTTTGAGTATATTTCCTTTCTGTTGCGGTGTAAGTTCTTGCACTTTTTGGAATTTCAATGGCTTTGCCCCGAGCTCCTTTTTCAATATTTGCCAAATGGAATATTGCGATATGTTCAGCTCACGAGCCATTTTTCGGCCACTGCGACGCCGGTTTCGACCAAGTCGTTTCTTTACTTTTCGAACCATTTCTGCTGATGTTGCTGTTTTCTTCCGTCCACGTATCACGGTAACGAGCGATGTTACGATACACAAAAGATTTATTGACATTTAAATGCTGGAGTGCTCTATAAAAGCCACTTGTGGGTTTCTAGCCAAATATAAAGAAATCACACTATCACGCTTGAATTCCAGCACGAATAACTTTTTTTCTGGAAAATTCTCACCAAAATGCTTTCGTACGTTTGTAAACAATATAATGAGCTGTCACTGGAATAAATTTAACAGCTGTCGGACTAGTGGCTTAGCAATGACAGCAGTCTGACGTAGGTTGCAGTTTTTTCATCTTACCCTGTATGGTCCACACACAGCCATTACGGCTTGATCGACTCTACGGCTGGATTTACTGCGACGGATTTAATCTTAAACGACATTATATTGATTAAAAATTAATTTCGATGGTGGTTTCAAAGGATATGAAGTTTCCTTTTTTTAAATGCTGTGAACTACAAAGAATAAACATTTTGCACAGATTCCCAAGAATTAGTCATTTCTGAAGGACTCCTTTAAAAGGATATTTTCATGGACCGCTGTGTCTGCCAGTGTCACTACAAGTATATCTGACATACTTGTGGAGAGTACTTTTCATTGGAATTATAAAACGATAGGAATTTTTGCCAAATTCCGAGGCATTTGATCTGCATTTTTGGGCACTTGGTACAAGAAATATATGGATTTTAAATTTTTCCTGAATGTATTTTTGAAAATTTCTGAGTTCCAAATATTAAACTTAAACCATTTTAATCTAATTAAAAAATTTCCATTCTTTATGCTTTTCGAATTCATACACTTAATACCTTCGATATCTTTCTGTGACGACCCTCGTCAAGTTTAAAAAAACATTCCTCAAAAATATCCATTCGAAATTGTTTGCCCAAGTGTAATTTCTTAAGTAAAAGGTAAACACTTTTAGCGACTACTTATGATTGGAATGTTATTTAAGTATTGATTCTCTCTCATCTCCAGTTTCCTAAGTTTTGGGCGGTTTTTTATTCCTTTTCGTTTGTACTGGGTAAATGCACAGACACACACATTTTTAAAATCCTTGGTGTGGTATCGATAGATGCAGGCTCCTGTTGTGTTGCTTTGCTCAGCTGTGAGTTTGGCACTGGGGGGAGTCGAGGAAAATAAATAAAGCTTTTACTTGGTTTCATTTGGTTTCGAATACCATCTCTTGTGGCCTTCAATACCCTGACCATCTTGGCGTGGATATTTATTATTATTAGGAAAGTAGTAGGAAGGAAGAAAATATTTTCATTTTCTTGTTAGAAATGCTAAAAAGTATTTGCCAACCACATGCAAATGACATTTTGTCGTGGTATTTGAAAACCGGGGGAAAACAAAAAATCCGCAATCTAGAGGAGAACAACGGAAACTAAAAATAAGCGTAAAAAAATAAAAAATTCGAAAAAAAAAAAAAACGAAAATACTTTTTGGTCAAGGATGATTGTGGCAGTGCCTGACAGCCGAACATTTAAAACATGACAAAACATGGTAAACAAATCGCAGCAGAGGTCCCAAATCCGTTTTAACCTAAAATGCTATGACACGCTGTCAGTGGCTTGTTTACATTTTCTATAAAGATATTTTCTTGGGCATTCATGGCATAAATTTAAATAGGACAGGAATATTTTACATTTCGAAAAAAGAATGTAAATATCATCATCCTTGTTTTAGTTGGAGCAAAAAAAAAAAAAAAAAAGAATCTGATATACATAGATTATGGTGACAGTTTTCAAAGTGGAATTTTAGGCGGAATACATTTGTAATAAAAAAATAATCCAATAACAATTCAAAAACAAAAAGTGTGGAGGAGCAATAGGCGTGGATTTTTAAAGAAAAAATTTTCAAGGACCATCCAAGCAATAGGCGTGGATTTTTAAAGAATATTTTTTCAAGGACCATCCAAGCAATAGGCGTGGATTTTTAAAGAATATTTTTTCAAGGAAAGAATATTTTTTCCAAGCAATAGGCGTGGATTTTTAAAGAATATTTTTTCAAGGAAAGAATATTTTTTCCAAGCAATAGGCGTGGATTTTTAAAGAATATTTTTTCAAGGAAAGAATATTTTTTCCAAGCAATAGGCGTGGATTTTTAAAGAATATTTTTTCAAGGACCATCCAAGCAATAGGCGTGGATTTTTCAAGAATATTTTTTTAAGGACCATCCAAGCAATAGGCGTGGATTTTAAAATAATATTTTTTCAAGGACCATCCAAGCAATAGGCGTGGATTTTTAAATAATATTTTTTCAAGGACCATCCAAGCAATAGGCGTGGATTTTTAAATAATATTTTTTCAAGGACCATCCAAGCAATAGACGTGGATTTTTAAAGAATATTTTTTCAAGGACCATCCAAGCAATAGGCGTGAATTTTTCAAGAATATTTTTTCAAGGACCATCCAAGCAATAGGCGTGGATTTTTAAATAATATTTTTTCAAGGACCATCCAAGCAATAGGCGTGGATTTTTAAATAATATTTTTTCAAGGACCATCCAAGCAATAGGCGTGGATTTTTAAATAATATTTTTTCAAGTACCATCCAAGCAAATAGGCGTGGATTTTTAAATAATATTTTTTCAAGGACCATCCAAGCAATAGGCGTGGATTTTTAAAGAGTATTTTTTCAAGGATCATCCAAGCAATAGGCGTGGATTTTAAAATAATATTTTTTCAAGGACCATCCAAGCAATAGGCGTGGAGTTTTAAAGAATTTTTTTCAAGGCCCATCCAAGCAATAGGCGTGGAATTTTAAAGAATATTTTTTCAAGGACCAATAAACCAAGAAAAGTTGATTTTTAAATAATCTTTTTTCAAGGACCAATAGACCAACAAAAGCGGATTTTTAATGAATATTATTTAAAGGACCAATAGACCAACAAACGTGGATTTTAAAGAATATTTTTTCAAGGGCCTATTGTCCAATAAACGTAGATTTTTAAAGGATGTTTTTAAACAATATTTTTTCAAGGACCTACGGTCTAATAAACGTAGATTTTTAAAGGATATTTTTAAACAATATTTTTTCAAGGACCTATGGTCCAATAAACGTAGATTTTTAAAGGATATTTCTAAACAATATTTTTCAAGGACCTACGGTCTAATAAACGTAGATTTTTAAAGGATATTTTTAAACAATATTTTTTCCAGAACCATCTGAACAATTAATTATTTTAGGATTATTTTTTAATGAAAATCAGAGCAATAGTCGTTGATTTTTAAAGAATATTTTTTCAAGGACCAATAGACCAACAAACGTTGATTTTTAAATATTTTTTCAAGTACAAGTAAATAAGGTTTTTTTTTTTCAAGGACCTTAGGACAAATTAACTTGGATCTTTGAAGAATTATTTTCCAAAGACTTAAGGATCAATTAACTTGAATCTTTAAAGAATTATTTCCCAAGGACCTAAGGACCATGGGCTAATATAGCGAGAAACGTTGATTTTAGAAGAACAACTTTCTAAGACCATAACACCAATCAGCTTGGATTTTTAAAGAATAGTCTTTCGAGGACCATATCAATAACAATTAAATTTATGTGGATTTTCCTAAAAATGTTTTTTTTTTTTTTTATTTCTTAAAAAATGTTGTCTAAATTTAAAATCCCCCGTTTAATTTTTGTAAACCGTTGACTTGTGATATTTGCGGTTTTCGTTCTAAGTGAACCGTACAATCTCCGCTACCCACACATGTATCTATTCATGTGAACTTCTCATATTGCAGCGTGGGTTGAATCTTTGTTATGCTTTTACCTTATCATTGGGTTCACAGAACTTCCCCAAACAGGAATTCAAAACAAATTCACCTTAATTTTTATATGGCAACAACAAAAATAAATAATATTTTAAAAGAATTTGAATGTTTGCGGTTTACCCCATTGATATGGGAAAAATTACAAAGATATGCTACCACTTAACTCGCAGCATTGACGAAGCAAAGCAAGGACAAAATATAGCACTACGAGCAAATATGTCCTCAGCTCGATGGGAGATAAATCGATGCTTCGTTACCCTCATAGATCTCGGTTAGATGAAATTGAAAATGACAATGCCAATGTAGGAAACTCTGATGCAAAGCATGTTCTTGTTTTAACGCCGCCGGTGCGGAGCTTGAATTTGTTATTTTGTATTAAAAATCAACTGACAGACTCCCGTTCCACCCAAACCCTCCTCCCCGCCCGAACGCAAAAACCAAAGACGATGAAGAAGAATTTCCAATGTGGGTATATAAATGAGTTGTTTAAAATATTAAACCTTCTTAAATATGGCAGAGGAAACCAAAAGAAGGATATGCTAACGATGTCAGGGGAAACGGTGGCCTCGAATGCCTGAGGAAGTGGTTGCGGTGCCGAGCACAAACATTGAAGACAAAAAGCCAAATGATTTTTCTTTTTGGTTGAACGCAGCAACATATTTTCGAGTCGTTGATACCACCGGCACCGCCAACACCACCGATGCAAGTAATCCCTTCGTAAGAACACGAATAAAATATCGGGGTGTATAAAATGCTCGTGGCTTTACCCTTGACGTTGATGCTGATGTTGATGACGACGACAACGCTAAAAAGGGTCTCCTCCTTCTTCAAGATGTAGCAGAAGACGTGGAACAAGAAGAATTGCTACATTTAATGCTGTCACTGCCACAACTAACACTACCCTCGTGGAAGGATGAGAGGAGTTTGGTGGCACTGAGGTTTCTTCTAAGATTGTTGCTGCATGAAAATAAAGCTTGTGGCTGGCATAAATTATTGCATGGTTAAGAAAACAACTTTAAATGTATAAAATGAAAATAATACCATTCAAACGATTTTGGAGGTTTTATGGGCAGAACGAGGGAAGTTAAAAAAGTTATGGGAAATGTAGGTTCTTCCCATAACATTTGAACTTCCTTTGTTCCCTTATTCTTAAAAAATCCACGCCAATTGGTCTTGAAATCGTTGGGAAAATATTCTTAAAAATCCACGCCAATTGGTCTTGCAGTCGTTGGAAAAGTATTCTTAAAACGCCACGCCAATTGGCTTTGAAGTCGTTGGGAAAATATTCTTAAAAATCCACGCCTATTGGCCTAGAAGTCGTTGCAAAAATATTCTTAAAAATCCACGTCAATTGGTCTTGAAGTCGTTGGAAAAATGTTCTTAAAAATTCACGTCATATACCCTTGAAGTCGTTGGAAAAATATTCTTAAAAATCCACGCCAATTGGCCTTGAAGTCGTTGGGAAAATATTCTTAAAAATTCTCGACATATGCCCTTGAAGTCGTTGAAAAAATATTCTTAAAAATCCACGCCAATTGGCCTTGAAGTCGTTGGGAAAATATTCTTAAAAATCCAAGCCAATTGGCCTTGAAGTCGTTGAAAAAATATTCTTAAAAATCCAAGCCAATTGGCCTTGAAGTCGCTGAAAAAATATTCTTAAAAATCCACGCCTATTGGCCTAGAAGTCGTTGCAAAAATATTCTTAAAAATCCACGTCAATTGGTCTTGAAGTCGTTGGAAAAATGTTCTTAAAAATTCACGTCATATACCCTTGAAGTCGTTGGAAAAATATTCTTAAAAATCCACGCCAATTGGCCTTGAAGTCGTTGGGAAAATATTCTTAAAAATTCTCGACATATGCCCTTGAAGTCGTTGGAAAAATATTCTTAAAAATCCACGCCAATTGGCCTTGAAGTCGTTGGGAAAATATTCTTAAAAATCCAAGCCAATTGGCCTTGAAGTCGTTGAAAAAATATTCTTAAAAATCCACCAAAATTCAAGACTATTGGCCTTTAAGTCGTTGGAAAAATATTCTTAAAAATCCACACCAATTGGCCTTTAAGTCGTTGGAAAAATATTCTTAAAAATCCACGCCTATTGGCCTTGAAGTCGTTTAAAAAATATGCTTAAAAATCCACACCAATTGGCCTTTAAGTCGTTGGAAAAATATTCTTAAAAATCCACGCCTATTGGCCTTGAAGTCGTTTAAAAAATATTCTTAAAAATCCTCGCCTAGTGGCCTTGAAGCCGTTGGAAAAATATTCTCAAAAATCCACGCCTATTGGCCTTGAAGTCCTTGGAAAAATATTTTTAGAAATCCACGTCTATTGGCCTTGAAGTCGCTGGAAAATATTCTTAAAAATCCAATCCTATTGTTTGATATCCTTGTCACAATTTTTTAGTGTATATAATTTTCCCTTAATTCCCACACCACCCTCTGTAATCTTTGTTGCTTTTCTTAGCGTTCCAGCGTTGCCTTTTGACGCTTTGCCCTATGTCTTGAAAGCCTTTTTGGGCCCTTGATAAAATGGTGGGATTAACTTGTTATGGTGCAAGTAGCTTGTTTGACGACGGTACTTTTATTTTAAATATTCTCAAATCTGCTGAAACAAATATTAGCACAAACACTACAAAGTTTCGGAAATTTGTTTAACTTACGCACGCACTTGGTTCAAGGAAACGAAGGAGAGCAAAGGAAAAAATGGGAGAAAAAAAAAACGAAACTCTTAGAAAAAGAACGCATTCGTGTGAATCAGTTCGGAACTAAACACATTTAAATTAAAGACTTCATAGTGACTACATTTTGAATACTTCGTTTTTTGTTGAGTCGCCTCGTTTAAATTAATTATCCAATTAATTCGTTCTTTGTTCTTGAAAAAATATTTTTCATTAAAACCCACGTTTGATGGTCTATTGGTCTTTCAAAAAATATGCCTTAAAAGTCTACGCCCATTGTTCAAAAATTCCTTAAAAATCTAAGTTTATTGTTCTAGGAGTCCTTGAAAAAATATTCTTTGTAAGGCTACGTTTGTTGATCTATTGGTCCTTGAAAAAATATTCTTTAAAGTCGATGTTTGTTGGTCCATTGGCCCTGAAAAAATATTCTTTAAAAATCCACGATTGTTGGTCTATTGGTCCTTGAAAAAATATTCTATAAAATCCACGTTTATTGGTCTATTGGTCCTTGAAAAAATATTCTATAAAATCCACGTTTATTGGTCTGGGAGTCCTTAAAAAAATATTCTTTAAAAATCCACGTTTGTTCGTCTATTGGTCCTTGAAAAAATATTTAAGAAATCTAGGCCGATTTCCGTGATGGTCCTTGAAAAAATATTTAAGAAATTCAGGCCTATTTCCGTGATGGTCCTTGAAAAAATATTCCTTTAAAAATCCATGCATATTTCTGTGATGATCCTTGAAAAAATATTCTTTTAAAAATCCATGCATATTTCTGTGATGATCCTTGAAAAATATTCCTTTAAAAGTCCACTCATATTTCTATGATGGTCCTTGAAAAAATATTTAGGAAATCCAGGCCGATTTCCGTGATGGTCCTTGAAAAAATATTCCTTTAAAAATCCACGCCTATGTTCAGATGGTCCTTGAAAAACTATTCTTTAAAAATCCAAGCCTATTGCTGTGATGATCCTTGAAAAAATATTCCTTAAAAATTCACGCCCATTGCTGTGATGATCCTTGAAAAAATATTCCTTGAAAATCCAAGCCCATTTCTGTGATGGTCCTTGAAAAAATATTCCTTAAAAATCCACGCCCATTGCTGTGATGGTCCTTGAAAAAATATTCTTTAAAAATCCAAGCCCATTGCTGTGATGGCCCTTTAAAAATATTCTTAAAAATATTCTTTTCAAAATCCACGTTTGTTGATTTATTGGTCCTTGCAAAAATATTCTTTAAAAAATACACTTTTAATGGTCTACTGGTTCTTGAAAAAATATTCTTTAAAAATCCACATTTTGTGGTCTATTGTCCTGAAAAAAATATTCCTTCAAAGTCCACGCCCATTGCTGTGATGGTCCTTGAAAAAATATTATTTAAAAATCCACTCTCATTGTTGTGATGGTCCTTGAAAAAATATTCTTTAAAAATCAACGTCTATTACTGTGATGGTCCTTGAAAAAATATTCCTTAAAAATCCACACCCATTGCTGTGATGGTCCTTGAAAAAATATTCCTTAAAAATCCAAGCCTATTGCTGTGATGGTCCTTGAAAAATATTCTTTACAAATCCATTTTTATTGGTCCTTAGGTCCTTGAAAAAATATTCTTTAAAAATCCACGTCTATTACTGTGATGGTCCTTGAAAAAATATTCCTTAAAAATCCACACCCATTGCTGTGATGGTCCTTGAAAAAACATTCATAAAAATCCACGTTTGGTGGTCTATTGGTCCTTGAAAAAATATTCTTTAAAAATCCACGTCTATTACTGTGATGGTTCTTGAAAAAATATTCCTTAAAAATCCACGCTCATTGCTGTGATGGTCCTTGAAAAAACATTCATAAAAATCAACGTTTGTTGGTCTATTGGTCCTTGAAAAAATATTCTTTAAAAATCCACGTTTGTTGGTCTATTGGTCCTTGAAAAAATATTCTTTAAAAATCAACGTTTGTTGGTCTATTGGTCCTTGAAAAAATATTCTTTAAAAATCCAAGCTTGTCTGTCTATTTTTCCTTGAAAAAAATATTTTTTTATAAATCCACGTTTGTTGGTCTATTGGTCCTTAAAAAGATATTCTTTAAAATATTCACGCTTATTTAATAGGAAAAATATGTAAATATTTATAAAATCTCTTAGGAAAAATTAGGAAAAATATGTAAATATTTAAAGAAAATCTGGTTGTTTTCTTAAAAAAAATATTTTTTTTTAAAAATACTCAAAACATCTGTAGATAAACAAATTTCCCTCCCTTTAAGTAAACTTAATTACGCATTCATTGTTGGAAAATTGATGCCTTCTGCTACCACCAAAAGCTTTCCATTGAGAGAAGTAATTAATATTTCCTCCTCCGACACGTCAAAACAAACAGAACACAATAGATAAATATTCATTTATCTTAACAAAGGCATCGTATTTATTCATTTTGTTTTATTTTCGAAATGAAAACACAAACCAGAAACCAAATGAAAGGTTTGCACCCCATCTCCCCGACAAACAACCAACCAATCAGCCAGCCAGTAACTAATTAAAGAAACGAACGAATGAACGAACTCGAGAGCAATAATTCAAATCCATTGCCAGGATGAGTTGGATGGCTGGAGTGTGTTTCAGCAACTAATGTCGTTGAAATTCTTTGTTGCCTTGTGATTATAAAATTAAGTGTCTGATAGACAAAGTGTTACCTGAAGCGTTCAGAATATTAATTATTAATTTATTAGAACATCTAAATAGACGTTTAGCAACCAGTTGAATGATAAACACTTTCATACGCACACATGGATGGGAAATTGAATGTATTCAAATATAGGATAGTGCATAGCGATTTTTCAGATTTTGTAGAAAATTTTTAAAAATATATTTTTAAAGAATTTTTGAACAGTAATGTCGAATATTTTATTCCTCTGAGACCACTGGACCATTGAACCAATATTAGGAACCAAGCAGCAAATAAAAGGGTTTTTTCAAGCCCAATAATCGTTGTTTTTATTGAGCTATTTCTTACAAGACTATTGAGTTAGTTATAGTAAATTTAAAAACCAGTAAGAAAAGGTCAAAAGTCGACCGGGAACGGCTGTATGATACCCTACACCACTATGCGTATTTACTAGAGCTCCCGTACCAAAAAAAGTTTATATTGTCAATTTATGTAAAGCAGATCATACCAACTGTGAACCTTATTTGAATGCGACTCATGGCTTTAGAGCCGTCACAATTTGGGGACTATATCCAACTCTAAATCGATTTTCAACAAATTTGACGGAGGCTTTTGTACCTCTAATACGAAATGACATTGCTGTATAGTGCATGATATGACTTCGTTAAAAATTATATTAAACGTGTAAAAAAGCTGCAAGTTCGGCCGGGCCGAACTTTGAGTAACCTTCATCATTTGGAAGGAATTTGGCAATTTTAAAAAAATAAAATCCGTTAAAAATTCTGTTAGAATCTTAAAACCAGTAAAGAAAGTCTTAAAGTCGGGCGGGGCCGAAGATATATATGGGAGCTATGTCTAAATTTTGACCGATTATCTCCAATTTCAATAGGGTTCGTCCTTGGGCCAAACAAAAGATCTTTGCAAAATTTCATCTGGATCGGGCAATAAATGCGACCTGTACTTTGTTTACAAAAATACATGGACAGACGGACGGACATGCATAAATCGACTCAGAATGTGATTCTATGCAGATCATCAAAGGAACTATGGGTCTATCTCGTTTCCTTCTGCACAAAGACATAATACCCTGACCACCTTGTGGTGTAGTGTATAAATGCCAAATGTAGCCGTCATATTTGGGGATAAACGACGACGTAGACCTGTACAGGCAACTTTTGTCGCAAGCCATTACAAGATTCTAATGTACCGCGTTTGAAGCGTCAGTCCAAGCAGATTTTTACCATGAACCAATACACGCCATGCGAGCGCTCTGAAATAGTTGAAATTTACATTCAACAGAAGAAGTCAGTTGTGAAAACTCAACGTGCTTTTAAAACATTAAAATATGTGAGAAGTGCGCCTTCTAAGAACACCATTAAGCGTTTATACGAAAAATTTTCGACTGGTAAGGCTCTTTCTAATCCGAAGAGGCCATATAAAAGTCGACCAAGGCGATCGGCCGAGAATATCGCTACCGTACGCGCCAGTGTTAGAAGTCCCCAGGAACATCCCAAAAACGCCGTTCTCAGCAGTTGGGCATGGCTCGGTCCACTTTACAACGGATTATTCGCATTGATTTGCATTTGTTCCCGTACAAAATTCAATTGACGCAAAGAATGTTGCCTGCGGACAAGCCTCGTCGATTGGAATAGGCCCAAAGAGTCATGGGTCCGTCGAAAATGGGCATCCCTGTATATATACTTTGTGGGGTCTAAAATACATATTTCGATGTGTTACAAACGGAAAGACAAACTTAATATAAACTCCATACTATGATGGAGGGTAGAAAAATCTATTCAATGTGGGCTGATAACCATAAAATCGGATGAAGATGCATATCGAAGGTATATAAAAATCTCAACCGATCTCTCTTAAATTTGGAAGAGGTATTTTCGAGCTATATCTGATGTCTGGTATTAAAAAAATCTTTGTTGTGGAGTGCATATTACGCTTGTTAGGGACTTAAAATCCCAAAATGGGTAAGTTTGAACCCATTTTCACCAAATTTGAAGTTTCTAGGATTGATTCAGTCGGAATTGCAAAGATTCAGTGTTGGGGCTGATATCAGCCGTTTGCTGCACAATAAACTGATATCGAATCCGATCACGATAAAAATGGAAAGAGGTATTTCTGGACTGCATCTAATATCTGGTATTAAGTATTGTTGTTGTGGAGTGCATATTACGCTTGCGAGGGACTTAAAATCTCAAATGCGATAAAACATATATGTGGGAGCTATATCTATACCTGAACCGACTTTCTCCAAATTTTGAAGTACTAAATTCTAGAATAAATTCAGCCGGAATTTCCAAGATTCAGTTCATTTGGACTGATATTGGTCATAAATAATAAACCTGATATCGGAAACAGCTATATGTGGGAGCTATATCAAAATCTGATTTGGTCTCGATAACACTTGACAGAGGTATTTCTGGGCTGCATCTGATATCTGGTACTACAGATCCCATGTATATGGGAGGTATAGCTATATCTGAACCGATTTTCACCGATTTCTAGACTGAATTCGGTCGGATGTGTCCAAATTTATTAGCCATTTGATGCACAATTAACCAGAAATCGCTTGAAGATATATTTGGGAGCTATATCTAAATTTGAACCGATCTTCACCGATTTCAATAAGGTTCGTCCTCGAGCCAAACAAATTTTGTTTGGAAAATTTCATCTCAATCGGATAAAAAATTATTCCAGTATTTTGTTCCCAAAAATACATGGACAGACGGACGGACAGGCAGACTGATATGCATAAATCGACTCAGAAAATGATTTTATGAAGATCCTGAGAAGGAACTACGGGTCTCTTCTGAATGTAACAAACAAGTGTGCAAAGGCACAATACCCCTACCTCTATGTAGTTTAAAGTAAAAAAATATATTTCTGAGCCATTGAGTGACATTTCTCATATTATTTAAGGAAAATTTTATCAGTAATCGTGGATCTCCTTCTTTTAAGGACTATTAGACCAATTTATTCTTTAGAATTCCTTATTCAACACCATTATCCTGCTTCCAGCAAGCATAAATATTAACATAGTATTTTTTCGATGATCAAATAATTATAGATTTACATCTAGTAAAAAGATTTATTTTTAAAGATTTTTTGGGAATTTTTTTTTGGCGAAAATTTGGACAATCCATTGTTTCGCAAATTTCCTTACATCCAATTTCATGTGTATGGACCCATATTAATTAGCAATCTCCCCATTAATAATTCTCTTTGCACCAATTTAGCAGCATAATAACGCACACCACACTGTTTATTATTTTAACCATATCCTGGAATCATCATCTTCTACTAAATCTTCTATTAGCTTAGCCAAAGTTTTGCCCCCAGCCCAACCTTCGTCTCCATCTCTTTCCCCTCTCTTTCCAATTTGTGCGTTACTAAATTTCATGATTGTTCTACAAACAGGCAACAATCAATCTTGAAAAGCTCTTCAAACGAAAAATTGATCCACAAATCACAAGCAAACAAATAAATTTCAAGTACACTTTCCGCTAACTTCCCACTTGTCCACCAGCAGTAGCAGAAGATACGCCAAGTCATTTCGTTTCATTCCATTTCACTCAACTCATTGACCAAGTTCAGACTCAGTCGATTAGTGATGAAATGATTGGGTTTCATTTTGCTGGTTGTACGTTATGCGGGTGTACTGTGGAAAGGGGCAAGGGGAAGGAAAGGGTTTAGAAGTGTTTAAATAAATGGAGTTGGTATTGCAATGGTTCGTACGACATGAGGACTTCACGGGCGAGATAATCGAGTACAAATCATACTGGAGAAACAACTTCATAGTTTTTGCTATAGAATATTATTTTCATAGGTCGAACGTGACATTGAATTCTATTCGTTTAGTTACGATTTGAATTGGAGAAGTTTTACAAAAATTGCTGATTGAAAAAATAGTGTTTGAATCAGGTATATACACAGGTCTTAAATCCCGAAATTTGAGTACTTCACCAGGAACCAATGAAGAAATTTTCATTGTTAAGTCCTATAAAAATCCCCAAATAATTGGTCCGTCCATCCCTCACTTTATTTTTTTTTTTGTTTGAATTGGACTGAATTTTTCGAAGACCCATCCGAAGGCTCTTAGGCTAATCACTCTGAATAATCGTGATTTTTTTTTAAATATTTTACGGACTACCGACCGTGTTTTTTAACCGATCTTTGAAGAAGACTTTAGGACATTAAGGTCATATTTTTCATGTCCTTAAACCGACAACCGTGAAACTTGAACCGATAATCGGAGAAATTTTAAGATTTATTTTCCAAAATTTTTAAGATTTTTTATGGATATTTTATGTCAGCCCATAAAAAAGTGTGTGTGGTTTTAAAGAATTTTGATATTTTCAGAATAAGATCCTTATGAAAAATCTACAGATTACAGATTTTTCTACACAACAAGACTATGTGAAAGGGGTATTATGTTTTTGGGAGTTTGATTGGGACAACAAATTATGTATCACCGATTCTGGACCCATTCACGATCAAAGTCTGTACATTTCTGTGAATTCCTCGTTTTCTTGTTTAACTGGCCTTTGAAACGACCATTGGGAATTTGATGGTCCTTGAACACATGATTTTTTTATTTAGAAAGGCGGAGTTTCTGGAGTTTCTATTTTCAAAGTCCATCCGACTGAATTTTTTGAATTCCCATCCAAATTACATTGGGCAGGACTTCAAACGTAGATTTTTAAGATTTTTCCAAGACATGCATGCCAAGTGGATTTTTTTTTTTGAGGATTTGTTTCCAAGGCCTCTTATATTGATCGTTTTCAAGTTTGTTTTCGAGGATTTTTTTGAAAATTTGGAGTTTTATACCATGTGTTGGGAGTATTATAAGTTTGATTGGGCCAAAAATTATGTAACACCTCGAAATATGGATTTTCCTATCCCACCGAGCTAAGTCAGTCAGTCCATGTTAATTTTTAATCACGCTACAGGTCACAATTATGGGCCAACCCTCACGAAATTGAAAATTATGGTGGGGTTATGGTCAAAATAGAAGTCTATTGCTTTTAGAGATGATCGCAAAATATTTAGAGGTTGAAAGGGACCAAAAAAATTGATTTTGATGTTGCTCTATAGGCTACAATTATAAAGCAATCGACGTGGAAATTTGCTTGGATTTAGAGTTCAGGGCTGGCCAATATTTAAATTTTATATTTGTATGAGCGTAGGTTTGCGACAGAATTAAAGACAATTGTCGGGGAGATGCACATTAGGGGTCAAATGGACCAAAAAATTGTTTTTCCTGATTTTGCAGTCGCTCTATACGACGAGAAAGTTAGGGACAAGGAAGAAGTCGAACATTTTGGATGACCATTGGATTGTATTTATCTTTAAAATGGATCACGACTTTTGTGAATTTATTTGGGAAGGGGTCTATGACATTATTTCAATATTTTAAAATGAATTTGGGGCTTCCAAAATATTGAAGGGGTGTAGGGTATGGTCGGTCCCGTACGACTATAGCCTTTGCTTACTTGTTTAGTTACAGAAAACCTTTATGAGGTCTCATTTTTCTATTTTTTTTTTGCAAAACACTTATATCTTTAGAGGACATTTCGAAGATCTTCTATCTATAGATACCCTCTTATAGACCAAAAATTACTCTCAATATTTTAAAGACGTTTTAAGGATATCTTTTTGAAAGACATTTAAGAGATTTTCTATCTCTAGAGGTCTTCAATGCATCCAGAAGGTCTCAGATCCATAGAAAATCTTTTGGGTTTCGTTTATCTGTAGAAGACCCT
The DNA here is from genome assembly GCF_030504385.1 of Musca domestica. Lineage (NCBI taxonomy): Eukaryota > Metazoa > Arthropoda > Insecta > Diptera > Muscidae > Musca > Musca domestica. Next base: position 120,118 of record NW_026712313.1, on the reverse strand, counting down.
AAAGTTTTCCTACAGGGTGAGGTGAAAAAAAAATGCAACCAAGCCATTCATTTCTAAGCCACTCGTCCGCCAGCTGCTCAAATTATTCCAGTGACAGCTCATTATATTGTTTACAAGCGTAGAAAAGTATTTTGGTGAGAATTTTAAAGAAAAAAGTTAATCGCGATTTAATTCAAGCGTGATTTCTTTATATTTGGCTGAAATTAACAAATGGCTATCGTTAGAGCACTTAAGCATTTAAATGTGAATAAATCTTTTGTGTCTCGTACCATCGCTCGTTACCGTGATACTGGTAGCGCAGCCTGACGTCACGGAAGTGGAGGGCAGAAAACAGCAACATCAGCAGAATTGGTTCGAAAAAAAGAAACGACTTAATCGAAATCCGCGTCGCAGTGGCCGAAAAATGGCTCGTGATCTCTTGAGACATATATCAATATTCTATTCGGCAAATATTAAAAAATGAGCTCCTGGTAAAGCCATTGAAATTCCAAAAAGTGCAAGAACTTACACCGCAACAGAAAGAAAATAGACTCAAAAGAGCTAAAGAGTTGCTTCGTTGTTTCTCCGATGAGAAAACATTCGTTGTCCAGCAGTTTGTAAACAAACAAAATGATCGTGTTTACTTGCCAAAGAGGTCAGCTGAAAATGTTAACCTTCGGTTGACCACCAGAACTCAAGCGCCGGCCATGGTGATGGTATGTTCCGACATAACAGCCGATGGTCGCTCTCCGCTCGTGTCCATGGCATCAGAATAAATGGCGAATATTATCGCGAAAATATTCTGGATGGTGTACTAAAGCCTTGGACAAGCAAACATTTTGGCCGCAGGCCCTGGACATTCCAGGAATGGGCCAAAATATCGCAGAGTAACATTCGGCCAGCTTTTGACGGTTTCACTTGCCGTTTGAAGGCCATAATTCGTACCAAAGGTGACCAATTTGAACAAATCTAATTCTAAAATTTGATGCTATTTCCGACAGTTTTTGCTTTCATTCAATAAAATCTTAAAAAAATGGAAATATTATGGCATTTGACTTTGTTGCATTTTTTTTTATCTCACTATAGTTATACTATAGTTAGCTATGAATTCAAATTGTATAAATATTTTTGAACATTTGATTAAATTAGCCTCGACTTGAAGTTTAACATTACCACACAAACGCTCATTTTGAAATCCAACAATAAACTCCAGATTTAACCAACAATTTGCTTTCTTCGATTTCTTTGAAACATTCAAAAATTTCGCACGATTCTCCATGCTTCATTAGTCTTAAATTAACTTCGTTTACGTTCAATAAACATTAGAGGTGCACACGCCCGGCAGTGGTGTTACATAAAAATTAATATTTAATAATATTTGGCCTTGTTACAGCAAATCTTCGACAACACCTTCTGCGACGACCTCTTGCGCCTCTCGAACATTGTGTGCCCAATGTGTTTCGAAGAACGCCTCGATAATGAGGTCATTAATAATTTAGACTTACTAAATGTATCACACCTTTCACAATGTCCCGGAGACATTAAAGAAATATGTTACGTCTTGTATGCAACAGGCAATAAAATATATATGTGTTCGTTTACACGCATGCACACACACACGTTAATATGAGTATGCATATAGCTCAGACATACGACCAGATGACCAATTTATACCAAAGTGGTGAACAGACATGACCCTGAGCAAAGAATATTCAACGGCAATAATTAACAAAACTATCAGCTATAGAAAATAGCCCCGGTTCAAGTGCCAGTGTAGCATGTGCTCGATAATGTTTGCAATTGTTTTATGGCCCATTAGGTTTATGGATGGATGGAAGGCCGCATTGGAAGGGGAAGATATACATAATAATTACTATTGATTTGGAAGTTGTAAGGTTCTGCAGAATAATGGGTGTTGAAAGGTAATATTTTTTTATTTAAATCTTCGTGAAAGAGAAAATTTCATCCGAAGTGACAACTAATATTGGGTACAGATATCAAACAAAGCCAATGCAACGGAGATACCTTTGTCGACATGGTCGGCACTCTGCAACACAAACAATAATTCATAATTACAGGAAAAACCCTGTCGATAATAAAACTGAACCTACAAATAGAAGACACGTATATCGACATTTAAAAAAAAATCTCCTTTCACCAACTTTTTTTGAATTTTTCGGATTTAGATATATAGTGTCTTCGGCAATATTACTAATCCCGATACGAGTATAGATTTTATTTAACCCTTAGCCCTTAAGCGAGTCATAAAAGCAAACTTTTAGGTCATTTCTTAATATGGTTAAGAACTTCAAATTTTACAAGAAACCCGAAAATATTTCTAAATATTTTTGATCATTTTTATACCCTACACCACAATGTGTTGGGGGTATTATAAGTTTGATTGGGCCAAAAATTATGTAACACCTCGAAATACTGGTTTCCCACATAGGAACCTATATATGGATCTTCCTATCTCGCCGAACTGAGTCGATCTAGCTATGTATGTCCGTCCGTCCGTCTGTCCATGTTCATTTGTAATCACCCTACAGGTCGCAATTATGGTCCGATCCTCACGAAATTGAGAATGGAGGTGGGGTTAAGGCCAGAATAGAACCCTAGTTTTGGAGATGATCGCATGATATTTAAGGGTTAAAATGGACCAAAAACTGAAAATTTTCCTTTTTTGCAGATGCTCTACAGGTCACAATTATGGAAGTTACAAACAACAAAGTCAACAAAGTCAAAAGCCATAATTTTTACATTTTTTTAATTTTATTGAATGAAAGCAAAAAATGTCGGAAATAGCGCCAAGTTTTAGAATAAATTTAGATTTGTTCGAATTGGTCACCTTTGGCACGAATTATGGCCTTCAAACGACCACTGAAACCATCACACACTGCCCGAATGTTGCTCTGCGGTATTTTGGCCCATTCCCGGCGAAGCGTTTGCTTGAAGTGATCGACACTTTGGTATTTTTGAGTGCCACCCTTGCTTTCTAAAATACTTCAGACACAATAGTCCAACGAATTGGTATCCGGAGATTTTGGTGGCCATTGTGCACTGGAAATGAAGCGAAGAACCTCATTTTGTAACCATTCTTGGGTGGAGCGTGCTGAGTGCGATGGTGCTGAGTTCTGTTGGAATGCCCAAGGTATGCGGCCAAAATGTTTGCGTATCCAAGGCTGGAGGGTGTACTACTCCAGAATATTTTTGCGATAATATTCGGCATTTATTCTGATGCCACGGTCAATTTATAAGGGCGGAGAGCGATCATCGGCTGTTATGACGGCCCACACCATCACCATGGCCGGCGCTTGAGTTCTGATGGCCAACCGAAGGTGCACAATTTCAGCTGACCTCTTTGGCAAGTAAACACTATCAGTTTGTGTGTTTACAAACTGCTGAACAACAAATGTTTTCTCATCGGAGAAAACCAAATTCGGCAGTTCACCAACTCTTTAGCTCTTTTGAGTCTATTTTCTTTATGCTGCGGTGTAAGTTCTTGCACTTTTTGGAATTTCAATGGCTTTACCCCGACCCCTAGCTCATTTTTATATATTTGCCAAATGGAATATTGCGATATGTTCAGCTCACGAGCCATTTCTCGGCCCCTGCGTTGCGGGTTTCGATCAAGACGCTTCTTTACTTTTCAAACTATTTCTGCTGATGTCGCAGTTTTCTTCCGTCCCCTTCCTTGACGTCGAGCTACGCTACCTTTATCACGCTAACGAGGGATGATACGAGAACGAAACAAAATATTTATTCATATTTAAATGCTGGAGTGCTCTAACGATAGCCACTTGTGGTTCTCCAGCCAAATATAAATAAATTACACTATCACGCTTGAATTCCATCACGAATAACTTTTTTTCTGGAAAATTCTCACCAAAATGCTTTTGTACGCTTGTAAACAATATAATGAGCTGTCACTGGAATAATTTTAACAGCTGTCGGACGACTAGCTTAGAAATGACAGCAGTCTGAAGTTGGTTGCAGTTTTTTTTTTCATCTCTCCCTGTACATCTTCATCCTATTTCACGTTTATTGTGCCTGAATAGGATGCATTTTGATGAATATCGGTTCAGACACATACCTCTCCGTAAATTTAGTAGACATCGATTCAGAGGAACAGATTCCACCATATATTTTTCCCTTGGACTTTAAATTATTACCATAATCATAGCTGGCATGATTTAGTTCTCAGAAATTCCCCATAAAAATTTTTATTTTTTATGTGAAGCTCTACTAAATATGCAACGTTGGCCCTGGCCGACTTTTGAATTTTCTTTATTGTTTTTTTTTACCGGTTTGGCAAGAAATTTTGTATTTTTGTCCGACAGAAGATATCAATATTCCTCAATATACCTCTCTAAATGGCATAAAAATAGGTCCGACTTATGATACCTTTTTTCCCCTTGTCCATAATAGATGAATATACCCTATCTATACCTACATGAAGAGGTTACATCAAAAGCTCGCCACTCGCTGGGTAAACATAAAATCTCCATTAATTCCAATAAAATCTCTCTATTTCCGAGAATAATTAACCAGCGAACCATACGATTTTTATTTTACGTGAAATCACAGATCTCAAATAACAAATGTAATTACCTTTCCTGGCTCTCGTCGTTTGTTGTTGTTTTTTTTCGGGTGGTTCTTTCCAGGTAATCAAATTTTATTTCTCGCTCAATATTAATTAAACATTCGACCCTCCTGCAAAGGTAAATAACCAATAAATTGTATTTGCTTTAATTTATCTTCAAGAATCTCTGAAATAAATTATGATTTTATGGGTTTACTGTTGTTTTTAGCGGGGGATAAAATTGGCATTTCCAACGAATTCTAATACAATAACAACAACAAAATTAGATACTTTGTTTTTTCTCCTCGTCGTAACATAGCCCTTGCAAAAATAAATATTAACATAATTATTTTAACGTACAATCCAATGGGCCATGCTAATTACCCAGTTTATCTTCATTTTTGTCGGCCAACAACCGTCCCCCAACCACAACCCTCACCACCTAAACACTTAACGTTAAAATATGTACCACAAAGAATTTTTTTTGGGGGGAGTGTGGATTTGGGACTAGTAAAGAAATTAACAAAATGAAAGTAACAACAACAAAGAATGGTGGAATAATAGAAGTACGGTCTAACGCCACATCCTTGCCTTCGAATAATGGTAGTTCTTCCCAAAGTCCTTCACGGGTTGTGCGGATAAATAGAATTACTATTTGAAACTGTTGGGTTCGTTGGCCTTTACTTTTGGGCCATGTTTGTGGGTAATTGTATTTATTATGGGGATGTTATAGTCAATTGAACTATTTTTTTTTTTTTTTTTTGGTTGGCAGTTTTTGGAAAGTAATGACTGCCAACACCAATGTCTTTAAATTTTCCTTAATTGTGTTAGAAATTTGAGATGTTATTTAATAGTGTATATTAAATGTATATAGAATTAAATACCAAAATTGCAATTCTTGGGAATTTAATGATTAAATTTGGCTGATAAATTTTCTGAAGAATTGGTACAAAATATTTTATTATACCCTAAAACACTAAGTGTTGGGGGTATTATAAGTTTTATTGGGCCAAAAATTATGTAACACCTCGAAATATTGATTTCCCACATAGGAAAGTATATATGGACCTTCCTATCTCGCCGAGCTGAGTCGTTCTAGCTATGTATGTATGTCCGTCCGTCTGTCCATGTTAATTTGTAATCACTCTACCGGTCGCAATTATGGCCCGATCTTCGCGAAATTTAGAATGGAGGTGGGACTAGGGTCAGAATGGAACCCTATTTCTTTTGGAGATGATCGCATAATATTAAGGGGTTGAAATGGACCAAAAACTGAAAAAATTCCTGATTTTGCAGTTGCTCTACAGGTCGCAATTATAGACCAATCGACGCGGAAGTTACCACGGGGCTAGAGCTTAAGGCTGGGCAGAAGCCCAGCAATATTTATAGTAATATTTAGTGTTAAATAAAAGTCAAACCTTCTACTAAACCGCGAATATTTTTAATCCCGGCAAAATCACAAATAGACGAACAGGTCAATCCTGATCGTTACTTAGATGCCGATAGTAAATATATCGGATATATATAGCGAAATATATACAATACATATATACAAGGAAGGGGATGTTAGCTAAAATGCTTATATCTCGAGAATGGTTTGACCGATTTTGACAATTTTTTTTTCAATTCAGAATGCCCTCTTGGCATAAAAGTATAAAATCCAAAAAAATCACATAAAAATATGCCTGTAAAGAGGTTAATACAGATTTTGTAATATTTTGTGACATTTTTTTATGTCTATCGCATGCGATTTTTTCAATTTGACTTATAATATTGAAGTGTATATTTTGTAATATTTTTTCAGCTTGCAACACAGGTTTGGGTTATTCTTATATACAGATTGCAATTATCGTCCGATCCTCACGAAAATTTTAACAAGGGTAGGGTTAGACTCAGAAGAGCTAGGTCTATTGTTTTCAAAGATGTCCGCAATATATTTAGAGGTTAAAATGGACCAACAACTAAAAATGTTCCTGATTTTGCAGCCGGGCACAAGGACACAAATAGAAACCAAATGACACAAGTCCTGCATGAAGTTAGAGTTTATGACAGCGGGTAGAATGGACCCCTACTTTTGTGTGAAAAAATACTAGCATTACTTATAGGCGATATCCGAAATACACAAAAGGGGAACTTCTGGCTTTTTTATGCTGATTTCGTTGACGTATATAGCCAGATTCCGTAGACAAGCAAATCGTATAGATGAATCTAAATTTGTAGATACAGAGGGGTCTCTTGCTTTTGGAGATTCGAAAAATATTTAGAACCAACAGAAAAAAATCCTGATCACACAATTGAAGCCAACGACACGCCTGAAGAGGGAGCACGAAGGAATGCGTAAATATTGGGCAAATGTCCCTGGTCAAAATGCTAAGGGAAATGTCGAGGCAGTGCTCCGTGACATAATTTCAAAAGCAAAATCTTCCAAAATGGATTGGACATAAGGGGTTTCTAACATATTAAAGTGTTGTAGGGTATCACATGGTCGGCCCCGCACGACTACAGCCCTTGCTTACTTGTTTTTAAATGAAGGGAAGAGCCATATAAACTATCAGGAAAGTATTTATCAGCCAATAATAATTGATTAAGATAACAGATATCAGAAATTTAAAATCATTAGGCAAATAACCTTTTAAAAAGTATTTAAAAACCTACATTCTGCATTACCAATAAGTCAAACTATTTGACTTTTCCCATTAAGTTCGGCGGGACCGAACTTTTGATACCCTTCGTTATTAGGGAAAAAACTATTTATCAGCCATATGGCCATATGAATCATGGAAATCACGGTTTAAGACCCTAAGACTCTTTGGAACAAATCCACTTCAGGACATTTCGAATCGATCTAGGGTTGTCTGACCTTCCGTCTGTCTGTCTGGCTTCAACAATCCATTAAGTATCCCCCACGAATTGTCAAAATTTTGAATATGTATAACACTTATAAAAAGTGAAAAAGAGTGTGATTCCCTGCAACCCCGCACACCTCAATATTGCTTCTTTTGTGAAGAGGCCACTCGATGACCTCAGCCAGTCAAAAAAGCATTTTATGTATTTTCAACTTAAGCATTCGATTCTCGGCAAGGTTCACACATCCCAACATTTTCACTACATACGCAATATCTTGTGTGATTTGTTAACTATTTGGGCCGATATGTTTCGGTACATCCACCACAAAGGTTCAAAATTTGCAACACTCACAGGGTGAGATGAAAAAACTGCAACCAACTTCAGGCTGCTGTCACTTCTATGCCACTGGTCCGACAGCTGTTAAAATTATTCCAGCTGTTTAAACTATTCCAACCGTTAAAATTATTCCAGCATACAAAAGCATTTTCGTGAGAATTTTCCAGAAAAACAGTTATTCGTGATGGAATTCAAGCGTGATACTGTGATATCTTTATATTTGGCTGGAAAACCACAAGTGGCTATCGTTAGAGCACTGCAGAATTTAAATGTGAATAAATCTTTTGTGTCTCGTACCATCGCTCGTTACCGAAATACTGGTAGCGTAGACCGACGTTAAGGAAGTGGGCGGAAGAAAACAGCAACATCAACTAGAAATAGTTCGAAAAGTAAAGAAGCGACTTCATCGAAACCCGCGTCCCAGTGGCCGAAAAATGGCTCGTGAGCTGAACATATCGCAATATTCCATTCGGCAAATATTGAAAAATATGTTCGGGTAAAGCTATTGAAATTCCGAAAAGTGCAAGAACTTACACCGCAACAGAAAGAAAATAGACTCAAAGGAGCTAAAGAGTTGCTTCGCTTGGCCGAAAGTGGTGAACTGCCGAAGTTGGTTTTCTCCGATGAGAAAACATTCGTTGTTCAGCAGTAAAAAAACATGTGTGCAGTAAAAAAACATGTGATCGTGTTTACGTGCCAAAGAGGTCAGCTGAAAATTGGCACCTTCGGTTGGCCACCAGAACTCAACCGCCGGCCATCGCGATGGTGTGGGCCGCCATAACGGCCGATGGTCGCTCTCCGCTCGTATTAATCGATCATGGCCTTCTAATACCTTGGACATTCCAAAAGGACTCAGCACCATCGCACTCTGCACGCGCCACCCAAGAATGGTTACAAAATGAGGTTCCTCGCTTCATTTCCAGCACACAATGGCCACCAAAATCTCTGGATACCAATCCGCTGGACTATTGTGCCTGGAGTATTTTGAAAAGCAAGGTTGGCACTAAAAAATTCCAAATTGTCGATCACCTCAACCAAGCGCTTCGCCTAAATACCACAGAGCAACATTGGGACATTTGATGCTAATTCCGACATTTTTTGCTTTCATTCAATATTTTTTTTTATGTAAAAATTATGGTGTTTGACTTTGTTGTAGTTTTTTATCTCACCCTGTATACATTCTTGATCAGCGTATGATTCTAAGAAAATTTAGCTCTGTCCGTCAGTTGTAATCACGCTAGAGTCAAAACGAATTAACATAGGGAGCTAAAATTTTGCGCACATCAGTCCTTTGTCTGCAGGTAGGTCAAGTTCGAAAATGGGTTATATCAGCCCACGATATTGTAGATACCCCATACAACGATACCCCTCGAAATTCAGTGTTTTAATGATTTTAGCCACATTTTACAATGGAATTGTCTGAAATTCTATTCAAGAAATTCATTGTGATTACTTCAGTCGATCCATTAGAAGATCACATTGAATCATTTATTAGTTAGATACCGACCGAAGTGTTGGAAAGAGAGTGCCAATATTTTCTGTGGCTCTTAAAATGTCACCCTTTAGACCCTCTATAGCCATATGACTTAGGGAATAAAAAATCTGTATCTCACTTTCCCTTCAATATTTTGGTGTTGTTTGCGTTCCAATTCTCAAATATCCCTCCTAACATAACCCTTCATAACCCTTTCGAACAAATAATACTCTTTCGCATTAAGCTTGCCAACATGTGAGCAGATTTGGAGTCGATGTGGTTAACTGGCCGACTGATGCATACGATAACCCTCAAAGGGAGTATCCGTTTTGGTATATGGTGTTCCCAATATTTTTACCAAATTAAGCTCGAATTCGAATATGGGATTTATCGGTTCACTCCATCTGGTACCTCCCTCACAATGATTAAAAATTTCAGGGAAAAGTTATAAAAATTTTTCTGAGCTTTTTTTTCCTGACCTCAAACAACTAAGGTATGTCTACCTGCGTAAATTTTCTACAAATTCAGTATTCTTGTTGTACAAATATCCATTGTCCAAAAATATCCATATTGGTATTTTAGTTTCCAACGGTTTGTATCTGTAATATGTAAAGATTGTCTGCAGCAACAGTAAACACCATATAGGGTCTATGAAGACGTTAAACATTAAATGTGTCTATTACGCTCCCATTCTCCTTGTCCGCAGAGCGCCATACACTTACATTGTTAAATAACAATTTGCGAAACATAAAACCCATAAAATCCCAGGACAATTACTTCCGAGCAGTCTACGAGCACATCCATTCAGTTATTGGTTCCATGCACAACGCCATACACTTTCCTTAATGCGTTAATCGCTTTTTCCCCCTTCCCCACCGACTCAATTTAGGCTGGAATAACATAATGTTATTATTGCAAGTAACATTGTTTGTTAAATGAACTCGTATGTTTGTATGCGTATGATGTGTGTGTGTGTTTGTGCAACAATATGGAATTGGAATTGCTATTTAGGATGTTGTTAAACGACATCATTAACATTCTCTCTAAGGTCTAATAGTGTTTGACTGTGATTGCACGCCTCTTGGAATTTCGCTGGAGATATGGGGGGATGGTGAAGTAATTGATTAATAGTTGAGTTGTAAGGAGAGTAAGTAAAGGAGTGGAAACTGGCGTAACCAAGTATGTATATTTTAGCATATAATTGTTACTCAACTGATCGATAGCTGAAAGTAACAACATATTAATTTTCGTTGTAATCGAAGTCAGCCATAAGTCATTCAATAACCTTTTTTGTATCTAACTTCAAAATTGTTTATAATTTTTCCTCTTTCGAAAAATCTAGGTATACTGCTTACTTATATTACACAAAACTTGCGACACATATACTCTAACACATACCTGTCTTTGTGATATAAAAGTTCTGTTTCGCAAACATCGTGCATTTCACTTACTTACATTAAAAATTGCCATCAAGGTATGCTACCATATCAAAAGAGCTACGAAAGTTTTGGGTATTTTTGTAGAAATTTTTGTTCAGGATACAAATATAAAAAACATCCCTTTACTTGTGCTTTTTATCCAAGCTGCGGAACAAATACATGCAAAGGCAAGGAATTAAGTTTGAAATAGGTTTTTTTTTCAACATTTCTTATATACAACGTGAGCGAGACAAAAATCATGTCAAACTTGGGCTAGTATCCAAACCAATAATGTGGGGATAAAGTGGGCTGGGACCGAAAACAAAAGACTTACATAAGAAGTAAACATTTGTGAACCATACATTACGACTTTTTCGGATTTAAATTTCATAAACTCTTCAGAATTGATGGTTATTCTGATTTCTGGTGATGTGATTTCTTTTATAAAAAATATTTTTTATTTTAGTAGGAACTTGATGGGGCATAATTAACATCAAATATAAATCTGGAGAAATTTTCACAAAATCTTGTAGAGGTATTTCTTGGTGGTACGATGTACAGGTACAAAATATCATTGTTATGCAGTGCCAAGAAGGCTTACGGATGACGCATATATATAGTTACATTTGAACCGGTTTTTAGAAAAATTACAAATGTAAGTCTAGCATTTATTCAGCCATTTGGAAGATATTTGGAAACTTTCAAAAAAAAATGGGGTATATACGAAAATTGGGACCTGCATCGGGAAATTTTGTTATTCCTGTGAATAATGTTGCAAAATTATCAAAATACCGAATATAGGGAGGTATCGTTATATGAGGGCTATACGGATAACTGGACCTGCATATGAAAATTTTCTGTCGCTGTAGTGGCCGTTATGAAAACACGAAATTTGAAACAATTCCGGTGAATGATCTCGCTAAAATCATCAAAATACCGAATATAGGAAAGTACGGCAATATGAGGGCTATACGAAGACGTGGACCTACAGGGTTGCCCATATTCGACGGACCCATCTGGCAACGCCATAACTTTTGACAGAGATGTCACATCGCTTAATGACATACCGTGTTTAAAGCGTCAGTCCAAGCAGATTTTTACCATGAACCAATACACGCCACGCGAGCGCTCTGAAATAGTTGAAATTTACATTCAACAGAAGAAGTCAATTGTGAAAACTCAACGTGCTTTTAAAACATTAAAAAATGTGAGAAGTGCGCCTTCTAAGAACACCATTAAGCGTTTATACGAAAAATTTTCGACTGGTAAGGCTTTTTCTAATCCGAAGAGGCCATATAAAAGTCGAACAAGGCGATGGGCCGAGAATATCGCTGCCAGTGTTGAGAGGTCCCCAAGAACATCCCAAAAACGCCGTTCTCAGCAGTTTGGCATGGCTCAACGGATTATTCGCATTGATTTGCATTTGTCTCCGTACAAAATTCAATTGACGCAAAGAATGTTGCCTGCGGACAAGCCTCGTCGATTGGAATGGGCCCAAAGAGTCATGGGTCCGTCGAATATGGGCAACCCTGAATATGCTCATATTAAATTACAAACGGAATAAAAACTTAATATATCCTTCATATGTACTATGGTGGCGGTTATAAAAAAGGTCTAATATAAACTCTATTGAACCAACAAAGACTTGCACGTTTTAAGAAAAAAAAAAAAACCAGTAAGGAAAGCTCAAAAGTCGGACGGGGCCGACTATATGATACCCTACACCACTATGCATATTTAGTAGAGCTCTCGTAAAAAGGTTTATACAGGGCATTTCAGAGCTCTATGAGATATTTGGTACAAAATCAACATCTATCTAATTCTATCGTGCATTTTACGAACTATAGCTATCTCTGAACCGGGTTTCTCCAAATTTTACGTATTAGCTTCTAGACTGGTGATTTGGGCTGATATTGACCATTTAGTGCACATTTAACCCGAAATCGGATGAAGATATATATGAGAGCTATATCCAAATCTGAACCGATTTCGATAAAATTTAAAACAGCTATTCCTGTGCTCCATCTAATGCCTGGTACCAAATATCACGGTTGTGGAGTGCATAGTAGGAATGTGAGGGACTTAAAGATCAAATAGGATGAAAGATATATATGGGAGCTATAGCTATATTTGAACCGATTTTCTCCAAATTTGATATACTTGCTTCTAGACCGAACTCGGTTGGGTGTGCCAAAATTCAGGTAATTTGGACTGATAGTGGACATTTGGTGCACATTTAACCCGAAATCGGATAAAGATATATATGAGAGCTATATCCAAATCTGAACCGATTTTGATAAAATTTAAAACAGCTATTCCTGTGCTCCATCTAATACCTGGTACCAAATATCACGGTTGTGGAGTGCATAGTAGGAATGTGAGGGACTTAAAGATCAAATCGGATGAAAGATATATATGGGAGCTATAGCTATATTTGAACCGATTTTCTCCAAATTTGATATACTTGCTTCTAGACCGAACTTGGTTGGGTGTGCCAAAATTCAGGTAATTTGGACTGATAGTGGACATTTGGTGCACATTTAACCCGAAATCGGATGAAGATATATATGGGAGCTATATCTAAATTTGATCCGATTCTCACCAATTTTCAATTTCGTCCTTGGGCCAAAAAAATATTGTTTAGAAAATTTCATCTCAATCGGATAAGAAATGCGACCTGCATTTTGTTCACAATAATACATGGACAGACGGACGGACGGACAGACGGACTGACATGCATAAATCGACTCAGAAAGTGATTCTATGAAGGTTCTCAAAAGTAACTATGGGTCTATCTCGTTTTCTTCTCCATGTTACAAACAAATGCACAAAGACATAATACCCTTACCACTATGTGGTGTAGGGTATAAAAACGTTGACTGATAGTAGGACAGCCAGACATAACCTATAGATAGACGGACTATAGGAAGTGTTTCTATTAAAATCATTAAAATTTGCTATGGGTCAATCTCGCCTCCATCTTACTTTATAAATGGTTTATGAGGGAATCTTAAATATTTTTATCTAAAATGTATTTAGCAGTTAAAAATATGTTAGCATTGCCGAAACTTAAACCAACAAAAAAATTACAAAAGTTTTAAAATTGGAAAGTATCGCCAAGGAATGTATGGACATATCCCGCTGTGGATGAAGAAAGTGGCGTGAACATTCCAAACAAGTAGGCAACGGCTATAGTCGTGCTAGGACGATCATCTGATACCTTACAACACTATAAAATATTGGTAAACGCCCTCAGGTCCAAATCCTTTCTTGGTGGGTGGCATTGTCCTTTGTTTTGATGAACATTTTTCATAACATTAGGCTTCTATTCTGATGTTAGCTCTGAACCCATGCAAAATTTTGTCAGATCGGATGATAATTGGGACCTGTATATAAAATCTCCAACAACGCTAATACAAAAAGCCTAACCCCACCAGAGTGAATATTCACGGTTTAATCGATATTTTCGTATTTTTAAACCCTCCACGTTGCAAAGGAGGGTATATTAACTTTGTCATTCCGTTTGTAACATCCCTAAATATTTGTCATAGACCCCATAAAGTATGTATATTCATGATCAGCATAAAATTCTAAGTCGATTTAACGATGTCTGTCTGTCTGTTGGGATCACGACACAGCCCACTTTATTTGCAGAGCTTTAAAATTTGGCATAATAATTTGTATTGTATTGGATGGTTGGAATTGAAAATGAATATCGGTCCACGTTTTCGTATAGCCCCCATATAACGGTGCCTTCCGACATTCGGTATTTATACCCTACAACACTTTGTGTTGGGGGTATTATAAGTTTGATTGGGCCAACAATTATGTAACACCACGAAATATTGATTTCCCACATAGGAAAGTATATATGGATCTTCCTATCTCGACGAGCTGAGTCGATCTAGCTATGTATGTCCGTCCGTCCGTCTGTCCGTCTGTCCATGTTAATTTGTAATCACTCTACAGGTCGCAATTATGGCCCGATCCTCATGAAATTGAAAATGGAGATTGGGTTGAGGCCAGAATAGAACCCTATTTCTTTTGGAGATGATCGCATAATATTTAGGGGTTGAAATGGACCAAAAACTGAAAAATTTCCTGATTTTTTAGTTGCTCTACAGGTCGCAATTATAGACCAATCGACGCGGAAGTTAGCATGGAGCTAGAGCTTAGGGCTGGTCATCGGGTAATATTTAGTGGGTGAAATAGACTATAACATTTGTGTTAAATAAAAGTCAAATTTTTCATTTAACCGCGAATGTTTGTAATCCTGGCGAAGTCACAAAAAGACGAACAGGTCAATTCTGACCGTTACGTAGATGCCGATAGTAAATATATCGGATATATATAGCGAAATATATACAATGTATATATACAAAGAAAGGGGATGTTAGTTAGAATGCTTATATCTCCAGAATGGCTGGAGCGATTTTGACAAATTTTGTAAATTTAGAATGCTCTTTTGGCATAAAAGTATAAAATCTAAAAAATCGCGTAAAAAGATGCCAATAATGGTGTTAATATAGATTTTGTAGTATTTTGTGACATTTTTTTTCATATTTTTTATATTTTTTATCGCATGCGATTTTTTTTTTTTTTTTTGATTTGACTTATAATATTGAAGAGTATATTTTGTAATATTTTTTCAGCTTACAACACAGGTTGGGGTTATTATTATATACAGATTGCAATTATCATTCGATCCTCACGAAATTTTTGACAAAGGTAGGGTTAGGCTCAGAAGGGCTAGGCCTATTGTTTTCAAAGATGTCCACAATATTTTTAGGGGTTGAAATGGACCAGCAACTCAAAATGTTCCTGATTTTGCAACCGTTATAAAGGTCACAAATATAAACCAAAGGACACGAAATCTTGCATGAAGTTAGAATTTAAGACAGCGGTTAGAATGGACCACTACTTTTGTGCGAAAAAATACTAACAGTACTTACAGGCGATATCCGAAATACACAATAGGCGAACTTCTGGATTTTTCATGCTGATTTCATTGACGAATATAGCCAAATTGCTTTTGAAGATGATCGCAAAATATTTATGTCTTCAAATGAACCAATAAAAAGAAAAAAAAAATCATGATCACACAATTGAAGCCAATCGACACGCCTGAGAAGTTAACTATCTTCTCACAATGAAGAATTCTAGAATTTTGGATAACCATTGGATTATATTTTGCCGTAAAATGTGCATAAATATTGGAAAAATGTCCCTGGTGAAAATGCTAAGGGTAATATCTGGGCAGTGCTCCATGACAACATTTCAAAAGCGAAATCTTCCAAAATGGATTTGGACCTGAGGTGGCTTCTAACATATTGTAGTGTTGTATTGTAGTGTTGTAGGGTATCACATAGTCGACCCCGCACGACTATATCCTTTGCTTACTTGTTTTAAAATTGGTATGTTTGTAAAACATAATGGGTTCTAATTCGTGTGGCGAAACAATGTATGTGTAGGTCAACGTTTTCGTGTAGCCCCCATATAACGGTGCCTCCCGATAATCTGTATTTTGGTGATTTTTGCCACATTTTTTCACGGATCTTTCTAAAAATTGGTATTTGTAAAACATAATGGGTTCTAGCTGTGGTGCGGGAGCATTGTATGTATAGGTCTTCATTTTCGTATAGCCTCCATATAACGGTACCTCCCGATTTTCGGTATTTTGATGATTTTTGCACCATTTTCCCACGGATGGGTTCTAGCTCTTTTGTATGGGTCCACGTTTTTCTACAGCCCCATAAAGCCGTATTTCTCGATATTCGGTATTTGGCACATTTTCCCATGAATATGTCTAAAAATTGGTGTTTGTTGGCCCGGCCGAACTTAATGTTTTTTTACTTGTTTATATAAAATTATGGTCTGGTTTACTCCCCAAATATTGTGTGATGACCAAGCTTTACTCTAGCTCCATGTACAATTCCGAGTCGATTGATCTATAACTACAGCCTCAAAAGATGTGTCTCTTTTTTGTCCATTTTCACCCCTAAATCTTGTGCGATCTCTCCTTCCTCACCATCAAAAATTGCGACCTATAGCGTGATTACAAATTACCATGGACAGACGGATGGCCGGACACACATAGCTAGATACATTCCTATGTGCAGGACCAATGTTGTCTCTGAGTAACGAAAATATTCTGTCGAAAAATATTCTATAAATATTCACCATTATGGCTCAGGAGATCCCTAAAATATGGTCTCTTATAAAGTCTTGATTATATAAGAAAATTATAAGAAATCCATGATTACGACATTCGGGAAAAAATGCGCGATTAATGATCTTCATTATTAGGGATATTTTGTTTTCTCAAAAATCTCGACAAGAGTGGTATTTGGTACCACATAACTTATAGTGCTAGCGGTTCAGATTTGGATATAGCTCCCATATACATCTTTATACACTTTTAGGTTTTATGTGCACCAAATGGCTTATAAAAGCCAAAATGTACTCAATTTTATTCATTCAGACCGATTTAAGCCTAAAATAAGTGCTGGGCATCAGATACTGCTGAGAGACCGGTTCAGATTTTTATATAGCTTCGATATACATCTTCATCCTATTTTACGGTTATTATGTTCTACTTGTTTTAGATTTGACCGAAAGTAAATCTGTTAATATAGATTAATTGTTACAATGATGGAATCACTTCAACAGGAGAC
Source organism: Musca domestica (assembly GCF_030504385.1). Lineage (NCBI taxonomy): Eukaryota > Metazoa > Arthropoda > Insecta > Diptera > Muscidae > Musca > Musca domestica. The sequence continues at coordinate 102,808 of NW_026712313.1, read as the reverse complement.
ATTATATCCGATTTAAGTTTTGGAAATATATTCGTTTCCCAGAAATAAGATACAGAGAATGTTACTAATAAAAATCGCCTGGTTTAGTTAAATAAGACAATCTAATTAGTTTGATAGACAACTTTTTTTTTCTTCGAAACATGTCATTTATAATTCAACATCCAGTTCCAATTCATTAACCAAATGCTGTTTGAACCTCTGACAAACAAAAACGACCGAAATGCTTGTGAGAAAAATAAGCTACTTGCCAAAGTAAATTGGCTTGAATTGAAAAAGAGTTAAGTTGAGATGAGTTGTGTGCACTTGTTTTTTTTTGCAGTTCATGGGGCTGTTGTCCCACCAAGTTGACGACGACGACGATCCCAGCTTTTTCCCCTCTGCTCACCCTACTTATTTTTTCCTCCTCAGAATTTTGTTGATAATATTTGTCGAAAAGTTTGCCAAAAATTAAATAAAAGTTCAAATTTATGTTGGTTGGTGTATTTTTTCAATTTTTAATCGGAGAACTTTCTAATATGGCTATGACTCTGAGTGTGTGTGTGTGTTTGTATGGGCCAAAGAGTATCTGTGCTTAGCAATCAAGGGATGAATATTAAATGTGCAACAACAAAACAAATTGCCTGCTTAAGGGCAGTTGAACTTTTCACAGTTGCTGCTGTTGGTAGAAGACATTTTCAAAGGAAAGCACAATTTCGGAAGTTGGCAATATTTGTTTTTTTTTACGAAAAAAGAGGAGAAAACAAAATTTGGAATGAAAAGAGTTGGCATCCTATTTTTTTTGATCTGAAGTCTGTAATTGTTTGAATATTGAAATTTGATGAATGTATGTGTGTTATATAATATGCATGCATATGAAAGCCTGAGCTACGGGCGACATAACTCAAAACATAAATAAAAATAAAATAAAAAAAATTGTAAAAGTTGTAGAAATTTTGGAAACAAATTTTTTCAATGGAAATCGGGAGTAGGTAATTAAGGTATTGGTCTTTGAATGAACTAATAATTTTTTATGTACCTTTCATACGAAATTATAGATGACGAACCTAGTCGTTTTGAAGTTATGGGGCTTTCCATGTCTTGAAGGTTTCGTTATTTCCTCTCCAAAGGGGTTTCAGGTCTACAGAAACTTTACTGCAAATCACATGGTCATTCCCAGGTTACCATAGCATCTGTTTATTTGTAGTATATGGGTTTAGATTATTTTTATACCCTACACCATATAGTTGTATGTCTTTGTGCATTTTTTGTAACATGAACAAGGAAGCGAGATAGACCCATAGTTGATTTTGAAGATCCCCATAGGATCACCTTCTGAGTCGATTTATGCATATCAGTCCTACTGTCCGTCCGTCTGTCCATGTATTTTTGTGAACAAAATGCAGGTCGCATTTATTTTCCGATTGAGATGGAATTTTCCAAACAATATTTGTTTGGCCCAAGGACGATCCCTATTAAAATTGGTGAGAATCGGTTAAAATTTAGTTATAGCTACCATATATATCTTCAACCGATTTCGGGTTAATTGTGCACCAAATGGCCAATATCAGTTCAAATGACCTATATTTCGGCACATCCTACCGAATTTTGTCTGGTAGCAAGTACATCAAAGCGGTTCAGATTTGGATATAGATCCTATATATACCGATACCTATATCGACCAATTTTACGTATATTGTGCACCCGATTGTTAGGTTAGGTTAGGTTGAAAAGAGCGCGAAGCAATTCGCCGCATGCCCTGTTGGGCAAACACTTAAGCCAGTATACCCCTGTTGTGCGCTCTAGACTAAGGGTTTCTTTTTTAAAGAAGGCGGACAGTTTAAAGTCTTTTATATTTGAAATTCAGTTGCCTTTATGAAATGTCTTATATCATTTACCATGGTCTGATTAAGGTCTGGTATGAAGTCGTTCCTAAGAATTGGGTTCTGATATTTGCAAACGGTGGGCATTGGCAGTGAAAATGTTCCAAAGTTTCGTCATCTTCCCCCATATGCCCTGCATATGCTGTTATCTGCACATATTTTCTTCTACAGATGAGCTTGTAGGCCCAGGTACACCGCAAGGATGCCTGTTAACTCACTGATTTTTTTACCTAGTAATAAAAGGTTCTTCGTTTTCATCTCATCGGGATCGCCCCATAAGATTATTGTGGTTTTCCCTACACCCTCATTGTTCCACAAGGATATATGAGCGTTTTTTGCCCATGTCTTCACGTGACGCGTGAAGTTATGGCGTTGCCTGATGGGTCCGTCGAATATGGGCAACCCTGTACGTGCCTGCCTATTTTGACGAGAGAGTTTGCTATCTCGTTACCCCTAACTCCCGTATGATCTGGTACCCATATAATGCGTACTATGCCGTGTTGAGAGTAGTTCCGTGTTGAGAGTTAATATCAGCCCAAAAGGAGTGAATTTTGGCACATCCGACCGAATTCAGTCTAGAAGCAAGTACAGCTCTCGTCTAGCTGAGTCGATCTAGCTATAAATGTCCGTCTATCCGTCTGTGCATGTTTATTCTAATCACGTTACAGGTCGCAATTATGGCCCGATCCTCACGAAATTTTTCATGGAGATGGGTTTATGGTCAGAAAAGAATCCAATTGCTTTTGATCGCGTGATATTTGAAATGGACCAAAAACTGAAAAATTTCCCGAATTTAAAGGTGCTCTATAGGTCGCAATTATAGACCAATCAGCGGGTAAGTTAGCATGGGGCTATAGCTTAGGGCTGGGCAGAAGCCTTGCAATTTCAATGGTCATCGTGTAATATTTTGTGGGTGAAATACACCATAACATTTGTGTTAACTAAGATTCAAATTTTATCGAGATCGGATCAGATTTGGATGTAGCTCCCATATATATCTTTATCCGATATCAGGTTTATTGTTCAAATTGACTGAATTTTCGTAATTTTCGCGACTGAATTCATACTCGAAACAAATACTTCCAATTTGATAAAAAAAATCGGTTCAGGTATAGCTATAACTCCCATATATAAGGTTGATCCGATTTGGTGTTTAAAGGCAATAATGCGTAATATACACCCGACAACAATGATATTTGATACCGGACATCAGATACAGCTGGAAAAAATCTCTGCCAAATTTTAATGAGATCGGTTCAGATTTTTATATAGCTACCATATATATATTTATCCTATATCATGTTTTTTTGTGTCGCAAATGGCTAATATCAATCCAAATGAACTGACTTTTGGCACTACCGACGGAATTCAGACTAAAAGCACGTGCTTCTAATTTTGGTGAAAATCGGTTCAGATATAGCCAGAACTCCCATATATATGTTTCATCCGATTTTAAGTTCCCCACATTCGTAATATGCACACCATAAAAATTATATTTGGTACTAGATATCAGGTACAGCTCAAGAAGACCTCAGATGCAGCTCAGAAAGGCCTATGCCGAATTTTATCGAGATCAGTTCAGATTTTTATATAGCTTCGATATATCTTCATCCGATTCTACGGTTATTGCTCACAATACATATAATATCAGCCCAAATTGAATATATTTTTTAATATTCAACCAAATTTTACCGTTTGGTGAAACTGTCCGGCCCTATATATATATTGCTCCAATAAATATTTTTTAATATAATCCTTATCGAAGTCATATTATACACAATGCAGCAATGTTATTCGGTTCATGGTTGGTATGATCTACTTCACATAAATTCCCTATTTAACATTTTTTGTTACGGGAGCTCTACTAAATACACATAGTGGTGGTATAGGTAAAGGTATCATATAGTGGCCCCGCCCAACTTATGACCGTTCCTTACTGTGTTTTTTTTTTTTAGCAAAATAAGAAGGGTCGTCCCTCATTTCAACATTTTCCCCATCGTTTGCATAAATGTCATTTAGTTTTGTCGCCAGTAATATTTCATTATTGAACAACTGCTCCATCGATCGATTTGTCTAATGAATCATGCTTCTGCAATGGCTTCTTAAAGGTCAGCAGCTATGGCCAATATTTTCTTATTTTTCTTCATGTGTGTGTGTGCGTGCATACCACACATTCGAACATAAATTTCCATTTAGTTTTCGTAACAGCCATCAATAATTGACAGACTTGAATTTATCCGTCCCAGCATCCTGCTCCTTTCGTTCAAGCAAAATAAATTGACATATGAAAAATATGTCAGGATGAAAAAAAATATAAATAAATTTAATAACTTTAACGAACACCATTACAGGCAGGCATATGTGCATGTTTGAGAAACACACATAAATTTCCCTTAAAAGTTGTCGAAAGTTTCTTGCTTATGTGTGTGTGTATTTTTTAAAAAGCATTTTTTTCCATTGTTGTACTGAATTCTGAAATGGAAAAAAATGTATAATAAAAAAAAGAATATTTTGTTGTGTTGACTGGAGGTAAAAAATGAATGAATAAGAAAAATTACTATAATTTTTACATTTACGAATGCATGCGTCTGACAGAAGGAAACCAAAAAGAAAAGGAATGCCACCAACCCAGCCAGCCAGCCAGCCAGTCACCCGGTCACCCAGCTATCCAGCACCAATGAAGATGTAAAGCCAACAAATGACAATAAATAAGATAAATCGTACTTTATTAAGATTTATTATAATAAATCACTCCTCCGAAAAAATGGGATGCCCCGACCTGGAAGGGGAAATGTTAACAGTCAACATATGCGACCATGAATTGAGCAAAAGTGTTAGAACAGTGCCAGTTAATTAAATAAGGACAAATGTTGTGAGTGGAAAATTAAAAGCTAAGAAAGATTTACAGGCTGAGATAAAAAAAAAAAAAAAAACTGCAAAAAAGTCAAACGTCATAATTTTTACATTTTTATACCCTCCACCATACTATGGAGGGTATATTAACTTTGTCATTCCGTTTGTAACTCCTCGAAAAACTCATGTCAGACCCAACTAAGTATGTACAGGGTTGCCCATATTCGACGGACCCATCTGGCAACGCCATAAATCTTGACAGAGATGTCACATCGCTTAATGACATACCGCGTTTGAAGCGTCAGTCCAAGCAGATGAATGGGTCAGTCGATTGGAATGGGCTCAAAGAGTCATCGAAATGGCCGAAGATGACGAGCAATTTTGGAACAAAATTATCATGTCCGATGAAGCCCATTTCACATTGAATGGGACCGTAAATAAGCAAAATTGCCGTTTTTACGCCACTGAAAATCCTCAGGAGATTCAAGAAAGGCCTCTTCATGACGAAAAAGTCTCAGTTTGGTGCGGCTTTAGTGCGAAAAGGCCATTGGGCCGTTTTTCTTCCAAAATGAAAATGGCCATGCTGTTACCATCAATCAGGAGCGTTATCGCGACATGATGACCAATTTTGTGATGCCAATTATTCGTCGAAAGCGTATGAGGCAGTTCTGGTTTCAACGGCGCTCCACCGCACACAAGTCGCATAACAATCGATTTTCTGAAGAATTTGTTTCATGGGTATGTCGAATATGGGCAACCCTGTATATACTTGATCAGAGTAAAATTCTAAGTCGATTTAGCGATGTCCGTCTGTCCGTTCGTCTGTCTGTCTGTTGCAATCACGCTATCTTTCGAACGAATTGAGATAGAAGGTTAAAATTTTGCACACATGTTTCTTTTGCCAGTAGGCAGGTTAAGTTCGTAAATGGGCCATGTAGATCACCGTTTTCATATAGACCCCATATAACCGTACCTCCCTATATTCGGTATTTTGATGATATTAGTGACATTATTAACCGGAATTCTTTTAAATTTGGTATTTGAAGTTCGTAATGGATGCTACAGCCTATGATAGAAAATTGTCTGTGCAGGTCCACGTCTTCGTATAGCCCCTATATAACGGTACCACCCAAAATTCGGTATTTTGATGATTTTAGCAACATTATTAACCGGAATTGTTTCACATTTGGTATTTGAAGTTCGTAATGGAAACTACAGTCTGTGACAAAAAATTGTCTATGCAGGTCCAAGTCTTCGTATAGGCCCCATATATCAGTACTTCCCTATATTCGAAATTTTGATGATTTTAGCTACATTATTCAAAGTTTATTTCAAGTTTCGAATTTGAATACGGTAATGGCTTATGGCAAACAATGTATGTGTAGGTCAACGTAGTATAGACCCCAATATAACGGATATATACGGTATTTTTAAAATTTTAACAGAATTTTTTAAGGATTTTATTTTTTGAAAATTTCCAAATTCGTTCCAAATGGTGGATGGTATTCAACGTTCGACCCAGACGAACTCACTGCTTTTTAACTTTTTTTTTTTAAATTTTATTGACTGAAAGTAAAAAATGTCGGAAGTTCTGCAGCCAGAATGTTTTGGTGCCCAAGGCTTTAATACACCCTCCAGAATATTTTCGCGATAATATACGGCATTTATTCTGATGCCACGGTCGATTAATATGAGCGGAGAGTGACCATCGGCTGTTATGGCGGCCCACATCATCACCGACGACGCTTGAGTTCTGGTGGCCAACCGAAGGTGCACATTTTCAGCTGACCTCTTTGGCAAGTAAACACGATCATTTTGTTTGTTTACAAAATGTTGGACAACGAATATTTTCTCATCGGAGAAAACCAGATTGGGCAGTTCACCACTTTCGGTCAAGCGAAGCAACTCTTTAGCTCTTTTTTGTCTATTTTCTTTCTGTTGCGGTGTAAGGTCTTGCACTTTTTGGAATTTCAATTTTTGAATATTTGCCGAATGGAATATGGCGATATGTTCAGCTCACGAGCCCTTTTTTCGGCCACTGCGACGCGGGTTTCGATCAAGTCGCTTCTTTACCTTTCGAACCATTTATGCTGATGTTGCTGTTTTCTTCAGTCCACTTCCTTGACGTCGGACTACGCTACGGGTATCACGGTAAAGAGCGTTGGTACGAGACACAAAAGATTTATTCACCTTTAAATGCTAGAGTGCTCTAAGGATAGCCACTTGTTGTTTACCAGTCAAATATAAAGAAATCACACTATCACGCTTGAATTCCATCACGAATAACTTTTTTTGTGGAAAATTCTCACCAAAATGCTTTTGTAAGCCTGTAAACAATATAATGAGCTGTCACTGAAATAATTTAAACAGCTGTCGAAATGACAGCAGTCTGAATTCCAATTTCTTAGATTTATTGGGTCTGATTTTTACTATATTGAATTTGGACATAAATAATTTTATTTCAGTGTAAATGGTATATATGTCTCATATATGAATAACTTATTTATGTTGACGTTGACTGTGTCGAATGTTGTTCGGTTTTCTTCTATGGCAAACAAATTTCCAAATTTATAGGTTTTTTGTGTGCATTTTTCAGCAAGTTCAGCAAGAAAATTTACTTTGTCATTTGTCTTGCGTATGGGGTGTCTTCATAATGAAAATGTTGGACATTTTGTACGAAACAGCCTTCACACGAACTGATGGGGTTGATGGAAGTTAATGGAAATGAAATTGATGGGTAGAATAATGTCCATATGGTTTTCAGTATAATATACATTTAAAAACAGTAAGGAATGGTCAAAATTCGGGCTGGGCCGACTATATGATACCCTACACCGCTATGGGTATTAGGCAGAGCTCCCGTAACAAAAAAGTTCATATTGGGAATTTATGTGAAATAGATCATATTGTATGTTTTGCGCATGATATGGCTTCAATAAGGATTATATTAAGAAATATTTATTGGGGCATTAGATATACAGGACCGGACAGTGTCATTAAACGGTAAAATTTGGTTGAATATGAAAAAATCTATCTAGTTTGGGCTGTTATTAGATATACAGGGTGAAATGAAAAAGATTGCAACCAACTTCAGACTTCTGTCATTTCTAAGCCACTCGTCCGACAGCATGTAAAATTATTCTAGTGGCAGCTCATTCTATTGTTTACCAGCGTACAGAAGCATTTGGGTGAGAATTTTCCAGAAAAAAAATTATTCGTGATGGAATTCAAGAGTGATAGTGTGATTTCTTTATATTTGGCTGCAAAGCCACAAGTGGCTATAGTTAGAGCACTCCAGCATTTAAATGTGAATAAATCTTTACGTGATACTGGTAGCGTAGCCCGACGTCAAGGAAGTGGACTGAAGAAAACAACAACATTAGCAGAAATGGTTCGGAAAGCAATGAAGCGACTTGATCGAAACCCGCGTCGCAGTCGCCGAAAAATGGCTCGTGAGCTGAAGATATCGCAATATTTTATTTGGCAAATATTGAAAAATGAGCTCGGCGTAAAGCCATTGAAATTCTAAAAAGTGCAAGAACTTACACCGCAACAGAAAGAAAATAGACTCAAAAGAGGTAAAGAGTTGCTCCGCTTGGCCGAAAGTAGTGAACTGCCGAATTTGGTTTTCTTCGATAAGAAAACATTCGTTGTCCCGCAGTTTGTAAACTAACAAAATGATAGTGTTTACTTGCCAAATAGGTCGGCTGAAAATGTGCATCTTCGGTTGGCCACCTGAACTCAAAAGCCGACCATGGTGATGGAGTGGGCCGCCATAACTGTCGATGGTCGCTCTCCGCTCATATTAATCGATCGTGGCATCAGAATAAATTCTTCTATTATCGCAAAAATATTCTGGAGGGTGTATTAAAGCCTTGGGTACGCAAATATTTTGGCCGCACACCTCGGACATTCCAACAGGGCTCAGCACCATCGCACTCAGCACGCGCCACCCAAGAATGGTTACAAAATGAGTTTCCTCGCTTCATTTCCAGCGTACAAAGGCCACCAAAATTTTCCGGATACCAATCCTTTGGACTTTTGTGTCTGGAGTATTTTGGAAAGCAAGGTTGGCACTAAAAAATACTTAAGTGTCGATCACCTCAAGCAAGCGCTTCGTCGGGAATGGGTTAAAATACCGCAGAGTAACATTCGGGCAGCATGTGACGGTTTCATTGGCCGCTTGAAAGCCATAATTCGTACCAAAGGCGACCAATTTAATGCTTTTCTCGGCATTTTTTGCTTTCATTCAATAAATTAAAAAAATGGCGTTTGACTTTGTTGCTGTTTTTTATCTCACCCTGTATGTGGGATCTATATCTGAAGCGATTTTCAACAAAGTTTGAAGTGTTTGCTTCTGGGATGAATACCATCGGAAGTGCCAAAATGCACTCCATTTGAGCTGATATTATCCATTTGGTGCATAATAAACCTGAAATCGGATAAAGGTATATATGGATGCTATATCCAAATCTAAACCGATCTTGACAAATTTTAGGAACTTATTTCTAAGCTGTATCGGATATCTGGTACCAAAGTTTATTGTTGTGGAGTGTATATTACCCATGTGAGGGACTTAAAGCCCTTAAATGTGCCAGTAGTGTTTGTCCTTGGCCCAAATAAATATTGTTTGGAAAATTTCATCTCATTCGGATAATAAATGTGACCTGCATTTTGTTCACAAAAATACATGGACGACGAACGGACGGGCTGACATGCATAAATCGACCCAGAAAGTGATTCTATGAAGATCCTCAAAAGTAACTATGGGCCTATTTCGCTTCATTCCCCATGTTACAAACAAATGCACAAAGACATAATACCATTACCGCTATGTGGTGTAGGGTATGAAGATATAAGTGAAAAATTGTACGTTTGGCGGGGCCGAACTTTGAACACCCTCCTCCATTTGGAATGAATTTGGAAAGATTAAAAAAATAAAAAAACGTTAAAAATTCTGTAAAAATCTTAAAAATACTGAATGTAGCCGTTATATTAGGGTCTATACGAAGACGTTGATCTGCATAGGCAACTTTTGTTATAAGCCATTACAATATTCAAATGCGAAGCTTGAAAAGAAATCGGTGAATAACGTAGCTAAAATCATCAAAATACCGAATAATATACATACTTCTTTTCGTTCGGAAGTTAGAGTGATTTCCACAGACGGGTGGACATCGCTAAATCGACATAGAATTTTTGCTGATCAAGAATGTATACTTTGTGTGGTCTGCTCTATATTTTGAGGGGTCTGATCTATATTTCCCATGCCATTCCAAATCACAACATGCTGCTTTATTCTACTCCTAAAAACATCAATCAATGTTTTGAATTTTAGTTTCTTAGATTTTTGAACTCTTTTGGATGGATATCAGAGACTAAATGTACCTTTAGCTACATTAACTCCAATTTTATTGAAAACTTCCAAAAATTCGGCCTAATACGGAACATATTAGTTCTTATTAGTAGTTTAATTAAGACAGGCCACTCTATTACGTTCCATGTTTCCACAAAACCACTTCTCGTAAACACAATGTTCATGCAACTCTTTGATGATGACCTACAATCATCTATTCTTCTGCAAAATTTATGTTACAGTCTGCCTCATTCTTAAATCTTCATTTTCTTCAGCTACCATCTACCATCTAGCATGCAGCTAAGAACTTCTTGTCTGTTTGCTTGCCAGCTTGCTTGCTCGGTGGTTGTTTGTTTTCTTCTTTGTTGACTGACTATGATGTTGATGGCTTTATGTCATTTCATTACATTACATTTTATGTAAATTTTGTGGTTGCTTTTAATAACGAAACGAAGAATGTAAGAAGTGAAGAAAGCCAAATAATGAAGACGAGTTGTACAGCGACTGGAGGCAGCTTGCATAGATGGCGAAAAGACGACAACATCAAAGACATGATGAAGAACAAGAGAACATCAGCAGCAGTAGAAGGTAACAGCAACAGTGAAATGTAGCTGCAGCTTTGCCACAACAATAAGTTGTGTTCAAGTCAAGCTGCTGTTGTTGTACAACATGGTCTGGGTGATGAAGCTTTTCGAAATTCATTGGATGGAATGATGGAAGGTATATAATTATTAGCTGGAGGATGAGAAGAAACGGGGTCTCTATAAAGCGACTGGAAGGAGTCTCTATATGCGACTGGAAGGAGGCTCTATAGGCGACGGGAAGAGAGTCTCTAAAGACGACGAGAAGGGAGTATCTATAGATGCCGGGAAGGGAGTGTCTACAGATGACGGGAAGGGAGTGTCTATAGACGACAGGAAGGGAGTCTTTTAGACGCGTGAAAAGGAGTCTCTATAGTCGACGGGAAGGGAGTCTCTATAGGCGACTGGAAGGAGTCTCTATAGGCGACTGGAAGGAGTCTCTATGGACGACGGGAAGGGAGTCTCTATGGAAGACGGGAAGGGAGTCTCTATAGACGACGGGAAGGAAGTCTTTATAGACGTCGGGAAGGGAGTCTCTATAGACGACGGGAAGGGAGTCTCTATAGACGACGGAAAGAAGTCTCTATAGACGACGGAAAGGAGTCTCTATAGACGACGGAAAGGAGTCTCTATAGATGGCGGGAAGGGAGTCTCTATAGGCGACTGAAAGGAGTCTCTATAGGCGACTGGAAGGAGTCTCTATAGAGCGACTGGAAGGAGTCTCTATAGGCGACTGGAAGGAGTCTCTATAGACAACGGGAAGGAGTCTCTATAGGCGACTGGAAGGAGTCTCTATAGGCGACTGGAAGGAGTCTCTATGGACGACGGGAAGGGAGTATCTATGGAAGACGGGAAGGGAGTCTCTATGGAAGACGGGAAGGGAGTCTCTATAGACGACGGGAAGGAAGTCTTTATAGACGACGGGAAGGGAGTCTCTATAGACGACGGGAAGGGAGTCTCTATAGACGACGGGGAGGGAGTCTCTATAGACGACGGGGAGGGAGTCTCTATAGACGACGGGGAGGGAGTCTCTTTAGACGACGGGGAGGGAGTCTCTTTAGACGACGGGAAGGAAGTCTCTTTAGACGACGGGAAGGGAGTCTCTATAGACGACGGGAAGGGAGTCTCTATAGACGACGGGAAGGGAGTCTCTATAGATGGCGGAAAGGAGTCTCTATAGATGGCGGGAAGGGAGTCTCTATAGGCGACGGGAAGGGAGTCTCTATAGACGATGGGAAGGGAGTCTCTCTATAGGCGATGGGAAGGGAGTCTCTCTATAGAGCGACTGGAAGAAAGTCTCTCTCTAGAGCGACTGGAGGGGAGTCTCTCTCTATAGAGCGACTGGAAGGGAGTCTCTCTCTATAGAGCGACTGGAAGGGAGTCTCTCTCTATAGAGCGACTGGAAGGGAGTCTCTCTCTATAGAGCGACTGGAAGGGAGTCTCTCTCTATAGAGCGACTGGAAGGGAGTCTCTCTCTATAGAGCGACTGGAAGGGAGTCTCTCTCTATAGAGCGACTGGAAGGGAGTCTCTCTATGGAGCGACTGGAAGGGAGTCTCTCCATAGATCGACTGGAAGGGAGTCTCTCTATAGAGCGACTGGAAGGAGGTCTCTCTATAGAGCGACTGGAAGGGAGTCTCTCTATAGAGCGACTGGAAAGGAGTCTCTCTATCGAGCGACTGGAAAGGAGTCTCTCTATAGAGCGACTGGAAAGGAGTCCCTCTATAGACGACGGGACGCTCTATAGAGCGACTGGAAAGGAGTCTCTCTATAGAGCGACTGGAAAGGAGTCTTTCTATAGACGACGGGAAGGGAGTCTCTATAGACGACGGGAAGGGAGTCTCTATAGACGACGGGAAGGGAGTCTCTATAGACGACGGGAAGGGAGTCTCTATAGACGACGGGAAGGGAGTCTCTATAGACGACGGGAAGGGAGTCTCTATAGACGACGGGAAGGGAGTCTCTATTGAGCGACTGGAAAGGAGTCTCTCTATAGAGCGACTGGAAAGGAGTCTCTCTATAGAGCGACTGGAAAGGAGTCTCTCTATAGAGCGACTGGAGAGAAGTCTCTATATATGACTGGAAGGGAGACTCTCTACAGAGCGACTGGAAGGGGGTCTCTATAGACGACGGGAAGGGAGTCTCTATAGAGCGACTGGAAAGAAGTATCTCTATAGAGCGACTGGAAAGGAGTCTCTCTGTAGAGCGACTGGAAGGGAGTCTCTCTATAGAGCGACTGGAAGGGAGTCTCTCTATAGAGCGACTGGAAGGGAGTCTCTCTCTATAGAGCGACTGGAAACGAGTCCTGATCATCTCACCTAAAGAAATGATATCCAACCATTAGTTATATTTTCTACTCCAGTAACCCTTACTCTACCCTCCCTATGTTGCGACGAAAAATACAACCACGCAAGAATGTGTGCTGACGATGTTGATGAGAAGCGCTGTAAAGAAATTAAAATTAAGTTGTTGTTGCTGCTGCTGCTGTTGTCGTTGCCATTGCAACTGCCATTGTGTTTGTTGCTGCTGCTCCCACTGCCGCCTTTGTTGTTTTGGTGGCATTCGTGGTGTCAGTGGTAATGGTGTTGGAATGGTGGCTCGCGGTATAGAGCTTATTTATGTTGCGGTTGCAACACATTTGAACAATGAATGTGGTGAAATGTTGAATGTGTAACATGGTTGTTGGCGGAGGTGGTGGTGCTGGCGCTGCGGATGATGCCTTCGAACGAGGCAAGTTGTTCGTTCGTTCGTTTTTCTTTTTTTTTTTGCAATGTCTGAATATTATATTTTTTCTTAATTTCATTTTGTTGCTTCTTTGCATGGTAATTGTTGTAAACGAAGAACAAAAAAAAGAAGCGTAATGTAGCAAATGTGTTGTCGACTAATTGTTAGACAGAATACTAAGAATTACATTTTCTCTCTTCTGCATTTAATGCAAATCAGCAACTTAAGTTAATAACAATTTTTACATTTTCTGTCTTTCTATTTTTATCGTTGGCATAAAGGGTCATTGAACCGAATTTTAAAATAAGAATATTTTTTTATTTGTACATTGAACTCACGTTGGTGGTCCCGATAAAAGATTAAATATTTAAGTGCTGTTTTTCAGATTTTGTCACAAAGAGCAAATTAAGGGGTTGGATGGCAATGTAATTTTTAGTTCGATGTTCGTCATTGATATGCTTATGGCTTTAAGTTTAAATTAAGATGGATATTTGTTTCAATTTTTCAAAACTACTACAGAATTGGACAAATTAAAAAAAAAAAAAAACAAGTTAAAGCGTATCAGTCGGTTTTGCCGACAGATGTATATCCTCAGCCACTGTTCGAGTATTTAAATATATCATGACTTTTGTTATGATTATTAAAATTGTTGACCCTCTATGGAGTAGGTCCCAAAGAAACGGGCCAAACGGAAATAAGTGATATTTTTTAGGAAAAGTCAAAATTAGTATGAGGCACCAGATATAGTCGATCGAAGTATTCCATTTATATACCCTCTACAATAGTACAGAGGATACGGCATACATCATTGATCAGCATAAAATTCCGTGTCGATTTAGCGATGTCCGTCCGTCCGTCTGTCTGTATATCCGTCTGTGGCAATCACTTTAGCTTCCGAACGAAATGAAGTAGGCGGATAAAATTTAACTCATATGTATATTATGTCTGCGGGACTTTTGGTATTGAAAATGGGCCATGTAGGTCCACGTTTCGGTATAGCCCCCATATGACGGTACCTCCCTATTTTCGGTATTTTGATGATTTTAGCTACATTATTCACCGAAATTGTTTCAAATTTGGTATTTAAAGTTCGTAATGGATACTACAGCCTATGACAGGAAATTGTCTTTGCAGGTCCACGTTTTGGTATAGCAAACATATAATGGTATCTCCCTATATTCGGAATAGCCGTCGTATACATACGTCTACATTCGGTATTTTTAAAATTTTAGCAGAATTTTTAATGGATTTAATTTTTTTTTGAAAATTGCCAAATTCGTTCCAAATGGTGGAGGGTATTCAAAGTTCGGCCCGATCGAATTTATAGCTTTTTTACTTGTCCTACTTCACCTAATACATATAAAAATATTGGTATAATCAAAATTACAAGAGAATCGAACATTTATATCCAATTTTATGCGAAATCATGAATTCGATAATCATCTCAGGTTTCAGGTTGGAAGAAATATTTAGATATACCAAGTTGAAAAGAATCGCTAAATTGTTTCGCAAATTATGTCAGATGATGGTATTGAAAATTATGACCCTTTGTGGGTGAGGTACCAGAAGGGGTTCACAGCTATATATCATTTTCACAACAGATCGTTTGTTAGCAAAAATGTTTGTAAGTCTGAAATTTAAAGAGAGTTGGAGGCTTATTTCGCTTTCATTGAGCGTTTTGTGTTTCAAAATCTTGAAACCTATGTGGGGAAGGTACCAGAAGAAATAGTCCGATTTCCGCAATTTTTATATCAATTCTTGTGTTGATTGAAGTATTGAGATGTGCCTAGTCGATGTTAATGTTAGTCGGATGTTAATACCACTTAATGAAAAAAAATTGACTTGAATGAAATGTTAATTATTATTTGGGGGTAGGTACCAGAAGGAGTGGACCGATTTATTCTATCTTCATACCAGACCTTGGGAAGTGTGAAATTTGAAGACAATCGCACGCTTACATCACATTTTATAATCGTTTTGGTTTTTCAAAACTTTGACCCTTTGTGAGGGAGGTACACGAAGTTATGGTTGTGTTGTGCCAAGTCTGAATGGAATCGGACATTAATTTGGCATTTTATGAGCTTCGTGGGTATTTTTAAATTTCGATCCTTTGTGGGGGAGGTACAAGAATGAGTGAATCGATATATTCCATCTTCACATCTATCCTTGGTTTAATGATAATATTGTGATATGTGTAATTTGAAGATAATCGGAAACTTATCTTACATTTTATAAGAATTATAATTATTCAAAAATTTAACCCTTAGTGGGGGAGGTACTTGATGGAGTATACCAATATTGTGCATTTTCGTACCCCACCTAGCACTGAAGCAAATATTAGGATTTGCAAAGTTGGAGGAAAATCGGATTATCCGTTCTCTTTTTGCGCAGTAAATGATTTTCTTTGGAAATGTTAACATATTGTGAGGGAGGTTCCAGAAGGAGTAGACTGACATTGTTCATCTACGAACTCCATATAAGTTTGATAATAATATGACGATGTACCAAGTTTATATCAAATCGGAAACTGCCTTAGAGAGTTATTGTGCGCACCAGCCAGTCAGACAGAGAGAAGGACGGACGGACATAGGCTAAATCAACTCAAAATATTCTGAAACGGATTTGGTCCAAAGCGACCTAGGGTCAAAACCGTTATTTCGATGAGGTACGTTTTGACCTCATCTAATGATACATAGACTCTCTAGGCATATGGCTTCTACAGTCCAAATAACCGAATTTAAAGTTCACCAGTTCGTATGAGTCATGTGTTTTATATCCCACACATATACTCATACGCCACCCATCATTAGTCTCTTCTTTTGTTACTGTAGACGTTTTGTTTTTGCTTTTTATACCCTCAGATGTAGGGTATATATCATTTGATATGGCCAAAACGTGCCTTATCTAAACAACGTGTTTTCCACCCTAGGTCTCTTTGGACCCAATCTGTTTCAAGACATTTGAAGGCAAACTAGGTGTGTCCGTTCGCCCGTAATAAAAGAATTTATTTGTGGTGTAGGGTAAAAAACCCCATAGAATGGGGAAGGATCATTCGATTTTGTGCAAGGCTTGCCATCCCCAAAATTTTTGTCAGTGCCAGGTCAGGTGCGAAAATGGACAATATTGATCTACTCCATCAAGTGCCTCACCCACAAAGGGTGAACATTTTGAATAATTATAACTCTTATAAAATATGAAATAAGAGTGCGATTGTCCTCAAATTTTGAACATCGCCATATCTTTATTAAAACAAATGGACAATATCGGACCACGCCTTCTGGTACCTTCCCTCACAAAGGGGTCAATATTTTAAATAACCACGAAGCTAATAAAACGCGAAACGAGCATTCGATTATTTCCAAACACGACACATCTGAATATTACTATCAACGCAATATCAGGTGTGAAGATGAAATATGTCGGACCACTTATTCTGGTTCCTCCCCTACAAAAGGCCAAACTTTTATATATTTAAATATAACTCATAAAATGCGAAATAAGTTTCTGATTTTCTTCAAATTTAACATAAACCAATATTTTTACTAACGCAAGATCTGGTGTGAAGATGTTAGAAATTGTCCAACCCGTTTCTTGCACCTCTTACACAACAGGTCATAATTTTCAATATGTATATATATCATAACTTGCGAAACAATTCGGTTATTCTTTATTTCTTCGCACTTGATATATCTACATATTTTCCCAACCAGAGATCTGATGTGAGTATCGATTTTATCGGCTCACTACTTCCCGTACCTCCCTCACAAAAGGTGAAAATTGTTATTAACAATTATTCCATTGAGGTTTTTCCTGTTTTGTTCTTTACATGTATTTCAAGATTCAAAACTAAAGTATTTTAATCAATGGAATGAAATGTCATCATTTAAGAAAAATTATTAATTCTTTATTTAAAATCAATTTTTAAATTTTTTATTACAATTTGTTATTAAATTTTCTTCTATTAAAGTGCCCAACATAATCTCAAATGTATTGTTTATCATTAATTGTTATGAACTTCCAGTTATAAAATATCCATAGAGTTCAAGTGAAATATAAGCGTTGTGCATGCATTAAAATATTAAAAAACAAAAACACAAACTATCACCATTACAATTTACAAACTTATAAACTGTCAATATAGCATTAATGTTACTTTTGACACATTCATTTATGTTGTACCTACCAAACCTACCCCACCCATCATTTTCCTCACGAATATGTTAATAATTTGATTATGAAGCTCGTTGCGTTGTCATCGCTCGCAGTAGTTGGTCGAAAGTGACAGAAAAAAAAGAACTGAATATGAAAAAATAAATGTATGTGTTTATTAGGGTTGGACGATAAAAGGAGAGATTTAGAGAGGGGTATTAAAAAATTCGGGTTTGTTAAAATTCGGATTTTAGAGGAAGTGTGGATAATTTATTTTTTTTTTTAATTTCTTTAAAACGGAGGCTTTTTTAAAAGAGTTAAAAAAATATTTTTTTTGAGACATTCGGACCAAAATATTTTTTGTCACAAACTGCTGAAAAAGACTTATGTCCCTAAAAGTTAAAGAATTAATCACTTCTTTTGTCATCTTGTCATACCCTATACCACATAGTGGTAATGGTATTATGTCTTTGTGCATTTGTTTGTAACATAGAGAAGGAGACGAGATAGACTTATAGTTACTTTTGAGGATCTTCATTGAATCACTTTATCAGTCGATTTATGCATGTCAGTCCGTCTGTCCGTCTGTCCATCCAGGGTCGCATTATGAAATTTCCAAAAAAAAATAAAAATTGTTTGACCCAAGGGCGAGCCCTGTAGAAGTTGGTGAGAATCAAATTTAGATATAGCTCCCATATATATTTTGGCAAACCGAGTACATCAAGTTCGGTAAAAGTCGATTAAGATGTGACATATATATCTTTATCCGATTGCAGGTTTATTGTGCACCAAATGACTAATATCAGCCAAAATGGACTGAATTTTGGCATTTCTGGTGTAATTCAGCCCAGAAGCAAGTACTTTTGGTGGTGAAAATAGATGTAGCTCCCATATATATGTTTCATCCGATTTGTGGTTTTAAGTCCCTTAAATGCGTAATATGCACTCCACAACAATGATCTTTGATACCAGATATCAGATACAGCTCAGAAATTAGTACCTAAAATTTTATCAGATTTGGATATAGGTTAATTGTGCACCAAATGATTAATATCGGCCGAAATGGACTGAATTTTGGCAATTCCGACTGAATTCATCCTAGATACAAGTACTTTAGATTTTGGCGAAAATCAGTTCAGATATAGCTATAGCTCCATATATATATTTTCATCCAATTTGTGTGTCTCATATACGTAATATGCACCCCACGGCAATGATATTAGATACCTGTCATCATATACATACAGCTCGAAAATACCTCTGGCAAAATTTATCGAGATCGGTTCACACATCTTCATTCGATTTTACGGTTATTTCTCACCATATTGGTTTTTATACCCTCAACCATATGGCTAGAGAATCATTTGATACGGTCAAAACATGCCTAGCCGAAATAACGGTTTTACACCCTGGGTCTCTTTGGACCATATCCGTTTCAGGACATTTGGAGTCGATTTAACGATGTCCATCCGTCCGTCTTTGTGTCTGTCTGGCTGTCTGGTTCGTACGATAACTCTCAGAGAGAGTATCTGGTTTGGTCCAAACTTGGTACATCGTAAAATTATTATCAAACTTAGATCGGTTTAATCCTTCTGGTACCTAATATTTGCGTCAGTTCTAGGTCAGGCGTGAAAATGGACAATATCGGTCCACTCCATCAAGTACCTCCCCCACAAAAAGTCGAAATTTTAAGTAACCATTAAGCTCATAAAACGCGAAATTAATATCCGATTCCACTTAGACTTGGCACATCTGAATATTTCTATCAACACAGGATCTGTTATAAAGACAATAGAGATCGGACCATTCTTTCTGGTACCTACCCCACAAAGGGTCAAAGTTTTGAATAACCAAATGTATATCTTTATATCGCTCGTTATCGTGATACTGGTAGCGTAGCCGGACGTCAAGGAAGAGGACGGAGGAAAACAGCAACATCAGCAGAAATGGTTCGAAAAGTAAAGACGCGACTTGATCGAAACCCGCGTCGCAGTGGCCGAAAAATGGCTCGTGAACTGAACATATCGCACTATTCCATTCGTTAATTATTGAAAAATGATTTCGCGGTAAAGCCATTGAAATTCCAAAAAGTGCAAGAACTTCCACCGCAACGGAAAAAATAGAGGAAAAAGAGTAGCTTCGCTTGGCCGAAAGTGGTGAACTGCCGAATTTGGTTTTCTCCGATGAGAAAACATTCGTTGTCCAGCAGTTTGTAAACAAACAGAATTATCGTGTTTACTTGCTAAAGAGGTCAACTGAAAATGTACAATGAAATGGTGATGGTGTGGGCCGCCATAACAGCCGATGGTCGCTCTCCGCTGGTAGTAATCGACCATGGCATCAGAATAAATCCCAAATATTATCGCGAAAATATTCTGGAGGGTCTATTAAAGCTTTGGGCACGAAAACATTTTGGCCGCACACCTTGGACATTGGTTCCTCGCTTCATTTCCAGCGCACAATGGTCACCAAATTCTTGTAATACCAAACCGTTGGACTATTGTGTCTGGAGTATTTTGTAAAGTAAGGTTGGCACTAAAAAATACCAAAGTGTCGATCACCTCAAGCATGCGCTTCACTGGGAATGGGCCAAATGCACATAAATTCTCAATATACGCTTATTTGTTACTAGAGCTCCACTAAATACGCATAGAGGTGTAGGGTATCATAAAGTCGACCCCGCCCGACTTTTGACCTTCCGTTACTGGTTTTTGATATAATACTTATCGAAGTCATATCAAGCACTATACAGCAATGTTATATTGTACTTGGATACAGGAAATCGTGTTGAAAATCGATTCTGAGTGGGATATAGTTCGCAAATAGTGACTACTCTAAAGCCATGATACGCATTCAAATAAGGTTCATTGTTAAATTATATTCCCAAAATAAACATTTTTATTACGGGTGCTCTACATAATACTCATAGTGATGTAGGCATCATATAGTCGGCAGCGCCCGACTTTTGGCCTTTCCTTACTAGTATATATATATTTGTGTTTCGTAATTGCTAGCTTTTTCCAGTGACACTTTTTATACCCTACACCACAAGGTGGTCAGAGCATTATGTCTTTGTGCAATTGTTTGTAACAGGCAAAAGGAAACGAGATAGACCCATAGTTTCTTTTGATGATCTGCATAGAATCACATTCTGAGTCGATTTATGCATGTCCGTCCGTTCGTCCGTCTGTCCATATATTTTTGTGAACAAAGTATAGTTCGCATTTATTACCCGATCCAGATGAAATTTTGCACAAATCATTTGTTTGGCCCAATGACGAAACCTATTGGAGATAATCGGTAAAAATTTAGATATAGCTCCCATATATATCTTCGTCCAATTTACCTTTTATTGTGCACCAAACGTATAATATCAGCTCGAATAGTATGGAATTTTGCACATACAACCAAATTAGGCCCGAAAATAAGGATGCCAAATTTAATCGAAATCGGTTCAGATATAGCTATAGTTCCAATATATATTTTTTATCCAATTTGTTATATTTGTTACCCACAGTCGTAATATGCACTCCGTGACAACGATATTCAGGGAAATGTATGAAATGCAGGTCAGAAATATCTTTGCTAAATTTTATCAAGATCGGTTCAGATTTGGATATAGCTCCTATATTTATCAAATGGGCAATACATGTCCGATTATGTATGATTGAATTCTCCCATAAAAACTTTTAATTATTGTTTGGAGCTCTACTAAATTAGCAAAGTGGTGTAGGGTATCATAAAGTCGGCCCGCCCGACTTTAAGACTTTCCTTACTGGTTTTCATATTTTAAAGTGAAATCTTTTTATCATTCTTTAGAAGAAAAAAATATCCATTGACCTTATCCCCTTGCCCCCATTTATTAATTGTCACCCTAATATAAAAATATATATAAATTACAATTTATAACTCATATATTATATTACACACACATATATAGATGCGCTGAGTGCATTCACAGAATCTGATCGATATATTTATAATAAAAATTGTCACTTAAAAATATCCAACAATGCATCAGATATTTATGAGTTACGGAATCATATAACTGTCATCAGATATTAACATATATCAAAATTCTGTTACAGCTATGTTGTTGATGTCGGCAGCTGACAGCAGTGGTGGTGCTGGTGCTCATGATGATGATGCTGGTGATAATACTGTGTGTGAGTGTGTGTATAGAGCAGAAGCAGCGGCAGCATCAGTTATCAATGATGTTGCGGTTCGCCATGTTACCAATTGGCAAATGGTTACAATGGCGGGATACTTTGTTGCTTGGTTTGCTGGCTGGTTAGTTGATTGGTTGAAGCTGAAAGCAGAAGCATTAATGCGCATTTTGGTAAGTAGCTGACACATGAAATGATATTTGGTGAAAACATTTATATTTTATTATAATTTCTATTTATGAATGTGGAGATTGTAGTTTTATGTATTTTGTTAAAGGACATAGGATGATTTAGTTAAAAGGTATGACATTTTAGTTTAACTTTACCAAAAATCTCTGTGTGAATAAATTTCATCAATCTTGGACCCTATATGTTTTATGTGGGTCTTCCTATCTCGCCCAGCTGGTTATGACCTGATTCCCAAGAATCATGGTAAAATATTTAGGGGATACATGGCCCATGAACAGCATTTTTTCACACTTTTCCTCCGCTGCACAGGTTAAAATTGTAGACTAACCTATATTGAATTCTTTAAGAGCTTTGGGTCCTGGTCAAGAATTATGCAAGAAAATCGAAAAATAATTTGATGTAAAAGAAGACAAAAAAAAAAAAAAAAAAAAAAATCCAACGCTAAATCACACACATGGAAAAAAATGTAGCAAAGGATAACAGAGACACAGGAATCGTAGATTTTTCTCATAACTACCTTTCTAGGGCAAATAATTGTCGATTTTTTAAGACTTTTTTTCAAGCGCTATTGAAGAACCAACTGATCATAACAAAGCAGACTTTTTAATATTTTTTAAGGAACTTCAGAGCGATTATATTCGACATCTTTAAGGGTGTTTATATCCTACAACACTATGTGTTGGAGGTATTATAAGTTTAAGGACCAAAAATTATGTAACACCTCGAAATATTGGTTTCCCATTAGGAAAGTATATATGGATCTTCCTATCTCGCCGAGCTAAGTCGACCTATGTATGTCCGTCCGTCCGTCCGTCTGTTCATCTGTCCATGTTAATTTGAAATCAAGCTACAGGTCGCAATTATGGTCTGATCCTCAAGAAATTGAAAATGGGGGTGAGTATAGGGTTAGAATAGAACCCTATTGTTTTCGGAGCTGATCGCACAATATTTAGGGATTGAAATGGACCAAAAACAGAAAAAATTCCCGATTTTGCAGTTGCTCTTTAGCCCACAATTATGAACCAATTGACGCGAAAATTTACATGAAGTTAGAGTTTAGGACTGGGTAGAAGCCTTTCAATTTAGCGGGTAAAATAGACCCTAACTTTTATGTAAGAAAATTTGAAAATTTTCACAAAACCGCGAATCACAAATAATTACAAATACATTAAAAGGTCACTCCTGACCATTAAAGCGATGCTGATAGCCAGAAAGATATATAGCAGAAGATATATAGCAAAATAGTAAAAAAAATATATGTATTCTGCTTATGAGACAAGAACCGCTGGACCGATTTTCACAAATCCCATCAATTCGGAATGGTCTCTGTCCAGAAAAGGATAGAATCTAAGAAAATCGCGGAAAAATATCGCATGAGATTTTTATACCCTACACCACATAGTGGTAAGGGTATTATGTCTTTGTGCATTTGTTTGTAACATGGAGATGGAAACGAGATAGATCCATAGTTACTTTTGAGAACCTTCATAGAATCACTTTCTGAGTCGATTTATGCATGTCAGTCCGTCTGTCCGTCCGTCCGTCCGTCTGTCCATGTATTCTTGTGAACAAAATGCAGGTCGCATTTATTATCCGATTGAGATGAAATTTTCCAAACAATATTTTTTTTGGCCCAAGGACGAACCCTATTGAAATTGGTGAGAATCGGATCAAATTTAGATATAGCTCCCATATATATCTTCATCCGATTTCGGGTTAAATGTGCACCAAATGGCCAATATCAGCCCAAATGGCCCGAATTTTGGCACATGTGACCGAGATTAGCCTTAAAGCAAATACAACAAATTTGGAGAAAATCGGTTCAGAAACAGCTATAGCTCCCATATATATATTCATCCGATTTCGGGTTAAATGTGCACCAAATGTCCACTATCAGTCCAAATTACCTGAATTTTGGCACACCCAACCGAGTTCGGCCTAGAAGCAAGTATATCAAATTTGGAGAAAATCGGTTCAGATATAGCTATAGCTCCCATATATATCTTTCATCCGATTTGATCTTTAAGTCCCTAACATTCCTACTATGCACTCCACAACCGTGATATTTGGTACCAGGTATTAGATGGAGCACAGAAATAGCTGTTTTAAATTGTATCGAAATCGGTTCAGATTTGGATATAGCTCCCATATATATCTTCATCCGATTTCGGGTTAATTAACCACCAAATGGCCAATATCAGCCCAAATGGAAATAATATGCTAAAGACCCCGAAATGTCAATATTTAAGGAGTTATGAGCGTTTTAAAATACCCTATTCTTCCTCTTTGAATATCTCAATGAAATAATATGCTAAAATCCCCGAAATGTCAATATTTAAGGAGTTATGAGCGTTTTAAAATACCCTATTTTTCCTCTTTAAATATCTCAATGAAATAATATGCTAAAATCCCCGAAATGTCCATATTTAAGGAGTTATGAGCGTTTTAAAATACCCTATTTTGCCTCTTTAAATATCTCAATGAAATAATATGCTAAAAACCCCGAAATGTCAATATTTAAGGAGTTATGAGCGTTTTAAAATACCATATTTTTCCTCTTTAAATATCTCAATGAAATAATATGCTAAAAACCCCGAAATGTCAATATTTAAGGAGTTATGAGCGTTTTAAAATACCCTATTTTTCCTCTTTAATAAGTGCAATGAAATAATATGCTAAAATCCCCGAAATGTCCATATTAAAGGAGTTATGAGCGATTTAAAATACCCTATTTTTATACCCTACACCACATAGTGGTAAGGGTATTATGTGTTTGTGCATTTGTTTGTAACATGGAGATGGAAACGAGATAGATCCATAGTTACTTTTGAGAACCTTCATAGAATCACTTTCTGAGTCGATTTATGCATGTCAGTCCGTCTGTACGTCCGTCCGTCCGTCTGTCCATGTATTCTAGTGAACAAAATGCAGGTCGCATTTATTATCCGATTGAGATGAAATTTTCCAAACAATATTTTTTTGGCCCAAGGACGAACCCTATTGAAATTGGTGAGAATCGGATCAAATTTAGATATAGCTCCCATATATATCTTCATCCGATTTCGGGTTAAATGTGCACCAAATGGCCAATATCAGCCCAAATGGCCCGAATTTTGGCACATGTGACCGAGATTAGCCTTAAAGCAAATACAACAAATTTGGAGAAAATCGGTTCAGAAACAGCTATAGCTCCCATATATATATTCATCCGATTTCGGGTTAAATGTGCACCAAATGTCCACTATCAGTCCAAATTACCTGAATTTTGGCACACCCAACCGAGTTCGGCCTAGAAGCAAGTATATCAAATTTGGAGAAAATCGGTTCAGATATAGCTATAGCTCCCATATATATCTTTCATCCGATTTGATCTTTAAGTCCCTAACATTCCTACTATGCACTCCACAACCGTGATATTTGGTACCAGGTATTAGATGGAGCACAGAAATAGCTGTTTTAAATTGTATCGAAATCGGTTTAGATTTGGATATAGCTCCCATATATATCTTCATCCGATTTCGGGTTAATTAACCACCAAATGGCCAATATCAGCCCAAATGGAAATAATATGCTAAAGACCCCGAAATGTCAATATTTAAGGAGTTATGAGCGTTTTAAAATACCCTATTCTTCCTCTTTGAATATCTCAATGAAATAATATGCTAAAATCCCCGAAATGTCAATATTTAAGGAGTTATGAGCGTTTTAAAATACCCTATTTTTCCTCTTTAAATATCTCAATGAAATAATATGCTAAAATCCCCGAAATGTCCATATTTAAGGAGTTATGAGCGTTTTAAAATACCCTATTTTTCCTCTTTAAATATCTCAATGAAATAAATGCTAAAAACCCCGAAATGTCAATATTTAAGGAGTTATGAGCGTTTTAAAATACCATATTTTTCCTCTTTAAATATCTCAATGAAATAATATGTTAAAAACCCCGAAATGTCAATATTTAAGGAGTTATGAGCGTTTTAAAATACCCTATTTTTCCTCTTTAATAAGTGCAATGAAATAATATGCTAAAATCCCCGCAATGTCAATATTTAAGGAGTTATGAGCGTTTTAAAATACCCTATTTTTCCTCTTTAAATATCTCAATGAAATAATATGCTAAAAACCCCGAAATGTCAATATTTAAGGAGTTATGAGCGTTTTAAAATACCCTATTTTTCCTCATTAAATATCTCAATGAAATAATATGCTAAAATCCCCGAAATGTCCATATTGAAGGAGTTATGAGCATTTTAAAATACCCTATTTTTTCTCTTTAATAATTGCAATGAAATAATATGCTAAAATCCACGAAATGTCAATATTTAAGGAGTTATGAGCGTTTTAAAATACCCTATTTTTCCTCTTTAAATATCTCAATGAAATAATATGCTAAAAACCCTGAAATGTCAATATTTAAGGAGTTATGAGCGTTTTAAAATACCCTATTTTTCCTCTTTAAATATCTCAATGAAATAATATGCTAAAAACCCCGAAATGTCAATATTTAAGGAGTTATGAGCGTTTTAAAATACCCTATTTTTCCTCTTTAAATATCTCAATGAAATAATATGCTAAAAACCCCGAAATGTCAATATTTAAGGAGTTATGAGCGTTTTAAAATACCCTATTTTTTTCTCTTTAATAATTGCAATGAAATAATATGCTAAAAACCCCGAAATGTCAATATTTAAGGAGTTATGAGCGTTTTAAAATACCCTATTTTTCCTCTTTAAATATCTCAATGAAATAATATGCTAAAAACCCCGAAATGTCAATATTTATGGAGTTATGAGCGTTTTAAAATACCCTATTTTTCCTCTTTAAATATCTCAATGAAATAATATGCTAAAGACCCCGAAATGTCAATATTTAAGGAGTTATGAGCGTTTTAAAATACCCTATTTTTCCTCTTTAAATATCTCAATGAAATAATATGCTAAAAACCCCGAAATGTCAATATTTAAGGAGTTATGAGCGTTTTAAAATACCCTATTTTTTTCTCTTTAATAATTGCAATGAAATAATATGCTAAAAACCCCGAAATGTCAATATTTAAGGAGTTATGAGCGTTTTAAAATACCCTATTTTTCCTCTTTATATATCTCAATGAAATAATATGCTAAAAACCCCGAAATGTCAATATTTAAGGAGTTATGAGCGTTTTAAAATACCCTATTTTTCCTCTTTAAATATCTCAATGAAATAATATGCTAAAGACCCCGAAATGTCAATATTTAAGGAGTTACGAGCGTTTTAAAATACCCTATTCTTCCTCTTTGAATATCTCAATGAAATAATATGCTAAAATCCCCGAAATGTCAATATTTAAGGAGTTATGAGCGTTTTAAAATACCCTATTTTTCCTCTTTAAATATCTCAATGAAATAATATGCTAAAATCCCCGAAATGTCCATATTTAAGGAGTTATGAGCGTTTTAAAATACCCTATTTTTCCTCTTTAAATATCTCAATGAAATAATATGCTAAAAACCCCGAAATGTCAATATTTAAGGAGTTATGAGCGTTTTAAAATACCCTATTTTTCCTCTTTAAATATCTCAATGAAATAATATGCTAAAAACCCCGAAATGTCAATATTTAAGGAGTTATGAGCGTTTTAAAATACCCTATTTTTCCTCTTTAATAAGTGCAATGAAATAATATGCTAAAATCCCCGAAATGTCAATATTTAAGGAGTTATGAGCGTTTTAAAATACCCTATTTTTCCTCTTTAAATATCTCAATGAAATAATATGCTAAAATCCCCGAAATGTCCATATTTAAGGAGTTATGAGCGTTTTAAAATACCCTATTTTTCCTCTTTAAATATCTCAATGAAATAATATGCTAAAAACCCCGAAATGTCAATATTTAAGGAGTTATGAGCGTTTTAAAATACCCTATTTTTCCTCTTTAAATATCTCAATGAAATAATATGCTAAAAACCCCGAAATGTCAATATTTAAGGAGTTATGAGCGTTTTAAAATACCCTATTTTTCCTCTTTAATAAGTGCAATGAAATAATATGCTAAAATCCCCGCAATGTCAATATTTAAGGAGTTATGAGCGTTTTAAAATACCCTATTTTTCCTCTTTAAATATCTCAATGAAATAATATGCTAAAAACCCCGAAATGTCAATATTTAAGGAGTTATGAGCGTTTTAAAATACCCTATTTTTCCTCATTAAATATCTCAATGAAATAATATGCTAAAATCCCCGAAATGTCCATATTAAAGGAGTTATGAGCGTTTTAAAATACCCTATTTTTATACCCTACACCACATAGTGGTAAGGGTATTATGTCTTTGTGCATTTGTTTGTAACATGGAGATGGAAACGAGATAGATCCATAGTTACTTTTGAGAACCTTCATAGAATCACTTTCTGAGTCGATTTATGCATGTCAGTCCGTCTGTCCGTCCGTCCGTCCGTCCGTCTGTCCATGTATTCTTGTGAACAAATGCAGGTCGCATTTATTATCCGATTGAGATGAAATTTTCCAAACAATATTTTTTTGGCCCAAGGACGAACCCTATTGAAATTGGTGAGAATCGGATCAAATTTAGATATAGCTCCCATATATATTCATCCGATTTCGGGTTAAATGTGCACCAAATGGCCAATATCAGCCCAAATGGCCCGAATTTTGGCACATGTGACCGAGATTAGCCTTAAAGCAAATACAACAAATTTGGAGAAAATCGGTTCAGAAACAGCTATAGCTCCCATATATATATTCATCCGATTTCGGGTTAAATGTTCACCAAATGTCCACTATCAGTCCAAATTACCTGAATTTTGGCACACCCAACCGAGTTCGGCCTAGAAGCAAGTATATCAAATTTGGAGAAAATCGGTTCAGATATAGCTATAGCTCCCATATATATCTTTCATCCGATTTGGTGTTTAAGCCTCTCACATTCGTAATATGCACTCCACAAGAATGATATTTGGTACCAGATATAAGATACAGCCCAGAAATAGCTGTTTGTAATTTTATCGAAATTGGTTCAGATTTGGATATAGCTCCCATATATATCTTCATCCGATTTCGGGTTAATTGTGCACCAAATGGCCGATATAAGTCCAAATGAACTGAATTTTAGTACATCGGACCAAATTCAGCCTAGAAGCAAGTATATCAAATTTAGTGAAAATCGGTTCAGATATAGATATAGCAACCATATATATGTTTCATCCGATTTAGAGTTTTAGTCCCATACATTCGTAATATTCACTCCACAACCGTGATATTTGGTACCAGGTATTAGATGGAGCACAGGGATAGCTGTTTTAAATTTTATCGAAATCGGTTCAGAT
The DNA here is from genome assembly GCF_030504385.1 of Musca domestica. Classification (NCBI taxonomy): domain Eukaryota; kingdom Metazoa; phylum Arthropoda; class Insecta; order Diptera; family Muscidae; genus Musca; species Musca domestica. The sequence goes on along the minus strand of NW_026712313.1, from coordinate 73,609 downwards.
TTGGATATAGCTCTCATATATATCTTCATCCGATTTCGGGTTAAATGTGCACTAAATGGTCAATATCAGCCCAAATCACCAGTCTAGAAGATAATACGTAAAATTTGGAGAAACCCGGTTAAGGGTAGCTATAGTTCGTAAAATGCACGATAGAATTAGATAGATTTTGATTTTGTACCAAATATCTCATAGAGCTCTGAAATGCCCTGTATAAACCTTTTTACGAGAACTCTACTAAATATGCATAGTGGTGTAGGGTATCATATAGTCGGCCCCGCCCGACTTTTGCGCTTTCCTTACTGGTTTCTATTTGACTTACAATTTTGAATTGAAAACTTTCTAAATTTGTCGCAATTATCGCCAAATCTTTACGAAAATGCATGGGTGGGCGTTAGAGTCAGTATTAAAGCCTATTGTTCTTAAGATGTACATTTGGGGGTTCAAATGAACTTAAAAAAAATAAATTTTTCTAATTTTGTAATCGCTCTATAGGCCACAATTGAAAACCAATCGACACCGAGCTTCGCATTAGAAGAGAGTGATGGACAAGGAACAAGTCTTGCATTTTCAATGACCATTGGATTGTATTTAGCTGTAAAATGGACAGCATCTTTCGTGTGAATTTGTTTTGAATACACAGCAACACAACGGAGTGTGTAAATATTGGCCTAATTCCCCGGGTCAAAAACCTAAGGGTAACATCTGGGCAGGGCTCTTCGACATTATTTCAAAAACGAAATCTTCCAAAATGGATTTGAATATAAGGGGAACATATTATAGTGTTGTAGGGTATCACATGGTCGGCCCCGCACGACTATAGCCTTTGCTTACATGTTTTTTTTTTTTTTTTCATTGACTTTCTGGCTTATAATTGCAGATTTTTTAAAGAATATTGTCGGAAGGCATTGTGGTCAATAATTTTTTTTTATTTTTTTTTTTTTTTTCGGAAACTCATTCTCTCTCTCCGTGCAAAATACCAAATCAAGATTTTTTTCGTTTTTTGCCCTTTCCACTCTTTAAGATTTTGCGCCGAAAGAAATTGGTTTCTATTCTGCTGATAACCCTACCTCCATAAACAATTTCTTGAAGATTGGGTCATAAATGCGTGATAACAAATCAACATGGACAGACGGAGAGATGGACGGACGAACAGATTGCCTCAGATCGGCGAGATAAGAAGATCAGAAAAACCGCATACATACACCAATTAGGTCGGAAGCTTTTCTGATTTCCAAGAACGGACTGGCAAAATATGTTCTCTACATGGCTATTGGTTTAATACATAGTAGGCCTACATTAAATTGGTACATCTCAATTGTAGGGGCGGTTTTGCTGACAAATTTACATCTTAAACTTTCATGGTCCTTTTTCAAACTCGAAACTTTTCGTAACATCAAGAAAACTCTTAGTATTCTTTTGTGAAATGCAATAATATGCACAAATATTCGTTGAGAAGAATTGCTTGTGATGAGTAATGGAAATTGTTTTATTGCCAATCATAAAATATTTGTAGTTTTATTGCAAAAAAGAAGAAGTAAAAAACAAAAGTTATTATTCCACTTCATTTGTTTGCCAGCAAAACTGAAGAATTATTTACAGTGGGCTTCAAGTAAAAATATCAATGAAACAAATTGAAATATTGCTTATATTGGTCCTCAAAAATATTCTTAAATGTTTCTTGAAAAATGATTCTTAAAAAAAGTTAAAAAATGAGAATGAGCTGAACTTTGAATACCCTCCACCATTTGGAACGAATATGGAAATTTTCAAAAAATAAAATCCTTAAAAATTTTGTTTAAATTTTAAAAGTACCGAATATAGCCGTTTTATTGGGGTCTATACGACGTGGACCTATATAGGCATTGTTTGTCATAAGCCATTACCATATTCAAATTCGAAAACCTGAAATAAACGGTGAATAATTTAGGCTGCAATATCCCTTTGGAACTTCAAATATCAAATTTGAAACAATTCCGGTGAATAATGTGGCTAAAATCATCAAAATACCGAATATCTGGAGGTACCGTTATATGGGGGCTATATGAAGACGTGGACCTGCACAGACAATTTTCTGTCTTAGGCTGTAGTATTCATTACGAACTTGAAATACTAAATTTGAAACAATTCCGGTGAATAATGTCAAAATAACGAATATCGGGAGGTATTGTTATATTGGGGCCATACGAAGACGTGGACCTACATGGCCCATTTAAAAACTTAACCTGCCTACTGGAAAAATAAACATGTGTGCAAAATTTTAGCCTTCTATCTCAATTCGTTCGAAAGATAAATATGATATAAATATTGAGACTATATTGGAAACATCCTTCACATTATGTGAGATATGTGATCATTTCTGGAAAATATTAATATGTGCGTGAGGTACCAGATAAAGTCGACCGAAGTATTCTATTTTCATACTTCATCTAATACAGATAAAACAAGTTAAAAAGTATTAATCGGTTCTGCCGATATACTAATACCCTTAGCCATTGCTCGATTATTTAAATATATTTTTACTTTTGTTATGATTATTCAAACTGTTGGCCCTCTATGGAGTGGGTTCTGAGGGAATGGGCCAATATTGTGGGATCTAAATAAATACGATATAAATAATGGGTAACTTGGCAACAGGTTGGTAACTTCCTTCACTTTACATAAATGACATATGTGATAATTTTTAGAAAATCTTAACATGTATAGTCGACCGAAGTATTCCATTTTTATGCAGATATACATCATTTTCACAATAGATCTTGTATTAGCACGAATGTTTCTATGTGTGAAATTCGAAGAGAGTTGGATGCTTATATCGCTTTCTTTGAGCGTTTGTTTTTCAAAATCTTGAACCATGCGTGGGCCAGGTAACAAAAGAAATGATGCAATCTCTATCATCTTTATAACAGATCTTGTGTTAATGGAAATATTGAGATGTGCCGAGTCTAAATGAAATCGGATGTTAATTTCGCTTTTTATGAACTTCAGGGATATTCAAGAATTTTGATTTTGGGGAAGGTACCAGAAGGAGTAAACCGATATATCCCATCTTCACAGCAGATCTTGTGTTAGTAGAAAAACTATTGCTTGTTATGTCGCGTTTTATGATCCTCATGGACATTCAAAAACTTTGACACTTTGTGCGGGAGGTACCAGAAGGAATGGTCCGATCTCTACCGATTTTATAACAGATCCTGTGTTGATGGAAATATTCAGATGTGCAAAGTCTAAATGGAATCGGATGTAAATTTCGCGTTATATGAACTTAATGGATATTTAAAATTTCGGCCTTTTTTGGGGGTGGTGCCAGAAGGATTGGACCGATATATTCCGCCTTAACACCAGACCTTGGGCTAAAAAAAATATTGGGATGTGTTAAATTTGAAGACAATCGGACTCTTAAATCATATTTTATAAGAGTTGTAATTATTCAAAATTTTGACCCTTTGTGGGCGAGGTACTTGATGGAGTCGACCGATATTGTCCATTTTCGCAACTAGCCTAGAATTGAAGCAAATATTAGAATTAGCAAAGTGGGAGCAAAATCGGATTATGTTTCTCTTTCTGTGCAGAAAAAATATATTTTTGGAAAATTTCTGTCTTTTGTGGGGGAGGTACCAGAAGGAGTGGGCCGATATTGCTCATCTCCGAACTCGATTCAAGGTTGATAAAAATATTACAATGCACCAAGTTTGGACCAAATCGAATACTCCCTTCGAGAGTTATCGTACGCACCAGCCAAACAGACTTCAAATGCCCAAAAACGGATTTGATCCAAACCTACCTATTATTTTGGCTAGGCACCTTTTGACCGTATCAATTGATATATACGCACTCTAGCTATATGGCTGAGGGTAAAACTAGCCATATAACTGTGGGTATAAAAATAACCAATTATTTGTCCAATGGTCCTTTAAATACTAGACATAAAAAATATATGTTCATTGCCCTACTGTTCCTTTAAAACATTTTCACGAAAGACCTGATTATCCTTGAAACTATTCTTAAAAAATCCACTTTCAATGTTCTTTGAAAAAATATGTTTAAAACGACAATGCTTATTTTGCTAATAGTTCTTGGATAACATGTAGGGTAAGTGTACCTAAGTTCGGCATGTCCCAGTAGTCGGCACTTTTAAGCCCAAATAAATTAAACTTTTATAACTAAATGTATTTTGTTTACTTCAAATATATTGTCAGCTATCTTTGTGTACAATTTCGCTAAGAAAAGATGATTTATTCTAATAAAAATTAAATTCTTGTCTGTGAAGGTCCTCAACAATCCATATTCTTAAGAAAAGTACAATAAGGACGTCGAATCAGTTTAAATCAACAAAAATATTATATTTTAATGAATTAATTTATTATTATTATTAATTATTCTTACAAAAAATTGGTATGCCGACTGTTGGAACATGTCGGTATGGCATGATGGCAATAATTGGAAAGTGGTGCCAACTACTGGCAAAAAAGCATTGTTTTAATAAAACTACAAATTTATGAAATTTAATAAAAAGATATAATAACTTTATTTATTATTGCAAAAACTATACAAAATTTCCAATCTGAATAAATTAACTTTGTAATAATTGAAAAGTTCCACTTAGAATGGTGAGAGATTAAAAACGCGAAAATCCTAAAAGTGCCGACTACTGGTACACTTACCCTAGGTTATCCAAAAACTATTTTTTACCAACCTGATGGTAGGTGAAAATCCGCTACTATCGCATAATAGTCCTTAGATCATTATCCCTAAAAATCTTAATTGGCCTAAAAGTCCTTAAATATATATTCATAGAAAATCTATGACCAAAAAATAGCCCTGGAAAAAACACAATTTTAAAGGTCCATTATTACTGACTTAACATCTACCTTACAATTTCAGGATAATTATTGGCCGTTCACTCAGAAAAATGTTTAGCAACCACTGTTCGAATGGAATCAAATTATGTATTTTGCATAATTTTTGCGTTGTTGATAATATTGTTTTATGGGCAACTGGCATAAACAAAACATAAAAAACTCCAAAAATCTTCTTCAACTTCAATGAAATGGTGTTATTGTTGTTGTTGTCATCAGTGGGTGACATCTAATAAAGTTTAATAACATTCTTATGATTTAATTTTTGTTCTTGTTGTCGCATATACAAGGCAAGATATGATGTCGTTTGAGGTTGGGCAGGGAGCCGCAATACTTCATTTTATATCCTTGAAGACACAATGTTGTCTTCGACGACGACACCGACGATGACGACAGCGACAACGGCAATGAAGTTGACAAGCGCAAGAAGAAGAAGAAGCAGAAGAATCACTGTTAGAAAATTTGTTAAAATGCAAATGTGACAACAACTCTTTGGTGGCATAAATTTTCACGCACTTTTTACTGCACGACAATAATTAAGTTTAATGAGAAAACTTTGTACAGCCACTCACTTGGCTCTTTAGTCATTTTCCGTTCGAAAAAAAAATGGAAAGAACGGCAGCAAGAACTGAAGAAATGATAACACTCCATTATCGTCTCCAGGAAGTAAAGTTTTTCATTTCACCATGAAAAAAGGGCTGGGAATGGCTACAACTTCCTCATCTTGAATTTATGTGGTTATGCATTTTTAGCGGGACTTTATAATAGAGTGCAAAATTTTCTAACACCAGTAACGGGGTAGAAACTGGCGCCCCTTCCCCTTCTATTATCGTGTTTCATCACAGCGTTGATGAAAGCTATGTTGCTACATGTCTTCACCCGCATTTTTAAGCAATTTGTGGTTGAAGAATATTTATGTCGATATAAATGAAAGACAGCAGGATGAAATGTGTGATAGGCAGGCACATGCACATAATCGGTGAACCGGTGAATGACATAATAAATTTCTAGTTTTTAATGACAATCATTAAAAATGGAATTGCATTTTACTGAGGCCAACGACTTCGTCAGGAAATATATGACATATTTTAAACAATGTGAAATAGTGTTTATTCGATAGGTTTAGACTTTAAAAACTCTAGATTATAAACTTATTCCGTTTCGGGTATATCTGATAATTCATAATAAAAATCGTTCATAATTTTGGTTTTATGGAATTATATGCAAAACAAGTAAGCAAATCTTATAAACATGATGGACCAACTATGGTCAAAACTATCTCACACAAACGTTATGGTCCGGGTTAGAATAGAAGCCTAGTGCTTTTGGAGATGATCACAAAATATTTGTGGGTTGAAATGGACCACAAATTTCAGAGGTAACAATAAATGTACAATCGACAGGGAATTTTGTAGGAGGTTAGAGATTAGAAAGGAGGAATGTAAAAAGTCAAAATCCTACTTAATATAAAATCGAAAATTACAACTATTTTTATACCCACAATACTATGTGTTGGGTGTAAGGTTGATTGGCCCAAAAATTATGTAACACCTCGAAATATTCGTTTCCCACATAGGAAAGTATATATGGATCTTCCTATCTCGCCGAGCTGAGTCGATCTAGCTATGTATGTCCGTCCGTCCGTCTGTCCATGTTAATTTGTAATAACTCTACAGGTCGCAATTATGGCCCAATATTCACGAAATTTAGAATGGAGGTGGGGCTAGGGCCAGAATAGAACCCTATTGCTTTTGGAGATGATCGCATAATATTACGGGTTTGAAATTGACAAAAAACTGAAACATTTCCTGATTTTGCAGTTGCTCTACAGGTCGCAATTATGGACCAATCGTTGGCATGGGGATAGAGCTTCGGACTGGACAGAAGCCTTCCAATTTTTGTGGTCATCGGGTAATATTTAGTGGGTGAAATAGACCATAACATTTCTGTTAAGTAAAAGTAAAATTTTATATTAAACCACGAATATTTTTAATGCCGGCGAAATCGCAAATAGGCGAACAGGTCAATTCTTACCGTAACGTAGACGCTGATTGTAAATATATATATAGCGAAATATATACAATGTCTGTACACAAACGGAGGGGATGTTAGCTAGAATGCCTATATCTTAATAATGGCTGAACCGATTTTGACAAATTTTATCAATTCAGAATGCCCTCTTGGCAAAAGAAAAAAGGAAAAAATCGCATAAAAAGATGCCAATAATGATTTTAATATAGATTTTGTATTATTTTGTGACGTATTTTTGTTTTTTCATATTTTTTATCGCATGCAATTTTTCAATTTGACTTATAATATTGAACTGTATATTTTGTAATATTTTTTCCACTTACAACACAGATTGCAATTACCGTCCGATCCTCACGAAAATGTTCATAAGGGTAGGGTTAGACTCAGAAGGGCTAGGCCTATTGTTTTCAAAGATGTCCGCAATATATTTAGGGATTGAAATGGACCAACAACTAAAAATGTTCCTGATTTTGCAGCCGTTATAAAAGTTACAAATAGAAACTAATGGACACGAAATCACGCATGAAGTTAGAGTTAAGGACAGCGGGTAGAATGGACCACTACTCTTGTGTAGAAAATTACCAACATTACTTACAGGCGATATCCGAAACACACAAAAGGCGAACTTCTGGTTTTTTTTACTGATTTCGTGGACGAATATGGCCAAATATCGTAGATATGCATATCATATAGATGAGTCTAAATTTGGAGATACAGAGGGGCCTTTTACTTTCGCAAAATATTTAAAGAATCAAATGAACCAAAAGCAGAAAAAATTCCTGATTACACAATCGAAGCCAATTGACACGTCTGAGAAGAGAGTTAAGGACAGAGAAGAAGCGAAGCCTTTTGGATGACCATTGGATTATATTTAGCTGTAAAATGGACCACACAACTAAAAGCACGACGGTGTGCGTAAATGTTAGGCAAATGTCCCAAGTGACATAATTTCAAGAGCGAAAATCTTTCAAAATGGATTTGGACATAAGGGGCCTTCTAACATATTGTAGTGTTGTAGGGTATCACATGGTCGGCCCCGAACGGCTATAGCCTTTGCTTACTTGTTTTATATAGTTTTTTTAGCAATATTCAGTTGTTTTTTTTTTCTAGTGTCTTTCTAATGTTGAAACTGTTTTAACATTCCTGCCCTTGGCTAATGCTTAACAGTATCTTTCCTTACTGGTTAATTTTGAAAACAGAGACAGGGTTTTTTGAACCTTAAATTAGTCTGATGCCATTGAATTATATAGTTAGATAGCTGAGACATGTACAATTATATATGAGAGAGTATATATGAGAATATTAACATTTTTATTTCACGATACGTAAATTTGTGTCAGTTTTCTCGAAATGTATGGTCTCATGGCTCTGATCCCAGAACAGGATAACATATTTGCAAGTTTGTATGATATTTTCTTCAAGAATAAAATTTGCCTAAACTTTCCCCATTAATTATATGTAATATATCCAATATCTTAATGGATTCACTTATTCTTGCCGAATATAATTCAGCTTTAAAGAATCTTATTATAGTGTAGAGCAGCGTATCACATGGTCAGCCCCGCCCGACTATAGCCTTTGCTCATTTGTTTTTAAGTATTTTGCAATTTAGATCCTTGTTATATTGTGGCCCTTTAGCTAAAAGATTTTATATCATCCTGACATAATGCATCAATGTAAGTCACGATTACACATTTATGCATACCGGGGCCTTACAATAATACTAATTTCCATATTTTTAATGTTAAAAAATTAATAAACCAGTGAAATTATTAAAATAAATTTCTAGATTTCGTTCTTTATCATAGACTTTGTTTTTGGTCTATGTCATCCCGCCTTCACGGTTAATGATTAAACATGCCTCTTATCATCCCCGCCGTAATCATACAAATAGGGGTGGGCAGATTATTGTTCCACTACTACTGTAGACTAATAATAATAAAAAAGACTTGGACAAAAGGAAGGGGGCGGGTGGTGGTGATGGTGTTGGCGTTGGCGCTGCTGCTTCTGCCAGATAATATGTAAATGTTTAATAAATATTTATTAAAAGGTCTTGGGCTAAAGGAACCTTCAATTTCATGCCACGTACGTTTTAAAGATATAAGCATCGTCGGCATTCAACATTTCATCGTCATCGTTGGCGTCTTCGTCTTCTGCGAGCAGACAAATTAAAGCACTCTCAGAGTTCACAGGTGCGTGTGATAAGAAAAAGTTTATTCACAAAATTGGCTGTTAAATATTCATAAGCCACAATTTAAGTTAGCTTTTGCTCGTTCGCTCGCGTGCTCTCTAGCTAAGCCTATTTAATTGAAATTATTCAAATGATTTCTTTGGTTTTTTCCTTCTGCCTTTGTTGGTGTAGATGTTTGCAAGAATTATGGGGAGAGTCGGGGTGTTCTAAGGAACTACAAATCAAAGATGTGAAACATATATTTGAGGTTTAATAAAATTAAACAATTTTGGAATTCTATCATAATTTCAAGGTACATGAGGTAGATTTTAAACTTTACAGTGGGATTTTATGGCATTGGTGAGTTATAAATATTTTCCCGAGGATATGCTTTGAAAAAACTACCCCCAGTTTGTATACCCTACACGACATAAGGGTATGGGTATTATGTCTTTGTACATTTGTTTGTAACATGGAGAAGGAAGCGAGATAGACCCATAGTTACTTTTGTGGATCTTCAGAAAATCACTTTCTGAGTCGATTTATGCATACCAGTACGACCTTCTGTCTATGTTTTCTTGTGAACAAAATGCAGATCGCATTTATTATCCGATTAAGATGAAATTTTGCAAACAATATTTGTTTGGCCTAAGGACGAACCATATTGAAATTGAAAAGAATTCGTTCAAATGTAGATATAACTCCCTTTCATATCTTCATCCGATTTTTGCACCAAATAACCAAAATCAGTCCAAATGACGTGAATTGTGTCACATCCGACCGAAATCAATCTAGAAGCTAGTAAATCAGATTTGGTGAGTAGCAGTCCTAATATAGCTTTAGCTTCCATATACAGGGTGTGATAAAAAAAACTGCAACAAAGTCAAACGCCATCATTTTTTTAATTTTTTTTTATTTATTTATTTTCTTTTTTTTGAATAAAAGCAAAAATGTCGGAAATAGCATTAAATTTTAGAATAAGTTTAGAATTGTTCGTATTGGTCGCCTTTGGCAAGAATTATGACCTTCAAACGGCTAATGAAACCGTCACACGCTGCCCGAATGTTGCTCTGTGGTATTTTGGTCCGTTCCCGACGAAGCGTTTGCTTGAGGTGATCGACACTTTGGTATTTTTTAGTGCGCTGGAAATGAAGCGAAGATCGTCATTTTGTAACCATTCTTGGGTGGCGCGTGCTGAGTGCGATGGTGCTGAGTCCTGGAACGTAGAATGTCCAAGGTCTTCGGCCAAAATGTTTGTGTGCCCACCCTCCAGAATATTTTCGCGATAATATTTTGCATTTTAATATGAGCGGAGAGCGACCATCGACTGTTATGGCGGCCCACAGCATCACCATGGCCGGCGCTTGAGTTCTGGTGGCCATCGGAAGGTGCAAATTTTCAGCTGACCTCTTTGGCAAGTAAACACGATAATTTTGTTTGTTTACAAACTGCTGGACAACGAATGTTTTCTCATCGGAGAAAACCAAATTCGGCAGTTCACCACTTTCGCCCAAGCGAAGCAACTCTTTAGCTTCAATGGCTTTACCCCGAGCTCATTTTTCAATATTTGCCGAATGGAATATTGCGTTATGTTCAGCTCACGATCCATTTTTCGGCCACTGCGACGCGGGTTTCGATCAAGTCGCTTCTTTGCTTTTCGAAACATTTCTGCTGTTGTTGTATTTTCTTTCGTCCACTTCCTTGACGTCGGGGTACGCTACCAGTATCACGGTAACGAGTGATGATACGAGACACAAAAGATTTATTCACTTTGTAATGCTGGAGTGCCCTAACCATAGCCACATGTGGTTTTCCAGTCAAATATAAAGGAATCCAATTATCACGCTTGAATTGAATTCCATCACGAATAACTTTTTTCTGGAAAATTCTCACCAAAATGCTTTTGTACGCTTGTAGACAATATAATGAGCTGTCACTGGAATAATTTTAACAGTCAGACAGCAGTCAGAAGTTGATATCAGATACAAATCGCTTCAGATTTCGATAAGTTCTAATATATATCCTCATCCGATTTCGGGTTACCTGTGCACCAAATGGCCAATAACAGTCCAAATGACGTGAATTGTGGCACATTCGAGCGAATTCAGTCTAGAAGTAAGTACATCGGATTCGGTTCTGATATAGCATTATATCCCATATAAATGTTGCATCCTATTTGGGTTTTAAGTCCCTCACATTCGTAATATGCACTCCAGAACTGTGATATTTGCTACCAGATATCTTGCAGAGCACGGAAATACCTTTGCCGAATTTTATCGAAAAAGGCTAATATTTGGATATATCTCTCACATATATCCTTAGTCTGGTTTCAGGTTTATTGCGAAAATAATGGCTAGTATCAGCCCAAATGGAGTGATTTTCGGGACATACATTTCCATTCGGTGGAACTCGGCTCCGATATATATTCTTACATCCCTCTACTTGCTTTTAATTCTTGTTATACTACTTGTTTTTATTTCCCTCCTTTTACCTCCTCACAATTCCCCGTCTAAACACATACATTTCAGACCCCACAAAGTATATATATTCTTGATCAGCATAAAATCCTGTGTCGATTGAACAATTTCCGTCCGTTTATCCGTTTGTCTGCATGTGGAAATCACTCTAGCTTCCGAACGAATTGAGGTAGTTTGAAAGATTTTACTCAAATGTTTATTATGTCTGCAGCACTTATGGCATTGAAAATGGGCCATGTAGGTCCACGTTTTGGTATAGCCACCATATAACGGTACCTCCCGATTTTCAGTATTTTGGTGATTTAAGCGACATTATTCACCGGAATTGTTTCAAAATTGGTATTTGAAGTTCGTAATGGATACTACAGCCCAAGACAGAAAATTGTCCGTGCCGGTCCATGTCTTCGTATATCCGCCATATTACGGCACCTCCCGATATTCAGTATTTTAATGATTTTAGATACATTATTCTCCGTAATTGTTTCAAATTTAGTATTTGAAGTTTGTAATGGATGCAACAGCCTACGACTTAAAATTGTCTTTGCAGGTCCACGTTTTGGTAAAGCGCCCACATAATGGTACCTCCCTATATTCGGTATTTTGATGATTTTAGCGACATTATTCACCGGAATTTATTCAAATTCGGTATTTGAAGTTCGTAATGGATGTTACAACCGAAGACAGAAAATTGTCTGTGCAGGTCTACGTCTTCGTATAGCCCCCATATAAAGGTATTCCCAATATTTGGGTTTTTAATGATTCTAGCTACATTACTCACCGAATTTTTTGTTTTTCATGGTCCACATTTGAGTATTGTAATGGCTTATGACAAAAGTTGCCTATGGAGGTTCATGTCGTCGTTTAGACCCTAATATATCAGCTAAATTTGGTATAAAATATGAAGAGAATTTTTAACGGATTTATTTGTTTTTTTTTTTTTTTTTTTTTTTTTTTTTGAAAATTGCCAAATTTGGTCCAAATTATGGAGGGTATTAAAAGTTCGACCCGGCCGAATTGAATTGGATATGCCTTCCATACGCCTTCCAAATATTGATAATCGGTATGGTCTACTTCAAATAAATTCTTTTGTTGTGGGATCTCTACTTAATATGCATGGTGGTGTCGGCCCCGCGCGACTCTCGACTTTTCCTTACGAGTACTGGTTAAAATTAGCTTAAATAAATTCAATAGTAATTTCCTTAGGATTTACCAAAATCTGTACATTAACCCCCCAATTAAATATGCCACTCCAATTATAATCATATTTTACAAATAACAACAAAGCTCGAAATTCCTTTGAAACACAATCCTCGTTGCTGAATAATAAAATCGCAAAAAGTAAATCTTTCTATGAATGAAGTGACTTTTTAAGCTCCCCTTTTGAAGAACCGTTCAAACTAAGAAAATCACTGTTACTCCCGTTCAAAAGCTACTCTGCAACTTCTTTCAATGGAACTCCTCCTAGTCGACGTTGTGGTCGCCTCGCCAAAATCCGCAATTGCTGAATCGTAGCACAAAAAAATAAAATCTTTAATTTGTATGAATGCGATTGTGGTGTATGTGTGAGTGAGCGTGCGTTTCTGCTTCGTGCATGTGCTGGTCGGTGTTTTTTTGCAAGGATGTGTCATTTGGTTGTTTGAACTTTTCCTGCTTTGTTTTTGTTGCTGCTGTTTGTTTTTATTCCATTTCACTTGAGGAGAGCGACAGCGAGTTTATTCAATTTTCCATTCTAACACACTTCATTCGCTTCGTATTATTTTCCAGAAGTAAGGAACAAAAAAGAGCAGGACAGAAAAAAGAGCTCTTAAAAGATTCCTCGGTTTTTGTTTTGCAAATTTTGCACAATGGGAAGCATGGGCGCGAATATGAAATTTTTGAGGTGTGTGTTTATAGGCAGAAATCATTTGAATCCATTTCTACATTAAAAAGCGGTTTAGGAAAGTATTGTAAAAATGTGGACACTGAAGGCTTTTTAAGGCGAATTATTAATATAAAGGGTTTTTATGAGACATTTTAAGCGATTTTCGTAAAAAAGTTTCATAAGTCTTCCATCATAACCATGACATTAAAGCCCTTTTGAACAAACAAAAAAAAAAAAAATAAATAAATAAATAAATAAATAAATAAATAAATAACAAGTAAGCAAAGGCTACAGTCGAGCTGTGCCGACCGTTGAATACCTTACAACACTATAATAAACGATACAGTTTGTATAGGCGAGATACTCGAAAGAATTCCACAAAATATTGTGACAAATAATAAAAGAAAACCATCAGGTTCCGGTCTCTAATTTTCGAATAATAGCAACTTTAACTAATTTTCTCATTTTCAATTTATTTGTAGATGTTGCACGTAAATGATCTTCCTAGATCTGGAACCAATATTTCCCAAAGACCTATTATCTCTCAGAAGTGGCAAAAGATTAACATTTTTTATTGGTTTTTGACTGAAACGCATCTATATGAGATACAGACATTTGACTATATTCTTCAACGAAATCAGCGTTAACGAAATAGTCAGAAGAGCGTCTTTCCTGTATTTGTGAATTCTCCAAGAAGTCACTGTAATGGACATTTTCGTATTTTGTCTACAAAAGTTGGCAAACTCCTTCACACATTGAATATTTTTGGATAGCCATCCAAAACTGCTTGGCTTTTGCAATGTCCGGTAACCCCCATTCAAATGTGCCTGAGGATCGGTCGATAATTACGACCTGCTGACAATTTTGCAGTTTTTTGGTCCATTTCAACCTCTAAATATATGGCGATCATCTCCAAAAAGAGTAGGCTTCTATTCTGACCCTCATCTTATCCCCATGCTAAATTTCGTAAGGATCGGGCCATGAATGCGATCTGTATATGATATACTGATATCCTAACTACTTAGTTTTGTTAGCTGTAGAAATATTACCAAATGTTTAATTCAAAATGAAAATATGCCAAAAATATGACAAAATTGAAAAAATATGAGAAAATTTTACAAAATCAATATTTCATCTTTAGAGAGATATTTTTATGCGATTTTTTAGGCGTTTTTTTCTCTTCTGTCGAAATCAGTTCAGCCGTTCTCGACATATAAGAGATCTTTCAAGCATATCTACTTTGATAGACATATATATATCGCACATATTTTGTTATATATCCGATTTGTTGGATGTTAACATCAATGTAAAGATCAGAAGTAACTTTGTCATGGCTTTGTGATTTTGCCGGGATTTAAAATATTCGCGGTTTAATGAAAAATTTTGAATTTTTTCAACACAAAAGATATGGTCTATTTTACCCGCTAAATATTATCCGATGACCACCCAAATTGGTAGGCTTCTTTCTTTCCAAAAGAAATAGGTTTCTATTCTGACCTTAACCCCACCTTCGTGCAAAATTTCGTAAGGATCGGGCCATAATTGCGACCTGTAGCGTGATTACAAATTAACATGGACAGACAGACGGACGGACGGACATACATAGCTAGATCGACTCAGCTCGGCGAGCTAGGAAGATACATATATACTTTCCTATATGGGAAACCAATATTTCGAGGTGTTACATAAATTCTGGCCCAATCAAACTTATAATACCCCCAACACATAGTGTTGTAGGGTATAATAATAAATAAAAACTGTAAGTTTGACCGGGCCGAACTTTGAATACCTTCCATCATTTGGACCGAATTTGGCAATTCTCAAAAACAATAAAATCCGTTAAAATTCTGTTAAAATCTTAGAAATACCGAATGTAGTCGTTATATTAGGGTCAATACGACGACATGGACCTGCATAGGTAATTTTTGTCATAAGCCATGGCAATATTCAAATGCGAAACTTAGAAAAAAAATCGGTGAACAATGTAAAATCATCAAAATACCGAATATCGGGAGGTACCGTCATATGGGGGCTATACGAAGGCGCGGACAATTTTCTGTCTTAGGCGTAAGTATTCATTGCGAACTTTAAATACAAAATTTGAAACAATTCCGGTGAATAATGTCTCTTAAATCATGAAAATACCGAATATCGGGAGGTACCTTTATATGGGGGCTTTACGTGGACCTGCACAGACAATTTTCTGTCTTAGACTGTAGTATCATTGCGAACTTCAAATACCAAATTCGAATTGTCGCTAAAATCATTAAAATACGGAATATCGTGCGGTACCACTATATGGTGGCTATACGAAGACGTGGACCTGTACAGACAATCTCCTGTCATAGGCACTCATTACGAATATCAAATACCAAATTTGAAAGAATTCTGATGATGATTGTCGCTAAAATCATCAAAATACCGGGATTTGCCGTTATATGGGGCTATACCAAACGTGGACCTACATGGCCCATTTTCAATACCAAAAGTTCTGCAGACATATGTACATTTGTGTAAAATTGAATCAATCTACTTCAATTCGTTCGGAAGCTAGAGTGATTTCCACAGACAGAGAATATATATACTTGTGACAGAGAATATATATACTTTGTGGCGTCTAAAATGTATACTTCGAGGTGTTACAAACGGAATGACAAACTTAATATACCCTCCATACTATGGTGGAGGGTATAAAAAAGTATCAGTTTGTTTTTCCGACAGGTATACATCTGTCAGCCAGTTTTCGATTATTTAAATATATTTTGACTTCTGTTATGGTTATACTTGATCCTCTATGGAGTAGGCTCCGAAGGAATGGCTCAATATTGTCCATTTCGTATAGGACCTAAATATATATGATATAAATATTGTGACGTGCCAGATTTTGACTTCCTTCACTTTACATGAGACATGTGATAATTTTTAGAAAATAATAAAATGTGCGAGAGGTACCAGATATAGTCGAACGAAGTATTCCATTTTCATACTTCATCTTATACAGGTAAAAATATTAGTATCGGCAAAATTACAAATTTATGTACAATCTAAAATTTATGTACAATTTAGGTTCAGAACTGGTTAATGATGTATATTTATGGGTTTAAATGGATCAAAATATTGAAAAATACCCAGACTTTGTCCTTGATTTACAATTCACAATGAAAAACCAATCGACGAATTTTGCATGAGGTTAAAGTTTATGAAAATACATAGGTTTAGCATTTTGGATGCCCATTGGATTATATTTAGTGGGTAAAAATTCATCAACACCACCGAGGGCGTGTATATGGAACAAATGCCAACTGTCAAAAATTATGGGTAACACTTTTGCAGGACTTTATGCCATTATTTCAAAGACTAGATCGACCAAAATTGGTTTAGACCTAAGGGGACTTTCCTATATATTATAGTGATGTAGGGTATCGCATGGTCGGCTACGGCCATAGCCTTCTCTTACTTGTAATACCCACAGTCATATGGCTATGCATTCGACAAAAACGTGCTTCATCAAAATAAGTGTTTTGGACACTATGTCTCTTTGGACCAAATCCGTTTCAGGATATTTGGAGTCGATGTAGGGGTATCCGTTCGTCCATATGTCTGTCTGAATAAAAATACGATTCACTTCAAACTTACACACCCAAAATTTCTTCCAATAGTAAATCTATTGTGCAGATAAAGTTCAATTTTATTATCGTTTACACATCCCAACATTTATACCCTCAGCCACATTGCTAGATCATTTGATACGGCCAAAACGTGCCTCAACGAAATAACGGTTTTAAACACTGGGTCTCCTTGGACCAATCCATTTCAGGACATTTGGAGTCGCTCTGGCGATAGCCGTCCGTCCGAATGTTAGTCTGGCTGGTTGGTACGCACGATAACTCTCGAAGAGGGTGTCTGATTTGATCCAAACTTGGTGCATCGTAAAATTATTTTCAAACTTATATTGAGTTCGGAAATTGGCAATATCGGTACCTCCCACACAAAATAACAAAATTTTCAGATAAAATAATTTACTGCACAAAAAGAGCTTCCTTTGACCCGATTTTGCTCCCGATTTTGCTCCAACTTTGCGAATAGTGCATCAGTACTAGGTCAGGTGCGAAAATGGACAACGAAAATGAATAATTACTCTTATAAAATATAATGTAAGTGTCTGATTGTCTTCAAATTACAGACATAACAAAATTTTTATTAACCCAAAGCTTGGTGTGGAGATGAAATATATCGGTCCACTCCTTCTGATACTTCCCCCACAAAGGGTCAAAATGTTGAATATATATAATTATAAATTTTAGATTCGTTCCATCAGTTCATGTAAAGCCATCAGTTCACCGTAGCCAAATCTCAAAACCAAATACCTACAGAGACCTCAATATTGAATTTTACGATTCCAACTCTATCCCTTTACCCAATTCAAAATTTTGTTCAATTTAGTACTTTTCGAACAAATATGGGACGCATTTCCAAACTAACGCCAAATCTCAAACACAGATGCCATCAATAATCTAAATATCAACTTTCAGAATTTTATCTTTTACCCATCACCCAGTACCACATTTACACATATTTTCGAAATCCCATTCATGTGTCCAAATTTCAGATTTCTAGCACTATCTGTTCACCCAATATCAAATTCTACCAAATATAGTACCATGTAGTAGTTTTCCTGCACTGGTAGTAACCATTTGCCAAAAAAAAAACCTCTTTATCACAAACAGACCACCAACATGGACCCCAATACAATATTTCAAAATCCTAGTTACATCCATTCACTCTACAACAAACTGTTTCAAATGTAGCACCATTTAGTACAGTTCGCAAATTTAGTATTTATTTCCAAAATCACATCGAACTTTCTTTCGAACCTTGATTCTCACACCTAATTTCAAGTTGTTCGCTCTATTTATTCACTTAATACAAAATGGTACCAATTTGAAACCATTTTAAAACTCTTCATAGACTTAAGATTCGAATTTCGAAAAACCATTGTATATCTATCTTGCACATCATCAGAGAATTTCAGAATTTCAGCTCTATCGCTTCACAACAATTCCAAGTTGCACCACATTGGGTACCTTTTAGTACACCTAAGTACAAATATCCATAACAATCTGCATCACACAAATCAATGGAAATCCTATTTCCGAATTTCAGTATTCCTACTCAAATGCAAATTGTACCAATTTTAGTACAATTTAGTATACATAAGCACGAATATACAGAGCTTTTTTACATACCCCAATACTACACTACCATAGCAATCCCAATTACAAATATCAGTATTCCAGCTCTATCGGCTCACTCAAATCCAAATTGTACCAAATATAGTACATTTTAGTACACATAAGTACATATTTCCATAACTACAATACAAAAAAAATCTTAGTTCTAATTTTAGGGATTCCAACTCCCAAAATTTTAATTGTACCAAACGTATTACAATTTAGTACACCTAAGTACACATTTCCAAAACTTACTACATACCCTAATCCTAAATGCAGTAGGAACCCTATCTTAGCTCTATCAGTTCATCCAAATCGAAATTGTACCAAATTTAGTATAATTTAATGCTTTAGGTAGTTTTCGAAATTTGCCCATTACGTTAATTTCAAAATTAAGGATTCCAGCTCAATATGTTCCCCCAAAATAAGTTTGTACCAAAAATTAGTACCGTTTAGTACTTTTTGTATACACGAGTACACACTTCCAAAACTACCTTGATTCTGTTTTCAAATTTCAAGATTTTAGCTCTAACCAATCACATAATACGAAATGGTACCAAATATAGTACATTTTAGTACTTTTCGTACTATTATTGTGCGGATTTCCCAAAAACCTTTGGTACATCTATCATACAATCCATCAGTGACTCTCATTCCAAATTTAAGGGTTCTAGCTCTACTGCTTCCTCAAATACAAAGTACCAAATTTACGAGTAGTACCTTTTAATAGTTTTCTTGCCGTTCTAGTACGAATTTCACAGTCATATCTTCGGGCCAAGATTAACACCCACCCAAAATTTCAAGATTCTGGCTTCAGCCGTTTCGTATGGGCTTTGAGGAATCGTCAGTCAGTCAGTTTTTATTAATATAGATTGCGGCCCATTGTGCCAATGGCATTTATTGAATTGAAATAAAAAAATTCCCACTCCATCCACAATATCCACTGCAGAAACAAAAACAACGCACCCACTAAGGCAATGCAAGACGACAAGTCACACTTTATGGCAGAGGGATTTAAATATTGAGCTGTGGATGCTGTTCCTCTTTGAGGCAACTCTCTCCAGCCGAAGTTCGAGCAGAAGTCATTGAAGTCATTGAAAAACGCAACAAAGTCCTTACTGGATTACACACCCTGGAACAGCAACAGTTGTTAGAGTTACCGACTGGGGGCTAGGTATGAATGTGTGTGTGTGTGTGCATGTACGCGTATTGGTGGTGAATGTGGTTGTTGGCGATGGCGTTGGCATTGGATTGGAGTATGACTTGTTCATGTTGTAACTTACAAGTTGTGTAGTCGTAGTACCGATTCCCGATTCAGTTGCCATTGCGACTTTTGTTGTTGGTGTACGTGTTGCTGCTGTTGTTGTTTTCATTTAATCTGCATGAAACGTTAATGGTTTTAACTTGAATTAAAAAGAAAGCCATTGAAAAGCAGAAAACGACCGAATGACACTGAGGCAAACTACAGCTGGCAACAATAAAACAAAGCAATGCTGCCATATGAAGAGGAGGAGGTGGAGGTAGAGGTGGGGGAATACCAAAACAAAACAAATACCCTGTCACAGTAAAAAAAGAAAAACAACAACATTAACTGTTATAACAAAAACAACGTACTACGCAGAATGGCTGGTGCATAGGGTCACAGTAACACGACACAAAGTTCAACATTGATTATGGCATCTCGACACATTCACAAAGGAGATGTTGTCCTAGCTTCTATGGAAAGGAATGAAAACACAACTAAATGTGGAAAAAATTGGAAACTGCTGGTATTAGTTTATGTTCGACAAGGCACTGCACGAAAAAAATTAACTCCAGACAAAGACAATGGACAACATAAAACAAACAAATGAACCAAACGACGACGCCGAAGACGCCGCATTACAATCAAATCGTTCGAAAAACTGACATGAACAACCAATGGCAGAGCAGAAGCATAAAATTCAATGTGTAATTGATTTAAAAGCTTTGCTGTGACATAAACTAAGCTCTGGCTGCTAAACTTCTTTCTGAAATTGGAAGGCGGAAAATGGGTGGGGGATTTAGAAAAGAGTAATGCCAACAATGAGATTCCCTGGAAAACTCCAAGCAATAATGAGATACAATTTATTCTCCTTCAAGGACTTTCACAGGGACAATTAAGATTTGAGTGAATTGAATTGCGGAGAATTGTAAAATTCTTGTTAAAAACGTAAGTTATTGGTTTCGAGATTAAATTGCCTTGTATTAATTAGTCAAAGGCAATATATCAATTTTGATATTTCATGGAACCATTTTAAACAGCACTTGTCAAATGTATGATGATTAATGAAATTGATATTATAATTCAAAGTCATTAGATATGTTATATTTGACAGTTTTCTAATCATACTTCGTTGTCAAAACTGTAAATTAGGTTCCTTCAAAGTATTTTATTACCTACCCTAGGTTGGAAAAAAGTAAGCAAAAGCTATAATAGTGCGGGGCTGATCATGTGATTCCCTACAACACTATTATATTTTAGAAGCCCCTTAGGTCCAAATTTATTTTGACAGATTTCGTTTTTGACCGAAGTTATTGGCCTTGCCCTATATTTACACACTTTATCGTGATGGTAATTATTCAAAAAAATATCACATGAAAGTTGTGGTTCATTTGGCCCGCTAATTATAATCCCATTGTAATCCAAAATGCAAGACCCCGCCCTTCTCCCTAAATCTCTTCTCATGCAAAATTCCATGTCATTTGGTTTTCCTTATGACCTGTAGAGCGACTGCAAAATCAGGAAAATTTTAATTTTTTTGGTCTTTAGTCCTAAATGTACATTTTCAAAAACAATAGGCTTTAATTCTGACCCAAACCCTACCCCCATGCTAAATTTCGCGAGGATCGGACCACTGAACTGAATATAATACCCACAGCACTTAGGGTTGTAGGGTTTAGGAAATCTTTACAAAATCTCTAATTCAAAATTGTAATTTAAATTAAAACAAGTAAAAAAAACATTAAGTTCGGCCGGGCCAAACTTTTAATACCCTCCACCCTAGGGTAAAAGAACATTAGAAGAAATGTGGCAAAAAACATTAAAATGCCGAATATCGGGAGGTACCGTTATATAGGGGCTACACCAACACGTGCACCTATAATTACAATGTTTCGCCACACGAACTAGGACCCATTATGACCCACAAATACCAACTTTTACACAAATCAGTGAAAAAATGTGGCATAAATCATCAAAATACCGAATATCGGGAGGTACCGTTATATGGGGACTATACCAGAACGTGGACCGATATATCTCATTTTCAATACCAACCATCCTAGGGACAATACACACACTTGTGCCAAATTTCAAAGGTCTACGTCAAATAATGTGGGCTCTATCGTGATTTCAACAGACAGACAGACAGACGGACAGACAGACAGACAGACGGACATCGCTAAATCGTCTTAGAATTTTATGCTGATTATGAATATATATACTTTATGGGGTCTACGACGAATATTTAGAGGTGTTACAAACGGAATGACAAAGTTAATATACCCTCCTACCCATGGTGGAGGGTATAAAAATGGCATTCGATAAAAAATATGACACCAATTAAAAAAATGTAACAAAAAAAAAAAAATCAATTTCTGTTGGTATATATACGTTCCTGCCAAGAAACAATTCCAAATTGATGAGAATTGTGAAGATCAGTCCCGCGGTTCTAGACTTATAAGCAGAATAATAATGATCTATTTCATTTGAATATACTCTTTTCTTTTCTTCTTTTGCTCTACTCTCGATATCTTGTCTCTCAGCATCTCTGTAATGGTCAGAAGTGACCTGTTCATATACTTTTGGTTTCGCCGGGATTAAAAATATTCGCGGTTTAATGAACATTTTCGCATTTCCTTACATAAAAGTTATGGTCTATTTTACCCGCTAAGTATTAACCTTTAACTCCATACTAATTTTTCTGTTTTTGGTCGGATTCAACCCCTACACATTTTGCGATCATTTTCAAAGACAATAGGCATTTATTCTGACCCTAACCTCAATTTCGTGAATATTAGGTCATAATTGCGACCTGTAGCATGATTACAAATTAACATGGACAGACGGGCTGACATACATAGCTAAATCGACTCAGCTCGGCGAGATGGGCTAATCCATATGTACTTTCCTATATCGGGAGTAATATTCCGAGGTTTTATATATTTTTTGGCTCAATATAACTTATAATATCCCCAACACAGTGTATAAAAACTATTCGGAAAATATCGGTAGGCTAGCTGAACGGATATATGTCTTTACTCAGCTTCCAACATTTAATCTTTATCCTTACAAATAAGTAAGGTGTGATGAGTTCTGACTTCAGGCAAAAAAGTTGAAGTTATAATTATAAAATTGAGTACCATATTCACTTTTGAGTGGGATTTTTGGAAATGCTGTTTGAATGGTTTCGGGATGGGAATACCAAGAGATGTAAGTTTTTATGCTCTACACCAATATGTGGAGAGTTATTATATGTTTAATTGGGGCGTACTTTCCATAACTTTCGTATAAACATTACCAACATTTTCATTCAATAATTTCAGAATTTCAGCTCTATCCCTTATCCCAATACGCATATCCAAAACAATCTACCTAATACCATTTTGATATTTTCAAACAATTTTAATACCCATATGAAAACCACCTACAGATCGCAACACCAAATACCAACACAAGCCTCAATATCAAATATCGGAATTCCAGCTCTATACATTCGCTCAATAACAAATCTTGTAACATTTTGTACTTTAAGTATAAATTTAGTACACATTTTCTTCACCCATGTTTCAAATCAAGAATATTTCGTACAATTTTAGCACACATTTCCAAAATCACCTTCATATGTCTTCGCCCAATATCTTAGTACATAATTTCTAAACCAGCTTACACATGAACAGCGACCAAATTTCAGATTTTAAGAACTATCTGTTTACCCAATACTAAATTGTACCAAATGTTGTACTATTAGTACTATTTGTGCACTTGTAGTACACATCTGCAAAACAACCTCTTTATCACAAACTTACCAACAACATCCCAATTAAAAGCTCCAAAATTTCAGCTACATCCATTTACCCTTAACAAAACTGTTCTACATTTAGTACGGTTCGCACATTTCGTACACCTTTTTAAAGCCACTTTCATACAACAAACTAACTTCCCAACCTTGATTCGCATACCGAATTTTATGTATTTAGACTAAGACTAACCCATGTGCAAAACTTCTGGGTGTTGATTGTAGATCAGTCAGTTCTTTCATTACTCTAAACATATATACATAAAGAAAAAACCTTGATATTTGAACTTTGAAACGAACCTTAACGAAATAGTTTAAATATGGGGAGGTAGCAGAAGAAATGGTCCTACATGTACCATATTAATAACAGATCTTGTGGAAATACTGAGATGTTCATTTCGCATTTTTTGAGTTTCATGGATATTCAAAATGTTTACCCTTTGTGGGGCAGGCACCAGAAGGAGGGGACCGTTGTATCCCATCTTCACATCAGATCTAGTGTTAGTAGAAATAATAGCATGAGTGAAATATTAAGAGAATCGGATGCTTATTTCGGATTTTATAATAGTTTTGGTTATTCAAAACTTTAATTCTTTGTGGGGGACGTAGCAAAAAATAAGGTCCAACATCTACCATCTTTATAACAGGTCTTGTGTTAATAGAAATACTGAGATTTGCCAAGTCTAAGTGGAATCGGATGTTAATTTCGCTTTTATGAGTTTCATGGATATTCAAAATTTCTACCCTTTGTGGGTGAAGTACCAGGTTTTAGGAGTGAACCTGTATATTCCATCTTCATACCAGACATTGATTTACTAAAAACTTTGTGATGTGTGTAATTTGAAGGCAATCGGACTCTTACTTCTTATTTTATAAGAGTTATAATTATTCAAAATGTTGACCCTATGTGAGGGAGGTATTTGATGGATTGGGCCAATATTGTATATTTTCCTACTTGACCTAGCACTGATGCAAATCTTAGGATTTCCTAAGTTTTGAGTGAGCTTTTTTGGATAAGCTTTTCCTTTTAATGAGTTAAATTATTTTTTTTTTAATTTTGACTATTTGTGGGGGAGGTACCAGAAGGAGTGGACCAATTTTGTGTATCTCCGAACTCGATCTTTTTTATTCAACGTTTTTATCATATCGGATACTTTTTTTCGAGATAGGCGGACGGATGGGCATCGCTAGATCGACTCAAAATGTTCTAAAACTGATTTGGTTCAAAGAGACCTAGGGTCTTAAACTGTTATTTCGATGAGGCACGTGATAAATGATAAATATCCTCTACAGCCATATATCTAAGGGTATAAACATGATAAAGTTCCTGATCTACATTTGGGCGGAGAAATTCTACCCGATTAGAACCAAAACTGTCAAATTTGAGCTGCTGAAGTTGACAATTTTTACTAAATTTTCAAAGTGCGGAAAAATCCAAGGCGCATTTCTGTATCAATTGTCAGTGAAAACTATAGCTTCTAATTTTGGAGCTCCACATAAAATAATGTGGGCTATACATTAATTCCAACATACAGAAGCAGAATTTATGGTAATCAAAAATATATAATTTATGGGGTCACCGTTGAAAATTTCGAGGGGTGATATCATGAGACTCAAGACCAAAGCTATAACCCAGAAATCAATTCCTCTTTTTTTTCTTTGAAAATAAAAACTACAATGTTTTTACTTTTAAACAGTGGACATATATAACCAGTTAGGAAAATCGAAAAGTAGGGCGGGCCGACTACACCACTATGCATAATTAGTAGAGCTTCCGTAAGAAAATAAATTATTTGAAGTAGATAAAACCTCTTATCAACCTTTGGCTTAAGGGCAGTAATAATATAGTACCAGGGAACGAATATATTGGAGGAAAATCTAATCAGAATCGATTTCACTAAATTAGACGGAGGCATTTTAATCTTTTATACCAAATAATATTGCTATAGAGTGCATTATATCACTTCGAGAAGAATTATATAAAAATATTAAAAGATGTGTATTTTAGCCGAGTTCCACAAAGTGAGAAACTTACGTCCCGAAATTCACTCCATTTGGACTGATATTAGTCAAACAATGGCACAGTTAACCTGAAATCGGATTAAGGGTATTTATCTAAGCCATATCCAAATCTGAGCTTCAAAAGATATTTGGTACAAATATCATTGTTGTCGAGTGCATATTACGAATGTGAGGGCCTTAAACGCCAAATCGGATCAAACATATATATATATATATATATATATATATATATATATATATATATATATATATATATATATATATATATATATATATATATATATATATATATATATATATATATATATATATATATATATATATATATATATATATATATATATATATATATATATATATGGGAGCTATGGCTACATCTGAACCGAATTCAACAAATTTGGTGTACTTGCTCCTAGACTAAATTCGGTCGAATGTGCTAAAATTCATGTTATTTGGACTGATATTGGCGATTTGGTGCACAATTACACCGAAATCGATTGAAGGTATATATGGGAGCTATATGCAAATCTGAACCGATCTTGACACAATTTGGTACACTTATTTCGGAGCTGTATCTAATATTTGCTACCAAAGATCATCATTGTGGAATGCATATTACGCTTGTGAGGGACTTTAAACCCCAAATCGGATAAAACATATGTATGGGAGCTATAGCTGAACCGATTTACACCAAATTTGAAGTACTGATTCATCCCATAAGAATTCAGTCGTAATTGCCAAAATTCAGTCCATTTGTGCTGATATTAGCCATTTGCTGCACAATAAACCTGATATCAGATATATATGGGAGCTATATCCTAATTTGAACCGATCTCGATAAATATTGACAGAGGTATTTTTGACTTAAAACCCCAAATCGGATAAAACATATATATAGGAGCTATAGCTATATCTGAACTGATTTTCACCAAATTTGATGTGCTTGTTCCTAGACTAAATTCGGTTGGATGTACCAAAATTCAGGTCATTTGGACTTATATTGACCATTTGGTGTGCAATTGACCCGAAATCGGTGGAATTTATATGGGAGTTATATTTAAATCTGACCGGTTACCACCAATTTCAATAGGGTTCGTCCTTGGGCCAAACAAATATTATTTGGAAAATGTCATCACATTTGGATAATAAATGCGACCTACATATTTTTCACGAGAATACATGGACAGGCGGACGAACAGACAGACGGATGGACGGACTGACATGAATAAATCGATTCAGATAATGATTCTATAAAGATCCTCAAATGTAACTATGGGTCTATCTCTCTTCCTTCTCTATGCTACAAAAAAAAAAATGCACAAAGACATAATACCCTTGCCACTATCTTGTGTAGGATATAAAAATAAAGGTCTACATCTTACACTACAACTCAGTGCATTAAAATATTTTCACTCATGGGGTATGGGTTATGGTGGCGTATGTGAATTATGGCAACTACATAACTCATACGCCACCTTGTTTGTTTTTATATGCTTTCATACAATACATGTCCACTTAAAATCCGCTCTTCTAAAGCTCCAACAAAAAACAAAACCTGGCAAAATTGCCTTTTGCTTTGACAGTCTTTCCTTTCAACAGTTATAAGTTTCCGCCAGCTTGCAAAGGCAACGGGCAGAACAGTAACAACAACAACATGTTTAGTAGTAACCAAAGTATGGTTACAGCAATTCGTGTAGTTGTTGTGGTTGTTGCCATTTTCCTCAGTTTTCTCAATTTGTTATATGGAAAGTGTGAAGTCCTTTTTTCTGCACTTGTACACTATTTTCTGCCAGTTACAGTTGGTGTTCTTTTTTGCCGATTCTTATTTTTTTTCTTCGTATACTGCCGCTCTGATGTTGTTGACTGGTTATTGTTGTTTTTCCTGTACTTAGTTGCCACTTGTCATACTACACGGGGTTTCCTCGGCGAGGACATGGACGTTCGTTTGTATTGTAACTTTTTGAGTTGGATAGAAAAGGGAGAAAGAAGTTAAAAATAAGTGTACAACTGTCTAAGCCCTTTTAAGAGCAACAACAGTTGCCACACCGCCATCATCGGCATAACCATCATCGTCATCATCAACGCCATCACAATCATTGACAGTCAAAGTAATCATGTTAGAGCCTGTCATTCAACGGAAAAAAGTCAGTAACAACACCAACAGCAGCAACAACAACGCTATAAGAAGTGAGAAGGAAAAAAATCTAAAAAAGAAAAATCTGTTTTCAACAAAAGCCCATGAATGCATCCAGGAGCAGGGAAAACAGTGAAAAGTACAAATGAAGCATTACAATTCAAAGGGAAAAACATGATGGCTTCCGTCGCCACAGTTGTTATTCGTTGAACACAAAATGAGCATGATTATGAGCGGGAGTGGAAATTGTTTTAATATGATTTCCATCGTTAGTAAATAAATATTTTTTGCAATTTTGTGTGAATCGTGAGAAGGACGAATTTATTTTATTTTATAGGACATCGAAGGTTCGTTTATCGACAAAGAATAACAAATAACACATTGAAATTTTACTGCAAAGAGGAGTTGGACGCCCTGGAATATAATACCAATATTCCAAACAGTTGCCAAATCGACCAAAACATGTGGCCAAGAGCTTCAAAATGTACCTATAGATGAGGACTATACAAAAACCTGGACCTATTATTTAAGAACTCAAATTACCGAGATTCGTCGATCGCCTAAATTCGGATTTAATTTTATATATGGCCTTTAAAAAAAGAATCTATATATATAAATGTAAGTTGTGTTAGTTACTACGCTTATAACTCAA
The DNA here is from genome assembly GCF_030504385.1 of Musca domestica. Classification (NCBI taxonomy): domain Eukaryota; kingdom Metazoa; phylum Arthropoda; class Insecta; order Diptera; family Muscidae; genus Musca; species Musca domestica. The sequence goes on along the minus strand of NW_026712313.1, from coordinate 45,136 downwards.
GATCCGCTGATCCGATTTTAACGATTCATACAAATTCGGAATTGTCTCTTTTCCGAAAAGGATAATATTCAAAAAAATCGCGTAAAAATGTGATATATTAACATTTTCATTTTGACTTTTGAAATGTACAATAGTAATGTTTTATTTTGCATGATTTTTTTCCATTTTGACTTACTTTTTTCTAATGTACATTTGTAGTGTTTTTTTTATATTTTTTTTAATTCGAATATTAATACCAATTTATTTAATTGACTTGATTTCTTGAGAACTGAAATTGATGGCGGGTTGCATGGAAGTCAGTCAAATGATATCGAAATAACTTAACGCGGTTAGACCACTGTTAAAAGATAATTAATTTTTCAAAATCGCTAAAAAACACGATAAAAGAGAACTCATGGCAAAAATTCTCCAATCGGGAAAAATCGAAAAAAAAAATTCAATGGAAATTGACTAGATATGGAAGTAATCCATCCAATGAGAACTTAAAATGCAAAATTCATTGGGACTGCAACCAGTGAAATACCGAATATGAAGAGCACTGTTATATGCGAACTATATAAAATAGTGGAGCAAATTGAAAATTTGGAAAGAAAAGGATACATTTCCTCGGAAAATTCTTCCGAAACCTTAAAAGTAACCTTAACTCCCATGAAACGTTATACGGTGACTATGCGCTATCATCAGTAGTCAGTTTGGTTGGTACATAACAATCCCAAAAAGGGGGATCAAACGTTTTTAGGGTCCATTTTATATAGTTTAACCAAACACAAAGGGCCTCAAATATTTTGCTCTATACTTCGCAAAAGTTACCATAGAGTTTTAAATTTTTCTTAGGGGTTTCATGAATAATCAGTTGTTCAAAATATATATCAGATGTATATCAAATGTTGGTAATTTGAGATTTTTAGAAGAACAACACATTTTTTCAAATAATTATAAGAATAGGACCATGCTTTGGTATAACCCTTATATGTGGACCTATTTCTTTCATATTACAATAATCCGCCCAATGAGAACTCAAAATGCAATTCATTGGAATTGCAATCAGTGAAATACTGAATATAAAGGGTGCAAAATGGTAGAGCGAATTGGACATTTAGGAAAAAAAAAACTTTCAAGATATCTTAAATCGCTTTTGCAGGTCACGATATATGACCCCCGGATAAGGGTACACTCCTTTTTCAAGTATAGTTTACATTTTAACCATATTTTACTCATACGCATTTTAGCAAAAGTTGGTAATTTGAGAAGAAACCATCCTCGCAAAAAATGATCACGTTTTGGTATAACCATTATATAATTTAAGCTATATTCGGGGTTTTCGACATTTTTCTTTCATTTTCAGGCCTTTATTTGGCATCTTTGTTTCTACGGGTGTAAAAAACCTCTCTCATAATATTTTGACTTTTGGAGTAGAGTCCATCTTGGTCTTGATCACATTTATCAATTGATTTGGCTAAAAAATTGTATTTAGGCTACTCTGGGATAGAGAATCGTCTTACAGATAATAGTCCACATAGGCATTTATTTGAGTATAGTTCCCACATTAGTGTACCCGCAAATCCACCTTCCTAACCAATGTTTGGTTAAGAAAAAAAATTTTGTATACTATTGAATTTTTAACTCTCAAGAGAATATTGGCTGGGAACGTAGATGTGGGATGTACGTCCACATGCTTTGATCTCCGAAATATCAAATTGTGGCAGAAACATGAAAAAATCACGAATATTATTTTTTGGATCGTTATTGAATTATACTATGAAGAAAAATATGGACTTTATGGGTTTTCCAACACACAATTTAAATGACAAAAATAAATTAATTCCTATCTTAAGGTAATGTGTGTAAAAGACCAATTATCTTTGACTATTTTGAAATCATTCAGATAAGTGTTCTATAATGCCTTAAAAAATATGCATTAAAAACTAAAAGTAGGGGCCGGCAACGCGGACCGGGCCAGCTAGTATTTTATAAATTAATAATTTTTGATATATCCAAGGCTCCTTATCAAATGTCAAAGCTCTATATTAAATTCCAATATATCCCAAAATATTGAGGCCAGTTTGTTTATGGCAAGGGTATATAAAGGGCCCTAAAATTGTTTGACTTTAGAATCCGAAAATCCTAAAGGAGGTATAGTCTGCAAACCGAATACTATGAAACAAGTAAGCAAAGGCTATAGTCGTGCGGGGCCGATCATGTGATACCCTACAACACTACAATATGTTAGAAGTCCTTTAATGTCCAAATCCATTTTGCAAGATTTCGCTTTTGAAATTATATCACGGAGCACTGACCAGATATTACCCTTAGCATTTCGAACAGGGACATTTGCCCAATATTTACACACTCCGTCGTGCTGTTAGTTATTGTGGTCCATTTTACAGCTTAATATAATCCAGTGGTCACCCAAAATACAACAATTCTCCCCTGTCATTAACTCTTTTCTTAAGCGTGTGGATTGGCTTTAATTGTGTGATCAGGAATTTTTTTCTGTTTTTGGTCCATTTAAACACCCAAATATATTGTGGACATCTTTGAAAACAATAGGCCTAGCCATTCTGAGCCTAACCCTACCCTTGTGAAAATGTTCGTGTGGATCGGACGATAATTGCAATCTGTATATAATATTCCCAACCTGTGTTGTAAGGTGAAAAAATATTACAAAATATACAAGTAAGCAAAGGCTATAGTCGTGCGGGGCCGACTATGTGATACCCTACAACACTACAATATGTTAGAAGTCCCCTTATGCCCAAATACATTTTGGAAGACTTCGCTGTTGAAATTATGTCACAGAGCACTGCCCAGATATTACCCTTAGCATTTTGACAAGGGACATTTGCCCAATATTTACCCACTCCGCCATGCTGTTGGTTGTTGTGGTCCATTTTACAGCTAAATATTTTCCAATGGTCATCAAAAATGCCGGACTTCTTCCCCTTCCTTAACTGCCTTCTCAGGCGCGTCTATTGGCTTAAATTGTGTGATCAGGAAATGTTTTCTGTTTTTGGTTCATATTTAGCGATCATCTCTAAAAGCAAGAGGACCCTCTGTATCTCCAAATTTAGACTCATCTATATGATTTGCTTGTCTACGATATTTGGGTATATTCGTCAAAGAAATCAGAACAAAAAAGCCCGAAGTCCGCCTATTTTTCGGATATCGCCTGAAAGTAATGTTGGTATTTTTTTCACACAAAAGTAGTGGTCCATTCTACCCGCTGTCCTAAACTCTAAGTTTATGTGAGAATTCTTGTCCTTTGGTTTATATTTGTGACCTTAACGGCTGCAAAATCAGGAAAATTTTTAGTTGTTGGTTCATTTCAACCCCAAATATATTGCGGACATCTTTGAAAACAATAGGCCTAGCCCTTTTGAGCCTAATCCTACCCTAAGGAAAATTTTTGTGAGCATCGGGCGATAATTGCAAAATGTATATAATAACCTCAACCTGTGTTGTAAGGTGAAAAAATATCACAAAATGTATACTTTAATATTATAAGTCAAAATGAAAAAATCGCATGCGATTAAAATTATGAAAAAACATAAATATGTCACAAAATACTAACAAATCTATATTAACATCATTATTTGCAACTTTTTATGCGATTTTTTTAGATTTTATTCTTTTATGCTAAGAGGGCATTCTGAATTGACAAAATTTGTCAAAATCGGTCCAGCCATTCTGGAGATATAAGCATTCTAACTAACATCCCCTTGCTTTGTATATATACATTGTATATATTTCGCTCTATATCTGATATATTTACTATCGGCATCTATGTAACGGTCAGGATTGACCTGTTCGTCTATTCGTAATTTCGCCGGGATGAAAAATATTCCTGGTGAAATGGAAAATTTAACTTTTATTTAACACAAATATTATGGTATATTTGACCCACTAAATATTACCCGATGACCACCAAAATTGGAAGACTTCTGCCCAGCCCTAAGCTCTAGCTCCATCCTAAATTCAGCGTCGATTGGTCTATAATTGCGACCTGTAAAGCAACTGCAAAATCATGACATTTTTCAGTTTTTTGTCTATTTCGACCCCTAATTATTATGCGACCATCTCCAAAAACAATAGGGTTCTATTCTGGCCCTAACTCCGTTTTCAATTTCGTGAGGATTGGACCATAATTGCAACCTGTAGAGTGATTACAAATTAACATGGACAGACGGACGGACCGACATACATAGCTAAATCGACTCAGCTCGGCGAGATGGGAAGATCCATATATACTTTCCTACGTGGGAAACCAATATTTCGAGGTGTTACATAATTTTTGGCCCAATCAAACTTATAATACCCTCAACACATAGTGTTGTAGGGTATAATAAATACATTTTAGGCTGACACAGTTTTGGTTCATTTTTCACTTTTTCCCTAGCATAGATTGCAAACTTATAAATTTAACCGGCCAACATAGATATAATTTTCACTATTACATGCTATTTTACAGGGTTGCCCATATTCGACGGACCTTCGGGCCCTTTGGGCCCATTACAATCGACGAAGCTTGTCCGCAGGCAACATTCTTTGTGTCAATTGAATTTTGTACGAGAACAAATGCAAATCAATGCGAATAATCCGTTGTAAAGTGGACCGAGCCATGCCAAACTGCTGGGAACGGCGTTTTTGGGATGTTCTTGGGGACCTCTCAACACTGGCTCGTATGGCAGCGATATTCTCGGCCGATCGTCTTGGTCGACTTTTATATGGCCTCTTCGGATTAGATAGAGCCTTACCAGTCGAAAATTTTTCGTTTAAACGCTTAAGGGTGTTCTTAGAAGGCGCACTTCTCACATTTTTTTTTTTCACAATTGACTTCTTCTGTTGAATGTAAATTTCAACTATTTCAGAGCGCTCGCGTGGCGTGTATTGTTTCATGGTAAAAATCTGCTTGGACTGACGCTTCAAACGCGGTATGTCATTAAGCGATGTGACATCTCTGTCAAAAGTTATGGCGTGCCAGATGGGTCCGTCGAATATGGACAACCCTGTACATAGAAAATATATAATGAGACTTATAGTGAATTTTGGTGAAGATAGTTTTCTCTTTTTTTACTTTTTGCCCAGGGTGACACATTGATACCTTATGCCTAGAACTTATTCATCAACTCAAATAAAGTACCTAGGAAAAATCTATGAAAAAAGGACATTATTGTACCCACAGCCATATATCACATTATTGTACCATATGCCATATATCATTTGATGCGGCTAAAACGTGCCTCATGGAAATAACGATTTTAGACCCTTGGTCTCTCTAAATCAAATCGGTTTCAGGACATTTGGAGTCGATCTAGTGATATACGTCCGTCCAACTATCTGTCTGGCTGGCTGGCGCGCACAATAACTTCCGAAGGGATTATCTGATTTCATTCAAACTTGGTACATCGTAAAATTATTATTGTTATTATCGGTCTACTCCTTCAATAAAAGGTCCAAATTTTTTAAACAAGAAAGAATAATCCGATTTTTCTCCAACTTTACAAATCCCAATATTTTCGTAAGTGTTAGGTCCGGTGGGACAATATCGGTCCATCAAGTGCCTCCTCCACAAAAGGTAAAAATATTGAATAATTATAACGTTATAAAATGTGACACGAGAGTTCGATTGTCTTTAAACTTCACACATGATAATATTTTTATATCCATGGAGAAGAAAGCGAGATAGACCCATAGTTACTTTTGAGGATCTTCATATAATCACTTTCTGAGTCGATTTATGAATGTCAGTCAATCCGTCCGCCCATATATTATTGTGAACAAAATGCAGATCGCATTTATTATCCGATTGAGATGAGATTTTGCAAACAATGTTTGTTTGGCCCTCGGGACGAACCCTATTGAAATTGGTGATAATCGGATCAGATTTCGATATAACTCCCATATATCTTCAACCGATTTCGGGTTATTTGTGCATCAAATGGCTAATCTAAGTCCAAATGACCTGTATTTTGGTACATCCGACCGAATTCAGTGTAGAAGCAAGTATATCAAATTTGGAGAAAACCGGTTCAGATATAACTATAGTTCCCATATATATGTTTCATCCGATTTGGGGTTTAAATCCCTCACATGCGTAATAGGCACTCCAAAAGAATGAAATTTAGCACCGGACATCAGATTTTGCTTGAGAATACCCCTGTCAGATTTTGTCGAGATCGCTTCCGATTAGGACACAGCTCCAATCTATATATTTTTATCCGATATCAGGTTTATTGTGCACCAAATGGCTAATATCAGCCGAAATGGACTGAATTTTGGTATTTAAAACTGAATTCATCCTATAAACCAGAACTCCACAGTTGGCATAAATCGGTTCAGGTGAGATGAAAAAACTACAACCAACTTCAGACTGCTCTCATATCTAATCCACTCGTCCGATAGCTTTTAAAATAATTCCAGTGACAGCTCATTATATTGTTTACAAACGTACAAAAGCATTTTGGCGAAAATTCGTGGTGGAATTCAAGCGTGATAGTGTGATTTCTTTATATTTGGCTGGAAAACCACAAGTGGCTATCGTTAGAGCCTGGAGTGTAATATAAATAAATTTTTTGTGTCTCGTACCATCACTCCTTACCGTGATACTGGTAGAGTAGCCCGACGTCAAGGAAGTGGACGGAAGAAAACAGCAACATCAGCAGACATGGTTCGACAAGAAAATAAGCGACTTGATCGAAACCCGCGACGCAGTGGCCGAAAAATGGCTCGTGAGCTGCAACATATCGTAATATTCCATTCGGCAAATATTGAAAAATGAGCCATTAAAACTCCAAAAAGTGCAAGAACATACACCGCTACAGAAAGAAAATAGACTCAAAAGAGCTGAAGGGTTGTTTCGCTTGGCCGAAAGTGGCGAACTGCCGAATTTTGTTTTCTCCGATGAGAAAACGTTCGCTGTCCAGCGTTTGTAAACAAACAAAATGATCTTGCTCACTTGCCAAAGAGGTCAGCTGAAAATTTGCACCTTCGGTTGGCCACCGGCCATGGTGATGGTGTGGGCCTCCACAACAGCCGATGGTCGCTCTCCGCTCGTATTAATCGACCGTGGCAACAGAATAAATGCCGAATATTATCGCGAAAATATTCTGGGTGGTGTATTAAAGCTTTGGGCACACACACATTTTGGCCGCAGACCTTGAACATTCTAACAGGACTCAGCACCATCGAACTCAGCACGCGCCACCCAAGAATGGTTACAAAATGAGGTTGGAAACCTCCAGCGGACAATGACCACCAAAATCTTCGGATACCAATCCGTTGGACTATTATGTCTGGAGTATTTTGGAAAGCAAGGTTGGCACTAAAAAACACAAAAGTGTCGATCACCTCAAGCAAGCGCTTCGCCGGGAATGGGCCAAAATACCGTAGAGCAATATTGGGGCAGCGTGTGACGGTTTCATTGGCCGTTTGAAGGCCATAATTCGGTCACCAATTCGGACGAATTTGATGCTATTTCCGACATTTTTTGCTTTCATTCAATAAAATTAAAAAAAAATGTGAAAATTATGGCGTTGGACTTGGTTGCAGTTTTTATACCCTCCACCATACTATGGAGGATATATTAATTTAGTCATTCCATGTGTAACTCCCCAAAATACTCATGTTAGGCCCAACAAAGTATATGTATATATATTCTTGATCAGCGTAAAATTCTAAGACGATTTAGCTAAGTCCGTCTGTCTATCTGTGTGTCTGTCTGACCGTCTGTCTCTCTGTCTGTCTGTTGTAATCACGCTATCTTTCGAACGAATTGAGATAGAAGGCTAACATTTTGCACACATGTTTATTTGCCAGTAGGTGTAAATGGGCCATGTAGGACCACGTTTTCATATAGCACCCATATAAAGGTACCTCCCTATATTCGGTATTTTGATGATTTTAGCGAATTTATTCACCGGAATTATTTAAAATTTGGTATTTGAAATTCATAATAGATACTACAGCCCAAGGCAGAAAATTGTCTGTGCAGGTCCACGTCTTTCTATAGCCCCCATATAACTGTACCTCCCAATATTCGGCATTTTGATGATTTTAGTGTCGTTATTTACCGCAGTAGTTTCAAATTACGTATTTAGAGTTCGTATTGAAAACTACAGTCTGTGACAGAAAATTGTCTGTGCAGGTCCACGACTTCGTATAGCCCCCATATAACAGTACCTCCCTATATTCGGTATTTTGATGATTTTAGCGACATTATTCACAGAAATTGTTTCAAATTTGGTGTTTGAAGTACGTGATGAATACTACAGCCTAAGGGAGAAAATTGTCTATGCAGGTCCACGTCTTCCTATAGCCCCCATATAACTGTACCTCCCAATATTCGGTATTTTTATGATTTTATCGTAATTATTCACCGTAGCAGTTTCAAATTCGTAATTTCGTAATGAAAACTACAGTCTATGACAGAAAATTGTGTATGTATGTCCAGGTCTTCGTATAGGCCCCATATATCAGTACCTCCGTATGTACGGAATTTTGATTTTAGCTACATTATTCACCGTTTATTTCAAGTTTCGAATTTGAATATGATAATGGCTTGTGACAGACAATGCCTATATAGGTGCATGTCATACAGACCCTACTATAACGGCTATATTCGCTATTTTTAAGATGTTAGCAGAATTTTTGGCGAATGTTATCTTTTTCGAAAATTTCCCAATTTGTTCTAAATGGGGGGTATTCAAAGTTCGGCCCGGCCGAACTTACCGCTTTTTTACTTGTTTTATCTCAACCATTTTCAAAAAATTATCATATATCTCATATAAAGTTAAGGAGAGTTGTAATATATTGTCCAAATCTGGCTTGTGAATGGATAATATTGGCCATATCCTTGGGAGCTTCAACTCAACATTCTGAATTAGTTGTATTTAAATAAACGAATAATATCTGTGGACATACAACTGTCGGAAAAACAGACAGATACTTTATACTTGTCCTATGACTATCCGAATGGGTCGGCTACTGCTTAGCCCTAAATTCAGTCCTCACTCTAAATTCTGAGTAGATTGACCTATAATTGTATCCTCTACAACAATTGCAAATTCAAGTAATTTTTTCAGATCTGCAGAAACTTTGCTACAATTTTTATCAAATACTTGGCCCCTACCGACTGCACTCCTTGCTTACTTGTTTGACCTCAATAGACCTCAAATCTCTTTTTTAATTCCTTTTTCTTAATATTAGTTTCTCATCTACATACTCAAGACATTTTGAAGATAACATTTTTCCACAGGCTGCATAGAAATTTATTACTTTGACCTGCTCCTTTGTGGCAAGGCTTTATTTTGCAATTTGAGTAGAGTTGTTGTCGTTGTTATTATTGTTATTTTGGATGATTTTGTTGGCTTGTGTGTTGGTGTCAACACAATTTATAAGTTAATTAAAAATTATGACAAAAATGTTGAAAACAGTTACAGGAGACAAAAATACTCAACACAACATTTTCAGAATATTTAAATTGTTGACATAAAACAGAACGGAAGCAGAATGAAGAACAATGATTTTTGAGATGTCACAAAGGAATGCTGTCTTTGGTTATGATTTTGACAACAACAACAACGAAAACAGCAAAAGCTAACAGCGGCAGCTTACTTAACCGGTTGACCAGTCTTGGAAATACATTTTTGTAGCAGTAACTTCAGAGATTAAGATCTTTGTAGGTTTGGGGGCTGGAGTTTGGATGCTATTGTTGTTGCCACTGCTGCTGTTATTGTTTCGAATGGCCAGGATGATGACGGCGTTGAAGACGACAAAGACGATGAAATTGGTTATGATAAAAATATTAAATTCTTTTGTCCATTTGTCGTTTGAATTGGTAATGAAGGTGGGCTCCTTTGTAAGGGTGGTGGGTGTGGGGTGTGTTTGAATGTAGTTTTGAAGTTTTATGCCCCCAAGACATTAAAATATTCTATGGAGGCCAATTTACTACTGCTTAAAATTTATATTCCTGGTGTTGGTGTTGTTGTTGCTGTCGTTTTGTCACTGTCAAAAAGATATCAAAAACTCTTCGTAAACATGGCTGTAGCCAAGAAAGAATAAAATTGTTTACGCATTTCTTGCAAGGGTGGCGGTGGTCGACGGATGGGTGGGTTTTGCCATTGTTTCACTTACTTTACAGCAAATTGCATGTTGATATCACCAGAATATCATCGTAAATCTAATAATAAATAAAGCCATCACATAAAATCTTCATGACTTAAAGGCAAATTGACTAAATTGAATTTATAATTTTATGCCGAAAAAAGACGAGTGAAATGGAGAATCGCATTTCACACAGCCGTAAAAGCAAATCCTAAAGATTTACAACTACGTTTAGTTTTCTTTTAGAGATAATCGTAAAAGTGGTTGACAAATTTTGAGCGAAGGGTGGAAAAGTTGTAGGCCACATTCTACTAGACCAATATGCAGCACATCTTAGACCACTGTATATTTAGTAGAGCTCCCATAACAAAATAATTTATTTGAAGTAGATCATACCTCATTTGGCTTTAGAGCAGTTATAATTTGGTTCCAGAGCCAACGAATATATTGGAGGCATATTTAATTCTGAATCGATTTTCAATAAATTTGACAGAGAGATTTTAATCTTTTATGCCAAATAACACTGCTATAGAGTGCAGGATATCACCTCGAGAAGGATTATGTTACATAAATATGTATCGGAGCCGAGTTCAACAAAATGGAAACATACGTCCAGGAATTCACTCTATTTGGGCTGATATTAGCCATTATTTGCACAATAAAGATGAAATCTGATTAAGGATATACAGGGTGAGAAGGAAATACTGCAACCAACTTCAGACTGCTGTCATTTCTAAGCCACTCGTCCGACATATGTTTTAAATTATTCCAGTGACAGCTTGTTTACAAGTGCACAAAAGCATTTTTTCCAGAAAAAAAATTATGCGTGATGGAATTTAAGCGTGATAGTGTTATTTCTATATATTTGGCTAGAAAACCACAAGTGGCTATCGTTAGAGCGCTCCAGCATTTAAATGTGAATAAATCGTTTATGTCTCGTACCATCGCTCGTTCCCATAATACTGGTAGCGTAGCCCGAAGTGGACGGAAGAAAACAGCAACATCAGGAGAAATAGTAAATAAGCGACTTGATCGAAACCCGCGTCGCAGAGGCCGAAAAATGGCTCGTGGGCCGAACATATCGCAATATTCCATTCGGCAAATATTGAAAAACGAGCTCGGGGTAAAGCCATTGAAATTCCAAAAAGTGCATGAACTTACACCGCAACTGAAGCAAAAATAGACTTAGAAGACCTAAGGACTCGTTTCGCTTGGCCGAAAGTGGTGAACTACCGAATATGGTTTTCTCCGATGAGAAAACATTCGCTGTCCAGCAGTTTGCAAACAAACAAAATTATCGTGTTTACTTGCCCAAGAGGTCAGCTAAAAATGTGCACCTTCGGTTGGCCACCAGAACTCAAGCGCCGGCCATGTTGATGGTGTGGACCACAATAACAGCCGATGGTCGCTCTTCGCTCGTATTAATCAACCGTGGCATCAGAAAAAATGCCGAATATTATCGCGAATATATTCTGAATGGTGTGTTAAAGCCTTGGCCATGCAAACATTTTCGCCGCAGACCTTGGACATTCCAACAGGACTCAGCACCATCGCACTTAGCACACGCCACCCAAGAATTGTTACAAAATGATGTACCTCGCTTCATTTCCATCGCACAATGGCCACCGAAATCTCCGGATACAAATCCGTTAGAATATTGTATCTGGAGTATTTTGGAAAGCAAGGTTGGCACTAAAAAATATAAAAGTCTCGATCACCTCAAGCAAGCGCTTCACCGGGAATGGGCCAAAATACCGCAGAGTAACATTCGGGCAGCGTGTGATGGTTTCATTGGCCGCTTGAAGCCCATAATTCGTGCCAAAGGTGACTAATTCGAACAAATCTAAACTTATTCTAAAATTTGATGCCATTTCCGATATTTCTTGCTTTCGTTCAATAAAATTTTAAAAAAATAAACATTATGGCGTTTGACTTTTTTGCAGTTTCTTATCTCAACCTGTATTAAAAAAAAATATGTATCGGAGCCGAGTTCAACCAAAAAGAAACGTACTTCCCGAAATTTTGCTCCATTTGGATTGATATTAGCCAAATAATGGCGCAATAAACTTGAAATCGAATTAAGGATATTTGAAAATGGAAGCTATATGGAAGCTAATCTTAGCTGATTTCGATAAAATTTGGTAAATGTATTTCCGAGGTCTTTGAGATCTGTGGTACCAAATATTATTATTGTCGAATGCATATTGCGAATGTGAGGGACTTAAACACCAAATCGGACGCAATATATATGGGAGTTATAGCTATATCTGAACCGGTGTTACCAAATTTTATATACTTGCTCCTAGACTGAAATCGGTCGGATGTGCCAAAATTCAGGTCATTTAAACTGATATTGCAAATTTGGGGCACAACTAAACCGAAATCGGTGGGAGATATATATGGGACCTACATCCAAATCGATTTTGTTAAAATTTCTGGGCTATATCTGATTGGGAGCTATATTTAAATCTAATCCGATTATCACTAATTTTAGTAGGGTTCGTCCTTGGGCCAAACAAATATCGTTTGGAAATTTTCATCTCATTCTGATAATAAAGCGATCTGCATTTTGTTCACAAGAACATATGGACAGACGGGCGGACATTCAAAAATCGTCTTAGAAAGTGATTCTATGGAGATTCTTAAAAATAACTGTGGGTCTATCTCGCTTCCTTCTCCATATTACAAACAAATTCACAAAGACATAATATCCTTAACACTATGTGTTGTCGGGTATAAAAAGTAGAGGATAAAATTAGTCATAGAATTGTATACTTTTGCCTTTCTTAGCAACAAGGGACACAGATACTTTTTCCCTTTCTTTGAAAGTTTCTTATTTCTAATTCAAACACATTTGCTGTTTGTTTTTTAAGAAAACACACAACCTAACGACATTACGACATTATAATCTTTATGTAAATTTCTATTTAAATGTTATAATTAAACAAGAAAAGAAAAAGGAGTAAAACTATTCAACATTTTAATTACCGTATGTATGATAAGAAAAAATTGTTATGTCTCTCTTAGCCTACAGGCCCCATAGAAAAAAGTGGTGGCTCAAAGCCACAAAGGTCTGGTCTGGTCGGCCTCTATGCCTACTCAATAGAGAGAGAAAAAAGAAATTCATATTCCTCCTTGTTGTTGGACATTCTTTCTTGTCATACTTTGGCATGGCTTGCATACTTTTATGTCTGTGACTTGAAGGCTTGAAATTGTTTATCGCCATGCCAAGAAATCGTCTATGTCACATTTTATAATATTTAATTTTTGGCCAAAAAATGTTTTTCCCATAGCAAGAAAAAAAATGTGAAATTCAATTCAAATTATTCGGTTCTAAGGCAAAATGTTGTGGTTTTGTGTTAAAGTTAAGCTCTCCGACCGCATTCTATGAAAAACTAAAATTTTACCAAAAGTTGTATATAGTTTCTTTCTCTCTTCTGTCATGATGGGAAATTTGAAAAATATCAAAAAACGAAGCACAGGAACAAACTAAATGTTTAGTTGACCAACGGAGATAATAATCTCTTTCCAGCAAGTGTTTCAACGGTGTGGTTTTTATAAGTCCTTTGGCTTCAAAGTATTTTGATATGCCATGGAAATTATTTCGTATAATAGGATGATGGTGATGTACGTCGTAATGTACAGTGAGAGAAATTTGATGAGAGAGCAATCAAAAGCGTTGCAACTTCAGAAATTCGACCATTAGTTTTATGTAGTTATAGAAGCAATTGTGGAATTATATTGGATTAATTCTTTAAAAATCGTTCATGGATTTTCAAACTTTTTCAATAATATTTTCAGGGTCATTTTTCCAATAATCGTGGATTTAATACAATAGTTTGAAGAATTATTACCTCAATAAACGAGAATTTTATAATTTTTACCATTGAAAGAAGCTCCCAGAAATTATATATATATTCCTGATCAGCATAAAATTCTAAGTCAGTTTAACTAGATCCGTCTGTTTATCTGTTTAAATCAAGATACGGGCCGCATTATTTGATGTAGAGGTTTGAAATTTGCCACAATAGTTAGTATTGTGCCTCATGTAATGGTATCCCCCGATATTCGGTATTTTAATTGATTTTAAGCAACTTTTTCAACGAATTAGTCCAAATTCGGGATTAGGAGTATTTAATATTTTTTTACTCACGGTCATAGAACCTTGTCTATATGGACTACTTTTTTTAACCAATTGGTCTAACATTCAGTATTTGAAATTCGTAAACGGCCGGACCGAAATTAATGTTCTTTTCTTTTTATACCCTACAACATAATGTGTTGGGTCAAAGACATAGGAGACTATATATTGATCATCCTATCTCGCCAAGCTAAGTCGATATAACAATGAAAGTTCATCCGTCCATGTTAAATTGTAATCATGCTACGGGTCGCAATTATGGTCCGATCCTCACAAAATTTTGTATGAAGGTGGGCTTAAAATCAGAAGAGAAGTCTATTATTCTTAGCGATGATTGCAAAGTATAAAGGAGTTGAAGATCAAGGAGAGATTTTCACAATTGCCACGAATTCAGAGTGGCCTCTTGGCAAAAAGGATAACATCTAAAAAATAATAATAAAACAAGTAAGTAAAGGCTATAGTCGTGTGGGGTCGACAATGTGATACCCTACAACACTACAATATGTTAGAAGCCCTCTTATGTCCCAAAAAGCCAGAAATTAGCCTTTTGTATAATTCGGATATCGCCTAGTGGTTCATTCTACCCGCTGTACTAAACTCTAACTTCATGTGAGATTTCGTGTCCTTTGGTTTCTATTTGAACATTTTTAGTTGTTGGTCCATTTCAACCCCTAAATATATTGCGGACATCTTTGAAAACAATAGGCCTAGCCCTTCTGAGCCTAACTCTTTTATTGTGAAAATTTTCGTGAGGATCGGACAACAATTGAATTCTATATATAATAACCCCAACCTGTGTTGTAAGGTAAAAAATATTACATAATATACACATCAATTTTATAAGTCAAATTGAAAAAATCGCATGCGATAAAAAATCTGAAAAAATAAAAAAAAAATCACAAAATACTAAAAAAAACTATTTTAACATCATTATTGGCATATTTTTATGTGATTTTTTTAGATGTTATATTTGTATGCCAAGAGGGCATTCCGGTTTGACAAAATTTTTCAAAATAGGACCAGCCATTCTTGAAATATAAGCATTCTTTTATTTAAAACAAATGTTATGGTCTATTTTACCCACTATATATTACTCCATGACCATCAAAATTGGAAATAACTTCCGCTTCGAGTGGTCTTTAATTGCGACCTTTAGAGCAACTGCAAAATCAGGAAATTTTTTAGTTTTTTGTTAATTTCAACCCTTAAATATTATGTGACCATCTCCAAAAGC
Organism: Musca domestica; assembly: GCF_030504385.1. NCBI lineage: Eukaryota > Metazoa > Arthropoda > Insecta > Diptera > Muscidae > Musca > Musca domestica. The sequence continues at coordinate 29,660 of NW_026712313.1, read as the reverse complement.
AATAAGCTTCTATTCTGGCTTTAGCCCCATCCCCATTCTAAATTTTGTGGAGATTGGGTTAAAATTGCGACCCGTAGCGTGATTTGTAACATGGAGAAAGAAACGAGATAGATCTATAATTAATTTTGAGGATCCTCATAGAATCACTTTCTGAGTCGATTTATGCATGTCAGTCCGTCTGTCCATGTATATTTGTGAAAAAAATGCAAGTCACATATATTTTCCGATTGAGATGAAATTTTCCAAACAATATTTGTTTGGGCCGAGGATGAACCCTATTGAAATTGGTGAGAATTGGTTAACATTTAGATATAGCTCTCCTATATATCTTCAACCGATTTCGGGCTAATTGTGCACCAAATGGCCAATATCACTCCAAATGGCCGGCTTTTTGGCACATCTGACCGAATTCAGTCTAGAAGCAACTAAATAAAATTTGTTGAAAACCGGTTCAGATATAGCTATAGCTAGATAGAGTTATACGTCCCATATATTGTTTTATCCGACTTTGTAATTTACTCCATCACACCCATAAAATACAACAACGATACTTATATACTATTAGATACAGTATATAAGTACCCCTTCTTAATTTTATGGAGATTCGTTCAGAGTTGGATATAGCTTCCATAGATATCTTCAACCGATTTGAGGTTTATTATGCCTTAAGTGGAATAACAACTCAAATAAAATGGATTTTGATGAATAATGGTTCAGGTACAAATACCTTCGACAAATTTGGTAGAATACGATAGAAGCCTGCCATATGTAAGTTTCTTCGGGATTTAAATTATAACTGCTTTAGAGATCATAGTTGGTATGTTTTAATTCTCATACATTCCTCATAAAAAGCTTATTTCTTATATGTAGTTCTACTATATATGCAAAGTGGTGTAGTGTATTATAATGTCGGCCCAGACAGAGTTTGGCCTTTTTTACAGGTTTAAATGTGTTAAAATCTGTTGGTACATCCATATGAGTCATATTCCTAATGACACCAATGATTCTATGACCAATGTTCATATCCCTAATAAATATTAAGGCCCTGTCTTAAGTATCTGAAAATCCGGGGCATAATATTTCGTATTTGCTTCTAATTATATATTAACTAGCTGGCCCGGTCCGCGTTGCCGGCCAGTAGTTTTTGTCTATTATGCATATTTGTCAAAGCATAATTATTCACAGATATGACTGATATAAGTGTTCCCGTACTGGTCGATTAAAAGTGTTTTAAAATACCTGTACCCATGTTTAAGCCGTGGGCTTCAAATCTATTAAAAAGTATATATCAATCTTATCCCCATGTAAAGGATCAAATTAATTTTTAGTATGATAAAAATCGTAGCAAAATTTTCCAGTCAAATGAGCAGTAATTTGGAATTTGCTGTATTTTGTACACCTCATAATTGAGCGCTAAATGAATTCAGAATAGCCAAAGTTAAATAGAGATCAAATCAAAAATTTAACAGAACAACAGAAATCCTTTTCTTACTAAGAGTCTCATTCGCTCTACTATTTTCCGTCCTTTATATTTGGTATTTTACTGATTGTACTCCCAAAGAATTTTGCATTTTGAGCTCTCATTGGACGGATTATTGTCACATGAAAGAAGTAGGTCCACGCTTTGAAATGAGCTCCATTAGGCTTTTTCTGTCATTTTTGCTTGTTTAAATGTGTTCGCATCTTCCATCTGAACCACGATGTCGGCCCTATAGTTGAAAGGTAGATGTCAGTAAACATCGTATTTCGCACTTATTTCAGTTTTTTGTTGAAAAATTGTATATAGTGATAAATTATTCTTTATTTTGTTCACAAAAAAATCCACTGAATTCAATATGATAATACAAATTAAAAAAAAATGCAAAAGAAGAATAACAAATTGAAAAAATCTTCAACTTGTTCGCTGATTTATTACAGCAAGTGTTTAAAGACCCTTACTATTATTTTAAAATTCGATTCCACTGAAAATCTTTTCGATTTTTTCCCGATTTGAGAATTTTTGCAATGAGATCTCTTTTTCGTGATTTTTTAGCGAATTTGAAAAAGTAATTATCTTTTAATTAATAATTATCTTTCTTTTGGTGTGACCGCGTTAAATCATTTCGATATCATCTATTCCGTTTCGCCACCATATAATTCGGTATTACACTTCCATGTAACCCGCCATCAATTTCAGTTCTCAAGAAATCAAGTCAATTAAATAAATTGGTTTTATTATTCGAATTCAAAAATAAAATATAAAAAACACTACAAATGTAAATTAGAAAAAAGCCAGTCAAAATAGAAAAAAATCATGCAAAATAAAACATTACTATTGTACATTTGAAAAGTCAAAATGAAAATGTTAATATATCACATTTTTACGCTATTTTTTTGGATATTATCTTTTTCGGAGAGGAGACAACTCCGAATTTGTGTGAATCGTTAAAATCAGTCCAGCGGTTCTTAAGTTATAAGCGTAGTAACTAACACAACTTACATTTATATATATAGATGATCATAAGGTGTAGAGTGTAACAGAAAGATTTCCTCGCTTAAATACCTCAAAAAATATATCCTCCATCCACTACCTTCCAATACCTATTTTCCGATTTTTTTCTCCGTGTAGATTTATTGCAACAATTTTAAGTAGAAACAATTAATTTTATGCAAATACTAGAAAACACCAAGAAATACTAACAAATTATCCCAAAAACCAGCAAAGCTTCATTTAAATAAAACATAACAATGATGCAGAATAAATTTCAAATAAAAACTGAAAAGTCATCTTAACCAACAACCCCACTATCCCCCACTCCATCTTCATTTCCATGTCCAGCCAACCAAAACCGACCATTGCTTCATTTAGTTAAAAACAAATGCTTAACACTTCTCGGTTACAGTTTTCCATTAGATTCGAGTCGAAAACGAAAAATGACAGCCGAAGCACTCGTCGTCGTCGTCGTCGAAGAAGAAGAAGCAGTAGAAACATCATAAAAATTAACATTTTGCCATTTTGAGGTTTTCCCCCGAAAATGAAGCAATAAACTTTGGAATAGTGTCGTCCAGAATTGTTGGCGATGGCAAAGTAAACGGACCAAATAAATAAATACATACATATTCCCAGCAATAACAACAACAACGGTCAGTCATGATGTGGCTTGACCAAAATACATTTATGTATCCTCGTGTGTGCGGACCAGGCCAAAAACCATTTTAAGCATAAATTTTGTATTGTATGGAGATATATTTTGTCAGCATTTTAAGATGTCGTCTCGAGGGGGTTATGGAGGGCAGGGGGTGCTTGCCATTCGGTTTCTGTGAAAACGACATAAAATAAAATTTGTTTTAAGGACCTTTTGGTCATGTGAAGATAATGTAACAAAAGTGACCATAAGCCAAGCAAAAATGTCACATGTCTATGCAAACATACGTATGTACACATGTGTTAGTCGGGAGCAAATAAATGAGCAGTCTGGCACAGTGTGGGGAAACGTTAGATGGGGAAATTGGAATTAGTTTTAAAGATAATTTTATAGTGCCTTGAGCTAACATCCAAAGTAGTAAGGTAAAATACCCAAAACGTTGGTATTTTAGGTATTACATCAGGTCATGCACTGCGTCAAGGAAGAAAGTTGTATAATAATTACTTAGTTGAAAGACATCATCACATCAACATCACACAAAAAGACAGATCCGTTTTGCGTAACCGGAAGATATGGGTATGATTTTTGGAAAATGAATACCTGAAGCTTAAAAATAGTTGTAAAATATTTTGTTAGAATACTTTTTTTAAGGATATATAGACTTAGAATCTAGGACTTTTAAATAATAATTTTTCAAGGAGCCATATATTCAGGGCTGTCATAGAAACCAATTTTGTCACTATTGGTTTTAAAAACGACATGAAAAAATGATTTGGTGTCATGAAAATCAATGTTATTGGTTTTATTATCGAATTAGAATTTTATCGGTCTTGGTTGTCATAGAAGCCAATGTTATTGGTTTTGTTATTGGAAATAAACCAAGTTGCTGAGAGCTATCACTTTTCATTTGCTTTGGATTTTTTAAAGGATATTCAAAGGGCTAAAAATGTGGATTTTTTAAACAATTTTTAAAGGACTAGAAACTTGGATTTTTAAAGAATTTTTAAAGGACATTTAAAGGACAATAAGCGTGGATTTTTTAAAGAATTTTTAAAGGACTATAGACGTGAATTTTTTAAACAATTTTTAAAGCATATTTAAAAAACTTTAAAAGTGGATTTTTTAAAGAATTTTTAAAAAACTTTAAAAGTGGAATTTTTAAAGCATTTTTAAAGGACTATAGACGTGGATTTTTTAAAGATTTTTTAAAGGACTATTAACGTGGATTTTTTAAAGATTTTTTAAAGGACTATAGACGTGGATTTTTTAAAGATTTTTTTAAAGGACTATAAACGTAGATTTTTTAAAGATTTTTTAAAGGACTATAAACGTGGATTTTTCAAAGGACTATAAACGTTGATTTTTTAAAGATTTTTTAAAGGACTATAAACGTGGATTTTTCAAAGGACTATAAACGTTGATTTTTTAAAGATTTTTTAAAGGACTATAAACGTGGATTTTTCAAAGGACTATAAACGTTGATTTTTTAAAGGACTATAAACGTGGTTTTTTAAGATTTTTTAAAGGATATTTAAAGGACCATAAACGTGGACATTTTAAGGATTTTTGAAAGAATTTTTAAAGGACCATAAATCATAAATATGCAAAGCAGCTTTATGAGTAAGTTCACAAAAAAAAATTTACTTACGCTATCTCCTGCAACTCCAGTGGGTTGCTGAAATCTCTAAGAGCTTTTCTCTCTATTTTGGTTTTATTTACATTCGAAATTGACAAAACCAACTTGGTTTCATGACACCAAATGAAACCAACATTGGTATACAAAAACGACAATAAGCAAAACCGACAAGGTTTCCGTGACAGCCCTGATTAATATACGCGGATTCTTGATAAATATTTTCCTTAGATTTTTCAGAACATTTTTTCAATTACCTAAATATTTTTGGTGTTTTCAATAATTCCAGAGTTTTAAAAACATTTTTTCTAAGGACCATATGAGCAATAATCGTAGAATTGTAAGATTATTCTTTTAAACTATCCGCATGAATTCTTTAAAATATTTTTATACCCTACAACACTATGTTTTGGGGATATTATAAGTTTGATTGGGCCTAAAACACCTCGAAATATTGGTATCCCACATAGGAAAGTATATATGAATCTTCCTCTCTCGCCGAGCTGAGTCCATCAAGCTTTGTATGACCGTCTGTCCATGTTAATTAGTAATCACCCTACAGGTCGCAATAATGGTCCGATCCTCACGAAATTGAAAATGAAGATGGAGTTATGGTCAGAATGGAAGTCTATTGCTTTTGGAGATGATGGCAAAATATTAAGGGGTTGAATGGACCAAAAACTCAAAAATTTTTGATTTTGGAGTTGCTCTACAAGTCGTAATTATAGATCAATTGACACCAAAGTTAGCATGGTGCTAGGGCTTAGGGCTGGGCAAATTTTCGATTAAACCACGAATATTTTTAATCCCAGCGAAATCACAAATAGACGAACTACTGGGTGAAGTGAAAAAAAATGCAACCAATTTCAGACTGCTATCATTTTTAAGCCACTCGTCCGGCCGCTGTTAAAATTATTCCAGTGAGAGCTCATTATATTGTTTACAAGCGTATTATTTACAAGCATTTTGGTTAGAATTTTCCAGAAAAAAATGGTTCAAAAAGTAAGGAAGCGACTTGATCGAAACCCGTTTCGCAGTGGCCGAAACTTGGCTCGTGAGGTGAACATATCGCAATATGCTATTCGGCAAATATCGAAAAATGAGCTTGGGATAAAGACATTGAAATTCCAAAAATAGGAAGAACTTACATCACAACAGAAGGAAAATAAACTCAAAAGAGCTAAAGAGTTGCTTCGCTTGGCCGAAAGCGGTGAACTGTCGAATTTGGTTTTCTCTGATGAGAAAACATTCATTCTCCAGCAGTTTGTAATCAAACAAAATAATCGTGTTTATTTGCCAAAGAGGTCAGCTCAAAATGTGCACCTTCGGATGGCCACTAGAATTCATGCGTCGGCCATGCTGATGGTAAGGGCCGCCAAAACAGCCAATGGTCGCTCGCCGCTTGTATTTATCGATCGTGGCATCAGAGTAAAAATTGCAGAATATTATAGCGAACATATTGTGGAGGGTGTATTAAAGCCTTGGGTAAGCAAACATTTTGGCCGCAGACCTTGGACGTTCCAACAGGACCCAAGAATGGTTACATAATGAGGTTCCTCGCTTCATTTCCAGCGCACAATGGCCACCTAAATCTCCGGATACCAATCCGTTGGACTATTGTGTCTGGAGTATTTAGGAAAGCAAGGTTGGCACTAAAGGGAACGGGCCAAAATACCGCAGAGCAACATTGGGGCAGCGTCTGACGGTTCTATTGGCCGTGTGAAGACCATAATTCGTGCCAAAGTTGACCAATTTGAACAAATCTAAACTTATTCTAAAATTTGATGCTATTTCCGACATTTTTTGCTTTCATTCAATAAAATTAAAAAAAATCTAAAAATTATGGCGTTTGACTTTGTTGCAGTTTTTTATCTCACCCTGTATATTGTAACCAGGAAATCTTTCAAACGAATTGAAATAGAATTTTACGTACTTGTGTATTTTGCCAGTAGTCAGGTTAAGCTTAATAGCTTGGATCATGTCGGTTCACGTTTTTGTATAGCCCCCATATAACAATAACTTTCCGATATTCGGTATTTCTATGATTTTAGCGAAATTATTATACCCTACAACACTATGTGTTGGTGGTATTATAAGTTTGATTGGGCCAGAATTTATGGCCCGATCTTCACGAAATTTAGAATGTAGGTGGGGCTTGGACCAGAATAGAACCCTATTGCTTTTGGAGATGATCGCCAAATGTTTAGGGGTTGAAATGGACCAAATACTGAAAAAATGTCGGATTTTGCAGTAGCTATACAGGTCGCAATTATAGACCAATCGACGCGAAATTTCGCATATAAATAGAGTTTAGGGCGGGGAAGAAGCCCTCGGATAATATTTAGCGGGTAAAATAGACCATATCTTTTATGTTGAAAAAAAATCAAAATTTTTCATTATTCCGTGAATATTTTAAATCCCGGCGAAATCACAAAGCCATCACAAGGTTACTTCTGACCTTTACATTGATGTTATTATCCAACAAATCGGATATATAGCAAAATATGTGCGATATATATGTCTATCAAAGGAGATATGCTTGAAAGATCTCTTATATGTCGAGAACGGCTGAACTGATTTCGACAGTTCTCATTAATTCAGAATGGCCTCTTGGCAGGAAAGAAAAAACGTCTAAAACAATCGCATAAAAATATTTCGCTAAAGATGAAAATATTGATTTTGTAAAATTTTCTCATATTTTTTCAATTTTGTCATATTTTTGGCATATTTTCATTTTGAATTAAACATTTGGTAATATTTCTACAGCTAACAAAACTAAGTAGTTAGGATATCAGGATATCATATACAGATCGCATTTATGGCCCGATCCTTACGAAATTTTGCATGGGGATAATATGAGGGTCAGAATAGATGCCTACTTTTTTTGGAGATGATCGTTATATATTTAGGGGTTGAAATGGACCAAAAAACTGCAAAATTGTCAGCAGGTCGTGATTATCGCCCGATCCTCATGCACATTTGAATGGGGGTTACCGCACATTGCAAAAGCCAAGCATTTTCGGATGACCATCCAAAAATATTCAATGTGTGAAATAGCTTGCCAACTTTTGTAGACAAAATACGAAAATATCCATTCCAGTGACTTTTGGAGAATTCGCAAATACAGGAAAGACGCACTTCTGACTATTTCGTTAAGGCTGATTTCGTTGAAGAATGTAGTCAAATGTCTGTATCTCATATAGATGCGTTTTAGTCAAAAACCAATAATAAATGTTAATTTTTTTCCACTTCTGAGAGATTATAGGTCTTTGGGAAATATTGGTTACAGATCTAGGAAGACCATTTAAGTGCAACATCTACCAATAAATTGGAAATGAGCAAATTAGTTTAAGTTGCTTTTATTCGAAAATTAGAGAACGAAACCTGATGGTTTTCTTTTGTCACAATATCTTGTGGAATTCTTTCGAGTATCTCGCCTATATAAACTGTCTCTTTTATTATAGTGTTGTAGGGTATTCAACGGCCGGCCCGGCTCGACTGTAGCCTTTGCTTACTTGTATTTTTTTGTATTGTTTGTATTTGAAGATCTTTATGGGTACTACAGCCTGTGACAAAAATCTTACTTATGCATGTCCACGTCTTCGCACAGCTTCCATACATCGGTTTTCATTTAAGCAGTATTTCTGGAAATTTTTAGAGAGTTGCCTTGCGTATCAGCTGACCAGGTAGACGATTAGATCAACTTGACTAGATCGTCTTCAAATGTTCAGCCGCAGGACTGAAAACATTTATTTCTTAGAGGTGTTTTTGCGATATCCGCTGTTGAAAATGAAACATATTTCAGTATACCCCCATATTTCTAGTGTCAATCTAGTTCACAACTCAGTACACATGCTCCTAAACGTATGAGTGATTTCATAACTGGCATATAGTTCATATCACTCATACGCATAGTTTTGACACAAAGGAACTAATTCGTTCGATCGAACTAGATTGAAACAACTCTAAGAGATCCATAAGGCCATAAAATGCCTTTCGTACTTTTTTTTTTCGAAATACTGTGCCATATTCTTCCACGTGTCCCATAACATACACACTTATTTGTAGAATATATTACTGTTTGTGTTTTTGCACTTAAGTGTATGTGTGTGTCTTCTACACGAATTGAGATGTAAAAACAGATATTTTCAAAAGTGTAACCAGACACGCAGACAGACTCTGTTACATTATAATTTTTTTGGAAGGTACCATCGAACTCCCCAAATGAATATAAATGTTAAAAAAAAAGCTTACACTGGTCTGTAATTTTTTCGGATTTTTAAATGACGTGCGTTCTTTATTTTATCAACACGTGATCAGTTGAGCATCGCAAATTTTTATTAATGGACTCATGGAGGTCGACTCCTTGTAGAACGTGAAATTAACATCCGATTCCATTCAGACTTGCAAATTTCAATATTTCTATCAACACACCATCTGTTATAAAGATGTTAGAGTTTGAACCATTCCTTGGTGTACCTCCAATACAAACGTTAAAAATTTTGAATTTCTATGAATCTCATAAAACGCGAAATTAACATCCGATCCATCAACACAATGTCTCTTATAAAGATGGTAGAAAAAGTACCATACCTTCTAGTACCTCCCCCACCAAGGGTCAAATTTTTGAATAACCAAAACCTTTATAAAATCACAAGTTTCACACATACAAACATTTTTGCTAACATAAGATCGGTTTGTGAAGATGTTATATATCTGCGAACCCCTTCTGGTACCTCCCCCACAAAGGGAATAAAATGCATTAATTTGAAATAATGCTGTGGCATTATTGTCAGAATTTCCTGTAGGTATTCTAATGCAATATACCCGTTGAATCCTGTTTTTTTTAAAGGAAAACTAATTTTAAAGAGGAGGTGCGTATATGTGTGTACAAACATTTGAGAAATACGATCTCGATAAATGCATTTATTTAAGACTTTACGATGTAGTCAAACATGGCTATAACTATTTTTTCTGGAGCTAGTATTTTATATTATCGTATTTATAACAGTATTATAATAATTATATTAAATAATAATAATTATATTAAAAAAATGCTTAATAAGTTCTCTCCTGGATTTAAATTAAATCGATATTTTCCATTTTTCAGTTTTTCTGGCATTTACAAATTATCGACATTTCACTGTACACGTTTTTGTGTAACTCTTGTAAACTGTTTAAAAAAAAAAAAAAAAAATACCGCAAACTTAAAGCATAAATCTTGCATAGGATTTGAAAAGTTGCAATACCCTTTTGTGGCATTAGATTTTGCAGTCCAATTGCAGTGGACTTGCTTCATGCCACAAAACTCCGAATGTAAGTTCCATTGCGGGTTCGAAAATAAATGCTTGCATCCTCTGATACGGACGATGACGACGGACGATGATGGTGATACAGCAGAGGAAATATTCAGCAAAACTAAACAAATTTTGGTAAATGAAAAAATAAAAAAACACAAACAAACATACACACAAATAAGTGTTTGAATTTTGGCTAAAAAATGGCAATAAATTTGGTACAGAAAAGATGTTGAAAGATTCGAGTTTATATGGAAACCGGGTTTTCTTATTTGAAATCTTTTTAACTAATTTTTACGAACAATTTCCAATTGCATCTGAGGCCGTAAACGTACATACAGGGTGTGATAAAAAATTTGCAACAAAGTCAAACGTCATAATTTTTACATTTTTATACCCTCCAGCCATATGGCTGGCTACAGAGGGTATATATCATTTGATACGGTCAAAACGTGCCTAGTCTCTTTGGACCAAATCCGTTTCAGAACATTTGCAGTCGATCTAACGATGTCCGTCCGTCCGTCCGTCTGTCTGTCTGGCTGGCTGGCTCGTGCGTACGATAACTCTCGAAGGGAGTATCCGATTTGATTCAAACTTGATACATCGTAATATTTTTGTCAAACTTAGATCGAGTTTGGAGATGAGCAACATCGGTCCACTCCTTCTGGTACCTCCCACACAAATGTCAAAATTTTCAAAGAAAATAATTTACTGCACAGAAAGGATAATTCGATTTTGCTCCAACTTTGCATATCCTAATATTTGCATCAATGCTAGGTCTGGTGCGAAAATGGACAATATCGGTCCACTCCATCAAGTACCTCCCCCACAAACGGTCAACATTTTGAATAATTACAACTCTTAAAAAATGTGATGTAAGAGCTCGATTGTCTTCAAATTTCACATATGCCTATATTTTTATATTTATATTCAACCCAAGGTCTGGTGTTAGGATCAAATATATCGGTCCGCTCCTTCTGGTACCTCCCCCACAAAAGGGCGAAATTTTCAAAAAATATTTTTTGCACAGAAAGTGAAATTATAATCCGATTTTGCTCCAACTTTGCAAATCCTAATATTTGCGTCAGTGCTACGTCAGGTGCGAAAATGGGCAATATCGGTCCACTCAATCAAAATCCGAAAAAAGCATTAAGACATATCACAATTTTTGTATTAGCCTGGTGTGAAGATGATAAATAGCGGTCCAAATTTAGAATTTCGTAAAGCTACGTTTTGGAAATGCATGAAATATATATTAAAATAAATAATATCAAAGGGCAAACAAGAGGTGGACATTGGGGTGGGAATATGAACCAAATATTCTTAAAAATCCAGGTTTCTTGGTCTGTAGGTCTGAATAAATATTCTTTAAAAAATCCAGTCTTCTTGGTCTGTAGGTCCTTGAATAAATATTCTTTATCTGGGAGTCCTTGAAAAAATATTCTTTAAAAATCCTGGTGCCTTGGTCTGTAGGTCCATGAATATATATTCTTTATCTGGGAGTCCTTGATAAAATATTCTATAAAAAATTCACATTTCTTGGTCTGTAGGTCTTTGAATAAATATTCTTCAAAAATCCACGTTTATTGATCTGGCAGTCCTTCAAAAAATATTCTTTAAAATCCAAATTACAATTTTTAATATCCATGAAGACCACAAAACGCGAAATGAACATCCGATTCCATTCTGACTTGGTACATCGCAATATTTCCATCAAAACAAGATCTATTATAAAGATAGTAGAGATCGGACGATTTCTGCTGGTACCACACCCACATATTGGTCAATATTTTGAAAAATTTACACATACAAACATTTTTGTTAACAAAAGATCTGTTGTGAAAATTACATATATCTGCGAACCCCTTTTGGTGCTTCATCCACAAAGGAGCACAATTTTCAATACTTTTATCTTAACGACTTGCTATGTCTAAATATTGCTTTCAACCAGAAACCTGAGATGAATATGGAATTTATGAATTCGCATAAAATTGGATATATAGACTCGATTTAGTTGTATTTTTTCACTTCGATATATTTATCTGTATTACATGAGGTTCTTCGGTGGACTATACCTAGTACCTCACGCACATTTTAACATTTTCTAAAAATTATCACATATCTCATATAAAGTTAAGGAAGTTACCAAAAGTTCAAACCTGGCACGTCACAATATTTACATCATATGTGTTTAGGTCTGATACAAAATGAACAATATTGACCCATTACTTCAGAACCTACTACATAGAAGTCAATAATTTTAATTATCATAACACCAATCAAAATATATTGTAATAATCGAACATTGGCTGAAGGTATGCATCTATCGGCTAATCCGAAAAATACTTTTTAACTTGGTTTAAAAATCACTCTCAGAACTTTGTACATTATTCGAATAAGAACATTTCTCACAATTTCAAATTCCACATCACTAACAAGAATTCAATATTTGTTAGTTTAGTGGTCTTAACATTTGCTAAGTGACTTGTTTTGCTGGCTGTATATCTCTGCATTTCACCATTTGCTTTAGTTAAACTTTAAATTGAATTATTGCATTTATTTAGAAGGAATTCTAGAAACAACAGCAACAACAACAAAAACAGTCGTATTTTGCTGCAGCAACTTTTTACTTAAACTCATATGTATTTATTTGTTGTTGTTTTTGTTATTTTTGCTCTACGAGAAAAACTGCTGCCAGAATTTGTTGGATTCTCGACTCCGTCTTTGCGTTGCTGATTTGGTGAGTATTTCACAAACAATTTTCGTTGTTTTGCGTTCTATCTCGACCAGTGGTGTGGTGCGTCATTTCGTTTCGTTTCGATTCGCTCCTTTTTTTTTTTTGGTCGAATTTTATCTCCTCTGTTAAGTTTTGTTGTTGAATTGAATTATTCAATCGTATTTTCATTTTATATAAACCGACATAATGCAATTCGGTACGAAAGAGCAAAGTGAACGAACGGATACCAGTGAATTGGACGGACATCAGTTGCTCACTCACTCACCAGTTCGCTCGCCATTCGTCACTGATAAAGATATACGAAGCCAACCAACAACAACGACACAAAAAACAAGGAATGTACCAAACCAGTTCGTAAAAAATAATTCTATTTTCTTTGATTTGTGAAATGCAAGTGAATTGTTGTTGGGGCTGCTGGTGTTTTGTTTTGTTTTTTTTTTTTATTCGAAAAATGTGTGCCACATGTAAATAGGAAATGAAATGTTAAAAACTTGTTTCAATGCTGTATGTAAATTTGATTTGAGGGTACAATCTGACAGATGTTATTTTGTGATACAGGATTTTTTTTTGTTTTTTGGTAGTTTTTTTTTGTGCATCCTCAAAAAAGTGTTTTGTTTTGTGAAAAATATAAATGAAATTTGCATATCGCATAAATTTATTTAAGATTGTGTCAATATTTAAAATTTTGATTTAATATACGTAACCAGTGAATTTTACTATATATTTATTACGAACTTCAAATACCAAGTTTGTGATAATTATATTGAAAAATGTAGCTAACATCAAAAAACTATTGAATATAGAGAGGTAACGATATTCGAGGGCTATACGAAGACGTGAATCTGTCGTAATAAATAGTTCCCAAATTCCAATAATTCCAAATTTTAAATAATTCCGGTGAAATGTGGAACTAAAATCATCAAGGCACCAAATACAGGGCGAGATAAAAAAACTGCAACAAAGTCAAACGCCATACTTTTTACATCTTTTTTTAAATTTTAATGAATGAAAGCAAAAAATGTCGGAAATAGCATCAAATTTTAGAATAAGTTTAGATTTGTTCGAATTGGCCACCTTTGGCACGAATTATGGCCTTTAAACGGCCAATGAAACTATTACACTCTGCCCGAATGTTGCTCTGCGGTATTTTGGCCCATTCCCGGCGAAGCGCTTGCTTGAGGTGATCGAAAAAATGGTATTTTTTAGTGCCAACCTTCCTTTCTAAGATACTCCAGACACAATAGTCCAACGGATTGATATCAAAAAATTTTGGTGGCCATCGTGCGCTGGAAATAAAGCGAGGAACCTCATTTTGTAACAATTCTTAGGTGTCGCGTGCTGTTGGAATATCCTAGGTCTGCGGCTGAAATATTTCCGTGCCCAAGGCTTTAATACACCCTCCAGAATATTTTCGCGATAATATTCGGCATTCGGTCGATTAATACGAGCGGAGGGCGACCATCGGGTCCTATAATGGATGATATATGTGTCAGGGTAAACAGTTTTCTTGCGGAGCTTGCCGCCTTCTTCCATGCGAGAAATATGAAAATATTCGCCACTAAATCAACGGCCACACTATTTACCACATGGACTGCGGAGATGAGAACCCAGCTGAATGTGCAGGTCGAGGAGCACATAATTCCGACCACTAACTACCCCAAAATCCTTGGGGTAACATTCGATAGCATGTTCAAGTCTTCCGCGCAAGCCACAGCTATCTGCGATAAACTGAAAAGTAGGAGCAAGGTCCTCAAGGCGCCAGCCGGCAGCACTTGGGGTGCGGATAACGAAACCGTGTTGACTTCATATAAAGCGATATGTCGGTCTGTAGTTAGCTATGCGGCTCCAGTGTGATCTGCGAAAAGTATTCAGACCTGCCAGAATGCCGCCCTGAGAACTGCAACAGGGTGCCTCTTCATGACCCCTGTGGACCATTTACATAGGGTTACAAAGGTTCTTCCCTTACGTCAGCATAATCATATGTTTTCTTTGCATTACCTGCTTGGGTGTTATCGTGGGAGTCATTCTAACTACCATATGGTGGACAGAACTCCCCCACCCAGGCATATCAGGAAGGCCTGCATGATCTAGAGAGAGAGAGAGAGGTATAAGAGAGAGTCCCTAGTTCATGAAGATCACGAATTGATGGAGATGTAAGGAATGCCTGCCGAATGGAATATTGCGATGTGTTCAGCTCACGAGCCATTTTTCCGCCACGGCGACGTGGGTATCTATCGCTTCTTTATTTTTCGAACCATTTTTGCTGATGTTCCTGTTTTTTTCCGACCACTTCCTTGACGTCGGGCTACGCTACTAGTATCACGGTAACGAGCGATGGTGCGAGACACAAAAGATTTATTCACATTTAAATGCTGGAGTGTTCCAGCGATAGCCACTTGAAATCATACTATCATGCTCGAATTCCATTACGAATAACTTATTTTCTGGAAAATTCTCATCAAAATGCTTTTGTACTCTTGTAAAAAATATAATGAGCTGTCACTGGAATAATTGTAACAGCTGTGGGACGAGTGGCTAAGAAATGAGAGCAGTCTGAATTTTTTTATTTCACCCTGTATAGTCAAAACCTGGCACATCGCAATATTAATATAATATTTATTTAGTTCGGTTACGAAATGGACAATATTGTCCATTCTTTCGGAACCTGCTCTAAAGAGGATCAACTAATTGGAAAATCATAACAGAAGTCAACATATATTTAAATAATCGAACATTGGGTGAGGGTATTCATCTGTCGGCAAAGCCGACATATACTTTTTAACTTGTTATTCAAAATGTCTCCCAGTTGTGAGGTAGGTGCCAGAAGGAGTAGTCCAATATATTCCATCTTTGTACCTAGTTTTGGGTTCATAGAAATGTTGGGATTTTCTGAAAGTTTTTTATTCAATATTTTAATCTCTTTTATGGCGGGGGAGGTGTACCAGATGGAGTTGTCCAATGTATCCCGACTTTATAGCAGATATGGTGTTAATAAAAGTATTTGAAGGTTCTTATTTCTCTTTTTATTAGAGTTATAATCATTCCAAAAATTTACCCTTTGTGGGGGGGAGTCGGCCGATATTGTCCATTTTCGCACCTGATCTAGCACTAATAAAAATATGGAGATTTGCTAAGTTTGAGAAAATTGAGTGATCCATTTACTTTCTATGAGGTATATTATTTTCTTGGAATATGTTGATCTTTTGTGGGGGAGGTTTCAGAACTATTGGGCCGATTTTGCCCATCTCAGAAACTGATCATAGTTGTACAATAACATTACGATGTACCAAGTTTGGACCACATCGGAAACTCTTTTCGAGAGTTATCGTACGCATCAGCCAGCCAGACGGAGGTATGGACGGACACCTCTACATCGACACCAAATGTCTTGAAACGGATTTTTCCAAGAGGACTTAGAGTCTTAAACCGCTATTTCGATGTGGCTCGTTTTGGTCTTATCAAATACGGTCCATAGGAGGATATAAAATGGTTCTCAGTTTGTATGACCTACTTCACATAAATGCACAATATAAACTTTTATTTTTTACGGGAAGCTCTACAAAATATACATACTGGCGTAGGGTATTATATAGTCGGTCCCGCCCGTCAATGGCATTCACCTTTTCCATCTATTATCAACAATATTTTCCTAAACATAATACTTTTTTGCTATTATACAATTTTCTCAATTTAGATCTAAATTTAATATCAAGATCTGAAATTAATCCATTGGATACAGTTCTTCAAAGAAAATATTATTAAAGTCAAACATAGATGTTGAGCAGCATACTCATAATCGATTTTTTTTTCTCACACTAATGAGAGTAACGTTCGATGGCAACTTTCAGCTCATTTGGTTTTAATCATGTGTTCAGCAGTAGAATTGTTGGATATACATGCTTAGAATAACCAAGACCACATGTTACGTCACTCAGTCATTCATAACCTGCTTGGCAGGCACACTGCAATACACACAACAGTAACAACATTTGCAATGAAAGCAAAACGGGGGAAAACCTAATTTAAGGAATTTCATTTACATCATCAACTCAAGCTATGAAGTTATGATGAGGAAAATGCCAGTGAAGGCTTAGGCAAATCTTAGGAGTTATTTAACCCCCCAATGAGAAATAGAGCCCATATGGCACCCTGTTAACATTCTTTTCCAATATGCTGATTTAGCCAGGTAAAGGAATGTCACTGTGATAGGCTTTTCTGATTAACATTTAATTATTGATGGCTGACCATTTTAATTTTCTCAATTTTAAAGGTTAATTGCCACGCACATTCCTGTCACCAGAACATTCACACACACTCACACTCACTCAGTTTTGCAGACTAACTAAACAATAACAAAACTACTAACTACTATTACTAGTATCTATTACGGCTTGACAAAAAAACATCATTTCAAAAGAACGAAGTGTATTATGGCTCCAGCTGCATATCCCATCGGTTGGATAGTGAAAACATAGCAGCCGTTGGCGACAGCATCAATGTTACTCTTCCAAAATCATCATCATGAACATTCATGAATGTCATCGAGTGGACTCATGCTGTGAGGAGTCTAAGTGAAAGATACGGTGGATCAAATTTAAATATATAAAAAATATAACTGTGTTTGGCTTGTTTGTTTGGGATACCATAGTATTTTTTTGTTGCAAAATGGCCGGCTTAATCCCTTAACTTTTGTTTTTTTATAAAAACAACATTTGTTTATTAGTGGAGAACGATGGTAATGTTTACCGGGGGTAAGGCAGGGAATACCTAGGTTTCGGAAAGAGCGACCAATCCTCATCAGTTCCCTTGTTTTTTGTCTGGGATGTTCTCCCCAGAAGTTATTTTAAAAACAACTTTTATGACAAAAAAAAAAAACATTTTTTACCCAAAACAAGTAAGTCGTGCGGGGCCGACCATGTGATACCCTACAACACTACAATATGTTAGAAGCCCCCTCATGTCCAAATCTATTTTGGAAGATTTCTCTTTTGAAATTATGTCACGGAGAACTGCCCAGATATTACCCTTAGCATTTTAACCAGGGTCATTTTCCCAATATTTACGCATTCCGTCGTGCTGTTAGTTTTTGTGGTCCATTTTACGGGTAAATATAATCCAATGGTCATCCAAATGCCAGAATTCTTCCCTGTGCTTAAATATCTTCTCAGTCGTGTCGATTGGCTTCAATTGTGTGATCAGGAACTTTTTTTCTGTTTTTGCTTCATTTGAACCCCTAAATATATTGCGCATTCTTTGAAAACAATAGGCCTGGCCCTCCTAAGCCTAACCCTACCTCGTGAAAATTTTCGTGAGAGTCGGACGATAATTGCAATCTATATATAAAAACAACCCCAACCTGTGTTGTAAATTGAAAAAATATTACAAAATATACACTTCAATATTTTAAATCAAATTGAAAAAATCGCATGCGATAAAAAATTATGAAAAAATTCACAAAATACAACAAAATCTTATAAACATCATTACTGGCCTTTTTTTATGCGATTTTTTTATGCCAAGAATTGACAATTTTTTTCAAAATCTGTCCAGCCATTATTGAGATATAAGCATTCTAGTTAACATCCCCACCTTTTTTATATACACATTGTATATATTTCGCTATATATATCCGATATATCGGCATCTACGTAACGGCCAGAATTGACCTGTTCGCCTATTTGTAATTTCGCCGGCATTAAAAATATTCGCGGTTTAATGGAAAATTTGAATTTTATTTACACAAATGTTATGGTCTATTCCTCCCACTAAATAGTACCCGATGACCATCAAAATTGGAAGGTTCTGCCCAGTTCTAAGCTCTAGGCGTGCGCTAACTTCCACTTCGATTGGTCTATAACTGCGACCTGTAGAGCAACTGCAAAATCAGGAAATTTTTCAGTTTTTGGTCCCTTAATATATTCAGATCATCTCTAAAAGCTATAGGCTCTATTTTGTCCCTAGCCCCATCTCCATTGTAAATTTCGTGAAGATCGGGCCATAATTGCCCGATTGGTACATTCCAATCCCTAAATATTATGCGATCATCTCCAAAAGCAATAGGGTTATATTCTGGCTCTAGCCGCACCATAATTGCGATCTGTAGAGTGATTTCAAATTAACGTGGACCGACGGGCGGACGGACATACATAGCTACATCGACTCAACTCGGCGAGATAGGAAGATCCATATATAGTTTGCTATGTGGGAAACCAATATTTCGCGGTGTTACATAATTTTTGACCCAAACAATCTTATAATACCCCCAACACATGTGCTGTAGGCTATAATTACCCCAAATATTCAGAATTATCTCATCTCCTCCACTAAGAGTTTCAGGTTCTAAATCTCTACGCTCAGTCAAAAGAAAATACCATTTTTACCTCTCTCTTGAAATACTGATTGGCAATAACCCCAACCTTTCTTTACTCTCCGACCCATGTGTGACCTCATGCAAAAACGAAAAGGCCTAGCTGCTAGGCAATGGTTCGTAATTATTAGTACTTTTTGTACATCTGAAGTATGAATTTCCAAAAAATAGCAGTAATATATACCCATTTCAGCAAGAATTATACCGTTGTAGTTTAAACTTTCACATTTCATAGTGACTTTGATGTATCGATTATTAGTTATTTATTAATTACTTATTAACTTTACACTTATATTTTGTGATTCTTTTGTAGTCTTAGAACCCATTAAATATACATTTTTGAAAAATTTAATTTTTTTATATCATCCGTGAACGTCAAGTCTAATATCAAGGGTCTACTTTCAGTCGTTTCACCTTTGTGTTTATATGCCTATCCCTCAGCCAGTCAGTGATTCAATTACTTTCTTCTTTAATTAAATTATCTACTAACAATTTATATTTGAAAACATAGCACCAGCCTAAATTCCTTTTCCAGAAAGATATATTTTGCTTCAATTATTGTTTGTCATTATTATTATTTATTAAACAAAAAACATTTTCCTCTTTTTGTCCCACTGTTTCCGTCTAATAAACCAATAATGTCATAATTGCAAAACATGCGAAAAACAACAACGTAAACATCATAAAATGACAGTGAATTTCGCAAACTGAAAACATAACTGATAGCAAATGCACACGTACCGACAACGAGTACAAGAATAAACGCGGCAACGTCATCATCTAGCAACAACATCCTCTTTTCAAACACATCAACGCTGTTATTTGTTGAACTGAGCTAGCTGGCTGGTCAACTAGTTGATTGACGCACAGACAGCTGCATACATTCGCGTTGCTAAACAAAAATTAAAATTTCCAGAGAAACTAGTTTTAAACGCTATTGAGTAAATGAGATGAAAGTATGATAGAATTAATGAAATGATTTGTTTAAGCTACGGCACCTCAATACATGTATCCGAGGGCGTATGATGAATGAGTTTGACTTAAATAAAGTTATCATACGCCAGAAGGGTAAAAGGAAAGGTGACTTCAGTTAAACTAAAAAGCCCTAAATGTAAATATTTAAGGAGTTATGAGCGTTTTAAAATACCCTATTTTACCCCTTTAAATATCTCAATAAAATAATATGCTAAAAACCCCGAAATGTCAATATTTAAGGAGTTATGAGCTTTTTAAAATACCCTATTTTTCCTCTTTAAATATCTCAATGAAATAATATGCTAAAAACCCTGAAATGTCATATTTAAGGAGTTATGAGCGTTTTAAAATACCCTATTTTTCCTCTTTAAATATCTCAATGAAATAATATGCTAAAAACCCCGAAATGTCAATATTTAAGGAGTTATGAGCGTTTTAAAATACCTTATTTTTCCTCTTTAAATATCTCAATGAAATAATATGCTACAAACCCTGAAATGTCAATATTTAAGGAGTTATGAGCGTTTTAAATACCCTATTTTTCCTCTTTAAATATCTCAATGAAATAATATGCTAAAAAACCCGAAATGTCAATATTTAAGGAGTTATGAGCGTTTTTAAAATACCCTATTTTTCCTCTTTAAATATCTCAATGAAATAATATGCTAAAAACCCCGAAATGTCAATATTAAGGAGTATGAGCGTTTTAAAAATACCCTATTTTTCCTCTTTAAATATCTCAATGAAATAGTATGCTAAAAACTCCGAACATGTCAATATTTAAGGAGTTATGAGCGTTTTAAAGTACCCTATTTTTCCTCTTAAATATCTCAATGAAATAATATGCTAAAACCCCCGAAATATCAATATTTAAGGAGTTATGAGCGTTTTAAAATACCCTATTTTTCCTCTTTAAATATCTCAATGAAATAATATGCTAAAAAACCCGAAATGTCAATATTTAAGGAGTTATGAGCGTTTTAAAATACCCTATTTTTCCTCTTTAAATATCTCAATGAAATGATATGCTAAAAAACCCCGAAATGTCAATATTTAAGGAGTTATGAGCGTTTTAAAGACCCTATTTTTCCTATTTAAATATCTCAATGAAATAATATGCTAAAAATCCCGAAATGTCCATATTTAAGGAGTTATGAGCGTTTTAAAATACCCTATTTTCCTCTTTAAATATCTCAATGAAATAATATGCTAAAAAACCCCGAAATGTCAATATTTAAGGTATTATGAGCGTTTAAAATACCCTATTTTTCCTCTTTAAATATCTCAATGAAATAATATGCTAAAAACCCCGAAATGTCAATATTTAAGGAGTATGAGCGTTTTAAAATACCCTATTTTTCCTCTTAATAATTGCAATGAAATCAGTGCTAACAATCCCGAAATGTCAATATTTAAGGAGTTATGAGCGTTTTAAAATACCCTATTTTTCCTCTTTAAATATCTCAATGAAATAATATGCACAAATCCCGAATGTCAATATTTAGGAGTTATGACGTTTAAAATACCCTATTTTCCTCTTTAATAATTGCAATGAATAATATTTTTAAAATACCGAATTTCATATTTAAGGAGTTATGAGCGTTTTAAAATACCCTACTTTTCCTCTTTAAATATCTCAATGAAATAATATGCTAAAAATCCCGAAATGTAATATTTAAGGAGTTATGAGCGTTTTAAAATACCCTATTTTCCTCTTTATAATTGCAATGAAATATATGCTACAAACCCCGAAATGTCATATTTAAGGAGTTATGAGCGTTTTAAAATACCTATTTTTCCTCTTTATATATTCAATGAAATAATCTAAAAATCCCGAAATGTCAGATTTAAGGAGTTATGAGCGTTTAAAAATACCCTATTTTTCCTCTTTAATAATTGCAATGAAATAATATGCTAAAAACCCCGAATGTTAATATTTAAGGAGTTATGAGCGTTTTTAAAATACCCCATTTTCCTCTTTAATAATTGCAATGAAAATATGCTAAAACCCCCGAAATGTCAATATTTAAGGAGTTATGAGTGTTTTAAAATACCCTATTTTTCCCCTTAAATATCTCAATAAAATAATATGCTAAAAACCCCGAATGTCAATATTTAGGAGTTATGAGCGTTTTTAAAAATACCTATTTTCCCCTTTAAATATCTCATAAAATAATATGCTAAAAACCCCGAAATGTCATATTTAAGGAGTTATGAGCGTTTTAAATACCCTATTTTTCCTCTTAAATATCTCAATGAAATATATGCTAAAACCCCGAATGTCAATATTTAAGGATTTATGAGCGTTTTAAAATACTCTATTTTTCCTCTTATAATTGCAATGAAATATATGCTAAAAACCCCGAATGTCAATATTAAAGGAGTTATGAGCGTTTAAAAATACTCTATTTTTCTCTTTAATAATTGCAATGAAATAATACTAAAAAACCCGAATGTCAATATTTAAGGAGTTATGAGCGTTTTAAAATACCCTATTTTTCTCTTTAAATATCTCAATGAAATAATATGCTAAAAATCCCGAAATGTCAATATTTAAGGAGTTATGAGCGTTTTAAAATACCCTATTCTTCCTCTTTAAATATCTCAATGAAATAATATGCTAAAAACCCCGAAGTTTCAATATTTCAAGGAGTTATGAGCGTTTTAAAATACTCTATTTTTCCTCTTTAATAATTGCAATGAAATAATATGCTAAAAACCCCGAAATGCCCATATTAAGGAGTTATGAGCGTTTTAAAATATCCTATTTTTCCTCTTTAAATATCTCATATGAGCGTTTTAAATACCCTATTTTTCGTCTTTAATAATGCAATGGAATAATATGCTAAAAACCCCGAAATGTCCATATTTAAGGAGTTATGAGCGTTTTAAAATACCCTATTCTTCCTCTTTAAAATATCTCAATGAATAATATGCTAAAAACCCGAATGGTCAATATTTAAGGATTATGAGCGTTTTAAAATACCCTATTTTTCCTCTTTAAATATCTCAATGAAATAATATGCTAAAATCCCCGAAACGTCCATATTTAAGGTTATGAGCGTTTTTAAATAACCCTATTTTTCCTCTTTATAATGCCTCAAATAATATGCTAAACCCCCAAAATGTCAATATTTAAGGAGTTATGAGCGTTTTAACATACCCTATTTTTCCTCTTTAATAATTGCATGAAATATATGGTAAAAACCCCGAAATGTCAATATTAAGGAGTTATGATGTATTAAATACCCTATTGTTTCCTCTTTAAATATCTCATTGAAATAATATGCTAAAAACCCCGACAAATGTCAATATTTAAGGAGTTATGAGCGTTTTAAAATACCCTATTTTTCCTCTTTAAATATCTCAAGGAAATAATATGCTAAACAACCCGAAATGTCAATATTTAAGGAGTTATGAGCGTTTTAAATACCCTATTTTTCCTCTTTAAATATCTCAATGAAATAATATGCTAAAAACCCCGAATGTCAATATTTAAGAGTTATGAGCGTTTTAAAATACCCTATTTTTCCTCTTAAATATCTCAATGAAATATATGCTAAAAACCCTGAAATGTCAATATTTAAGGAGTTATGATCGTTTTAAAATACCCTATTTTGACTCTTTAAATATCGCATGAAATAATATGCTAAAAAACCCCGAAATGTCAATATTTAAGGAGTTATGAGCGTTTTTAAATACCCTATTTTTCCTCTTTAAATATCTCAATGAAATAAATGCTAAAAACCCCCGAATGTCAATATTTAGGAGTTATGAGCGTTTTAAAATACCCTATTTTCCTCTGTAAATATCTCAATGAAATAATATGCTAAAAACCCCGAAATGTCAATATTTAAGGAGTTTATGAGCGTTTTAAAATACCCTATTTTTCCTCTTTAAAAATACTCAATGAAATAATATGCTAAAAACCCTGAAATGTCAATTTTTAAGGAGTTTATTAGTTTTTAAAAGCCCTATTTTTCCTCTTTAAATATCTCAATGAAATGAAAAAACCCCGAAATGTCATATTTTAAAATAACCTATGTTTCCTCCTCTTTAAATATCTCAATGAAATAAATGCTAAAAACCCCGAAATGTCAATATTTAAGGAGTTATGAGCGTTTTAAAATACCCTATTTTCCTCTTTAATATCTCAATGAATAATATGCTAAAAACCCCGAATGTCAATATTTAAGGCGTTATGACGTTTTAAATACCCTATTTTTCTCTTTAAATGCTCATTGACCATAATGGCTAAAAACCCTGAAATGTCCAATATTTAAGGAGTCATGAGGTTTTAAAAATACCCTATTTTTCCTCTTTAAATATCTCAATGAAATAATATGCTTAAAACCCGATGTCAATATTTAGGAGTTATGAGCGTTTTAAATTACCCTATTTTTCCTCTTAAATATCTCAATGAATATAATGCTAAAACCCCGAAATGTCAATATTTAAGGAGTTATGAGCGTTTTAAAATACCCTATTTTTCCTCTTTAAATATCTCAATGAAATAATATGCTAAAACCCCCGAAATGTCAATATTTAAGGAGTTATGAGCGTTTTAAAATACCCAATTTTTCCTCTTTAAATATCTTAAGAAATATAGCTAAACCCCGAAATGTCAATATTTAAGGAGTTATGAGCCTTTTAAAATACCCTATTTTTCCTCTTTAAATATCTCAATGAAATAATATCTAAACCCTGAAATGAAATATATGCTAAAACCCTGAAATGTCATATTTAAGGAGTTATGAGCGTTTTAAATACCCTATTTTTCTCTTTAAATATCTCAATGAAATAATATGCTAAAAACCCCGAAATGTCTATATTTAAGGATGATGAGCGTTTTAAAATACCCTATTTTTCCTCTTTACATATCTCAATGAAATAATGCTAAAAACCCTGAAATGTCAATATTTAAGGAGTTATGACGTTTCAAATACACTATTTTTCCTCTTTAAATATCTCAATGAAATAATATGCTAAAAAACCCCGAAATGTCATATTTAAGGAGTTATGAGCGTTTTAAATACCCTATTTTTCCTCTTAAATATCTCAATGATAATATGCTAAAAACCCCGAAATGTCATATTTAAGGAGTTATGAGCGTTTTCAAAATACCCTATTTTTCCTCTTTAATATCTCAATGAAATAATATGCTAAAAACCCCGAATGTCAATATTTAAAAATACCCTATTTTTCCCTTTTTAAATATCTCAATGAATAATATGCTAAAAACCCCGATGTCATATTAAGGAGTTATGAGCGTTTTAAAATACCCTATTTTTCCTCTTTAAATATCTAAATGAAATAATATGCTAAAGCCCTGAAATGTCAATATTTAAGGAGTTATGGAGCGTTTTAAATACCCTATTTTCCTCTTTAATATCTCAATGAAATAATATGCTAAAAACCCCGAAATGTCAATATTAAAGTTATGAGCGTTTTAAAATACCCTATTTTTCCTCTTTAAATTCTCAATGAAATAATATGCTAAAACCCGAAATGTCAATATTTAAGGAGTTATGAGCGTTTTAAAATACCCTATTTTCCTCTTTAATATCTCAATGAATAATGCTAAAAACCCGAAATGTCAATATTAAGGAGTTATGAGCGTTTTAAAATACCCTATTTTTCCTCTTATATCTCAATGAAATAATATGCTAAAACCCCGAAATGTCAATATTTAAGGAGTTATGAGCGTTTAAAAATACCCTATTTTTCCTCTTTAAATATCTCAATGAATATATGCTAAAAACCCCGAAATGTCAATATTAAGGAGTTATGAGCGTTTTAAATACCCTATTTTTCCTCTTTAAATATCTCAATGAAATAATATGCTAAAAACCCCGAAATGTCAATATTTAAGGAGTTATGAGCGTTTTAAAATACCCTATTTTTCCTCTTTAAATATCTCAATGAAATAATATCTAAAACCCTGAATGTCAATATTTAAGGAGTTATGAGCGTTTAAAATACCCTATTTTTCCTCTTAAATATCTCAATGAATAATATGCTAAAAACCCGAATGTCAATATTTAAGGAGTTATGAGCGTTTTAAAATACCCTATTTTTCCTCTTTTAAATATCTAAATGAAATAATGCTAAAAACCCTGAAATGTCAATATTTAAGGAGTTATGAGCGTTTTTAAATACCCTTTTTTCCTCTTTAAATATCTCAATGAAATAATATGCTAAAACCCCGAAGTCATATTTAAGGAGTTATGAGCGTTTTAAAATACCCTATTTTTCCTCTTTAAATATCGCATGAATATATGCTAAAAACCCCGAAATGTCAATATTTAAGGAGTTATGAGCGTTTTAAAATACCCTATTTTTCCTCTTTAAATATCTCAATGAAATAATATGCTAAAAACCCCGAATGTCAATATTAAGGAGTTATGAGCGTTTTAAAATACCCTTTTTTTCCTCTTTAAATATCTCAATGAAATAATATGCTAAAACCCCGAAATGTCAATATTTAGAGTTATGAGCGTTTTAAAATACCCTATTTTTCTCTTTGAATATCTCAATGAAATAATATGCTAAAAACCTCGAAATGTCAATTTAAGGAGTTATGAGCGTTTTAAATACCCTATTTTTTCACTTTAAATATCTCCATGAAATAATATGCTAACCCCGAAATGTCAATATTTAAGGAGTTATGAGCGCTTTAAAATACCCTATTTTGCCTCTTTAAATATCTCAATGAAATATATGCTAAAAACCCCGAAATGTCATATTTAAGGAGTTATGAGCGTTTAAAATACCCTATTTTCCCCTTTAATAGCTCAATGAAATAATATGCTAAAAACCCTGAAATGTCAATATTAAGGAGTTATGAGCGTTTTAAAATACCCTATTTTTCTCTTAAATATCTCAATGAAATAATATGCTAAAAACCCTGAAATGTCAATATTTAAGGAGTTATGAGCGTTTAAAATACCCTATTTTCCTCTTTAAATATCTCAATGAAATGATGCTAAAAACCCGAAATGTCAATATTTAAGGTTATGAGCGTTTAAAATACCCTATTTTTCCTCTTTAAATATCTCAATGAAATAATATGCTAAAAACCCCGAAATGTCATATTTAAGGAGTTATGAGCGTTTTAAAATACCCTATTTTTCCTCTTTAATATCTCAATGAAATAAATATGCGAAAAACCCCGAAATGTCAATATTTAAGGAGTTATGAGCGTTTAAAATACCCTATTTTTTCCTCTTTAAATATCTCAAGAAATAATATGCTAAAAACCCCGAAATGTCAATATTAAGGAGTTATGAGCGTTTTTAAAATACCCTATTTTCCTCTTTAAATATCTATGAATAATATGCTAAAAAACCCGAAAGTCATATTTAAGGAGTTATGAGCGTTTTAAAATACCCTATTTTTCCTCTTTAAATATCTCAATGAATAATATGCTAAAAACCCTGAATGTCATATTTAGGAGTTATGAGCGTTTTAAAATACCCTATTTTTCCTCTTTAAATATCTCATGAATAATATGCTAAAAACCCCGGAATGTCAATATTTAAGGAGTTATGAGCGTTTTAAAATACCCTATTTTTCCTCTTTAAATATCTCATGAAATAATATGCTAAAAACCCCGAAATGTCAATATTTAAGGAGTTATGAGCGTTTTAAAAATACCCTATTTTTCCTCTTTAAATTCTCACTGAAATAATATGCTAAAAACCCCGAAATGTCAATATTTAAGAGTTATGAGCGTTTTAAAATACCCTATTTTTCCTCTTTAAATATCTCAATGAAATAATATGCTAAAAACCCCCGAAATGTCAATATTTAAGAGTTATGAGCGTTTTAAAATACCCTTATTTTTCCTCTTTATATCTCACTGAAATAATATGCTAAAAACCCCGAAATGTCAATATTTAGGAGTTATGAGCGTTTTAAAATACCCTATTTTTCCTCTAAATATCTCAATGAAATAATATGCTAAAAACCCCGAAATGTCATATTTAAGGAGTTATGAGCGTTTAAAATAACCCTTTTTTTCCTCTTTAAATATCTCAATGAATAATTGCTAAAACCCCCCGAATGTCAATATTAAGGAGTTATGAGCGTTTTAAAATACCCTATTTTTCCTCTTTGAATATCTCAATGAATAATATGGTAAAAACTCTGAAATGTCAATATTTAAGGAGTTATGAGCGTTTTAAAATACCCTATTTTTCCACTTTAAATATCTCAATGAATATAATTTAAAAACCCCCGAAATGTCAATATTTAAGGAGTTATGAGCGCTTTAAAATACCCTATTTTTCTCTTTAATATCTCAATGAAATAATATGCTAAAACCCCGAAATGTCAATTTTTAAGGAGTTATGAGCGTTTTAAATACCCTATTTTTCCTCTTTAAATATCTCAATGAAATAATATGCTAAAAACCCTGAAATGTCATATTTAAGGAGTTATGAGCGTTTTAAAATACCCTATTTTTCCTCTTTAAATATCTCAATGAATAAGATGCTAAAAACCCCGAAATGTCAATATTTAAGGAGTTATGAGCGTTTAAAATACCCTATTTTTCCTCTTTAAATCTCTCAAGAAATGAATTGCTAAAAACCCTGAAATGTCAATATTTAAGGAGTTATGAGCCTTTTAAAATACCCTATTTTTCCTCTTTAAATTCTCAATGAATAATATGCTAAAACCCCGAATGTCATTATTTAGGAGTTATGACGTTAACATACCCTATTTTTCCTCTTTAAATATCTCAATGAAATAATATGCTAAAAACCCCGAAATGTCATATTTAAGGAGTTTATGACGTTTTAAATACCCTATTTTTTCCTCTTTAAATCTCAATGAAATAATATGCTAAAACCCCGAATGTCAATATTTAAGGAGTTATGAGCGTTTTAAAATACCCTATTTTTTCCTCTTTAAATATCTCAATGAAATATAATGCTAAAAACCCCGAAATGTCAATATTTAAGGAGTTATGAGCGTTTTAAAATACCCTATTTTTCCTCTTTAAATATCTCATGAAATAATATCTAAAAACTCTGAAATGTCAATATTTAAGGAGTTATGAGCGTTTTAAAATACCCTATTT
This sequence comes from Musca domestica, assembly GCF_030504385.1. NCBI lineage: Eukaryota > Metazoa > Arthropoda > Insecta > Diptera > Muscidae > Musca > Musca domestica. Next base: position 441 of record NW_026712313.1, on the reverse strand, counting down.
TTCCTCTTTAAATATCTCAATGAAATAATGGCTAAAAAACCCCGAAATGTCAATATTTAAGGAGTTATGAGCGTTTAAAATACCCTATTTTTTCCTCTTTAAATACTCATGAAATAATATGCTAAAAACCCCGAAATGTCAATATTTAAGGAGTTATGAGCGTTTTAAATACCCTATTTTTCCTCTTTAAATATCTCAATAAATAATGCAAAACCCCGAAATGTCAATATTTAAGAGTTTGGAGCGTTTTAAAATACCCTATTTTTCCTCTTAAATATCTCAATGAATAATATGCTAAAAACCCCGACTGTCAATATTTAAGGAGTTATGAGCGTTTTAAAATACCCTATTTTTCCTCTTTAATATCTCAATGAAATACTATGCTAAAAACCCTGAAATGTCACTATTTAAGGAGTTATGAGCGTTTTAAAATACCCTATT